>NC_138951.1:27035000-27677500 GCF_965226115.1 Aulonocara stuartgranti
GTTATGGTGAGGTCCGGCTCTGATCACTCCCATGCTGAAACAGGAAACTGCTGTCAGTCAGATGTTTCCAGATTTTCCTGCATGATGGATCATCAGTTTATCAAAGATCTCCAACACCACTGACTGAACTGCAGCTGAAACTATGACAGAGCCTCCACCGTGTCACAGATGGCTGCAGACTCTGTGAAAATGGTCAGGTACAAGGACTGAAGATGAGTGAAAAAGCAGCCAAAGTCCAAAGAAAAACTTTGAAAGACTCAGAAGGCTGCAGGATTCTTGCTCATGAGCACTAAAACGTCAAGGAAGCCAAAAAAGCAAAATATGAAGAAATGAGGGGCATGTCGACTTCTGCACAGTACAATAGTCAGTGCAGTTTAACTTTCCTTCATTCCAAATGGTAAAGGTTTATATCGTTTTGTTTGAGCTCATCATTTTTATGGTGCTCTTTAGATTTAATCTTCTTTATTTTGCCTTTGTTTTATATTTAATTTTGTATTACTGTTTTTATAAATTTGTATGCTACATTTTATTTTCATTAAGGTTTTTCTGTTAATTTTATATTTTTGTTTTTATTAATTTTTTATTTTCTTTATATTCAATTTTATATACATAACATTATTTTTATTGTATTTTCGGTGTAGTTTAATTTAGCTTTTTATGATTTGTTTGTTTTTTTTAATTATAGTTTTTAAGTTTTAAAGAAATTTTATTTCATTGTTTTAGTTTATTTGAAATGTTTTCTTAAATGTGTAAAACTTTTAATTTAACATTTTAATAATTTTTCTTTAGTTTGTTTTTATTTTTATTTATTTTAATTTCATAAATGAGTTGTGAACATTAACATATACAAATTATACTTTTTAAAGAAGTCGGTAGCATTAAAGTTGTGCTCGAACATGCCTACATGGCTATGTGTAACTGGGTCACCTGACTTCTTGCTGTGATCTGTCATTGTTCCTGCAGCCACTGGGGGGCACTGTCTCTGGTAAGCCTGCCTGTGCATGGGGATGAGTGCAGTTCCAGTCAGACGAGGAGCCGTGGCGGAACTGTCTGGTCATGTAGAGACAGTTTCCTCAGGTATGTCAGCGAGCCAGCCACACCCTGAAAACACAGCTGCTAAAAACACCTGGAATCAGACCAGCACCAACAAAAGCTTCGTTCACACATCTGCAAAAAAGAGTTTTCCTCCAAATCACGTTGAGGTGTGCACACAGAGAATATCACAGGGTTCAAAGGTCACGGGGATTCCCAGAAACAGTAAAACGGTAACTGCTCAAACATCCTGGACAGTTTAAGAGGCCAAAGTTTAGCAGGAAACAGTCAGCTGACTCTCACTGGAGGTAAACTCGTGAAGGAAGAAGAGATGCCGCTGAAAGCTGAAGCTGATTTTACCCATAAGACACCAGGATTTTTTAAACGCGCGCATGGAAAAGCAGCAGCTGTTCGGGGTGGTGCAGAAATCAAAATGTTAATATTCACGGAGAGGTATTTACATTTTATGAATGGGATTACATCGATTGTTTTGAACCCTTTCATCAAGCGCAGGATGAAAGCTTCCAGAAAGAGCACCCCCTATGGGAGAACGGCAGGTGGGTCATGACAGAGCTCCACAGTGGAATAATAGGGAGTTTATATTCTCCATTTGTATTTTGCTTACGATGTGGCGCAGACCACACAGCTCTGGATTCACCCCTCCCTTCGTTATACCTGCAGACAGTGTGTCTGTATCTCTGAGCCATCTTCAGGAAGTGTTCTCCAGACATGTTGGAGGACAAACTTCTTCTGTGGATGCTTCAGTAATGCTGAGCTCCAGGCTGGGTGGAGGCTGGTTCACTAACCTGATACAGTGACAACATCTGATTGGAGGAGTGCTCTGTTGCTATGGAAATGTTTAAATTAAATTGCAAGCTACACAGACACACACACACAGGTGAAATGCTGCCCCTGGGTTAGTTTTATTGATATATCACAAATTCATAACAACAGAATCTCAGGGTACTTTATATTGTAAGGTAAAGACCAATAATACAGAGAGCTCACCCCCTATGAGCAAGCACTTTGCCGACAGTGGGAAAGAAAAAATCCCTTTTAACAGGAAGAAACTTCCGGCAGAACCAGGCTCAGAGACGGACGGGGAACAGGACAAAGACATGCTGTGGAAGAGAGCCAGAGATTAATAACAAGTATGATTCAGTGCAGAGAGGTCTATAAACACATAGTGAGTTAAGAAGAAACATCCAGTGCATCATGGAAATCCCCCCGCAGCCTACACCTATTGCAGGATAACTAAGGGAGGATTCAGGGTCACCTGGTCCAGCCCTAACTATATGCTTTAGCAAAAAGGAAAGTTTGAAGCCTAATCTTAAAAGTAGAGATAGTGTCTGTCTCCTGTATCCAAACTGGAAGCTGGTTCCACAGAACAGGGGCCTGAAAACTGAAGGATCTCCCTCCCATTATACTTTTAAATACTCTACTAAGCCACCTGTACAGGTTGGTAAGGCCTGTCTGTGTATGTACTGGGTCAACCATTGGCTCCACCCCTTGCCTGAAACATAAACAGCTGGAAGGTGAAAGCTGATTAACAGCTCCTCCTCCTCCTGTTTGCTGAGAGGGTGCGGAGGAGGATGTGGAGCAATCTCATCCGGTCAGTCAGAGGAGGAGAATAAATGATAATGGATTGGATTTATATAGCGCTTTTCAAGGCACCCAAAGCGCTTTACAATGCCACTATTCATTCACTCTCACATTCATACACTGGTGGAGGCAAACTACAGTTGTAGCCACAGCTGCCCTGGGGCAGACTGACAGAAGCGAGGCTGCCATATCACGCCATCGGCCCCTCTGGCCAACACCAGTAGGCAGCAGGGTAAAGTGTCTTGCCCAAGGACACAACAACCAGGACAGAGAGCCCGGGGATCGAACCGGCGACCTTCCGGTTACAGATACGCTTCCCAACCCCCTGAGCCACGGTCACCCCATGATGATGATATTTGATGAAGAAGAGGAGCAGGCTCTGTGCCTCATCATCTCTCTTGTTCCCTTTAGGCTTAGGTGGAGTCATCTGATCAGCAGCAGACCAGACCCGGTTTTACCTGAGGTGGAGAGACACCAACTCACACACAGGTGAGACAGGTGTGTGTGTGTGTGTGTGTGTGTGTGTGTGTGTGTGTGTAGCGCTTTGCTTTCAGACCATTTGGGGACACTGTGCTCGGTCCTCACTGGTGTGATGTGTGATGAAGATGAAACTGGTGACACGTTTCAGTTGTTCATCCAGGTATGATGAAGGCTGCACACACACCCTGCTTATTCTTCAATTCAAACTTTATTAACACAAATGCAAAAGAATGCATCAATGAAAACAAACGTGACATAAAATAATTTTTATAGCAGCAGAGTGTATTATTATTGCTGTTGTTTAATAATGATGATGCAATTTAACACGGTTAAACACTGAGTATGAATCCTTGTCCCCAGTTGGGCGTTTACATCCATGACACATAAATAGAATTACAAGTAAAATTTAAAAAACTTAAAACCACAACAGTCTAAGAACCAAATCTACAATAAACACACACTAACCAGGAAAACAGAACTACCAAAAATAAACAAAGTTAATAAAACTGCTGCTGCTCTGACTTTCAGCTGGCCGTCATCACTGTGAGAGGTTTAATACGTGCCCATGCTCCGCTGTAACCAAGGTCACTGTTGAATTTCACTTCCCACAGCTCATTTCATTTAAATTCTTATCCGGTTGTTCAGTCTGACGTCACTAGCCGTGTCTGGGTCTAAACTCCGCTGCAGGTCCATATATCAAACGATCACTATGGCATTACTGAGAGTTGAAAAACTGTCTAAAGTCTTTCATCTTTAATAAAATGATCAGCGTTCTGCTCTACCAGGTGTAACAATTGAGTTTAACATCCAGGCATCCATGAAAACGGAATTTATGACATTTAACGGAGTTAGAAGTTAGCAGGGAGTTAGCTCGCTAGCTTCTATCTAAATACAATATAGCATGTCCTGACTGCGGGGTTTTGGAAACAAATTAAAACGTACAGCTCTGCTATCACTTCCAACATAAATGAAGACAGAAAACTAAACAGCAGTGACGTTTGTAGGGTTACTGAAGTTGGGCTAGCTGGTGTATAATGGTGTGCTACGTGACCGCTAGCGACACAGCTATGTTAGCATAATATAAACAAGCTAACTTTTTTTCCACTCGATAAAAGTTAACGTGAGTGTTCTCGGTGGTCAGGAACAAATGTAATCGCATGGCAGGATGCTGTAAAAGGACCAAACTTCAGCCAGGAGAAAAACTGAGATAATCCATCCACAATACGAGGTTAGTCATTCATATACTGCTGCATGGGCTGGGCTGTAGTTACATCCTAAGGTTTTAAAAACTGAGCTTAAATAAACGATTAGTGGTAATAAAAGCCGAGGGAGGTCAACAGTGATCACTGACTGTTGTAGGAGCTTTTTGAGATCAAATAGAAGAAAATACATAACATTAATCATGTTAACAACACAAAAGCCATATTAAACGCAGACTACTTTAGACCCGGAAGTAGGATTCGTCGCGTCATCACTGAACAACCGGATTGTTTAATTTTATTTTCGTTTTTAACAGTTTTCATGCTCCATTCATCCATCATCATCCACCCATCAACCAATCCATCCATCCATCCACCCACCCACCAATCCATCCATTCACCACCCACCAATCCATCCACCCATCCATCATCATCCATCCATTCATCCACCCATCCATCCACCCACCAACCAATCCACCCATTCCACCCATCCACCTATCCACCCACCGACCAATCCATCTATCCATCCACCCAGCCACCTACCCATCCATCCATTCACCACCCACCCATCTATCCACCTGTAATGTTCTTATTCCTCTATGAATAAAACATCAAGAATTGCTCCTGGTGCTAGCTTCAGCTAGCTGTTTATTATTCTTTCTACAACGATCACTTCTTCTTCTATTCTGTATATCTTATTGATTCCAGAGCGCCCCCTGTGGGTAGCTTCAACCATAGCAACTATCATTACATCCCCTTTCCAAACAGTGTTATAATAAGCACAATTACAAAGAGAACTGTTACTCTGTAACATCTGAACATTCTTGTCTAACATTCAACATGTTATAAATTGTGCAACAAACTACATTCAGTAGTGTTCTTTTTTTTTTATAACCAAAAGTTGTAGCACAAGTCAAACAAAATAAATCCAAATGTATACCTTACATCTTCCAGAATGAACCAAATGAATCCCATACAGCCCTCAAGCACATTAGAACTCTTCACCTTTGACAACTTGAACAGTCAATAACACATAACTCAGCAGGTCTCAATTAAGTGTGAACAATTACTATTCTAAATGAATTATTATCCGTTATTTACCTGTGATTTATTATTATTAGTATTTTTTAACAATTCTTTACCACAACAGTTCACACTTGTTCTATGAGCCTCTCTGTAGGTTTCTTAGGTCTGGTAGACCTTCTCAGTATCTCAGACATTGGGGAAGGTGAAGGAGGCTCACTGTGGTGCTCAACAGGGTTAGCACCTCGTTGTTCAGTTCCAGTCTCTGTGTCCTGATGTTTAACATCCTGTGTCTTTAACAGACTTCTCCGGTTTCTTCTTAACACTTGTCCATTCTCTGTCTGAACAGCAAACGATCTGGGCCCTACTTCGCTGAGAACTGTTGCTTTTTTGTCCCAGAAATCTGGACCTGCAATCCTCACAACATCTCTTTCCTGAAGCGGTTCCAGACGCCTTGCAGTTTTGTCATAGTTCCTTTTCTGTCTGTGCTTGAGTTTCATCCTTTTGTCAGTCAGCTTGTTGTCATGTGCATTGTCATTTTCCTTGGAAATGTGTGGAAGTGTGGTGCGGAGCTTGCGATGCATGAGTAGCTCAGCAGGTGATGCCCCACACTCCAGGGATGAAGCTCTGTAGCTTAGCAGAGCCAGGTAAGGGTCGGTCTTACTGTCTCTTGCTTTTTTGAACAATCTCTTTACTATTTGGACTCCTTTTTCTGCCTGTCCATTCACTTGGGGATACAAGGGACTAGAGGTGATATGTTGAAATCCATATTGTTTTGCAAAGTCACTAAATTCTCTACAGTCATATTGTGGACCATTGTCACTGATGACACACTGTGGAATTCCATGTCTGGCAAAAAAGCCCTTCATGTGTGTGATGACTGACTGTGCTGATGTACTGGAAAGCTGTGCCACTTCTGGATAATTAGAATAGTAGTCAATCACCAAAACATAGTCCTTGCCATCCAGATGAAATAAGTCCGTGCCTACCTTTTGCCATGGTGCAGTGGGTAGATCTGCTGCCAGTATTGGCTCTTTTGTTTGTTTATAGTGATGTTTGAGACATGTTTCACATTTCTGTATCATCTCCTCAATATCCCTGTTGATGCCTGGCCAGTAAACTGCTTCTCTCGCTCTCCTTTTACATTTCTCCACTCCAAGATGTCCTTCATGGATACGCTGAAGCATGTCCTTCCGCATGGATTGAGGAATGACAATCTGGTTTTGTCTCAGCACCAGTCCATTAGCCATGCATAAATCAGCTCGCACAGAGTAGAACCCTGGACAGACTCCTTTTGACCACCCATTCTGTATAAGGTGGGATACTTTCTGCAGCACTGAATCTTTTGTCGTCTCCTGTACAATTTGCTGCAACATGACATCTGATGCTGGGAGTGAGGCAGTTACCATGTTTACATGTGTTTCAGCCTCCTCGGCTGTAGTGCTGACTAACCTGTCACCACTTGGTGCTGGCGCTCGGGATAAAGCATCCGCGAGTACGATATATTTCCCAGGCATGTAGATCAGCTCAAAATCATAGCGCTGCAACACCATCATCATGCGCTGAATTCTGGGTGACATGTCGTTGAGGTTCTTTTTTCTGATCGAGATGAGAGGTTTGTGATCAGTCTCTGCTGTAAAGGTTGGTAATCCATATACATAGCTGTGAAATTTTCCACACCCAAACACTAAGCCCAAAGTCTCTTTTTCAATTTGAGCATAGCGTTGTTCAGTTTCTGTCACTGATCTGGACGCATATGCTACAGGTTGCCACTTGTCTTTGTTCCTTTGGAGCAGAACTGCTCCTAAGCCATCTTTTGAGGCTTTGATGAATGTCAGGACCGGCTCTGTAGTTACAGTTTCCTTCAATTTTTTCCACTCTTTCTCATGCCGGGCCGTCCACTCAAACACTTTGGTGTCCTGTAGCAGCTCCCTTAGGCATGCTGTCTTGGAGGTAAGATTAGGAATGAACTTACCCAGAAAGTTGATCATTCCCATTGCTCGCAAGACACCTTTTTTGTCAGTGGGTGCTGGCATATCCAATATGGCTTGTACCTTTGACTGATCAGGTTCCACCCCTTCACTTGTAACCTTATCTCCCAAGAAGGTCATCTCTGAAACACCAAAGAGGCACTTGTCTCTATTCAGTTTAAGTCCATTCTTGTTAACTCTCCACAAAAGTTTCTCCAGCCTTTCATCATGTTGTTGCCTTGTATTTCCCCAGACTACGAGGTCATCTATGTAGACTCTGGTGCCTTCCAGCCCTTCGATCAGGGACTCCATTGCCCTGTGGAAGATCTCTGGTGCTGATTTAATTCCAAATGGGAGCCTCAAGAAACAGTAACACCCAAATGGCGTGTTAAAGGTAGTGTACCTGCTGCTTTCTGGGTCTAGCCTCAGCTGCCAAAATCCATGTGATGCATCCAGTTTGCTAAAAAACTTAGCTCCTGCCATTTCACTCATTATTTCCTCTCTCTTAGGGATCTGATAATGCTCTCTTTTAATATTTTCATTTAGATCTTTAGGATCAAGGCAGACTCTTAAGGCACCTGTATTCTTTTTCTTGACACAAGTGATAGAGTTCACGCAGTCTGTGGGCTCTTCCACTCGTTCAATGACACCCATTTGAGTCATTCTTTCAAGCTCTTTTTTCAAACTTGTCTGTAATGGAGCAGGCGCTCTCCTTGGGGCATGCACCACAGGCACGGCATCATCCTTGAGCTGGATTTTGTAGGTGTAAGGCAATGTTCCATGTCCTTTGAAGACTGAAGGAAATTTACTGATAATGTCTGAACTTCCTTCATGCCCTTGGTGTTCCACTCTTTTCCCTTGTTTGGCTTCTTTCATGGTGTCAGTATTAATCTGATAGATCCTCTTTACTAGTCCCAAGTCCTCAGATGTTTTATCTCCTAAAAGTGACTCGTGTCCATCAGGCACGATGGTGAACAAAATGTTATGCTGTTTGCCTTTAGCTGTCACTTTAAGTCTGCATCCTCCTTTTGTTTGTATTGGCTGGTTATTGTAGGCCCTCAGCGGTGTGACTTTCTCTGTAAATCTTCTAGGCTTCTCAGTCAGTGCCTTGAAATCCTTCTCGTTGATCAAGTTAGCTTTGGCCCCTGTGTCAATTTTAAATGTTACCAATGTCCCATTGACTAACAGTGGAGCAGTCCATTTATCATCTGTGACTGAACTAACACTTTGGCCAGTGTTATGTCTTGAAGACTGTGCATTGACATCTTCTTCATGTGACACCATCTTAATGAAAAATGTTTCACTTAGATCATCACTGTGTCTTCCTGCACAGTGTGTATTTTTTGTCCCTTGTTTTTGGAGAGAGACATTTTTGCATAATGGTTTTGTCCTTTACATTTTGCACATTTTTTTCCATATGCGGGACATTGTTTTGGTCTGTGTTTCTCTCCACATCTCTTGCAAGTGAACATTTCATTGTCACACGTTTTGTTTCTGTTGTCGTTGTTTTTGAATTTACTCCATGGCTTTCTTTTAATTGACACTGCATTCACTGCCTCATTTTCTTGTTGCGCTGCTCCTTGAACAGGCTCTCTAAACGTCAGTACATGTTGTCGTGCTAGCTCACTGGCTTGACTTATCTTTATAGCACTTTCCAGCATTAGTTCTGTTTCTCTCAACAGTTTCTCTCGGAGCTTCTTCTCATTAGTTCCAAACACTATTTGATCTCGTATCATAGAGTCTCTGAGATCACCAAAATTGCAGGACTGAGCTTTGATCTTGAGGTCTTTGAGAAAAGTATCAAATGACTCACCCTGATGCTGTAAGCGTGAGCGAAAGACGTATCTCTCGTATGTTTCATTTTTCTTTGACAGACAGTGCTCGTCAAATTTCTTCATGACTTCATCAAAGTTATCTTTGTCCTCGGGCTGAGCAAACACAAAAGTGTTGAAGACCTCTATTGCTTCTGTGCCGGCGATGGTGAGCAGCATGGCTATTTTCCTTTCATCTGCCCGTTGATCCACTCCGACAGCTGCAATATACAGTTTGAACTGCTGTTTGAAAGTCCTCCAACTTGCATCCACGTTTCCAGTCAGTTTCAACGGACTTGGCGGTTTTATTGCATCCATCTTGTTGCGTTGCTTCTTATTCTTAACCCGTCTCCTGGTACCATGTAATGTTCTTATTCCTCTATGAATAAAACATCAAGAATTGCTCCTGGTGCTAGCTTCAGCTAGCTGTTTATTATTCTTTCTACAACGATCACTTCTTCTTCTATTCTGTATATCTTATTGATTCCAGAGCGCCCCCTGTGGGTAGCTTCAACAATAGCAACTATCATTACACCACCCACCAGCCAATCCGTCCACCCATCTATCCATCAATCCATACATCCATCACCCATCCCGCAGAGGGCACTCCACCTTTTCCGTGGCCACTGAGTTGGAGATGCTGATTTTCATTCCAGCATCTTCACACTGAAATGTAAACTGTCCCATAATGAGCTCGAGGTGTTAGCCTGTAGCAGAACAGACATCCTGAAGTCACCAAAGTCTCCACCTTCACCTCCATTAATTTACTGCACCGGAATTTCTATCCATTAAGTTAATTCGTTCATTAGTCTTTTTAGTTATCAAGTTGTAGAGGTCATTCATCTGGATGAACATCTCAGAAGATCAGATCAGGTTTTGGAATAAAAACACCTGAACCAGAGCCAAGTGGGAATCTGAGTTTCACCAGTACTTCATCAGTACTTCCCCAGTACTTCATCAGTACTTCCTGATATTGACAAATTGTCCTTTTGGCTAGGCGTTCAGTGCCGAATACCATTTCATATTTTGTTTTGTTTTGTTGAAACGGGTCGTCCTTCATTTATATTTCAACCTAAACTCTGAAACTCTCACATTAGATCACATCGTCTTAAGATATGATAATGATGTCGCCAAACAGGATTTCTATTTTCCTTCTTTTCCGAGCTGGGCTACAGGAGGATGCTTGTGTGACTGCTTTTAATTCTCGTAAAATCTTTATGTTCAGTAAATTTGAGCTTGGGATTGAAAACCAGTACTAAATACTAAAAACCATAAAATCTTTTTTTTATTCAGTAACTTGATTGTAAAATGTTCCAGTGGACAAACATACAGAGACTTTTCTATAAGATGATTATGTCTCAGGCACAGAAGGACATTAGGACTGTCTGAATGTGCAGGTATGGTTTCTGCTGCCTCACCAGGTGATGTGGCAAAACACACATGACTGCCTAATGAGCATAGAGCTGGCAGCTGGCCAGCGACTGATGTCAAAACATCTATTTTGGTTCACAGGAAACATGTTTTGGTTGTAGTTAATGATCATAACCTTGGCATGCAGGAACTAATCCACGGATCAGATTGCAGTGACACAAGAATCCAGATTAATGTTGGATTAACCTGAAAGCTGAGTCACATCAACACCAACGTTCTGATGACACAGACAGCATAGTTTCGTGTAAAACAAAAGCACAACCCTAACCTCCCAGGCTATAACTCTGGCTTTTTTTTTTCACTTTTAGATTATAAATTACAGTCAACCAACCACTTTAATAATAATAATGGATTGGACTTATATAGCGCTTTACAATGCCACTATTCATTTACTCTCGCATTCACACACTGGTGGAGGCAAGCTACGGTTGTAGCCACAGCTGCCCTGGGGCAGACTGACAGAAGTGAGGCTGCCATATCGCGCCATCGGCCCCTCTGGCCAACACCAGTAGGGTAAAGTGTCTTGCCCAAGGACACAATGACCAGGACAGAGAGCCCGGGGATCGAACCGGTGACCTTCTGGTTACAGATACGCTTCCCAACCCCCTGAGCCACGGGCGCCCCCCACTTTATTAGGTACAGCTTTCTACTTAACTGGTTGGAGCTCCTTTTTCCTTCAGAGCTGCTTTGACTCTTCATGGTTCAGATTTACAAGCTCAACAGGCACCTGGTGTGGTCTTCTGCTGCTGTAGCCCATCTGCTTCAAGGTTCAGAGATGCTATTCTGCAGTCCTTGATTGTAACGAGTGGTTATGTGACCTGTTTTCTCTGTTCCAGACCTTCTCTGTAAACTCAGAGATGGTTGGTGGGAAAATCCCAGCAGGTTGGTGGATTCTGAAAGAACTACGCTATATTCAAAGTGACTTAGGTCACCTTTCTTCATCATTCTGATGCTCAGTGTGAATGCCAGCAGGTTGTGTTGATCATGCCTAAATACCATGATGGTTGACGATGCATATGCACTAATAACGATCGTATGAACCCAGTGCCGTGGCTGGTGAATGTATACAGAGTCATGGGAGCAGACTTAAAAGCAATTGTTTTGAATGTGAAGTTCAGATGGATGGTAAATGTAAAGCTTTAGTTCAGGTTTTTCTTACTAGCATGTGCTGAACATTTAAGCCTGGAACAGTTGCCCACCAAAATAAAAGCATGCTGTGTTTAGTAACGGTTACAGGAGCACTGGATTCATTCTGAACAACAAAGCCTGATTTAAAAACACAGGTTGAGCCGATAATCACAGCTCCGAGCTGGTGGCCAGTGCCATGAGCACATCAGAAAATGTCAGTTTTTGTTGTTCTGAATAAAGTTTCAGCAAATCGAAGCTGCAGAGTGACTCAGAGTCAGTTTCAGGTCAGCGCCCTTTTACTCATGCAGCCAGGTGAGATTGTCACCTGGGCTGTTTGGTCGGTTTCTGAGAGGGAGGGTGAGGTCATGTGACTCTGCTCAGGTAACTCACCTGAGCAGGAAGAGGTGCTGTCAGTGCTCTGACTCCCTGAGTGTGAATGTTTGCAAGACGTCCATCATGTCGCCGTCTGATTGCCAGTATTGTTGTTGTTGTTTCCCTCAGCTCTCACTACCCGGCTTGTGCCTCTGCCTCTACGCCTCCGTGCTGATGTTCCAACGCAGGAAGAAGAAGCACAGGCTGGAGATCTCGGCGCCACAGGACTTCCAGCACCGCGTCCACACGTCGTTTGATGTCACCTCGGGATGCTACGTGGGGCTGCCGCCGCAGTGGCAGAGCGTCATCGACACGCTGAAGAGGCCACGCCCCCTGGTGGACCCCTCCAGGATCACCAATGTTGAACTAGGACCCAAAAAGGTGGGATGGATCATTTCAATAATCTCTCAAGGCTGCTGTAAATGTAATGGACCTGTGTCTGATGATCAGGTACCAACGCCAGCATGATGACGGATCAGTCGAATGTATTGATTGCGTATTTGCGTGCGCTGGTCCAAGCGGTGCGTCTCATTGAACATCAGAAAGCTGATGAAGAAGCTGATTTATTGATGAACAGCGACATTAACGACAATCACAGCTTTCTGCATAGATCAGAACCAATCTGAAGTACCTTCAGGAACTTTCCTAGAGTCGGGTCCTTCACAGTGACTCTGCTTCCTCGTCATGGATCACCATGTAAAAACGTCTTTACTGTATCAATACTTCCTCGGGCACCGGTTTAGCTCAGTGGGATGAGCAGGAGACTATATGCCATATGGCTGACAGCCGACGGCATTTAAAACAAAGGAATCTGAATCTTTCAGCTGCACCACAAACACAAACTCTAAATCCCAGAATAAACTTCCTCATTCCTTCTGTCTGCAGCAGCAGTCTGAAACAAGGTGTTTAATCTTTAGTTCAATTTGATTAGTACCAACTCAAAACTCTGGAGTACTTGGAGTTTTTTCTTCTTTAATATTGTAGCTGTAGTTCATCAGCGAGTACTCATGTATTATATACCTGTATCACCCGCAGTTCACGCTAAGCTCACCTGGTAAACCAGTAAAGCTAATGTAAACATGACATCGTCAGTCATTGTTTTTGTTCTCTGGTAGGTAAAACTTCTTGTTAAAATGATGCTGATGCATACATGAAAACATCAATACATAAACAGGTGAGCAACTGTGTACTCACCCATTTTAAAAGGTTTAAATGGTAAATGGCCTGTATTTGTATAGCGCTTTTCTAGTCCCTAAGGACCCCAAAGCGCTTTACACAACCTGTCATCCACCCATTCACGCACACATTCACACACTGGTGATGGCAAGCTACATTGCAGTCACAGCCACCCTGGGGCGCACTGACACAGGCTGCCGAACACTGGCGCCACCAGGCACTCTGACCACCAACAGTAGGAAACGGGTGAAGTGTCTTGCCCAAGGACACAACGACTGAGACTGTCCAAGCTGGGGCTCGAACCGGCAACCTTCCGATTACAAGGCGAACTCCCAACTCTTGAACCACGATCGCTTAAAGCAGTGGTCCCCAACCCCCAGGCCTCGGACTGGTACCGGTCCGTGAGTCGTGTGGTACCGGGCCGCGAGAGTTGAGGCTCAGGTCTGAAATGTATGGTTTTCAGGGTTTTTATCGGTTTTCAGCGTTATTTTGTCATCGTTTTTATCGTTAACTCGGTTTTCCTGGGTCTTTTCACGTGTGTTATGAATAAATCGTCTTTTTTTCTGTACCGGTACTAGTTTTATTTTGTTGTATTTATCCGCGACACCTTAAAGGCCGGTCCGTGAAAATATTGTCAGGCATAAACTGGTCCGTGGCTCAAAACAGGTTGGAGACCGCTGGCTTAAAGGGCAGGCTCACAACATCACTTTCTCATCTATTTATTTAGTTGATTATTAAACATTGATTTTAAATGGCATTTCATATTTTCAAACCAAAAATACTACTACTGCTACTAGTAATAATAATAATAATAATAATGATATGAAAAGTTGAAAAATGCTTCAGCAGATGATTTTGGTTGAAATCATTCTTTTTTATGTATCCAAACAATAATTTTTATTTGTTTTTCTTCTGGAGATCACCTCAGATATCTTACAGATTTAAGGGTCATGGTATTATTATTATTATTATTATTATCATTATTATTATTATTATCATTTTTATTATTATCATTAATATTTGTACTAGTAGACGCAGTAGTAGTAGTGGCAGCAGCAGCAGCAGTACTAGTAGCTGTAGTATAGTGCTCAGAGTTCAGGGATGAGTTCCCTGTCCTACTACCAAGAGAGTTTCGGATGATGTGAGAGTACCAAGAAGGTGTTTGTGTATCTGGACTGAGGAAAGAGGATGAGGAGACTAGGTGATGGAATAAGGAAGTACAGAAGGTATTCAAAAGAAGATATTAGCAAAGTAAAAGGGGGACAGTCAGAGAGATGAAGGAAGTAGGCAGATGTACAGCAAAGAGAAAAAAGAATGGGCTTATAGTGAGCTGTATGTAAGGAAGACAGAGTGAGTAAGAGCAGAAATGTGCTAACGATTGAAGACACTGCGACGAGAAAATGGAAGAAGGACTCTGAGCTGATCAATGTAGAAAATGAGAGAGAGAAGGACAGATGGACAGTTAGTGAGGACCTCAGGAAGTGCGGAGGATTAGAAAGGAGGAATCAAAGGCAGGCAAATGACGCACCTGTGCAGGTATGGGGAGGTCTAGGAGAGGGCGGTGGGTGGTGAGAGGATGATGAAAATGAAGAACAAATCTACCGGGTCTGAGAACATGGTGATGTGCAGTACAGAGGGATGAAGCCGATGATACCATGAAGACACAGGAACGAGGTGTCCAAGGTTAAATCGATAGGTGAACAAGCAGCAGTGTGCATTCATGCTGAGGAAGAGCTCTGCACATGTGATGTTTGCTCTGAGAGGGTCGATGGAGAAGGTCAGGAGGAGCTTCACTGAGTCTTTGTGGATCAGGGAAAGCAGATGATTTGCTGCTAAGAGAGGACGTGTGGTCCTGTGAGGAAGTCTATAAGGGTAGTGCAGCAGTGTGGTGGTGCTCTGAGCCGTTGGAGTTACTTTGATTTGTTTTGGTTTCTTCTGCAGACCATCGTTCGTGGCAGCTTCATCGGCCATGGAGACTACATCAGTCATGTGATCTCTGAGTTGACTCGTATGTCGGTCAGCAGTTCCAACTCTCTGCGCCGGAGCAGTCCGTCGGCACGGAAACGTGCCCGATCGATGGGCCGGCTGGGAGAACTGGCCGAGGACGAGTCGTACCAGTACGAGGAGCTAGGTCACCGCGGCGGCAGTGTGAAAAGTGGTGGGAGCTCTACCTACTGGCAGGACCGGATACGACAGGTGCGCAGCGACAGCAGCAGCCCCAAACTGAATGGGGCCCTGCAGAGAGCCAAGTCTACCTGCCAGGTGGATTCCTCGTCTGAAACCACACCCCTTAAACTAGACAAACCTCAGAGGACAGGTGAACCAAGTGGACTGTACGCCCGCAGTGAGGGGGCGGAACTAAGAAATAGGACAGCTTCCTACACTGTGGAGACCAATAGGCACCAGGTGAGGCTAAGACCAGCTGTGGGTCACCTGCCTGACCTGCTGTTCTCATCCAGAGAAAATTCAAGAAGACCGCATTCGTCCTACGACCTCCAGGTGAAACTCAGTGTTTGGATCACTTCCACCATTTTAACAAATTCATTAGAATGAGTCTGCTGAGGACAGACCAAACCATGTGAAGCTACACAAACTAACATCAACACATCTGATTAGAACAAGTATAGGAAATGGCTCGATACAAAATGCAGATATATTAGCTTAGGATAAATACAGACTATAGAAATGTAAATAGCTAGCATAGCCTGACCTGAACAGGAAGAAACCGCTAGCACAGAGTAGCATAAAAAGGGGAAACACCTGAAGCTTTAACTCAGTGTCTCTTCTTTTTCTCCATCAGCTGGCCTCACCCTCCTCCCGCCTCCTGCCTCCTCCTAACAGCACCAGCAGTCCCATCATCACAGGTAGAGCTGTATTTCAGAGGCTGCCTCGCCCATCCTCTGCCTTTAATGCTCCTATCAAATCTCCAAACTTAACAACTGAGGACAGCCCCTCCCAGCCCCACTCTCCCCCAACCGGCTCCCCAGGTCACGCAGTCGCCTCCAACCAGCAGGCGGGGTCCGATGGCGGTCCTCCAAAGGTGACCCATGAGCAGTTCAAGGAGGCACTACAGATGGTGGTGGACCCTGGCGACCCGAGGATGACTTTGGAGAACTTTGTGAAGATTGGAGAGGGGTCCACAGGCGTGGTTTGCATCGCCCGGGAAAAGTACAGCGGGAGACAGGTGGCTGTGAAGATGATGGACCTCAGGAAGCAGCAACGGCGAGAGCTGCTCTTTAATGAGGTACAGGTGTGGTGAGGTGGGTGAAGATCTACCTGTTTGCAGTTTGACTGATCTTCATTTCATATGTCTCAGGTGGTGATCATGAGGGACTACCGGCACCAGAATGTGGTGGAAATGTACCGTAGCGCTCTAGTGGAGGATGAGCTGTGGGTCATCATGGAGTACCTGCAAGGTGGCGCTCTAACCCACATCGTCAGTGAGACCAGGTGAGCTGGAAGTCTCTCAGGTGTGTCGTCTGGGAGATGTTCTCTGTGTTCATGGGGCGATCGTGGCTCAAGAGTTGGCAGTTCGTCTTGTAATCATAAGGTTGCTGGTTCGAGCCCCGGCTTCGACAGTCTTGGTCGTTGTGTCCTTGGGCAAGACACTTCACCCGTTCCCACCTACTGGTGGTGGTCAGAGGGCCTGGTGGCGCCAGTGTCCGGCAGCCTCGCCTCTGTCAGTGCACCCCAGGGCAGCTGTGGCAACAATGTAGCTTGCCATCACCAGTGTGTGGATGACTGAATGTAGTGTAAAGCGCTTTGGGGTCCTTAGGGACTAAGTAAAGCGCTATACAAATACAGGCCATTTACGATGATGTTTCTGCGTGGTTCAGGTTGAACGAGGAGCAGATAGCGACAGTCTGTGAGGGGGTCCTGCGGGCGCTGTCTTACCTGCACTCTCAGGGTGTGATCCACCGAGACATCAAGAGCGACTCCATCCTGCTCACCCTGGACGGGAAGGTAACACCCTTCTTCTTCTTTGTGACACATCTTTGACATTTACAGAACTTCTTAAAAATTAAACCTGGATTATCAACAGATACAGAGAATTCACACAAACTTGTGTTTATCACATAATGAGTACCCTAAACCCAAAAATGCCTAATGACGACCATCTCTATCTTTTTAAAGTTTGACATTACAGTTAGGCAAAGCTGAGTGTTTGTGAGTTTTTATTTCTAAAATATTAAAAATTTTATAAATTATAAATACTAAAAAATACTAAAATAATTAAAGACCATTTATAATCTCAAAGATAGACATGTACCAATATATGTCTGTCTTTGTCTGATTGATAAGAGGTTTCTAATCGTTTCCATTAGAGTTTGTATGACTGCCAGTACTACTTTACAGTAAGGAAAACAACTTCTGCTGATAACGAGGATCAGGCATCTTTTTTCCAGATTATTTATGTTATTAGTTAGTCAAAACTCAAATGCCAACAAACTCAATAAACTGATCTGCAAGGCCAATAAAATGTGTTATCCAAGTTAAAATGGCCATGAAACATTATATTATAAAAGCCAGTCTAAATCATGAAGCCCTGATGTCAACTGTCCCTGATGTAACTGTGAAGCTGGATTCAAGCTGGAAGTTAAAATTTTTTGGAACATGTTCAGAGTCTAAGGGTTATTTTTGTGCAGCCCCTGGCTTCAACAATGAGTTTATGGTAAAAACAATGATATACTGTCCACTTTCACTCTCTGTGTTATCAGCAGTCAGCGGTTCTTTGTTGTTTGGCTAGCTGCAATGAAATAGGAAATCCACTTGTTGGTTGTCAGAGGTTGCAGAACACTTTATTAATAAGGACAGGGTGGAGGAGAACCTGTTTAAGTTACCAGACGGACAATCTGGAATCCGACACTCGTCTCGTTTCCTCTTCTAGACAGGTGTACCGCGCTGTGCAATCAGCTGACGTCAGCACAAAACTGCTGCTGACTGATTTTTAGTTTCAGTGTCCTTATTTTCCTCTGAGTTATCAGTTCTGTCACTAGTTAGCTAACATAAACTAATGTGAGTCTATTAGCTGCAACCAACCTAGTGACATCATATTCTGTACTGACAGAAGATGGCGCTAAACACATTCTAAAGTTAAACATGTATACCTTAAATTCAGCTTCACAGATAAAGTTACATTTGGCAATGTATGAGAGCAGGGCTCAGTGGTGTACATTATACATGTGGTGTTTCATGTCCACTTAAAGGACAGTCCTGGAAAGCACCTCCCAGCCACTCCATAATGCACTGGCCAGTCACAGTAGCATCCTCAGTGAGAGACTTGAGTTTACCCATAATGCACCACTGAACGACACAGGACATCATTCCTGCCTGTGGATATCTCTGTACAACTCCTCCATCTAAAGCACCGCACACAGTCCAATACCTGCACACCCTCTGCAGAGAAAATAACCGCCAGTATGAGGGACACCTCAACTTGAACTCTGTCTATATTTAATTTTGTGTATATTAGAGCTATTTGGTAATACAATATTTTGCATTATTTCATGACCTTTAACTTGTTAGTTATGTCCTTGCTGTCTTGGAGAAACTGTGACCACATCATTTCCTCTGGGATTAATAAAGTATTCAGATCCTGATAACAGTGACTAATCAAGCCTCAGTCAGATATGACTGAAATACTGCTGAGCATCGGTCACACAAACAGCTGGAAAAGGATTCTCAGAGGTTTTCTGTTAGTAAATCTATGAAATTCCTTCTTGGATCCTGCTGCAGATCAAACTGTCCGACTTTGGTTTCTGCGCTCAGATCAGCAAAGAAGTCCCAAAGAGAAAGTCTCTGGTCGGGACCCCATACTGGATGGCTCCTGAGGTGATCGCCAAAATGCCATATGGCACCGAGGTAAAGACAGCACATGAAGGATGTTCCTGCCAAATAATTTAATGAGTCGATTAAACCGGTGGAAAAAAGCTGGACAAGTCTTAGGATAAGTCTTAGAGTTAAACAAAAGTCCAAACCTCAGTTTGAACAAGGTTAAACAAATATCACATTTATATTTACAGTAACTGATATTCACAGTTCTCAGTAACCAATCACAGTTTCACATGAAAACTAAGAAAAACATCAAATAGTTACGTTTCTAGGTCTTATTTCAAATTAAAATGGTAAAAAAAATGGCCTGTATTTGTATAGCGCTTTACTTAGTCCCTATGGACCCCAAAGCGCTTTACACTACATTCAGTCATCCACCCATTCACACGCACAAATTAAAAGCATGCCTTTGAGGTCTGACCATTTCCTGTTTTCAGGTGGACATCTGGTCTCTGGGAATCATGGTGGTGGAGATGGTTGATGGAGAGCCACCGTATTTCAGTGACACGCCCATCACTGCAATGAAGAAGCTGCGAGACGAAGCAGTGCCAAGTGTCAAGAACGTCCAGCGGGTCAGACACACACACACACTTAGTTTTATTTTTATATGGAGTGAGGACCCGAGACCTGAACATGCTTTGAGGACCAACAGACATACATATAAGGGTCCTTCTAAATTTTATCTGTCACATCTTTGTTCTCATGTAAGTTAAATCTGAAAACACAAAATCAGATTTTTTCTGAACATCAGTTACTAAAATGCTAATATGCTGGTTGTGGGTCGTGGGCCCAGATTAGTTGTAGCATTTGATGATGATGTAATCATTCATCCTGACAGTCGTTGATGATGTCACTGTGTTTGTCTCCAGGTGTCTCCCGTGTTGAAGGACTTCCTGGGCTGCATGTTGACCCGTGACACGCTGCAGAGGAGCAGCGCCGCCGACCTGCTGGAGCACCCATTCATGCTGCAGGCCGGCTCACCACGCTGCCTCGTTCCTCTGGTGGAGCAGTACCGCAAACGCATGTCACTCTGCTGAACACCCGAGACCCATCTGAAGAGGCTCGCCCGAACCCAACCCTGATTCCTCCGAAGACATCTGAGGCTCAGCTGGGAGACTCTTATTGTGGCTCGGTTGCGCATCAGCTCATCTCTGATTGGCCAGACTTGCTGAACAGCTGTTGGTGCTACTCTGGGGCGAGTGTTTTTTAAAATGGAGAATTTAAACTTTAGAACATTTCAGGCTCCTTCATGTTTTCAAAGATCCTAGTTTATACAGCATTTCAGTAATTTTACAGCCGACGTCAAACCTTTAAATCACAGATCAATAATAATGATCAGCTCAGAGCTGTGGGTGCAGAACAGCTTCAAACAAACAAGTGAAAACAGACACGTTCGTTTCAGCAGAGCCGGAGATGATCCTCTGGCTTCAAGAAGTTTCTCTCTGTATCAGAGCCAATAAACAACCAATAAATTGATCAATGCTGCTCAGCAGAGATCAGCAGAGGGTCAGCTCTGGATTTAAAGCTCTTCATTGGGAAAAAGTTTTACCCCGTGAGGATGATGATGATGAGCTCTTCCTCCCGTCGATCGGTTTATTTTGAAGCTTTGCACAGTTTCAATGTGACTTTGCACAAAAGATGCAGATTAAATTTTTTTATTTAACCTTTTTGTCTTTTTCCGTTTGTCTCTTTGTTGAGTCCTTTAAATATTTTTATTGAAGCTAAAATGGATCCTGACACAGAGAAAATGCCATTGCAGCCAAACGTCCGGTTGCTCCCTCACAAAGTCCAAATTTGACCTGTTACTGATGTTACCTCTTCAGGTGGAAAATCTGGATTTCTAAATTTAAAACGGGGACATGACATGCGTGTTAATCCAGTTACTTTAAAACATCATAACAAGAATCAAAATGAGAAATTACAAAGATTGTTGCTTTAATTAAAAAGATAACAGCTCATCACTCTGTTTTGCTTTGAGTGGTTTCATTCAGCTTTTTTATTACTAAAAAAGAAATAAAGTCCAAGATTTTTATTTAAACAACAGGCAAATGGCCACAGAGTCCTGAAATATTTCCCAGTTGCTCAAGCCTGGTGCCCTGCTCTCAGGGTTAAAAACCTTTTGACGTGCTCCTCATGAGAGAATAAGGGAGCCACTCGCTTACTCAGTGATTAGCTCCTATTCCAAAGACAAAAGTCTGCGCTGATTGATTTACAGGTGTGTGTCTGAGCTCAGTGTGTGTGTGTGTATGTGTGTGTGTGTGTGTGTGTGTGTGTGTGTATCACGCTGCTTTCTTCACTTCAACTGTTTCTTTTTAAATTCTGGTTGTTTCCTTTTGTTGACACTAACTATATTTCATGAAGCCAGTTTAATATCTTCACAGGCAGAAGATGATCCTGGTCTCTAAATGCAGGTTCTGGTTTCTGTTCCTCGGATTTAGTCTTGGGTGTAAAATGCAGTTTTGAACATCCACGTGCAAATCTGCTGCACTGATGATGTTCTCAGAGATGCTGAATCATAATTAAAAGGCCTCCCTCTTTGCAGACTATGTGGTAAGTTCTGTACCTAAAACTAAAAATCAGAGTCTTTGGAGTTTAACGTTTTATCACTTTTAGACAAATAAAAGTTAGAAATGTTCAGATTTGATTAAAAGCATCCAAAGTTTATATGCTAAGTGGCTCAAAGTAGTTTTAACTGGCTTCATTTTTCAGCACTGGGTTTTTCAGCACAACAAACTGTTTTCATTTTTATTCTTCCTCTTTCAGCTGAAACTGTGGATTTTTTTTTTTTTTTTTTTTTTAAATGACATCAGAAACAGCAGTATGCGACATTACGTGATGGCAGAGCTTCAGTTCATCCTTTGTCTTTTTTTTTTTTTTTTTTTTTTTTTTTTTTTAATAAATAGGACAGGGGGAATGAATGAGAGAAAGAGGGGGAGAGAAAGAAAGAAAACCAAAGGGGAGAAGAGACGGTGAGAAGGGGGGGGAAGAGAGAGAGAAAAAAAAAGAACTCCTGGGTCACCTGTATGGAGAAAAAAAACAAAACAAACAAAAAAAACAAACAGAGGAGACAGCAAACAACAAAGAGCAACATAATAATAGAGAAAACAAAGCACCATCACAATAAACTAGCTAGTCATAGATATCAATATTTACTAAATAATAAACGATATTGTGCAGCACGCAAGATAGACAGCGCACAGTGTGCTTTGAGGCAGCAGCCAAGAAAGCTTTAGTCCGCGTCTGTGAATACCCATGTGTGCATACCTGTGTGGATCAGCATGCTTGCATTCCAAAGGTTTCTCCATGTAATGATCTGAAACTGTGGATTTAAACATCATGAACGCTGCTCAGTCTCAGTGTTCCAGTTTCACCTACACACATACATTCAAACAACCTTTGTAAAACATTTAAAGCCCTTGTCTCTTCCTGCAGTGTGAGTGTTGTCCTTTACAACCCTCCGTAGCTCTGAAACAAACTCAGTTTCAGGACCTCACTTTGGGAAAAACAAGTCGGATATGATTCCTGTTGGGTTTCCTCTGGTTCAGAAGTTTCAGAAGGATTATTAATCTGTTCATTTTCAAGATCACTGAGGTTCAGAGCGAGACCTCGTGCTGCTGCCAGCCGGCCGTTCGTCCTCATGCTGCAGATAAAAACTGATTCCAGAGACTTGGGTTTCTATTTGGAGGCAGAGGAGCCTCGACTGCCACAGATAAAGAGACGCAGACACTCGAGCCCATCACAGCTCGCCTGCATATCACAGATTAACGCGACCCGAGTCCAGAGGTTAAAGCAGCTGAAGGACTTTGGCTCATGCAGTTCATGTTCAGTCACACTGAAGTTGCGTTTCTCAGTTTCACTCTCAGCTCTGATTGCTGCTGTTCAGGAAACACGAAGGCTTTTGTAATTATTCGGTGTGTCACACTAACAGCATTGAGGTGATGTTCAGATCTTTAAGCTGCTCTGAATGGACACATTACAGTCCCATCATAATGTTTCTCATGTATCTCCTCCACAGGTGATGAAATTAAGATGATTAATTTCAAAAGAGTTTGCATGTTCTCCCTGGGTTTGCGTAGGTTCTCTCAGGTCCTCCCATAGTCCAAACACATGCAGTTTCTAAATTTCCCATAGGTGCGAATGTGAGTGTGAATGGTTGTCCTGTAACACAGCAGTCTCCAACCCCCGGGCCACGGACCGTGAGTCGTATGGTACCGGGCCGCGAGAGTTGAGGCTCAGGTGTGAAATGTATAGTTTTCAGGGTTTTTATTAGTTTTTAGCGTTATTTTGTTATCGTTTTTATCGTTAACTCTGTTTTCCTGGGTCTTTTCACGTGTGTTATGAATAAATCGTCTTTTTTTCTGTACCGGTACTAGTTTTATTTTGTTGTATTTATCTGCGACACCTTAAAAGCTGGTCCGTGAAAATATTGTCAGGCATAAACCGGTCTGTGGCGCAAAAAAGGTTGGGGACTGCTGCTGTAACAGACTGGCGACCTGTCCAGGGCGTACCCCACCTCTTGCACTAAGACAGCTGGGATAGACTCCAGCCCCCCCGAAATGGAATTAATGGATGGAGAGAAACAGTTAAAAATTCCTGCTTCATTCTGTTGGCACATTAGAGTGGATTTTATATCAATCACATCACAAAAAACGGCAGTAATATCATCAAGTGAACTAATCCATAATTTTGTGTTTTGTTTTGGTTTTTTTTTAATTAATTTACATTAAAACAGGAAAATCTGCACACATGTGGAGAGAGTCTGCACCAGCAGTGAAGCACACAAAAACAAGACATGCACACTAACTTACTGTTTTCATATTTGCTATCATCGTGTTAATATACAAATTTCCCACAGGTGTGAATGTGACAGTGAATGGTTGTCCTGTTAAAAATTCCTGCTTCAATCTGTTGGCACATTAGAGTGGATTTTATATAAGTCATATCACAAAAAAACGGCAATAATATAAACTCAAATCACATCAATTTTATTTATATAGCACTTTTAAAAACAACAACTGTTGACCAAATTACTGTACAATAGAATGATTGGGTAAAACTTAAAAGGAAAGTAAAATCAAGGATAAGAAAATAATAAGAATAAAATAATGGCAGACTCATACCGACTTAAAAGCCAAGGAGTAAAAATGGGTCTTTAGACGAGTTTTAAAAGGATCCAGTGTTGGAAAGGCCCTGATATGTAAAGGCAGTTTATTCCACAGTTTTGGAGCAGTCACAGTAAAAGCCCGATCTGCTCTGTATTTTAATCTAGACCTAGGGACAACTAGAAGCATCTGGTCCCCAGACCTCTAAGCTCTCACCAGAGTATACAAATTTAGAAGATCAGAAAGATATATAGGAGCTAATCCATGCAATGTTTTAAAAACAAGTGTCAAGATCTTAAAATTAATTCGAAAACTAACTGGCAGCCAGTGTAGCAAGGCAGATATAGGGGATATGTGCTCTTGCTTGCGCGTGACAGTCAGGAGCCTTGCCGCAGCATTTTGAACCAGCTGTAGTCGGCCAATGGATGACGAAGTGACGCCAGAGTAGAGGCTGTTGCAGAAGTCGAGGTGAGATGAAATAAAGGCATGGATTGCTTTCTCAATGTCTCTGAAACAGAAAATTGTCTTCACCTTTGCAAGTAGGTGGAGGTGAAAGAAGCTAGTCTTGATCACATTATTTATCTGTTTATCGAATGTTAAATTACTAGTGTGTTATGAATGTTAAATTACAGTGTGTGAATGTGTGTGTGAATGGGTGGATGACTGGTTGTGTAAAGCGCTTTGGGGTCCTTAGGGACTAGTAAAGCGCTATACAAATACAGGCCATTTACCATTTACTATCAAAAATCACACCTAAATTTCTCGCAAAAGATTTTTTGATAGTTTTCTAAGGGGCCAAGGTCGTAATGGTCACTAGGGCCGAAGACAATGATCTAAGTTTTCTGTTCATTTAAACTGAGAAAATTTATCATCAAGTGAACTAATCCATAATTTGTGTTCTGTAGTTTTTAACGAATTAATTAACATTAAAACAGGAAAATCTGTACACATGTGGAGAGAGTCTGCACTAGCAGTGAAGCACACAAAAACAAGACATGCACACTAACTTACTGTTTTCATATTTGCTATCATCATGTTATTATACATGATATATTAATGTAATATCAATGTTGTGTTAATATATTAACAGACGTTTAAAGGATAGCTAAGGATATAATTAAATGTTTGTTAAGTGATTGTGACGGTGGATGTTAAAGGGTAGAGGATATGCAGGATGAGCTCCAGGGAGGATGCAGTCTAAATGCAGACATGTCGGGACTATCAGCAGCAGATAAGCGGTACAACTTCACTTTTCCTAAAATGGATTCTAACAGCCAAAGGTCCTGAATCTGCCCTCATGGTGCATTCACTTGATCAGACAGATTTAGTTCAGCTGTCATCTCCTAATTTGGTCCACAGGGAGTCTTTATAAATATCACCTGCTGTGAGGAGACTGCAGTTCTCCATCAGCTTCAGCAGGAAAACTCTCTCACTTAGTTTGTTCTCTCCTCTGACTGCCAACGTTCTCCACCGTAAAGCATGGGCGACTCTCTGATGGCCGAGTTTGGGAAGGCTGCTCCTTACCTGAGGAAGTCTGAGAAGGAGCGTCTGGAGGCTCAGACCAGACCCTTTGACATCAAGACTGAATGTTTTGTAGTCGACACTAAAGAAGAATATGTCAAAGGAAAAATCCTGAGCAAGGACGGAGGGATGGTAACGGTCCAGAAGGAAGATGAAACAACGGTGACAGTGAAGGAATCTGACACTCACCCCCAGAACCCACCCAAGTTCGATAAAATCGAAGACATGGCAATGTTTACATTCCTCCACGAGCCCGCCGTGCTGTTTAACCTCAAAGAGCGTTACGCAGCCTGGATGATCTATACCTACTCCGGGCTCTTCTGCGTCACTGTCAACCCCTACAAGTGGCTTCCTGTTTACGATGCTGAAGTGGTGGCTGCCTACAGGGGGAAGAAGAGGAGCGAGGCCCCTCCTCACATCTTTTCCATTTCTGATAATGCGTACCAGTACATGCTGACAGACCGGGAGAACCAGTCTGTCCTAATCACTGGAGAATCTGGAGCAGGAAAGACTGTGAACACCAAGAGAGTCATTCAGTACTTTGCCAGCATCGCTGCAGTTGGTGGTGCAAGCAAAAAAGACAGCAGCAAGGGGACTCTGGAGGATCAAATCATCCAGGCAAACCCGGCACTGGAGGCCTTTGGCAATGCCAAAACGTTGAGAAACGACAACTCGTCGCGTTTTGGAAAATTTATCCGAATCCACTTTGGCACGAGTGGTAAGCTGTCATCTGCTGACATAGAGACGTATCTGCTGGAGAAGTCACGAGTTACCTTTCAGCTAAAGGCCGAAAGGAATTACCACATATTTTACCAGATCCTGTCCAATCAGAAGCCAGAGTTGTTGGACATGCTGTTGATCACCAACAACCCATATGACTACTCCTACATCTCCCAAGGAGAGGTAACAGTTGCTTCCATCAACGACTCGGAGGAACTGATAGCCACCGATGGTGCCTTTGATGTTCTTGGCTTCACTCCAGAGGAGAAAATGAGTGTCTACAAACTAACTGGTGCCATTATGCACTACGGCAACATGAAGTTCAAACAGAAGCAGCGTGAGGAGCAGGCTGAACCTGATGGAACTGAGGCTGCTGATAAATCAGCTTACCTGATGGGGCTCAACTCTGCTGATCTCATCAAAGGGCTTTGCCACCCCCGAGTTAAGGTAGGAAATGAATATGTCACCAAAGGGCAGAGTGTGGACCAGGTTTACTATGCCATTGGTGCTCTGGCTAAGTCAGTGTATGAGAAGATGTTCAATTGGATGGTGGTGAGAATAAACCAATCACTGGACACCAAACAGCATCGTCAGTACTTCATAGGAGTGCTGGACATCGCCGGGTTTGAGATCTTTGATTTCAACACCTTTGAGCAGCTGTGCATCAACTTTACCAACGAGAAACTGCAACAGTTTTTCAACCATCACATGTTCATCTTGGAGCAAGAAGAGTACAAAAAAGAAGGAATCGAATGGGAGTTCATTGACTTTGGCATGGACCTCCAGGCCTGCATAGACTTGATTGAGAAACCTCTGGGGATCCTGTCCATTCTGGAGGAAGAATGCATGTTTCCCAAAGCTAGCGACCAGACCTTCAAGGCCAAGCTCTATGACAACCATCTGGGCAAGAACAAGATGTTTGAGAAGCCACGGCCAGCAAAGGGGAAAGCAGAGGCCCATTTCGCCCTTGTTCACTATGCCGGGACAGTGGACTACAATATTGCTGGCTGGCTGGTCAAAAACAAAGACCCCCTAAATGAGACAGTGGTTGGTCTATATCAGAAATCCTCTCTGAAGCTTCTCAGTCTTCTGTTTTCAAACTATGCAGGAGCTGATGGAGGAGACAAGGGAAGTGGAAAAGGAGCCAAGAAGAAAGGCTCCTCCTTTCAGACGGTGTCTGCACTTCACAGAGAAAACCTGAACAAGCTGATGACAAACCTGAAGACCACTCATCCACACTTTGTCCGCTGTCTGATTCCTAATGAGAGGAAAATTCCAGGAGTCATGGACAACTGCCTCGTGATGCACCAGCTGCGCTGTAATGGGGTCCTGGAAGGCATCCGGATTTGTAGGAAAGGTTTCCCAAACAGGGTGCTCTATGGAGACTTCAAACAGAGGTACAGGATCTTGAATGCATCCGCCATCCCAGAGGGTCAGTTCATAGACTGCAAGAAAAGTACTGAAAAGCTGTTAGGATCGCTGGACATTGACCACACTCAGTATAAGTTTGGTCACACAAAAGTCTTCTTTAAAGCCGGCCTGCTGGGTACACTGGAGGAGATGCGAGATGAGCAACTCTCTCGAATCATCACCAGGATCCAGGCCAATGCCCGAGGGCTCCTCATGAGGAAGGAGTTTATTAAGCTTGTGGAACGTAGAGATGCCCTAATGGTCATTCAGTGGAACCTTCGGTCTTTCCTTGGGGTGAAAAACTGGCCCTGGATGAAGCTCTTCTTCAAGATCAAACCCCTGCTGAAGAGTGCAGAGTCTGAGAAGGAAATGGCCAACATGAAGGATGAATTCAACAAGCTAAAGGAAACTCTGGTGAAATCAGAGGCAAGACGAAAAGAACTGGAGGAGAAAATAGTGACTCTCCTCCAAGAGAAGAATGATCTGACCCTGCAGATTCAGTCTGAACAGGACACCCTAACAGATGCTGAGGAACGCTGTGAACAGCTGATCAAGAGTAAGATTCAACTGGAGGCAAAGCTAAAAGAAATGACAGAAAGACTGGAGGATGAAGAGGAGCTGAACGCTGATCTGACAGCAAAGAAACGCAAGCTTGAAGATGAATGTTCAGAGCTGAAGAAGGACATCGATGACCTGGAGCTAACGTTAGCTAAGGTGGAAAAAGAGAAACATGCTACAGAGAATAAGGTGAAAAACCTGATGGAGGAGATGGCTTCACAGGATGAGAACATCACAAAGATAACCAAAGAGAAGAGGGCGCTGCAGGAGGCTCACCAGCAAACTCTGGATGACCTGCAGAGTGAAGAAGACAAAGCTAACACTTTGACCAAAGCTAAAGCTAAGCTGGAGCAACAAGTGGATGATCTGGAGGGATCGCTGGAGCAAGAGAAGAAAGTCAGGATGGACCTGGAGCGCTCAAAGAGGAAGCTCGAGGGAGACCTGAAACTGATCCAGGAGAACTTGATGGACTTGGAGAATGACAAGCAGCAGCTGGAGGAAAAACTCAAGAAGAAAGACTTTGAGGTCACCCAAATAACTTCAAGACTAGAAGATGAGCAGATTGCATCAGTTCAGCTCCAGAAGAAGCTCAAAGAAAGCCAGGCAAGAATTGAGGAGGTGGAGGAAGAGCTGGATGCTGAGCGAGCAGCCCGGGCCAAGGTGGAGAAACAGCGTTCTGATCTTTCCCGTGAGCTTGAGGACATCAGTGAACGTCTAGAGGAAGCTGGAGGAGCCACATCAGCTCAGGTGGAGCTGAATAAAAAGAGAGAAGCGGAGTTTCAGAAGCTGCGTAGAGAGCTGGAGGAATCAACCCTCCAACATGAGGCCACCGCTGCCACCCTGAGGAAGAAACATGCTGACACCGTCGCTGAACTGGGAGAACAGATTGATAACCTTCAGCGTGTGAAGCAAAAACTGGAGAAGGAAAAGAGTGAGCTGAAGCTAGAGCTCGATGATTTGTGCTCAAACATGGAAAATGTAGTAAAGACAAAGGCAAACTTTGAGAAAATGTGCCGAACGATGGAAGACAACATGAATGAGTACAAGAGCAAATGTGAGGAGGCTCAAAGGACCATCAATGACCTGACAACCCAGAGGGCCAAGCTCCTCACTGAAAATGGTGAGCTTGGCCGGCAGCTGGAGGAGAAGGATTGTCTGATATCACAGCTTACTCGAGGGAAGAACTCGTACAACCAGCAGATGGAAGATCTGCGCAGACAGCTGGAGGAAGAACTAAAGGCAAAGAACGCTCTCGCCCATGCTGTTCAGTCTGCTCGTCATGACTGTGATCTGCTCCGAGAACAATTTGAGGAAGAGCAGGAAGCCAAGGCTGAACTGCAGAGAGCTCTGTCTAAATCCAACACTGAAATCTCTACATGGAGGACCAAATATGAAACGGATGGCATCCAGAGAACTGAGGAGCTGGAAGAAGCAAAAAAGAAGCTTGTTCAGAGACTGCAAGAGGCAGAGGAGGCCATTGAGGCTGTGAACGCAAAGTGTTCCTCCCTTGAGAAAACCAAACACCGCCTCCAAAATGAGATTGAAGACCTCATGCTGGACCTTGAGAGATCTAATGCGGCATCCGCAGCACTGGACAAAAAACAAAGAACCTTTGACAAAGTCTTGGCAGAGTGGAAGCAAAAATATGAGGAGTCGCAGTGTGAGTTAGAGGCATCTCAGAAGGAGGCTCGATCTCTGAGCACTGAGCTCTTCAAACTCAGGAATGCCTATGAAGAATGCCTGGATCAATTTGAGACAATGAAGAGAGAGAATAAAAATCTCCAAGAAGAAATCTCAGACCTCACTGACCAGCTGGGAGAAGGTGGCCGCAGTGCCCATGAACTAGAGAAGATCAGGAAGCAACTTGAACAAGAAAAGGTTGAGCTACAGTCGGCGCTGGAGGAAGCTGAAGGTTCCCTGGAGCACGAAGAGAGCAAGATCCTCAGAGCACAACTGGAGTTTAACCAAGTGAAGGCTGACATGGAGCGCAAGCTGGTCGAGAAGGACGAGGAAATGGACCAGGCCAAGAGGAACTACCAGCGTATGGTGGAATCACTCCAGTCCTCTCTGGAGTCCGAAACCAGGAGCCGAAATGAAGCCATGAGAGTCAAGAAGAAGATGGAGGGCGACCTCAATGAGATGGAGATTCAGCTGAGCCAAGCTAACAGGCAGGCAGCTGAAGCCCAGAAACAGGTGAAGACCCTCCAGGCGTTCCTGAAAGACACTCAGCTGCAACTAGATGATACCCAGCACGGCAACGATGACCTAAAAGAAAACATTGCTCTGCTTGAACGCCGAAACAACCTCATCCAGGCTGAACTGGAGGAAGTGAGAGCCGCACTCGAGCAGACCGAGAGAAGTCGGAAACTGGCCGAACAGGAGCTGACCGAGGCAACGGAGCGAATGCAACTCCTACACTCCCAAAACACCAGCCTGATCAACCAGAAGAAGAAGCATGAAGCAGACCTCCTACACCTGCAGTGTGAAGTGGAGGAAGCCATACAGGAGAACCGCAATGCTGAGGAGAAGGCAAAGAAGGCGATCACAGATGCAGCCATGATGGCTGAGGAGCTAAAGAAGGAGCAGGACACCAGTGCCCATCTGGAGCGCATGAAGAAGAACATGGAGCAGACCATCAAAGACCTGCAGCACCGTCTGGATGAGGCTGAGCAGATCGCCATGAAGGGCGGCAAGAAGCAGCTCCAGAAACTGGAGGTTCGCATCAAAGAGCTGGAGAATGAGCTGGAGGCAGAGCAGAAGAGGGGAGCCGAGTCCATCAAGGGAGTTCGCAAGTACGAGCGCCGCATCAAAGAGCTCACCTACCAGACCGAGGAGGACCGCAAGAACATGGCCCGCCTCCAGGACCTGGTGGACAAGCTGCAGCTGAAGACCAAGTCCTACAAGAGAGCGGGTGAGGAGGCAGAGGAGGCGGCCAACCTCAACATGGCAAAACTACGCAAGCTGCAGCACGAGCTGGAGGAGGCAGAGGAGCGGGCCGACATTGCCGAGTCGCAGGTGAACAAGCTGAGGGCAAAGACTAGGGATGGATCGTCTAAAAAGGGCCTGGATGAGTGAGGAACAGGAACAGGAAGTGCACATCGCAGGTGAGAAGAGTCAGTGACATAGTCAGAGCTCTGTAAACAATACGGTCTATCAGGTTTAATGGAACCCTAATAAATAATGTCTAAATAATGTTTATGCATTTTAATTGAACATTTACAAACAGAAAGAACAAGATAATAAGATCATAAATAATGTTTAATAGCACTACAGACCTAAGAACCTAATCCGTTTTAAATTCATTACCACAGCTATTGTAAAGTTAAACCACAACACTTTAGCAATTTTCAAACTTTCCATCAGTTTGAGTTGAATAGTTTCTGCTGATGAGAAGTTCTTCACACTAATGTGTTATGAATCATTCCTGCTGTGTTTTTGTTTCTGTCTTTTACATTGTGTTTATTATTTTAGAACATCTGATCTATTAAATATATATACACAGCATTAAAACACATGACATTAATGCTGTTTTACTCATGAGTGTGTATAAATCCTCATCTGTGGCCTTAACAGCACAGATTTATTTCTGTATTTTTTTCATGTTTATGTCATTAATGTTTGAATCTGTTTCCTCCCACAGATGTTCCTGAAGCTGAAGCTGAAACCGTCACCTCCCTAATCAGTAATTAGTATTTGATGTATTGATTATTCTGCTGATCATGAGTTCTCTGAAGCTTTTCATTCACTTGATGTTTAAGGATGTTTAGTATGTTTATGCTCACTCCAGTAAAACACATCTAGCATCACAGAGACTGAAATAAATCAAGTTCTGCTTCCATATTGTTGTTTTAAATTTGGTATACCTGCAGCTGAGGATTTTAAACCAATACTTGGGTTAATTGATTGTTTCAGGTTCGTACTCTTCTCTGATTCACAGTTTTGAAATGATTTTCAGAAACTCAGATTTTCCTGTTTCAGCAGTTTTCAGTCAAATCTTTGGGAGAGATCTCTTTGCTTTGATTCTTTCTCTGCTGAACTTTGTTTGTTTGCTTTACTGCATTTCTTTGAATGCTGAAGTGTTGATGTTATTAATGTGAACATCAATAAAGTCCCAGCTGATCCCTGAAAACTGACTTCTGATTTCAAATCACGTGACATCGATAAAACTGAACTTTTAACTGATGATGTTTGAAATGTGAATCAATCTAAAAGCTTGTGTGTGTGTGGATGCGTGTATACCATGTTTAGATATCTTGTGGGGACCAAATGCCCATCCCCAGAAGTTTGAAGGCATGTTTGAGGCTCAAAATATGGTTTTAGTGTCAGGGTTACAGTTAGGTTATGGTTAGGTTTAGGCATTCATTTTAGGCTACATCCACACTAGCCTGAATAGATTTGAAAACGGCGTTTTCATCTGAAAACGCTCCGCGTCCACCCTTGCGTTTTCAGTTGTTTTCAAAGAGTTGCACGTCCACACGAAAACGGCCGAAAACGCTGACGTTGCAGCGTGAAACGCAAGACAACTCGACCTGCGTCATTTCCCTCTGCCGTTTACTTACATACTTGCTCTTTTCCTTGGGGAAAACGCCGTCTCAGTGTGGACGGGAGGCCAAATAGGAGAGAAAACGATGCGTTTTCAAACAAAAATGCAGTAGTGTGGACGTAGCCTTAGATGGTTAGGGTAAGCGCTTAGGAAAAGGGTTATGTCAACTAGATCTTCCCACAGGATATGAAAACAAGTGTGTGTGTTTGTATGTGTGTGAAAAACAATTTTTATATGTATATATATATATATATATATATATATATATATATATATATATATTAGGGGTGCAACGATATTCGTATCGTATTGAACCGTTCGATACAGTGCTTTCGGTTCGGTACGCATATGTATCGAACAATATATATTTTTTAATTTATTTTATCAACTTTCCTTCTGACGATGCTGTCTGTGTTGAGCGCTCAGTGAATCTGCGTTTGACTACTCCGCCTAGGCTGCACTGTCGAGCACAGATCCACTGAGCTCCACCCACATGCATTCAATCAAGCTAGCGAGACAGAAGCTAAGCTTATTGCAACATGGCAACTGCCTCAGTGCCTCCTGAAGTCGAACCTCCTCCACCGTCATTGAAATCTGGCGTTTGGAACTTTTTTGGCTTTCGTGTGAAGTATCACCCTGATGGTAAGCGCGTTGTGGACAAAACTACAACAGTATGTCGGATGTGCCACGCCATGGTTAATTACATCGGTGGGAACACAACAAATATGAATGCACATTTACGCCGACATCACCCTAGTGCAAAGACGAGTGAAGGCAGACCAAAACAACAACAAACACACATGCTACAAACTTTGTCGGAGTCATTTAGACAGCCGTTAGCGCATGATTCTAAGAGGGCAAAAGAAATCGACAGGGCAATTGCTACTTTTATTGCTGTCGACATGCGACCCTTTTCTGTTGTAGAAAACACCGGGTTTCGGGAAATGCTGAGAGTACTTGAGCCCCGTTACAGTATTCCTTTACGAACCCATTTCACCGATATCGCAGTTCCTGCTTTGTACAAGGAGACAAAAGCTAAATTAGAGACGGCAGTGTCAGCAGCACCCGCTGTTGCTCTGACCTCAGACGGCTGGACGTCAAGAGCTACGCAGAGCTACCTCACTGTCACCGCACATTACATTGATCCGGAATGGCAGATGAAAAACTGTGTTTTGCAGACACGCCTGGTCGAAAGTCACGCCACTGACGACTTAGCCAAAGGTCTCTCTGAAGCTGTGGAAGACTGGAAGTTAGTGTGACCAAATGTGACAATACCTGTAACTACTGACAATGCTAAGAACATAGTTAATGCTGTCACAGCTGCTGGGCTGGGGCCACAAATCGGATGTTTTGCACATACAATTAATATAGCTGCTCAGAAAGGAATGGCAGTGCAGAAGGTTTCCCATCTCCTAGCAAAGATGAGAAGAATTGTCTCCTTCTTTCACAGAAGCACAACAGGATGCAATGTGTTTATGAAAAAACAGCAACTGCTGCAGCTTATTGGAAAAAAACTGATTCAAGATGTTCCAACTAGGTGGAACTCCTCTCATGATATGATGGAAAGATACCTTGAACAGCAAGCTGCAGTGTATGCTGCTATGGCCGACAATACTGTGAAGAAGAGTATGAAGAACATTCAGAATCTAACTCAGGAAGAACATGCACTGGCTGAAAATCTTGTTACAGTCATGAAAACCCTAAAAACTGTGACAGTCATGATGTGTGAAGCGTCATCTCCAACAGCATCCATGATCCTGCCACTTAAAATGAACATCCTGAACTCTATGGCGCAGTCTGGTGATGATAGCCCAGCAGTGAGAGATGTAAAAAAAAACATCAGGGAGGACCTGGAGAAGAGATACGCTGATCCTGCCCTTCAGAATTACCTACACAAGTGCACAGCTTTAGATCCTCGATTCAAGTCCCTGCGACACTTGGATAATGTCACTCAGCTGAGAGTCTACGGAGCACTCACCACAGAACTTGTCTTGAGCATTGAACAAGTAGGCATTCTTTTTTTTATTTTTGAAATTTTATTTAGCTACTGCTTGATTTATAAATATTATTTAAACAAATACAATTAACAGTTTGGTTGTTTATATTTCCTCAGGACCAAGCCGCAGGCACCACAGAAACTGCGACCTCCGCAGAGACTCAAGCAGCAAACTCTTCAGATTCCCCATCAGCATCTCCACCAGAGAAAAAGTCAGCCATGAAGGAGTTGTTTGGAGAACTGTTCATGTCACAGGAGCCAAGGACCAGGTCTGCAGCCGAAGTGGCAGAGGAGGAAATTAACTTGTACAGGTTAGCAGACTGCATTCCCACAGATGATAACCCACTGAGATGGTGGAAGGAACATCACAGCTTGTACCCTCATCTTTCCAAGTTGGCACAGTGTTACTTGGTTGTACCTGGAACCTCTGTCCCAAGTGAGAGGGTGTTTTCCACAGCAGGTGACATTGTCACAGCAAGCAGATCTGTACTGTCAGCAGAACATGTGGACATCCTAATTTTTCTGAAGAAGAACATGGAAATTGAGTAAACTATGTTTTGGTTTGTATTTAACAGGACCGTTTATTTAAGTTGTTTATGCTGTATATGCAGCTAAGTGCTAGCACTCCAGAAGATGAGTGTTAGGGGAGGTCCGTTAAAGAGTGATTCATTTTATGGGTACCTGATTTGTTATATATGCTGCTGAGAATATACCCCAGAAGAAGGGTATAGAATAGCTTTTATTTGTATTTATTTTTTATTCTTTACATGGTGGGTTTTTTTTTTGTTTGTTTGTTTTACATGGTGCCAAGTCTGCACAACAGAAAATATGTGAAGTATAGCTTTACCAGATTTAAGTTTTCATGTGTTTTCTGTACACTATAGAACATGGTTCTAAAAAAAAATTTTCATGCCAGGGATTGGGTGTGTTTGTTTTATATTCTGCCAAGAATAGAAAATACCGTCAGGGATTCCCAAACAATGCAGAACTGTATGTGGTTGATACCTTGTTTTTAGAACATTTCAAATGTTTAAAAATATATTTAGGAAGGCCTTTCTGTGCAATACATTTTTATTTAAGTTGTTTTTGTTGTATATGCAGCTAAGTGCTAGCACTCCAGAAGATGAGTGTGAGGTGAGGTCCATCAGAGAGTGGTTCATTTTATGGGGACCTGATATGTTCAATATGCTCCTGAGAATTTACCCCAGAAGAAGGGTATAGCATAGCTTTTATTTTGGAAAAGGACATTTCTCTGAAATAAACTCGTTTCCAAACTCTTTTATTCTTTTATTATTTTGTTGTTTCAGCAACATTTCATTTAAAAACTGTATTTTTGAGTTAAAATATATATTTATAATCTTAATAAATTACAAATTAAAAAAGGCATGAACATTTTTTGTATCGAAGAAATATCGAACCGTGACACCAAAGTATCGAACCGAACCGAACCGTGAATTTTGTGTATCGTTGCACCCCTAATATATATATATATATTTGCAAGCCCTGTATCTGATTGAGGAATCACTCATCTTTGGAAAAGAGAGTTTATTACAGAGAAATGTCTCTTTCCAAAATAAAAGCTATACTATACGCTTTGTCACGGTCTGCAGACAGGCCGTGCGGTGGTGTGTGTGATGGACCCAGGTGCATACACAAGTGAGTAGACGGGAGTGGACTTAACAGAAAGCGAGCCTTTATTATGGCTGAAGACAAAGTGCACAAACAAAGCAGGGATGGCGTGACTAGACTATAACTAAACTGGGAAAACTAATACTGCGACAAACTAAGAAAACTCAGACTATGATGATCACTGCAAGGACTGACCGGGAAAACATGGAGGTGAGAACACAGACGACGCGACACAGACTGTACGAAACACAGAGACTAAATACACATGAGGGAAGATCAGGGGAAGTGGATGCACACGGGGAACACAGGTGACACTGATAATCATAACAAGACACGGCAGGAGTGAACGTAACACTGATGGGAGACGGGCAAAGTAAAGCAGGAAGTACACAGAGGTTCAAACAGGAGGAGAGAGAGCACGGGGAGAACGCAGACATAACGGGCTGGGGAAAACATAGAATAAAGCACAAAGAGAGACGAGGGCTCATAAATACACAGAGGGGCACACAGGGGGTAAGAGTCACGAAGGGAAAACACATAAGGAACAACGTAACAGATCAACCCAGGAAGCATGGCCTAAATAAAGAACAAAATACAAAAATACATGAAAACTAAGAATACTGGGCCCACATGGCCCAGGACCATGACACCACCCCCCCCTAAAGGGCTGGCTCCCGACAGCCCAAACCCGAGAAACAAAACACAAGCGAAACAGAAAACACCCCACCCAGGGCGGGAGGCGGGGGACCAGGACGGAGGGAACAAAACGAACCAAAAACAAGGAGCACGAGAACAAAACTGAGTCCACAAATACACAAAAGAGTCCAGAACAGGAAGGCGAATGTCCAAAGAGGCCCGAAGGCCAACCCGAGAGGCGACAACACAAAAGTCCAGTCCAACCGTTCCGGAGGCCGGCCACGGGAAAGGTGGCCACGGTGACAGAACAGATCCGGAGGCCGGCCGCGCGGAAGGCAGCGGCGGCGGCGGAGCAGTTCAGGGGGCCGGCCGCGCGGAAGGCAGCGGCGGCGGCGGAGCAGTTCAGGGGGCCGGCCGCGCGGAAGGCAGCGGCGGCGGCGGAGGAGACGACGGAGCAGTTCAGGGGGCCGGCCGCGCGGAAGGCAGCGGCGGCTCTCCAGTGTCAGGCGTGCCGGCCATGGCCCGGTGGGCACAGGACCAGCCGAAGCACAGGCCGAAGCCGCGGCAGACGAGGCTGAAGACTCGGAGGCCGGACCAGGCGAAGGCTCGGAGGCCGGACCAGGCGAAGGCTCTGAGGCTGCTGCGGCTGGCGAAGGCTCTGAGGCTGCTGCGGCTGGCGAAGGCTCTGAGGCGGCTGCGGCTGGCGAAGGCTCTGAGGCGGCTGCGGCTGACGAAGGCTCTGAGGGAGCTGCGGCTGACGAAGGCTCTGGAGCTGCGGCTGACGAAGGCTCTGGAGCTGCGGCTGACGAAGGCTCTGATGAAGCCACAGCAGGCGAAGCACAGGCTGGAGCTGCAGCAGGCGAAGCACAGGCTGGAGCTGGCGTAGCAGAAGGTGGCTGGATGGGCTCCTCGGGCCCTCCAGCAGACGAGGCGTGAGGCTGGACGGGCTCCTCGGACCCTCCAGCGGAGACAGAAGGCTGAACGGGCCCCTCGGACCCTCCAGCTGACGTGGCATGAGGTTGGTGCGGTTCTCCAGAACCCCCAGCTGACGAGGAAGGTTGCTGAACGGGCCCCTCGGACCCTCCAGCGGAGACAGAAGGCTGAACGGGCCCCTCGGACCCTCCAGCTGACGAGGCTTGAGGCTGAACGGGCCCCTCGGACCCTCCAGCGGAGACAGGTGGCTGAACAGGCTCCTCGGGCCCTCCAGCTGACGAGGCTTGAGGCTGAACGGGCCCCTCGGACCCTCCAGCGGAGACAGGTGGCTGAACAGGCTCCTCGGGCCCTCCAGCTGACGAGGCTTGAGGCTGAACGGGCCCCTCGGACCCTCCAGCGGAGACAGGTGGCTGAACAGGCTCCTCGGGCCCTCCAGCTGACGAGGCTTGAGGCTGAACGGGCCCCTCGGACCCTCCAGCGGAGACAGGTGGCTGAACAGGCTCCTCGGGCCCTCCAGCTGACGAGGCTTGAGGCTGAACGGGCCCCTCGGACCCTCCAGCGGAGACAGGTGGCTGAACGGGCCCCTCGGACCCTCCAGCGGAGACAGGCGGCTGAACGGGCCCCTCGGACCCTCCAGCTGACGTGGCGTGGGACTGGACGGGCTCCTCGGGCCCCCCAGCTGACGTGGCATCTGAGGAGGCCCTGGGGAGAGTCTTAAGCTCAGAAGCGACTGGTGAGGCAGCACATAGAACACTGTTAGCATGACAAGCTTTGAAAACATAATTTCTCAGGTCATGAACACTTTCGGTAACTCGAGTAGTAGATGCCAACTCCCTGTCGGTATTGTCAACACAATAGTTCATGGTAGGATTGCACATAAGTCCGTAGCTGGATTCAGAGTCACATAAAGAGGCAGGCATGCTTATGGCTGGCCTAACAGTCTGCGACTGAGAAGCAGTAGCATCAGAGCTCACGTTCCTGTGCATTTGGTCTTGAGCCCTGTCTGCAATCCCACCATCAGGGAATACGGAACTAGACTCCACTACGATCTGCACGCGGGGGTAACACTCCGTCTCGGCTGTACGAGTTTGCTGCAGTAGATAACAGTCTGAGGCGGAGAGAAAGCTCACGCCATTCCTAGCAGGCTCAGAAGCAGACTGTACAGTCGACGTGTGAATCCCTTTCGCTGTCTCATGAACCTTTGCTCCATGTGGTGCGGCTATGGGAGCAACACTAGAAAAAGTCCTGGATTCTACAGGGCCAAGAACGTTGTCTGTGGTTTCGTTGTGTGGTTTTTCAAAACAGTTACACACAGTCCTTTCATTATCACAACACTGCTCTGACTGGCCCTCATTCGTAACTAGAGTTAGGTCAGTCACAGCATGGGTGTCTATGAAATCATGATTAATGGTAGAGCAGTCTTTGGCACCAGTTTCTTCATAGCTGGGCCCACAAAAGGGCAACCCAGTACACTCCACTATATCAGGTTCATGAGATGAAAAAGCACAGTCACTCACCTCCGTTACAAGAGGAGTCTGGGGCAAAACTAGGACGGGTGCTGACTGGACAGCTGCTGCCCCCACCTCTTCAGAGACTTCAGCACAGTACAAACAGTCTGTAGTTGCTCCTTGAGGAAAGCTAGGCAGTCTCTCTTCAGACTCGGTAGATGGTTCACGCAAAGTTTCAAACCTGGCATGAGGTGGCTTGGTAATCGTTGAATTGTCAGAGGTAATAGGATTTAATTCTTGATCACCCACACAACTAGGACTGCTCGCTAAGGATGTCAACACATTAAATCGAAAGTCGTCTGATACAGAATACTTTGAGTCTGACCCCTTACTCCCAGCATCTTTCATTATTCCAGAAAAACCCACCGATTGCAGGCTCACTGTGTGAGACGTAACGTCCTCATCACTAGTTACCTCAGAAAATCCCTTTGACTTGAGGTCTTTGGCTAAGGGGCTAGATACGACGTCAGAAACTGAGTCAGGGGTACTCACGGCTGGATGGCTGATGGGAGTTAAAGCCTCAGATGGCATTAACTGAGGGACCTCCTTAGGGTGGGGCTCAGAGCGCCGGCGGCGAGAGTGCCGTTTCTTTCTATCCGTGGAAGCGGGCGGGGTGAGCGGTGGAAGTCCCTGGCAACTCCGGGGACCCCCAAGAGCCAGTCGAGTTCCCCGGAAAGAGCGCTCGTCATGATCAGGAGCGAGCCACGGCTCCCTCCCGAACTCTTCCACTAGCTGTGCGCCTGCGGCGTGCTGCTGCCCCTCGTGACCGACGTCCAGGACCCCCACAGCGTCCGCGGGACGCTTCGTGGAGGGCGAGACAGGACGTAGCAGTGCGCGATGGCGGCGAGAACGCCGCTTTCCCCTTGAAGCGGCGGTGGACAAAGCCTGACTCTCCCTGGCGACCGGCTCCTCGTCCTCCAACCACATCCGTGCTAGAAAGACAGCAGGGGACGAGTAGTCCGATCGGGGCGGCGAGGGCGGGCGGCAGGTGCGAGGTGGGGAAGTTGGCGAGAACTCCTCCTCGGGGATGAGCCAGGGCTTCCAGCGGAGCTCGTCCTCGCGATACGCCCGTAATACCTGCTGCCGCTCCTCCTCACCAAAGTCAATAGCAGCTGGCATCTCCTTGAGCCGCGTAGTGCAGTCAGGCGATGGCGAGGAAGCGGAAGCCGATGGAGCGTGAGCCGAGGGTGCGTCGGCGGTGAGCCACACCGTACCGATTCTGACCGCTTCAGGCTCACGAGGCAGCGGGGAAACAGAGCTACAGCATGGCTCAGGCGACGGCTCACGCTTACCGGGCAGCTGCTGTCGCGGGCGGAGTTGAAGAGTGGAGGCGAGAAAGTCTATGATGAGGGGATGCAGCGCCTCCCATAACCAGGGGAATGCGGACATGCATACTCCGGCTTGGCGGGCTAGCTCAACCCGTTCCTCCTCCCCGGAACACTGCAGCCAACCGCCGCATAGCGACTCCACTGTCCGAATGATCTCCTGGTCTTGTGACGCTGGGTCCGGCATGGTCGCGTCGTACTGTCACGGTCTGCAGACAGGCCGTGCGGTGGTGTGTGTGATGGACCCAGGTGCATACACAAGTGAGTAGACGGGAGTGGACTTAACAGAAAGCGAGCCTTTATTATGGCTGAAGACAAAGTGCACAAACAAAGCAGGGATGGCGTGACTAGACTATAACTAAACTGGGAAAACTAATACTGCGACAAACTAAGAAAACTCAGACTATGATGATCACTGCAAGGACTGACCGGGAAAACATGGAGGTGAGAACACAGACGACGCGACACAGACTGTACGAAACACAGAGACTAAATACACATGAGGGAAGATCAGGGGAAGTGGATGCACACGGGGAACACAGGTGACACTGATAATCATAACAAGACACGGCAGGAGTGAACGTAACACTGATGGGAGACGGGCAAAGTAAAGCAGGAAGTACACAGAGGTTCAAACAGGAGGAGAGAGAGCACGGGGAGAACGCAGACATAACGGGCTGGGGAAAACATAGAATAAAGCACAAAGAGAGACGAGGGCTCATAAATACACAGAGGGGCACACAGGGGGTAAGAGTCACGAAGGGAAAACACATAAGGAACAACGTAACAGATCAACCCAGGAAGCATGGCCTAAATAAAGAACAAAATACAAAAATACATGAAAACTAAGAATACTGGGCCCACATGGCCCAGGACCATGACACGCTTCTTCTGGGCTATATTCTCAGCAGCATATTAAACATATCAGGTCCCCATAAAGAGACTCATGTGCTAGTACGGCAGTGGCCTCTGTCTGTGCAGAACAAAATACAAAGAACTAAATCACACAAGGCTCCTTTAAAAAAATGTGGAAGTGTTACATACATGTTTATAAACACTTACATTCCACAGAAATCTCAGCTCACTTGCAATACTGGAGCACACAGACGATCTCGCAGCTTATCCCTTGCATAGAGAAAATGGCCGCTCCACGCTGCACATACAGGTCCTTTGCATCATACATTTAAGAAATACATCATCTTGTTAAAATACTGACGTTTTGTCACTGCACTACAATTATAACAATATGTTTCAATGAGTTATGTGCATATTTAACAATTCCTTACCAACAATTTAACTCCTTCACAACATTCCCGTTCCACATCCCCACAACGAAAAGAAAAGTAAACAGGAAGTCCCAAGATGCATTTCTTGTTAAGTTTTTTTGGAAAACTGCAGTTAACCCTTAAGCACTGCCCCCCCCCCCCCCCCAGTGACCACAATATGCAACTACACAAACCTATAAAATTATCAGCTTCAAATGCACACAACATGCCGATAACCAAAGAAATAGCACAAGCAATAACATTAAATTACCCAATAACACTCTTGTCTTACCATACATGGAAACAAAGAAACAACATTTTAAGAACCCTTTTTGAACCTTAAATGGATATTTGGTTAACTGAAATGGAAAATATTATTATTCATTTACCACTAGGCTACATTAGATTTATATTTTAAATAAGACAAAATTTGGAATTTACAGCAGTAAAATTATTGTATCTCTACAGTTTAAAAATGTAATAAGCTTTGCCCCTGCACAGAGTGGATAGTGAAACAAATGGAATCATCATAAATACATTATTTCATATTTATTACTTCCCCCTCCTCATTGCTTTATTATTGTAGCTCTAGTAATAAATAATAATGTAAGGATTCTGGATGAGCACCATGATGCCCATAGTATATACAGTATTCTGAAGAAGGTCTAAAATGTCACTGTGTGTGCGTGCATGTGTGTGTTTTATTTAGATGGATTTACTCATGATATAACATTGTCCAGACATACCGGGTAAGGACATGAGGAGGAAACAGTAGGAGCTGTGTGAGGCTACTAAAGGCAGTGCTATAACATTTTTCTGTCATCATTTTATTATAGATTAAGTGCAAGAGTTGTTAGGTGTGGATAATTAGATTATAGTTTATTGCAATAGCAAGTTGTGCCTTGTTCTCAGATAGACAGCAAGTGGAGAGTGATATATGAAATGATGGGATGGAAGGAAGAAGAGAAGCAAAGAGTGATTCACAGGCAGAGCCTAAATTATTTCTCACAGTTTTTTGTTACCTTATGGTTCCAAGCGCTGTCACCAATCTTTGCATTTTGTTATTATCTCATGACACTTGTTTAAGCAGCTACCATCTCTCCTATGGACTTTTTAATGTCTACAGTCTCAGATCAACACAGCCCTGCCCTTCCTATATTAGATTCTTGATGAATGTGTGTTGTTGTTATTCAGCCTGGTTCAATGTGCCCCTTTTTAACTTTGAGCACCCGCCCCTTTAAACGTCTCTGCACGGCCCTGCTCTCCTCCCTGTGTCACAAGCAGCAGGCGCACCTCGCAAGCGAAGGGCGCCCTTACTCCCAGCAAACGGGCGATAGAAAACCGATCGGTGCTTATGCCATTCCCAATATGCGCTGGCTGACGTCGGGGCAGCATGAGTACAAGCATTTTTTTTTTTTTTTTGCCGATGCCGGTGATGCCGAACTGAGGATAAAACACAGAAAAACATGAAGGAGATTTCCTTTGCCTGTGATTAGCAGATGACCCTAAAAATATTCTGCAGTAGATCAAAAACGAAAGAAAACCATTAATCAGCATATGAACATTACCTGATGCTGCTGAAGCAGAGCAAAGTTACAGAGGTTTTAGACACAGCAAAGCGTTTTGCAATTTTGCATAATTTTAAAAAGTTTCAATTTGTTCAGTAGCCTACTGAACAGCAGAAATGAGGCTTTCTTGTCGAAGTAAAAGGGGAAAAAACAGCGGCCGACAGCTCTGTAAACAACTTGCGTGTAATAAGTAGAGATGGACCGATCTGATATTACCTATCGGTATCGGTCCGATACTGACCTAAATTACTGGATCGGATATCGGAGAAAAATAAAAAAAATGTAATCCGATCCATTAAATATCAGGAAAGCACCTCACAAAACTTGCAACTCACCTCGGAATGTTAGCACGTCGGCGCAGTATGCATCACGTGATAGAGCGGCTGTGGCATGCGGGACCTGTCGGTGGTCTGGATAGCATGTGGAGCTTCGCTAGCAGCCCGGCATTTCATCTCCAACAAAGTTATCCCCGAGAGAAGTAAAGCAAGTGTGTAAGTCCATCTCTGAATGTTTGTAAAGCATTCCGCTTAACAAACGATATATGGAGCGACTGCCTCTTCTTGCTGCTACTTCAATCATGAAACTGCTTAATGATCGGCTTTTCTGTCGCGAGCCCGTCTCTCTTGTTTGTTTTTGGCCCACTTTGTACCAGAAAGAGGAAACCAGCGGCTGAAGAACAGCAGCACGTTTAAGCTTGATAAGCTGTTGTTAGAATTTATTTAATATTACGTTGTACACCAGGATCTTTTTCTACGTAGCTGACGCTGGTAACTGTGCAGGGGCGGATCTAGCAAAGTTTAGCAAGGGGGGGCGATAGGGCATTAACAGGGAAAAGGGGGCACAAAGACATACTTTTCTTTCTTATTCTCATTTAAAATGTCTAGCTTTTAATAAATAATTATCTGACACCCAAAGTTTTAATTTGATGTAAAATGAATAGAAGTCCATTACTGTATATAGTAACTATTAAGTCTAATATATATATATACCCTAGTAAGCTATAATACTTTTTCCTTTGGGAAGGTACCATCTGTGCAGTCTGCAATTTTGTTGAAGAAAGATGTTGAATCTATTTAATATTTTAATATTTTGAAAAATAATTGATTTCTGTGCATTTTTTTCACACTGCATCAAATTAAGGTTGATTACGTCGATTAAGCATCATGAGGTGGAGCGTGAGGGGTGGTTCCCTATTTTTTATTTATTTATTTTTGTTGTTGCTGGGAGTTGGAACCCTATTAGTTAGGTTGCTTAATATTTACGCTAAGTACTCTTTAAAATACCAGAATAGGGAGGATGGTGTAGGTTTGAGTTTATTAGATTGATCAGTATTGCTGAACTATGAAATATATTTTTTTGCATACAGGTATAACAGAATAGCTTTAGTGTAGTTGTTGTTTTAAACTTGAGTATGAACTTATACAAAATGCAGCAAGATATTTAAAAAAACAGTTTTGTTGATTAAAACACACTATATCGGATTAATATCGGTATCGGCAGATATCCAAATTTATGATATCGGTATCGGTATCGGACATAAAAAAGTGGTATCTGCCATCTCTAGTAATAAGCAAGCGAATAATGCAGAAAACAGAGATTTTTAGATGTGAAACTGTTCTTGAAGTACAGGGAGAGAGAGAGAGAGCTCTGCGTGAAGTGTGATTTTATCATGGTGGAATCAAAAAAGAAAAAGAATTCATGACGATGTTTATGTGAAGCGAAATGTGAAGCATAGTTTGGATGTTCTTTTGCTGCTGGTTCAGTCAATATTGTTTGGAGAGAGATAAAACCTGCAGCTTCAGAATCTAGCGCAAAAAGGACGTAAACACAAAGCACGGACCCGCCGAAACATCAAAATCAGTGAGCTGTCGGCTTTCAGCCCCGACCGTGTCCGTGCCGTCGGATGAGAAAGGCGACATTTCACTGATTCTGATCCATCGGTGGTCCTCACTTTGTGTTTACATCTTTGTACAGAATCCGTGTACCTGCTCTCATTTACTGTTTTAGCTGTTTGGTGGTTGTTGAAATTTTGTGACGTTTAACCTGAGGACAAAATAAATTTATACTTAAAAATCGACTCAGGATTTCAATGAATCGATATCACGTTATCCAAGCTAGAATTTTAATCGATAAATCGATAATCAAAACCCACCCCTAGTTCCAGTCTCTGTGGGAATGAAACCTGTGTGTTTATTTTGCAGCATGAGGTCATCTGTGCCTGACAGTTTGCGGAAATGAGGACTAAACGATGCCGTGCTCTGATTGGTTCAATCTGTCCTTCTGAGCGGCTTGCTCCTGCAGCTGGTACCTGCTGAGAGGCTCAACCTGAGCATGTGCATTGTGGGTGTATCTGATTGGAGGAATTTGATTTTCTGTTGCTATCCATTTATTATTTTTTCTACTTTAGTAAAATCTTTTTTCTTTTCTTGTCCTTTTTAAAAATTTATTTTAGTTTTTGGTCACAGCAAACAATCAGGAGCAAAACTCAAACTTTATTTTCAAACTCGCTTTGAATGATCGTGCTTTTATTTTGGAGGCGTGACCATAGTTTCCGGTTCGTGCTGACCCGGTTCAGCTTGACAGAGTGGATTTAAAGCTGCGGATCCAGCTGTGGATGACGGAGGGACCTGTGCACTCTGCAGGCTCTGCCTGACCTCACGCACTCACACGAGCACACACCTCCTGCTCCTCCGGCTGCCACCATGCGGGAACCCCGCAGCTGGACCCGGAGGTTCGTGCCTGCGGCCCGCGGCAGACCGGTCACCTACACTGGGGAGAAGAAGGCGCAGCTGGCGGCCAGCGCCAACCGGAAGTGGGTTAGGCTGGCCACAGTGGCGGCGTACGTGCTGAGCGTGTCCGTGGCCGCCGTGGTGCTCGCGGTGTACTACAGCCTCATCTGGAGACCCGGGCAGAGCCTGGATCGGAACGGGAGCCCCGGGGCCGAGCACAGCCGGGGAAAGCCCTCCGAGTGTGACGTCGATACGGACGGTGACGCCACTGATAACAGATCGATAGCTGATCGTTTACTTGCTGACGGTCACGCACCCGTCACCGCTCTGAGCGCGGAGGTGTCTCCGGTCCTCGCCCCCGGACCCACCGGACCTCCCGGGCAGGGCTCCATCTCTCCGGCCGCCGTCACCGCGGAGGATCCGTCCAACCTGCCGACCCACCACGCCGCCCGACACCGGGAGCCAGCGCCCTCCGCCAGTTGGCCGGAGGCGGACTCCTCCGGGTCCGGGTCCGAGGACTTTACTGGATACCAGTGAAGGCTTTCACAATAAAAGCTCCTGTGGACGCTGAGAGAAGTCTTCCATCGGTCCAGTTATTGATCCGAGCGCGATGATTTATGACTTAATTTTATTGATTATTGTTCAGTTTGTGTTTCTCTGAGCTGCTCATTAAAGGAGCATTTCTACAATAAACGAGTTTCTGTACACCTCAGGTGCTCCTTTTCTGTCACATGATCACACCTGAGACAGGTACTCCTGAGAAGCTGATTGAGATCATGCTGCTTATTTGCTGTTCTTGTGAGTGGGGTCAAAGTTCAGACTACAGAGGCTTCAAGCTGAAGCTGTGTTGGATAAATGTGTTATTATAAATGAGAACGGTGAGGCACGCTGAGCAAATATCAAACATTTAAAAATTCAATGACAAGCTCGTCTCACACAGGTGAGCTCAGGTTTCTACTCCACACGAAGACTCGTCACCAGAGAGCTGAGAACATTTAATCCACGCTGTAAACCCAGGTTAAACCTTTAATCCCTCTGAGTTTTTAGTTGTTCCCTTATCCTCCCTGTTCCCTCCCTGAATAATCCATCTGGGGTTCCAGAACTGAGAGCAGCAGCTGATGTATTTAACAAACACGAGAATCTTTTCTTACATTAAAAGGAAAAAAAATCCTGTATCGTTTATGAATAATGAAAACTACAAAATTAAAATGAGTTCCAGAAAAGTTGGGATGCTTTTAAAATGTAAACAAAAACAGAATCTCATATTTTACTTTTACCTATTAAAAAAAACATCAAATATTTAAAGTGAGTAAATGAAAAACATGAGCTCACACTGTCACACACACATACACACACTCACACACGGACTGTCACACACACTATCACACATGCACACATACACACTCACACACACACACTATCATACACAGACACACTGTGAATGAAATGTGTATATTTGTACAAATCGTTGTATTTTGTTGTTTTTTTTACATTCATGAAAGTGAAACTTTTTTGGTTTTGGATTTTTTATATATCATCCCTGATGGGTCTAAAAACCAGCTTCATAAATGATTGTCTGTTTGTTTGTGAAATCTGATCATTTGCCCCATCAAAACCAAGAAACCTCTGTGTGGCAGCCATCTTTGTTTGGGTCAAGAGAGCAAACAGAATCTGAAGGTTTGTGATTGTCGTCACAAAGCCGAGGATTCAAAGCAGAGATACGCCGTCAGATTCCCGAGCTCCTGGAATTTGATGTGGAGACAGACTTGCTGTTTGACAGGAAGTAGGAGAGGCCGCACACTTCCATGCCTCAGTTAATGACCTGAAAATCCTGTTTACTGCTTCCTGTTTGCAGGACTGAGATAAATAAATCTGCATTTATCAGAATACCACCGTGTGACTTCAGTTTCCACAGCCGTCAGAGCTCAGCATGGATGGCTAATCACAGATTGATTAATGTAATTGATTAGAAATAATTTAAAACCTGTTGACAGGAAATAAACAGAGACAGCATTTGTAACTAATGAAGGGTTTGTCTTTCAGCACTGTTTTCCTCTAATTTAGCCCTTCAGTCTCTGAGCTGAGGAGACCAGCTACTGCACGTTGAAGCCAGATGCTGGAAAGAATTAAAAAATATTTAACAAAATTATTAGAAAGGAAAAACTTAAAGAGACATTGAAAAACATACACGTGCTCCTCAAACACTCGATGTGAGATGATGTGCTTCCAATAATTTTATTAAATAGTTTTTAGTTCTTACTACAGAGGGGTGGCCTCACTTATTCGATTCATTCAGAAATATTATTATTATCATCATTTATCAGTACATATCCATAATTTTATATCTATGTATACAAACATAGCTGATACTTGAGAGACATAATCAGAGGTGGAAGCATCACAGCAGATGCCTTTGTGTCAAAGTAACTGAGGCTTAGTGTGTTTGCCACTAAACGCTTTCCCTGTATCTTAAAGAGAAACTCAACAGAGTGTCACCTGGCAGAAAGTTGTCAATATATGCAGCAGGTTCAGCTTTTTCAAGGTTACTCAGTAGTCTGGCGTTATTATGAACGACGCAAGTGCGGTTCTGTAAGGTCAAGCAATGCATGATTGATCCAAAATGTTTGGGAGTGGGGGAATCAACCACTGATCTCAGCACAGCTATAGTCAGAGGCAGAATACCAGGGCGGTGGCTGCGATAAAGCCAGTTAGGCTGGATGTAGACTGGTGTACTGGTATACAATATATACAGAATAACAATACTGTCCTTAACGTTTATACTCTCTATGAAACTTCTGAAAATGAGGAGGACTATCTTGGTAGGCTGGTTCTTATTTCTCATTTATTCTAGATAACAGTACTATTTAGTGCACATGTTTTGGGTGATTTTAATGCTGTCAAACTTTCTCTTTCTTGACTCTACCAAGCCTCAGCAATTGCCACTGTCCTCTTCTCCAGGGCAGGTGTCTCAGGCTCCGCTCATGGGGAAGACGAGGAAGCCAGTGAAGGTGCTGAGCCGACCTTGGTCAAAGATGCTGCTGTTTTTCAAGAGGGTGATCCAGAGGCGGTCATCCTGTTCCAGGATCAGTGTCATGCCATTGGAGGTGCTGCTGTGTGGTCCCACTGTGTCCTGGACTGCAAACATGTTCTCGCCGTTCTTCATCAGAGCTGCATGCATGGACTTGGAGTTTCCAGTCAGCCCGGTGAAGTGGATGTAGTACAGTCCTTTGATGGGGGCAGAGAAGATGCCTGCAGTCATAGAGAAGGGATAAATGCCTTAAAATACTTCTTAATAGGGCATGTGGTACTTCAAATGAAACAAACCGCACATTCCCTGTATGATCCGATCTCTGCTTTTACCCTGAGCTGACCAGGTGTGTCGGACCTGTGTTGGCGTTGTAGCCATTGCCGTTGTTTGTTGTCACCTTCTCAAACACGAGCCTGGTGTCGGTGTCATGCGGCCCCTAAAATCTCCATTCCAAGCTGGTGTTTATAAGCGAGGTTTGATGCAGGTTAGCTCTCTCTGTTCACCTCAGTCTTCAGCTTTGTATTTACTGGGAAGGGGTGCCGACGTGATCTCCGCCCACTCAGATGTTTCAGGTCACTCTGACAGTTTTATCCTTTGGGTTTTGTGTCCTTTCAGAGACGTTTTTACAAATGAAACGGACTTGTGAATTCGACCACTTGTTTAACACACTAACTGTAATTTGGTTCCTGTTTATTGTGCCTGACTATGATGGCTGTGTGTTCTCGTTTATTTTATTTTATTATCCTGAACCAGTTCAATAATTTCCTGGCATGACTAGCAGCTTTTTAAAAAGTCAGTCCCTTCCAGTCTCAAGTTGAACTTTAGGCTTTCTGTTCGTTCAGCTTCAGAGTTTCAGTAGATTCTGTTCATGAAAAGTTTGTTTCTAACCCTTAAACTAGGGTACACCTAGGTTACCCTTAAACTTACAAACACAGTTTAACCTCAGGACCCCAAAAGGTCCCAAGGCAACAGGTGATATAGCAATATCATATACAAATAAATTTTTCATTTTTTTCACATCAAATCTTTTCAACAACTTCAGACCTAACCATAGGTATAAAGTTTATCATTATTTTTAATTATTTTTTTATGTTTTTATGCCCTTATTGTCATAAAGACCCCTGTTTTTTTATGGGAAAACCCATAATCTGCAATATTTTCCAAAAATTAGTTGCAGAATAGCATATTTGCCATAAGGTTATTACAGCCTTGAATAGGTCAATAACTGATAACAGCATTGATTTGGATGCATTATTATTTTTGGAACAATGAAAATTTATTGCAAAAACAAAATGAACTGAGCTGAACAAACTCAAAAACAAACTGAACAAAGATGTAATTTACATTTTATAACATGAACCATAAAGCGTTTTCAGATGGATTTGGCAGACTGGGGCATCACATTTGCAGCAGTTGGTTAGGATCCTTTTGCACTGTTTGCACGATGCGCACTGTTTCCACTTTTTGGAAGGCTCCTCCTCCTCCTGCACTTGGCCCTGGGCTTGTAAGACCAGGCTGGCTGCAAACGGTGGCAGGTGGCTTCTCTTCACCATGGTCGGGGTGGTGAGGGCTCTGCCAACCTGCTCTATGAACAGACGCTGCCTGTAGTGCTTTGCTCTGTTCCAGTCCGGCTCCACAGTAGTGAACAGGACAAAAGCATTGTAGCAACTTATGTCAATCATGTGATACAGCAGACACATGGGCCAGCTACATGTGGAGTAGGTTCCACAAACCAGCAAAAGAAAAAAAAATGATGACATGACATGAATAGATTTATACAGCCATAGACAAGAGATGCCCCCCCCCCCCCCCCCCCACTTCTGTAACTATCAAAAATTATCATAATCACATCTATGTTATCAGATAACATGTCGAACTCCAGGCCTCGAGGGCCGGTGTCCTGCAGGTTTTAGATGTGTCCTTGATCCAACATAGCTGATTTAAATGACTGAATGACCTCCCCGACATGTCTTGAAGTTCTCCAGAGGCCTGGTAATGAACTGATCACTTCATTCAGGTGTGTTGACCCAGAGTGAGATCTAAAACCTGCAGGACACCGGCCCTCGAGGCCTGGAGTTCGACACCCCTGCTCTAAATTGAGTGTGCGCTTCATGGTGTCTGTGCAGAAGTGATATGTTTTTTTTATTTCAGGCGATAACGATATATATCACGATATAAGCCAAATAACTATATTTGTAAAATTTAAATGTGCCGTTGCTCACAAGTAAAATGTGAAATAATCAGCAGCTTGTTTTTATTTAAATATTTATTTCCCATAATAAGTTCAACAGGGTAGATGTAGTTAAGGAACATGAGACTTTTTCAGATAAATAAAGGCAAATATTGCAAACTACACAAAAGGCAGCCGCTAAAGCGTTTAAGTTTCAAAATAGAACAAACAAAACAGACTAAATTGTCAATTCCACTTAGAAACAAAATATTAATTCTAAAAATAAATCTTAGTTTGTTTTACAGAAGAACAGACAAAACTGACTAACTTTTGTCAATATCAAATAAACTGAGAACTAAAAGGAAATTCTCAATCTCTCCTTGTTGTATAGCTTAGCTTTTCAAACAGTTTTAACAGTTACTTTAGTCTGACAAAAGCCGAATGACGAATTAGCGCTTCCAGTCAGAGACTGAGGCTACGTCCACACGTACACGGGTATTTTTGAAAACTGAGATTTTCCGTTTTCGTTTTAAAAAATAATCCCGTCCACACATAAAGGCAGAAATGAAGGAAAACGCTGCTATGAACATGCCAAAGCAGCAGGTGGCGCTAGATTCCTAACCGTGCAGAAATGTTGGCCAATCAGAAGTCTAGAAGCCTCGGTGGGAAAAAGTAAACAAAGCTGGGGCATAGAAGCAGAACCGAGTCGTATGTGTGGAGTGACAGTAACTGTGTGTTTAAGTAAGCATTTAAACACTGCAGAGAGTAGAATTAACAGTATTGTAGAAATTCATTTCACCGAAACAATAACGTGGCGCACAGTGTGACGTCAAAAAATGCGCACACCTTTGACGCTGCGTTTTCTCCATTTTTCTAGTCCACACGTAAATGCAAAAACGGAGTTTTCAAAAATCTTCGTTTTCAGTGACCAAAAACGCCGTTTACGTGTGGACGAAAGGTGCAAACGCATATAAAAATCTGCGTTCTCAAAAATACCCGGGTACGTGTGGACGTAGCGCATGCACCAGTTTATTGTATTTCCAGACTTGCTTTCGGAACAATTTACAGTGCACGCTACTCTGTTTTTTGTCAGACTTAAAATAGCCGAAATACCTTCACACTACGGAACTTCTATGGCTCTTCCGTTCGACAATCTCTCCGGCGTTGGAACCATCATCTGTTTTCTCTTCGGTCACGCTCGGTTGATTTCCTCCATTACCCGGGCAGTACGGTGGCTGGCTGCTTCCCAAACAAATACACATGTGCGGCTTGGCACTTGTGCTGTACGTAACAAGTCACGTGACGTGACGCTGCGGCTGTGATTGGTTCGGCTCTGCGCTACGTAATTTGGATTGGCTGTTCTTTTTTTTTTTTTTTTAAGAGGACAAGAGCGGTGAGGTCTATCGCGATAGTTTAATTTTTCTATCGAGAAAAAGTTATATCGCGATACATATCGTTATCGTTCTATCGCCCAGCTCTAGTGACCAGTAAGACCAGGCTGCAAACTATTCTCACAGACTTCAAAGGTGCCCCTGCATAAACGTGCTATACCATGCATCCAATAAGAGAGCGGAGGCTTTCTTCCTCTCTCCCTCCTGCACTGTTCCTGTGCTACTGGGAGTGTAATTACCGCCCCTCCCCCGTCTGCTCAGCAAACACATGGCTGTGTTTGCACCCCTCCCTCCTCTGCTCAGCGCAAACACTAGTGATGTGTGATACCACTGATTTCCTTTCCGATCCGATACCAAGTAATATTCAGGGTGGTATCGACAATACTGATCCGATACCGATACTTTGTACAAAAACGTATTTTATTTATTGTATCTCAAATTACAGCGTCATAATGATTACAGGACACCAGATTACTTGTTCTTATCACTTAATAATGCAGGGTTCATCATATAGAAATAAAAAAAAAAACTGAAGTTGTGCGCTATTTGAACACCTTGCCTGCCTGCAGCACTAAAGGACTCCGTGAGAGACGTCTGTCTCGCCCTAGCAGCACCTGTCCCTCTCCTCCTCTTCAGTTCGCCTCAACATATGCTCGTCATGTTCTGTGATATGATTTGTACTGAGATGTTTGACAAGGTTAGTGATGTTGCCACAACCTTACTTGCCAACCCTCCCGATTTTTCTGTGAGACCCGAATTTCAGTGCCCCTCCTGACAATCTCCCGGAGCCACAATTCTCCCGAATTTCTCCCGATTTTCCACCCAGACAACAAAATTGAAAAGCTATATCGCAGAATTCATAGCGCAGCCCAGCCAATTCCAGTTTCCAACAATGGCGGCAGCTACTTAGTTTTAATATTACTCTTATTTCTTTTTCTGGGTTGCAAAAAGACTTTTAACATATTTTCAGGTGAGAATGTAGCTGTGTAAACTTCAAATATCTGAGCCAACTGACACATCGTCTTCAAACCCCCGCGGTCTTTCGCTACTCGGGTTAAACATGAGATATAAGTCACTTTGATAACTTAAAAATGTTATTGTTTGGTTTTTTCTGTGTTTTATTTGTTCGTGAGTAAATCGGTTTGGCTGAGATTAAAGTTATTAGATTAGATTAAATTAAATGTAACTTTATAAATCCCTCGGCAGGGTTCCTCCGGGGTTTTCACACAGCTGAATAAACGTCAAACAGAAAACTGATTAAACTGAAGTGTGAGACGGTCGAGAATTTAAGTCAGCGCCCGGTTATATTTTAGATAGCAAGGAGCAGACGGCCGAGTTTCACTCCACCGAGGGAGCTCGTGACGTACTACCCGGCTTTCTTTAGACCACAAAGGGCGGGTCCTCAGGTGGAAGCAGCCTCTGAATTTGGACACCCCCGCTGTTTCCGGGCCGGCCAATAATAACGGTGACATTTAACGTATTTTATCCGATAAATAAACACTGCAAAATGTATTTATCACCCCCCCCCAACAGCCCCTTTGAATGTCTCCCTAATTCTGAGGTCTCAAGGTTGGCAAGTATGCCCACAACACCTCACTTTTTTGCCACATGTATCGCAAACCACGTCTCAGCTGTTTGTGGCGGTAAAATACGTTCACACAATTACGCTCAGTAGTGATGTGCGGATCGATCCTGAAATATCGATTCCTCCGATATCAGTCATTTATGTTCTAGAATCGATTCTCACATTAAAATATCGATATATTAGTAATTTAGGGTAGATTTGTAGTTTATCATTAACAGGAACAGTGGAAAGAAACTATAACATTCGGATTGTCTACATTCAAAGGAACTACTTCCTCTTCCGCCTTTCATAGTCATGTGCAAAATACAGCTGTATAAATGTCGCAGCCCCTGGCGTGCGCACTCACAACAATGGCTGAGCATTAGTGATGTGCGATACCACTGATTTCCTTTCTGATCAATACCAAGTAAAATTCAGGGTGGTATCGACACACATGACTCTATTTACGCTCAGCCATCGTTGTGAGTGTGCTCGCCAGGGGCTGCTACACATTTATACAGCCGTATTTCCTATATGACTATGAAAGGCGTAAGAGGAAGTAGTTCCTTCCAATTTAGACGATCCGAATGATATAGTTTCTTTCCACTGTGTTCCTGTTAATAATAAACTACAAATTTACCCCAAAGTACTAAAATATAGATATTTTAATACGAGAATCAATTATAGAACAGAAATTACTCGTGTCGGAAGAATCGATATTTCAATATCGATCCGCACACCACTAGTGTAGACATGTGTTAGAAGGAAGGTGTCAGAAACCCAGCGAGCAGTGTGTGAAGAGACCTAATCCTAACCCCTGAGTCATTACTGAGTGTATGTGACCACATGATGAAGATGGACGTTCTTTAAATTTGTTCTAGAAGTACAAATTCAGGTAAGCAGACGTGCGTGGATGAGAGCTGAAACCAGGGGCAATGTATCAAAGCACCCCCAAAGATTTCTTACTTTTTTATGACAATATTACTGTTTGTGTGACACACTACTAAAAATATAAAAAGCATACAGTACTTGGTTGAGACGTAACATTTTAACAACAAAAGTATAGATACCCCCCTCCCAAAATGGTTTGTTCCAGCTCTCCCCTACTCTGGCTCTAGCACTCTTGCTGCCAGAGCAAGCGGAGGTGTAAGTGCCTGGCTTAAAACAAGACATGTTAGATGCATTTAACCTTCAGCTACTCTTTATATAGTTAGGTAGGAGTCAGACCATGTTTCTTTTTAGCTGAAAAACATTACACCAGGTAACTTGCAGTGTTGAAAACTTTTCTGTTGATGTTTGCTACCCTACAATCCTACGCCCTACTCTTTAGTAAAATCAGTGACATCTGACTGTCCTGTTGCTCCCATTGAAATGTATACAGCCTATTTAAAATCTAAAACTTAAAATTGTCTGTAACCTACTGTTGTTACCTACTGTCCTGTTTGAAATGGATACTAACTAGCTAACTGAGTGAATGCCCAATAACCAGTGTTGGGAAGGTTACTTTTAAAATGTATTCCATTACAGAATACATGCCCCAAAATGTATTCTGTAACGTATTCCGTTACGTTACTCGATGAGAGTAACATATTCTGAATACTTTGGATTACTTAATGCAGACCTTCCCAAAGTGTGGGGCCTAGGGGACGCAGAGCCATGGCAGGGGGGGCGCGGGATGACGGGGGGGGGGGGGGGGACAAAACGCTTGGACACTGCTAGCACGGACGCCTACAGAAACGCAAAGCAGGAGATGAAGCATAGCTGAATATGTTTCCAAATCAACTTCATTCGTGATTTTTAGTTCACAAACACTTCTTGTAATGACTAACTACTCCTGACATTTTGGAGATATACATACTATACTATACTTTATACAGTACAGTTACAGCGGGCTACAAATAATATCAGGCTGATCCTGCCACGATTTGTTCCCCCGGTTCAAATCACGGACAAACAGTATCCCAGTTGTTTATGTTTTTAAACCTATTTTGCACAGAGGCATTTTTGGAAAAATGTATTGATAGCAATGTTGAAATTTATTACACAGGAAAAAAAACAAAACAACTACAAGTAAAATAATCACACTGTGATGCCTCTGCCTTTCTAAATGGAGGGGCAGTAACTGCATGTGTATGTAAGCATGTAAAACCTGCAGATAGTCAGATTAACAGTATTTTGTCTCTATCTGCCAATCTGCAATTCCTCTCATGTAAACAATAACGTGGCACACAGCGTGACGTGAAAAAAGGCACATACCTTTGACACTGCATGAGGAACTCTGTATTCCTCATCCACACGGAAACGCAAAAAAGGAGTTTTTAAAAAAATCTCTCCGTTTTCAGTGATTCGAAAAGTCGTTTACGTGTGGACGAAACAGCTGCGTTTTCAAAAATACCCGTGTAGGTGCGGACGTAGCGTAAAAGAGTTAGTTATTTATTTTCTTACTACCTGCAATTTATTGCAGATTACTTGTACTTGCTTAATTGTTTACTAAATGTTTGAGGTGTGAAATAAACCGCAATGGAGCAAAATATGGGTGTGTGTGGTTGGAGGATGTGTGCGTGCATGTGTGCGCGTGCACGCGCGGGGGGGGGGGGGGGGAGGGGGGCGCAACATTTTTCTTGTAAAACAAAGGGGGGCGCAGCAAAAACAAGTTTGGGAACCACTGACTTAATATATTATCATGCTGTTTACAACTACGTGAATGTGCTATTGCTGTGATTTATTACTGTTACTGAAGGTCCGCGGCTCCGAACTGTAGTAAAGGGACCTCTGACTAACACGTCAGGAGCACGTCAGGTTCCGTGTCGGGCTCGTAGCCGAAAACTAGCTTTACTTTGTTGCCTGGGTCAACTTTGCTTGCGAGAGACAGAGAGAGGCGTTGAAAGGCTGCTCCAACGGAACTTATTGTTTCAGAGGAAAACAGCAACACAGCGTACAGTCGAGTCTTAATAGCTTACTTACAACTGGGCTCCTCAGGCACTCTTCTTGGCTGCAGTGGTTATTATTATATTTACATGCTTCCAGCTCCCGCTTTTGCTCGATGACAACTCGTACTTTCCCTTTTTCTCCCTCCCTCGCTCACAGACACATAACGGGTATGGCAGTCCATTCTCCCTGCAGCACGGACTACACTGCCCATGATGCTACATTCTTTAGAGCTATGCTTGTAGCATTCTGCCTATTAGCTTAGCACAACAACAACAACAAAAAGGCGCTCTCTCAGTCAGGAAACACGCAGAGAGAGAGCGTCACCCTGTAACCATGGCAACCGTAACGCTGCCGCCTGGAACAACAGAACATAGCTGTCAAACAAAACCAAAACAGTCCTGACCCATGACAATATGAAACAGGAAAGTACCGCTGTGCAATCCATTTATTTCAACAAAGTAACTGTATTCTAAATACCACCTTTTTAAACGGTAACTGTAACGGAATACAGTTACTCATATTTTGTATTTTAAATACGTAACGCGGTACATGTATCCCGTTACTCCCCAACACTGCCAATAACCTTATAACTCCCGTTGTGTGTGTGTGTGTGTGTGTGTGTGTGTGTGTGTGTACAGAGCGACAGCCAGGTTCATAATGGATATAAGGAAGTTTATTCAAAAAAAAAAAGGAGCCACATTCAGGTAAAAGTGTAAAGTCAAATGATCTGTCTCTCAAGAATAATGTTGGATCAGTATTTCAATGTTTATATCTTTTATTAGATGTTCATGTGGTTTGGTTATTTCCCTTTTGGTTGAAAGTACACTGAGAGAGGACTTTTTGTTAGTGATCTTAATATAATTTTTTTCACATTAATGTAATTTTTCATCTAATTGAATCTATTTGTGTATGTTTGTCAGTCTAAAGAGGGAGAGAGGAAAGAGGGAAATGTGAGGAGAAAGTACAAGGTCAGGAAGAACCAGGTAAGAAAACAGACAGGGAACAGTGACAGGCAAAACAGAAACTGTTAAACTGACAAAGAGAAAAAAACTGATTTTACTCTTACAGTCTGGAAGTTGTGTCCTCCCTATATTAAAGCTGCTATACAGAATCTGCAAAACAAACTGGGTTGAAACGTTTTTGACCCTCTTTAACAACACTCCAACATAACATTATAATTGATTGGGGAGATTAAAATTAATGATATATCCTTATGTGGTTCAGCCACAACTCTACTAAAACCTCAGCCAGTAATAGGTAGGCCAACTTTTGGACCGTCCAGTTGTCTGTATGACTGCCGCAGTACGTGCACCACATTTGCACACTATCAGAAAGTGCCAAACAGCCCTGGTGGAGTGAGGAACTGTAAAGAGAAGCAGAGCGCTCTGTTTATATTCTAAAAATGTTTTAAGCTAGCTTGTTTCAAAGATTCTGTACTGCAGCTTTAAATGTTTTCCAAAAGCACACATACACTTACCTTATCAGTGTTTCTCAAACTTTTTACAGTGTGTACCACCTGAGAAAATGTCAAGCTCTCCCAAGTACCACTATGAAGGCATCAAACTCATAAATCTTACAACACAAAATTAGTATCTGCAGTAAAGATTTTTTTTTCATACATTGTATACATTCTACCACAGGCAAAGTTGCCTCCATTTTTATAGTTTTTTATTAATATTTTGTAATAATTTATTCTGTTTTGGGAGGAGGTTTTTTTTTATGTATCTGTATTATATTGTTTACTTTTTACTCACTATGAGCATCATTCATTATTCTCCCCCAGTAATTAAGGTTAAGAGATGTATTTTTTTTTTTTTATTCCAATCCATTCTTCTTTTGCAGCATTTAAATAACCTTTATCAGATTTGATGGTTTTGTTACAGACTTTTCAAAAAGGTGTTTTGCTTTTCTTTCACGAATGTGGGGATTCAATTGTGTTAAAATGTACAAAACAGTGATGTCATGTTTTGTGACGAGGACCCAGGCACAGAGAGACTTGATGAATTTAAGAATCTTATGATTTAATAAAGAAATCGGAAAACTTCTGATTGGTGGAGGGGTCTCACATTTTCCCTGTTCTGTTTTTCACTAGTGTTGCATATGCTGGGGTCAGTGACATGTGACCATACATACAACCTTACAGAGGCTGCATCATGTGCCATCCTGGAGGAACTGGACTACCTAGTCCAGTTCCTCCAGGATGGCACATGATTACGTGCTAATGGCAGGTTTATGTGCCTCCCAGCACAGTCTCAGGAGCACGAAGGAGACTCCAGGAGCGCTGCGCAGGGCTGCAGAAGGCCTTGACTCATCAGCAGGACTGGTGTCTGCTCCTCTGTGCACGGAGGAAGAGGATGAGCGCCAAAAGAGCTATGCTGGTGTGAACGCCTTACCAAACAGACTTCATGAGGGCGACATGAGTCCTCGTTCAGTATGACTGGTTTGGGGATACTGAGAATATGCAGGAAGCTCTGGAGGATGATTCGAGCGATGCCACTGAGTGGACCTCATGCTCACCTGACCAAAATCCATTAGAATACCTCTGGGACGTTATGTTTGGGCAAAGTGGACTCACCTGTAGGTGGATTGTTTTCATTTCCATCAAACGATGTGGCATCTTTCATTTGTCAGAGCACATCTGTTGTGTTTTTAATGTGTAAAGATGTCCCACTTTAAACATGCATTAGGCAATGTTTCATATATTAAACACTTTTTATTGCCAGTGTGTGAACAGAAAAAAAAAACAGAAAAAATATGTTTAGCTGTACTTCTCTGCTCTTTGCCATTAAATGGACTGAAGGAAGGAATGAAGGACTTAATCTCTTCTTTTAAGGCCGTTTTCCTTTGATTGGCAGTGCCTCTGCTTGCTCAGCAGGGGAGTGGACGTTGGGTATAGGTGAAATGAGTTCTGCTCTCCATTAAATCATCCTGATCCAAGAGTCGAAAAACCTGTAATCAACTGTTTGTGCACACACTGAGCCGAGTATTAGAAACTCGTTTAACAGGAACACCCACCATGGAATAGGAAGTGCGTGAAAGGAAGGAATAAAAGGTTCCCCTTACACGTACGTTCTCATTTTGAGCAATTATCAAAGAAGTTAATATTTTACTGTTCTCTCAGCTTCAGGCGACGCCATCCTCGCCATCTCTACAGCAGCTGCAGGTATCTCAGGGGCTCTCTCAGTAAGCCAGTTACTCTGGTTATATCTGTAAGGGGGCGTGAGGGGCCTAGCCTTGGGACCCTTAAACCCTTAATTCAGCTTTTCTCTGAGTTAAAGCATTACATCAGAGGATTTGATGTCCTGACAGTAAGCTCTGAGAAAGCTGTGCTGTGATCAGTCTGTAATCAGATTCACAGAGAGCTGTAGGCTTTAATCTCTTCCTCCAGCTGTTTCCTCACTCATACGAGCACAGAAATCATCCACAGGAAGTTTGGAAAGCTTTTCCTCAAGTGTCACATGTCTCCCCTCATCCTCAGACTGAAGTTTAATGATTTATGAAGCTGCAGAGGGACACATCCTCATCGGTAGGTTGGACATCAGCTTAATGAGGTTTCTGACTGCCTTTTCTTAATCCTTCAGATGATCCGCTGGACTCTCGTTGTTTTAAAGGCATTTGTGTCACTGGATGAAACAAAAGTTACACAACGAGGGGCAAAATTCACATGGGAAACCGACATCAGTGTCAGCATTAACTCATTGTTTAGCTGAAAGTCTTCCTCGGCAGAAAGGGGAAACCAATCCATGACCACAACCAGGTGTGTACTGTAAATATGCTGTGCTGCTTGATGGCACCTTCTTCCAAATGTAATTCAGAACAAATTAACATTTCTGTAATTTTTCACTTTTTTTTCTCTTTTTTTTTTTGCTGTTGCTTTGCTGTCTGTGAAATCCATCAGCCGCCCACAGTGACATTAATTTTCTGTTTAGTAAATCCAAATATTTACAACCAAATTCTGCTGAGTCTTTAATATGTAAATTAATTTATTCTCAGATGATGTTCTCAGATCTAGATGCGTGCTTGACCATCCAGGGGGAAAAGTTGATTCTGTTTATCTGGACCAATATTCCCTCTAAGCTGCACGCATGCGCAATCGCACACTGCTGGCATGGTCTGCGCACAGAAAATCTGCACTGCGGACACAAAAAAAAATCCAACCTGAATTGAAATCAAAATAAATACACAACAATTCATTCTGTGCTTTTTTGCTGTGTGAGTCAGTAGTGACCGGTGACTGGCTGCTCCTGCCAGTGATGCGATTCACATTTGTATTTATGCAGCTAATCAACAAGCTGTGACAGCATCCTTATGTGCCGACACCGTTGTTTTAGCTAGCAAAGCGGTGTGGCCGATGTGGAGTGAAGACATGCTAATGACAACGTGTGCAAACATTGGAGATGTGAGCAGGACAGACGGAAAAATTAAGGTGAAGTTTAAGTTCTCAGTCAGATTTGTACGGAAGAGGATTAAGGCCACTGGAAAAAAAAGAAAAAGAATTCTGACTTTAATCTCAGAATTCTGACTTTTTTCAGAAGGACTGACAGACTGAAGATCTGCTTTGTGGGCTGGACCTCTTCAGACACCAGAATGAAAGCAGAACCTGCAATATGACTCACAACACCTCTCTGAGGTTTGACTGAGTCAAAAGAGTTTGTGATCCAACTGCATGTTGGAGGCCAAAGGTCAGCTGCTGGCTGTGAGAGGTAGGTCCTTGGGTCAGTCTGAATGTGACAAACACACTGTCAGTTGCTGAGGAGTCGAGTCCTTTTTAATAACGCTTTGGCACACGAGTCCCAGATCAGTTACAGATGCTAGCCCTCGAGCAGAGAGGGTTGGTGTTCTGTGCTGTGGCTCGAATGCAGGCTGAGATCACAAGAAGACCTGCGAGCTGCTGATGTTTCATGTGTATGACGATGTGAAGAGAAGGAAGCTGAATGCAGAGGTCAGTGTGACAGAGCGACAACAGGAATGTGACATCACTTAGATGTGTTTCTAATGTGGCAGCACAGTTTTCACTTTATTGTTTCTGACTTCAGGTGGTGCTCTCCGCCTCTGCCGCCAGGCCATGTTACACCACAGTTCAAGAGGGGGGCAATGAACGTGTCACAGGTGCGACTCACCTGACTTGACTACACCTGAGTGTGTGGTCAGGTGAGTCTGAGGAGGAGGACCTGTGTCCGTCACATGTCTGCTGGGACTCTACAGACACACAAATCTTGATGCAGGTGTAAAAACCACTGATGTTTGGAAATGCTGAGCTGGATTTGATCCAAACCTTCTGCTGTATTTATTTTTGTTTCATTCTCTATTTTCTGTAACAGAATGAAATAAATCAGGTTAAATTGTTTTCATTTGTCAGTGATGACAGTCATGCACCTGAGGGCATCATCAAACTGTTTTCATCTGAACCAAATATTTGCATAGATGTAAGATTATCTACAGCTGTTTTCAGTACCACTGATGTTAATTTAGTGTCTTTCTCTCCAGCTGATCTGAGTTAACTTGAGTAACTACCACCAGCTGCTTTGGCCTGTTCTTTTCTGTATCACATGGTGGCGCAGTGAGTCACTGTAACTTTCATTTAATTAGAGTTTATTTCCTGTAAACAAATATTAAATGATTTCTAACCAACTGCATCAATCTGTCTGTGATTAGCCGTCCACACTGAGCTCTGACAGCTGTACAAATAGCGTTGTTCCTGAAGTCACACCTTGGTATTTTGGTAAATCCAGATTTATTTATCTCAGTCCTGCAAACGGGAAGCCGGATTTTCAGGTCATTAACTGAGGCATGAAAATGTGCGGCCTCTCCTACTTCCTGTCAAACAGCAAGTTTGTCTCCACATAGGATTCCAGGAGCTCGGGAATCTGACGGCGTATCTCTGCTTTGAATCCTCGGTTTTGTGACGACAATCACAAACCTTCAGATTCTGTTTGCTGTCTTGACCCAAAAGAAGATGGCTGCCACACAGATCTGTTTCTCCGATCCTGTTTTTTCTGATCATATGCCAGTTCTGTTTGACATCTCTTTATCTAGAAATGAATTCAAGGGGCTTGTCCCTGCAAAGACATCTCATTTGTTAAATTGTTCCACGGCAGCACGGTTCTCCACCTACTATAATCAGTTCTCCATTCCTGAGACCATACCATACCATACCAACTTTATTTCTAAAGCACTTTAACATAAAACCAGAGTTTCACAAGGTGCTGTACATGTTAATAGCATACGTAAAGAAAATTAAAATGAGATACAATAAAATAAATAGATACAATAAATTGAAACATGTTAAAACAAATTGAGTCAACCCCTCTAATCAATGCCAAAGGCTTCAGCGAATAAATATGTTTTAAGAAGACTTTTAAATTCAGAGAGAGAAGAGGCCTGCCTAACATGCAAGGGCAGATCATTCCACAACTTTGGAGCAGCTACAGCAAAAGCACGATCACCTTTAAGTTTATACTTAGTTTTCGGTACCTTAAGGAGTTGCTGATTGGCGGACCTAAGGGAACGGGCAGGTGTATATGGTTGTAGTAGCTCCGAGAGGTAGGGGGGGGCCAGGCCATTAAGAGATTTAAAAGCAAATAAGAGAATTTTAAAAACAATCCTAAAATGTACAGGTAGCCAGTGGAGTGAAATTAAAATAGGGGTAATGTGCTCAAACTTTTTTGTTCCAGTTAAAAGACGTGCTGCAGCATTTTGCACAACCTGCAGGCGCCTAATGGACGCATCACTAACCCCAAAATAAAGTGCGTTACAATAATCCAGCCTAGAAGTAACAAAGGCATGGATTACTGTCTGAAAATGCTGTTTCGATAAGATAGGCTTTATTTTGGCTAATTCCCTCAAATGAAAAAAGCTAGATCTTACAACAGCTCTGACCTGGCTTTCAAGTTTAAGATTAAGACACTCCAATACGTAGAGGAACTCAGTTTTTGGTTTCATACCACTTGTCAGACTGTCTTGGATATTGTTGCTCCTCTAAAAATTAAGCATCCTAAGACAAAGCTTGAACCCTGGTTGAACGATGAAACCCGTGCTGTGAGGCGTGAATGTCGTAGGGCTGAGCGGAGATGGAAAAAAGATAACTTACAGGTCTCTTTACAAAGTTTAAGAGAGTGCTGGGCCTTATATCAGCTTACAATAAAAGAAGCAAAGCGGAAACACTTTGCAAATATTATTATGGTGAATTATCAGAAACCACACATATTGTTTAAGTCAATTGAGACTATTTTAAGCCCTCCCTCTGCTCTTAGTTTTGAGCCTTCACTTGAAATGTGTGAAAGGTTTCTGCACTTCTTTATAAACAAGGTAGCCTTGGCTAGGGCGCAGATTATTTTGCCCACATCTGACCCCTCTGATCTTCCAGTTTGCTCAGCTGTCTTTCAACAGTTTGAGTTGGTTACTCTTGCTCAGCTACAGGAGGTGGTGGTTCATTTAAAGCCTGTAGGCTCACCTTATGATCCTATCCCTCCCCTTTTGCTGAAAGAAGTTTTTTCTACCTTAGGTCCAACTATTTTAACCATTTTAAATAGCAGCCTTACTTCAGGTGTGGTTCCAAAGAATTTCAAAGATGCAATTGTGCAACCACTTCTTAAGAAACCTGGGCTAGATACAAACGCTGTTGAGAATTTTAGACCAATATCTAAGCTGCCCTTTTTATCTAAAGTCTTGGAAAAAATTGTATATGACCAATTGATCTCATACTTGAATGCACAAAATGTTCAGGAGATTTTTCAATCTGGTTTTAAAGCAATGCATAGCACTGAATCAGCACTTTTAAGAATTTTTAATGATATATTTTTATCATGTGATTCTGGTGAAAGTGTCATTCTTATTTTACTCGATTTAACTGCTGCATTTGACACTGTAGACCATGAAATTTTAATCTCACGTTTGGAGCAGTGTGTCGGTATAACACGTGTGGCTCTGAAATGGTTCAGGTCTTACTTAACAAACCGAACCTTTTCAGTTTGCTTAGGAAACTGTGAGTCCTCCCAAGCTCCGTTGTCTCATGGAGTACCACAGGGTTCCATTCTGGGCCCTATCCTGTTTTCACTTTATTTACTTCCATTGGGCTCAATTTTTAGAAAACACAGACTCTCGTTTCACTGTTATGCAGATGACTGCCAGATTTATGTTCCTCTTAAAAAGAAAGATGGGTCGTCTGTAAATCGTTTACAAACATGTCTGGAGGACGTCAAGTCGTGGTTGGCGCTAAACTTTCTTTGTTTTAATGATTCTAAAACTGAAGTAATGGTGTTCAGACCTGCCTCCACTGCTGTTCTGTGTGTTGATTTGCAATCCCTGAAATCATTCTGTAAACCAGAGATTGTTAATCTGGGTTTTAAAATGGATCCTGAGCTTAAGCTTGAAAGCCAGATCGGGTTGGTTGTAAGGTCTAGTTTCTTTCATCTGAGGCAACTGGCCAAAATTAAGCACTTTCTTACGAGACAGCAATTTGAAACAGTAATCCACGCTTTTGTAACCGTTCGGCTGGATTACTGTAATTCTCTTTATTTTGGGGTGAGTCGATCTTCTGTTCTTCGGCTGCAGTTAGTCCAGAATGCTGCTGCACGCCTTTTAACTGGCACTCATAGATACGAGCATATCACCCCAGTTTTATATTCACTTCATTGGCTGCCCGTGCATTTTAGGATCCATTTTAAGATGCTTTTATTTGTTTTTAAATGTTTGTCCAATGCTGCCCCTGTGTACCTCTCTGAGCTTCTTCATCCATACATACCTTCCCGGTCCCTCAGGTCGGCAGACCAGCTCCTCCTGAGTGTGCCCAGGACTAATCGTAAGCTCAGAGGGGATCGGGCGTCTGCTGTGGCAGCACCAAAATTGTGGAATGAGTTGCCTTTACATGTTAGACAGGCACCTTCCTTATCTGTTTTTAAATCACGTCTTAAAACATATTTATTTACCTTGGCTTTTAGCACAGCAGGACTTGTGGATGTCTCTTAATACGTTTCTTATTAATTATATTACTTTTAATTTTAAGATATTTTATATGTAATTTAAACTGTTTCCTCTCTGTTTTATATTTGTAGCACTTTGGTCAACATAGTTGGATGTAAAGTGCGTTATAAATAAAGATGCTATGCTATGCTATGCTATTTTGATGGGGCGAATGATCAGATTTCACAAACAAACAGAAAATCATTTATGAAGCTGATCTTTAGACCCGTTGAGGAAAAACCTGCTGCAGACACATGATCTAAGACGGCTGAGGTGCACTGGCACAACACAACCTCAGTGATACATCACCTGCCAGTAGAGATGCTTAGGTCACTCAGCCTTGGCACAAAAGGCGGTGAAGACAACGTGTGCAGGAAAGAGGTGAGCGGGATGGCATAGACCTTCCCAGCAAATGCCTATTCGATCCAAAATAAGACGGAAGAATGAGACTGTCTCACAGGCTGTTCACCTGCTACTGCATGATGTAAAGCTCAGGGCTTCACTGTGCAACTGGTTGTTGAGAGCTCAGCCTGATGTCCAATAACGACAGTCTGCTTACAGGAAGTGGGTGAATCTGCAGTCCGCTGCTCTGACCAGAGAGGAGATGACTGTGGACTCCAACACTGGTCTGCGCACAAACACACTCCATGTTTCTGTTGATCTGAATGATTATGGTATTTTCATAGGTTTTAGTTTAATGAAACAAATCAATCTTCTTCTACTCAAAAAACTGATCATGACAGAGACATGAAGATTCATCATGAGACTGATCAACAGGACATTTTAAATCAGAGTAAAGTTGTTTCTAAAACTTTAACGTTACTCATTTATTAATGTAAATAAAAACAAACACTTCTGTCTTCTAAATCTGTTCAACTCTAACGCTGCATGAATGAAGTTAGCAGCTGGAAAACATCTCTGTGTGAGAGTGATTCAAACAACACCAATAAAATACCACTGATGTGTTTTACGTGGATTTCAAACAGTACAGATGTTATTCTGATATGAAATGTCGATGTTTTATAGTTTGTAAATAAAGGCACCTCCATATTGGAGCCACTGCGTGGCAGTGATGCATCCTTGAACCTGTGTGACTTTGCCTGTGTGACAACAAAACTATCGACTACACTACTCACTAACTTCACAACACAAAACACTAACTTTAAACTCCAAACACGCTAAAAGTCACAATTCTTTCACATCTCAAAACTTTCTTTCTCTCTCTCGCTCTTTTGCTCTCTCTCTCTTTCGCTGCCATCACTCATAAAACTTCTCCGCCTTTTTAAACAATCAAATGCCATGATGCCGTATTATTATTTTTTTATTTGATTTACCGTTTTTCCCCCAGTAAATATAAACAACAATAGTATTCAGGAAAAAGCTTTACGTATATATTTTTTTCATAACTCTGGCTTTATAGCCTATCAACACAATTTAAAAACTAGTATATAGTTTGAAGTCCACACTTTTTATACAAAAATGGAGAATCGGGGTTGTTTTGGGTTGAAAGCATCTTGTTACTATGTCATCTTAAATTGGTCATGCGATTGGTTTACCTTGACTATTTTATTCTTCCTCAGCCAATCAGCAGCACAATCGTCTGTGTTGAAAAATAGTAATGAGTCCACACCGCATTTTCTTGTTAGTAACAGCGTTTTAACGATAGAAATGGTAATTATTCAGATTAGTTACTGTTATTCCCATCACTGATGGGAATAACAGTAACCACTAATCATTTCTACCACTCATAAATGGTAAATGGACTGATTCTTATATAGCGCTTTTCTACTCTCCTGGAGTACTCAAAGCGCTGTATGCAACGCTGTATACAAACTAGTGACGGTATTTAATAATCTATATCCACAAATGAAAATTGTAAATAAATGACATTAGATGAGCACAAATCTACGGAAGAGGATTAGGGCCACTGGAAAAAAAAAAGGATTCTGACTTTAATCTCAGAATTCTGACTTTAATCTCAGAATTCTGACTTTTTTCTCAGAATTCTGACTTTAATCTCAGAATTCTGACTTTAATCTCAGAATTCTGATTTTTTTCTCAGAATTATGACTTTAATCTCAGAATTCTGACTTTTTTCTCAGAATTATGACTTTAATCTCAGAATTATGACTTTTTTCTCAGAATTCTGACTTTAATCTCAGAATTCTGACTTTTTTCTCAGAATTCTGACTTTAATCTCAGAATTTTGAGGTGGGCACCTGCAGGCTTCCAGCTTCAGTGACAGCGATGTGTCCAGTTTGGCAGGTGGAGAACTAATTCACTAAATATGGTGGATATAAGTGATTTTTTGCGTGGCCGAGGGGTCCCGAAGATGCTATTTTATTAATGGAAGAGCAGAAGGTGAGTAACAAAAAGAGAAATCGTTTGGTGTCTCCTATTTCTACAGGAAAACAGTTACGGTACAGTTACGGTTAGCATGCTTGTTAGCTTATAATGTTATATAGGAATGAACGTGTTTCACGATGTTACAGTATACTAGGTGAATTGACGTTTTAACTGTTGTTGATCGCAGGATCATCCCAGATGGGTTCGTTGCATTTTATTTTATTGTTCTACTATTTCAGAGTTTTTCAAGGCAGTTAAACGGAGCTGTGTTACAGATGCTAGCCGCCTGCCAATATCACTGATATATTTGATGTGTACAAGTAAGTTACACTTAGTACAGCGGAGGGGAGAAACTGTAATGAATGTTTATGCGGATATTTCACTCAGAAAAATGGGTGGCGTTCATACACAGCCACCAACACAGCCCCGGTTGTTGTTCTGACGGTGGCCGACTGACGATCCCCTCACAACATGTTAGCTAACACAAACTAATGTAGTGCATGTAACTGTGTGTATACATTAGTGGTACAGTGTCGGAAGAAATGAGCAAACTGTTAACTGTTTATAATGTCAGAATGACATCATCGTTCTCCTGCACTGTGTAATGTATGTCAGCTCAAGAAGGAAATCATATCTTATACTCTGAGCTGCCCAGTGCACTTAACGCCTACGTGTGGAAATGGTAGGCTACACTACAGTTAACTACCGGTAAAAAACTTAATACAGTATTTGATTTTTTTTTTTATAGAACAATAAAATAAAAAGTGCTGGCTGAGGAGCGCTGCCGCGTTGAACTTTGACCTCGGAGTGACGTGACGTATGTTCGCACAACCAATAGAAGTGCAGAAAGTCGCAAATCAGGCATATTGTTCGCATAAACACAAAAGTAAATAAATAAATAACGAAATAATCCCGATATTGTGCCAAAGACTGATTTACAATGTTACTTTGTGTTCTATGTGTAATACCTTTGCTTAAATGACTAAATGGACTGTGTATTTATGACTCTGCGTTATAGTCCTGCATACATAAGTAACATTCATATGTACAGATAAAAATGTACAGAGATATGTACACAAGCGTGTACACAAAAGTCTACTGCTGATCGAGCTGCTCAGTGGTCGTACAGTCTCATGCAGAGAGCGTGGAGGTGTTGTCTGTTGCCATTCCACCACTCCAGCAGACCACAACATAAAAGACAGCAGACGCCACCACAGTGTCGTAGAACATCCTTAGAAGACGTACTACCTACATCATAACCAATCAAGTCCTGCTTTTTTTAAATACAGAAGAGGATTTATTATTTACTGAAAGGCTATGCCTTAGTTTGCTTCTTTCATTATTGTGTTTCGCCCTGCATAAAATAGATAGCTTTTCTGACAACTACAGTCAGTACTCTCCTACTGGCATTAGCAGTGACCTAACAGCCTTAACCGTAATATTGCTTTGCAGTGTAAATGTTGCAGAAAATGACTGTCTTTTCTTTCTTCTTGTGTGCAGATTGACTGTGACGTCATAGCACTGATGGATGATGCAACTTTGGCAAACTACATGCCCTCGTACGGAGACCGAATTGCCCTCTTCAATTTCTGCAAAAGCAAGCAACCACTGTCAAAAAGAAAACTAGGACTTCTGCAAAAAGTTCACCTCTCAAAGTGAGAGAAACAGTGGCTGACATATCAGATTTGCATGACTTAATAAGACTGTATTTCAGACTTTCTTTCAGTAACAAAGAAATACTTTCAATTTTAGCACATAGTCATCAGACAATTATAAGTGTTCGAACTCTAAAGAGAATTTGTAAAAGACTTGGGCTTTTTAGAAGGAAGAATCAATCAAACTTCGAGGAAGTGCTAGCCTTTGTCCAACAAGAGATCATGACAAATGGACAGATGCAAGGTTATCGTTGGCTACATCTACGTGCAATTCAACATGGATTTGTGGTGTCACAAGATACTGTAAGATGCATAATCAAATTGCTTGACCCTCAAGGTGTGGAACTAAGACGAGCTCGATGGTTGAGAAGACGACAGTACAGCTGCAGAGGGCCAAATGCTCTCTGGCACATGGATGGCTATGACAAGTTGAAACCATATGGTATTGCTATCAGTGGCTGCATAGATGGTTTTAGCCGCCATGTTTTATGGATGGAGGCTTATACCACAAACAATGACCCTAAATTGATTGCAAGTTATTTTCTGAAAACAGTTTCATGCATCAGTGGATGTCCAGAAAGGTTATGTGCTGACCGAGGTACCGAAAATGGTTGTGTCGAACAAATGCAGATGTTTTTACGGAGAAACCACACAGACAGTTTTGCAGGTGAGAAAAGTTTCCTTTACGGAAGAAGTACGGCCAACCAACGTATAGAAGGATGGTGGGCTACCCTACGCAAACAGAGTGCACAATTTTGGATGAACTTATTTCAAACTTTTCAGGATGATGGCCACTTCACAGGGGATTTTTTGGACAAAAGTCTTATCCAATTCTGCTTTCTCAATCTTATTCAGGTAAAAGCATGTGCTCATGCTATGTAATGTCTTAGCTGCATAAATAGAAAATATAAATATGGTTAGAACTTTTTTTTTTCTTTAAATTAAATATGAATTTTATTTCCATTTTAACTCATTCACTGCCAGCCATTGGCAGTGAATGAGTTAAACCCATTGACTCATTCACTGCAATTGACGGCTATAGACGTCAATGGCAGTGAATGAGTTAATATGTCTTGATGCATGCTCAATCAGCCAGGTAAGGAATTTTTTTGACAGAACATTTCTCACACTGAAAACGCTACATCCAGATGAACAGAATCAACTTTTTGGGATTCCATTTTAATACTTTGATGGAATTGTATTCATGTTATCAGTGGAAGTAACTGCACCTTTCTCAGCACAGGTGCATGGAGCATTTTTTTTTTTTTTATTGCCACATGGTTTAAATTACTATGGAGTCTGTTACCTAGTGGTCCTTTGGGCACGGTTTCAGAAAGCAATCCTATCATTTGGTTAATTCTCTATTGAAAATATATTGTAGAATCATTGCACACTGAGTATAAAGTGTTGGGCTATCTATTCAACAGTAGAATCATGCAGCATCATTCTGTGTCCATGTGCTGTTTAGTGAAAGTGCTATTTTGTTGTTGCTGCTTGGTTTTACATTAATTAGAGGTCACTTTCTATGTCTGTTGATTAATGAGTTAATAAGCCTCAACTTTGGCTAAATCTACTGGTACATGGTCTGTTTCATATACTTATATTGTGTTGTTTTTCATGTAGGATGAACTTGATGAAGTTGTGAACGCATGGAACTCGCACAAAATCCGGCCAAGTGATAGTGCAGCATTGGGTCGACCAGTAGTAATGTACTCATTTCCAGAGCTGCACAGTGCTGAGGATAGACTGAAGCCTATTTCTATGGAGGATATCACTTTGTGTATGGAAGAGTGTAGCCCAAAAGGTCAACACCCCTGTGATGAAACAGTCTTTGAACTGTGTTGTCTGCTTATGGTAGAAAATGAATGGGATGCCCCAGGAGATCCACTTGGTGCTGCGGATCTGTATATTAGGTTAAGAGAAGAAATACTGCAAAGTATTTAAGGAACTTCAGTGTGTAAATGTACAAATAAATACAAAATATTTCTCTTTATCTTGATAACGTGATTTGATAGTAGGTGCCATGTCTTACAGGTACCTTTTATGCAGGTATTTCTGCACTGCATTAAATGAAAGACATCTTTTAGGTGTGACCGAACATGCCATTTTTCAGGTCATTCTCTCAGAATATTTCTGCTTATTTCTGCTGTAATGTAAATTCAGAGTGCTGATAGGAGGTCAGCACCAACTAGTATCATTTTATGTTGATCATAGTAATAAATACAGTTTGGTTGGTATCTCCCCCCCCCAAATTTGATTGTTTTTCTACATTCACACTACCATTAAACAGAAGTGTTTATATATTACTTTGAAAAAGCTGAATATTGTGATATTATCAGTCAGTTATGAAACATGTCAATCCTATTAAAAGGCCATACATTAAACTGCATTTACAAATGTTATATTTTTGATTGAATCATAAGTGGTGTAAACCTGCCTACCAGTAAATTGCAATATAAATTTCTGTGTTTTGTTGCCAGACATGTGCATAGTATATAAAATATAAACTGACCAGCTCCCTGCTCATTGTTTTCTGTATCAACCTTTACTCTTAATATTCATGGATGGAAACCCAGGCACCAGCATATGATATGCTAAGTGCCCGGGTTATCTGTGGTATGTTTCAGCAAACCATAGTAGCATTAACAGTTCTAGGTCTTGACAACAGCATGTTTCTATAAACGTATCATTGTTAATATTTAAAGTCGTTATGCCTTTTGGGGAGCTTTTAGTGCAATTATATTAAAGCAAAGCTATTATAATCATTTACCCATATGAAGGTCCATCACTTAATTATTAATGTATTTCACTTGTTAGTTGTAAGATATTTTAGCTGGTTTTCATGTAAAATGACCATGAGTCATTGCTATACTGATTCAGTGTGAGCTGTCGTACACAAGGCTCCTTTATATCATGAATCCTAAAATGATAAGAAACATACCAAAAATATTTTGACTTTTATTTGTAGTATCCCAGCAACAGTGCAACAAAACAGTTCCTGCAAGTGGAACCAAGTTATTGTCACATTAAGTGCAACATGTTTTACATTTATATTTGTGTATCTTTATGAAATGTTTGAAATTAAAAATAAATGGTATTCTTCCATGTTACTGAGCTCATGTGTGGCAGTCTCTTGAATTCTGGCATGTTCAAATAGATAAGGAGCTTGATGAACAAATTCAAAACAACAATACAAATGTACTGTGTACAGTAACATTTTATTGAAAAAAAGTTTACAAGAAACCTGTTCTTGCCAACGCCAATAACATGGCTAAGTCTCATAACCATATAAACTGCCCTGTAACAAGAATGACTCAACTTTTAAAACAAACTTATAGATCTCATACAGTCTTGTTATGCATCAGTATACATCAGTGACTTACTGTAAAGACCATGAACACTGGCTATTGTGGTATCACATATTCCTCCAGTGTCATCTATGGTATAGAAATAAAAACAAGTGTGAATGGCTGAGAACATACATGCATACAAATAAAAATGCATAATTTCTGGCAGTAACAAGACATTTTTTCAGGTGTTAAGATTAATACTATATCTGAGAACATGACAATTTGGCATTACAAAAGGATGCCTGAATAATCACAGCACTTGACCACTGCACTGAACTGTACAGTGTTTATTTATGATCTCAGTAATCAATAACCGTCTTCAAAACAGACTGAATCCTTTAAGCAGCTTGAATGAATTTGATGGATGAATAACAGGTATGCTTAGAAACAATATGGCATTAAGAAAATACTGGAATTTTAAAAAATATTTTCACCAACTTGAAATGGAACCTTTGTAATCAACAACAAATGACAAACTTTGATACCTTAACCTACCTTAACTAAAAATTGCATATACTGTAAAGCAAAATATTTTCAGACATGACAAATGCTAAAGTATAAAATTGTACTTATTCCTTTTACAATACAGTGTTGCATAACAGCAGTACTTTTACGTTATAACTATGTTCAGTTTTAGCCCTGACCTAATAAGAAAATACCATCTGAATGAATTAGTCTTACTACTAATTACTTACAAAAGTATTTGACTGTGCTGAGCTCTCACACCACACATGGTGCATCAAAGAAAGTTTAAGAGCAGTTTAATTATAGTTTATAGATCTTTAATAATCTTTCTTCATGCTTTTGCTGAAGGTTTCTGTCTTACAGCTGGAAAGCTTGGATTTGGTGAAGACAGCTCTGGATATGGTAGTAAACAGTGTACCCGTTCGTTTTGTTTTGTGACTGTATCATGTAAAACTCAAAATGATAAAACAAAATGAAATATTAGCCAAAACTGGACTTCTAACAGAGATGAGAAACTTCTCTCTAATTAAAAAAAGTATACTGTATAAGTTCAAAATACATAAAAATACATATTCCTAACATCTCTTTACAGTTATGGTCTAGTGTGCATGAGCAGTTCAAATGTAGCGCATTGCTGTGAGAGTAAACAATGTCCATCACCCAGACATTACTTTCAAGAACTGCATTAAATTCAGAACGAAAGTCTGGGAAGTTTTCATAGCTGTTAGCTAGCTGCAGAACATTCCCACACGTGTGTCCGACTGGTCTTCTTGTAAATTCTGTCATATCTTGAAATTCCACATAAATACTGTTTGTTACTATAAGGTCAGATCCGGTGCAGAAACGCATACATTTCTGAAGTTTAATGTTATCCAGCTCTCTGATGAATCTTTTGAGATGATTTTTCACTTCTTTTTGTTGTGGAGTCAAATCCACAGCAAATTTCAGTAGCTGGCACACTTTTTTTGAAGTTGGTTGCAGTTCAGAGAATAATTTGGTCAGACCCTCCGGACTGAGGGAGATATGGGAGTCGATGATCTCCCTCCAGCAGTCAATAACAAACAATGGTTTTTGGACAAGCTCTTTGTGTGCTATTTCATCAAGGATTGTAGGAAGAGTCTCAGCAGTGATTCTTTTTCTACAGCCATAACTGTCAAGAACTTCCACAAGATCATCCAAGTCAACTGCAGAGAAATCTTTTACTGCTTCCATCAAAACATCACATTCTTGGCTGCTGACAAACTGTAGAAAGTGTGCTTTAAGATCACTGTAAACACCACTGAAAAGCACTTGTTCCAGAAAAGGGATTGCAAGTTTATTTGGAAAATACTGACATTCTTGGTAACCTTTCAAGAGTATTCGCCCAACTGCCTTCCATTTTTCAGCAGGAAAATCATGGCGAATGAATGGCACTTTAACGGTTGCACGTAGGGTGCATCGCTCATAAAATTCATGCCAGAAGCATGTGAGTACATCTCTTAGTATTCCTGATCCAGTGCCTGGTTCTTCTGTGTTGTCTGGAAGTATGCGCTTCACATTCAGTGTTTTGCTCAAAATCTCCTCATCAAAGAAAGCAGTAATCATGTCATGTAAAGTGTCAGTATGACGTATGGTGATTGTTATTACGTTCTCTGAATTAGGTGGACTGAGGGGGACAAGAAAACCCTCATAGACTAATGTGTCTTCTGTATCTTCTTCAGCATCAAAAATTGGACCAAAAGTAATTTCTGGATCATCTAAAATTCCTGAACCAGCGATGACTTCATCAAAATTACCCCTGACTTCCCCCACTTGCAATGGATTAATGTCACTGCCACTGTTTGCTGAGACAAACACCACTTCAGATGTCTCGCTGGCATCTTCTTCAGGATTTTTTGGTTTTGTTGCAATGTAGAAGCGTAACATTGTCAGTCTCGCTGCCTCATACATATTGCCAATAGACTGGCAGGTATCATCAGTAAGGTGGTTCTGTTTAAAGTCCCAAACCTCAAACTCAAAATCTGTTTCACATCCCTTAGGAGATATGCCATCAGGAAAAAAAAGTTTCTTTCCTTCCTGAACAATATCTTTTAATCCAGCATCAGTGGCCATTTGAATTTTCTAGTGCCACCTCCCTGCTTCGCTCTCACCTGTTTGGCTATTTTTCCATCACTGTGTATCCATCCTATCTCAACATTTCGTGTTGCTTTTTGCTTCTTTGTCTGTCTTATTCCTGCATCTGTATGTGAAGTGTTCTCCTTTGGACTTTCTTTTCTGGTTTGCATTTTCTCACAAACTTTTTGCAGAAGTCCTAGTTTTCTTTTTGACAGTGGTTGCTTGCTTTTGCAGAAATTGAAGAGGGCAATTCGGTCTCCGTACGAGGGCATGTAGTTTGCCAAAGTTGCATCATCCATCAGTGCTATGACGTCACAGTCAATCTGCACACAAGAAGAAAGAAAAGACAGTCATTTTCTGCAACATTTACACTGCAAAGCAATATTACGGTTAAGGCTGTTAGGTCACTGCTAATGCCAGTAGGAGAGTACTGACTGTAGTTGTCAGAAAAGCTATCTATTTTATGCAGGGCGAAACACAATAATGAAAGAAGCAAACTAAGGCATAGCCTTTCAGTAAATAATAAATCCTCTTCTGTATTTAAAAAAAGCAGGACTTGATTGGTTATGATGTAGGTAGTACGTCTTCTAAGGATGTTCTACGACACTGTGGTGGCGTCTGCTGTCTTTTATGTTGTGGTCTGCTGGAGTGGTGGAATGGCAACGGACAACACCTCCACGCTCTCTGCATGAGACTGTACGACCACTGAGCAGCTCGATCAGCAGTAGACTTTTGTGTACACGCTTGTGTACATATCTCTGTACATTTTTATATGTACATATGAATGTTACTTATGTATGCAGGACTATAACGCAGAGTCATAAATACACAGTCCATTTAGTCATTTAAGCAAAGGTATTACACATAGAACACAAAGTAACATTGTAAATCAGTCTTTGGCACAATATCGGGATTATTTCGTTATTTATTTATTTACTTTTGTGTTTATGCGAACAATATGCCTGATTTGCGACTTTCTGCACTTCTATTGGTTGTGCGAACAAACGTCACGTCACTCCGAGGTCAAAGTTCAACGCGGCAGCGCTCCTCAGCCAGCACTTTTTATTTTATTGTTCTATAAAAAAAAAAAATCAAATACTGTATTAAGTTTTTTACCGGTAGTTAACTGTAGTGTAGCCTACCATTTCCACACGTAGGCGTTAAGTGCACTGGGCAGCTCAGAGTATAAGATATGATTTCCTTCTTGAGCTGACATACATTACACAGTGCAGGAGAACGATGATGTCATTCTGACATTATAAACAGTTAACAGTTTGCTCATTTCTTCCGACACTGTACCACTAATGTATACACACAGTTACATGCACTACATTAGTTTGTGTTAGCTAACATGTTGTGAGGGGATCGTCAGTCGGCCACCGTCAGAACAACAACCGGGGCTGTGTTGGTGGCTGTGTATGAACGCCACCCATTTTTCTGAGTGAAATATCCGCATAAACATTCATTACAGTTTCTCCCCTCCGCTGTACTAAGTGTAACTTACTTGTACACATCAAATATATCAGTGATATTGGCAGGCGGCTAGCATCTGTAACACAGCTCCGTTTAACTGCCTTGAAAAACTCTGAAATAGTAGAACAATAAAATAAAATGCAACGAACCCATCTGGGATGATCCTGCGATCAACAACAGTTAAAACGTCAATTCACCTAGTATACTGTAACATCGTGAAACACGTTCATTCCTATATAACATTATAAGCTAACAAGCATGCTAACCGTAACTGTACCGTAACTGTTTTCCTGTAGAAATAGGAGACACCAAACGATTTCTCTTTTTGTTACTCACCTTCTGCTCTTCCATTAATAAAATAGCATCTTCGGGACCCCTCGGCCACGCAAAAAATCACTTATATCCACCATATTTAGTGAATTAGTTCTCCACCTGCCAAACTGGACACATCGCTGTCACTGAAGCTGGAAGCCTGCAGGTGCCCACCTCAAAATTCTGAGATTAAAGTCAGAATTCTGAGAAAAAAGTCAGAATTCTGAGATTAAAGTCAGAATTCTGAGAAAAAAGTCATAATTCTGAGATTAAAGTCATAATTCTGAGAAAAAAGTCAGAATTCTGAGATTAAAGTCATAATTCTGAGAAAAAAGTCAGAATTCTGAGATTAAAGTCAGAATTCTGAGATTAAAGTCAGAATTCTGAGAAAAAAGTCAGAATTCTGAGATTAAAGTCAGAATTCTGAGATTAAAGTCAGAATCCTTTTTTTTTTCCAGTGGCCCTAATCCTCTTCCGTAGATTTGTGCTCATCTAATGTCATTTATTTACAATTTTCATTTGTGGATATAGATTATTAAATACCGTCACTAGTTTGTATACAGCGTTGCATACAGCGCTTTGAGTACTCCAGGAGAGTAGAAAAGCGCTATATAAGAATCAGTCCATTTACCATTTATGAGTGGTAGAAATGATTAGTGGTTACTGTTATTCCCATCAGTGATGGGAATAACAGTAACTAATCTGAATAATTACCATTTCTATCGTTAAAACGCTGTTACTAACAAGAAAATGCGGTGTGGACTCATTACTATTTTTCAACACAGACGATTGTGCTGCTGATTGGCTGAGGAAGAATAAAATAGTCAAGGTAAACCAATCGCATGACCAATTTAAGATGACATAGTAACAAGATGCTTTCAACCCAAAACAACCCCGATTCTCCATTTTTGTATAAAAAGTGTGGACTTCAAACTATATACTAGTTTTTAAATTGTGTTGATAGGCTATAAAGCCAGAGTTATGAAAAAAATATATACGTAAAGCTTTTTCCTGAATACTATTGTTGTTTATATTTACTGGGGGAAAAACGGTAAATCAAATAAAAAAATAATAATACGGCATCATGGCATTTGATTGTTTAGAAAGGCGGAGAAGTTTTATGAGTGATGGCAGCGAAAGAGAGAGAGAGCAAAAGAGCGAGAGAGAGAAAGAAAGTTTTGAGATGTGAAAGAATTGTGACTTTTAGCGTGTTTGGAGTTTAAAGTTAGTGTTTTGTGTTGTGAAGTTAGTGAGTAGTGTAGTCGATAGTTTTGTTGTCACACAGGCAAAGTCACACAGGTTCAAGGATGCATCACTGCCACGCAGTGGCTCCAATATGGAGGTGCCTTTATTTACAAACTATAAAACATCGACATTTCATATCAGAATAACATCTGTACTGTTTGAAATCCACGTAAAACACATCAGTGGTATTTTATTGGTGTTGTTTGAATCACTCTCACACAGAGATGTTTTCCAGCTGCTAACTTCATTCATGCAGCGTTAGAGTTGAACAGATTTAGAAGACAGAAGTGTTTGTTTTTATTTACATTAATAAATGAGTAACGTTAAAGTTTTAGAAACAACTTTACTCTGATTTAAAATGTCCTGTTGATCAGTCTCATGATGAATCTTCATGTCTCTGTCATGATCAGTTTTTTGAGTAGAAGAAGATTGATTTGTTTCATTAAACTAAAACCTATGAAAATACCATAATCATTCAGATCAACAGAAACATGGAGTGTGTTTGTGCGCAGACCAGTGTTGGAGTCCACAGTCATCTCCTCTCTGGTCAGAGCAGCGGACTGCAGATTCACCCACTTCCTGTAAGCAGACTGTCGTTATTGGACATCAGGCTGAGCTCTCAACAACCAGTTGCACAGTGAAGCCCTGAGCTTTACATCATGCAGTAGCAGGTGAACAGCCTGTGAGACAGTCTCATTCTTCCGTCTTATTTTGGATCGAATAGGCATTTGCTGGGAAGGTCTATGCCATCCCGCTCACCTCTTTCCTGCACACGTTGTCTTCACCGCCTTTTGTGCCAAGGCTGAGTGACCTAAGCATCTCTACTGGCAGGTGATGTATCACTGAGGTTGTGTTGTGCCAGTGCACCTCAGCCGTCTTAGATCATGTGTCTGCAGCAGGTTTTTCCTCAACGGGTCTAAAGATCAGCTTCATAAATGATTTTCTGTTTGTTTGTGAAATCTGATCATTCGCCCCATCAAAATAGAGAAACCTCTGTGTGGCAGCCATCTTTTTTTGGGTCAAGACAGCAAACAGAATCTGAAGGTTTGTGATTGTCGTCACAAAGCGAGGATTCAAAGCAGAGATACGCCGTCAGATTCCCGAGCTCCTGGAATCCTATGTGGAGACAAACTTGCTGTTTGACAGGAAGTAGGAGAGGCCGCACATTTTCATGCCTCAGTTAATGACCTGAAAATCCGGCTTCCCGTTTGCAGGACTGAGATAAATAAATCTGGATTTACCAAAATACCAAGGTGTGACTTCAGGAACAACGCTATTTGTACAGCTGTCAGAGCTCAGTGTGGACGGCTAATCACAGACAGATTGATGCAGTTGGTTAGAAATCATTTAATATTTGTTTACAGGAAATAAACTCTAATTAAATGAAAGTTACAGTGACTTACTGCGCCACCATGTGATACAGAAAAGAACAGGCCAAAGCAGCTGGTGGTAGTTACTCAAGCTAACTCAGATCAGCTGGAGAGAAAGACACTAAATTAACATCAGTGGTACTGAAAGCAGCTGTAGATAATCTTACATCTATGCAAATATTTGGTTCAGATGAAAACAGTTTGATGATGCCCTCAGGTGCATGACTGTCATCACTGACAAATGAAAACAATTTAACCTGATTTATTTCATTCTGTTACAGAAAATAGAGAATGAAACAAAAATAAATACAGCAGAAGGTTTGGATCAAATCCAGCTCAGCATTTCCAAACATCAGTGGTTTTTACACCTACATCAAGATTTGTGTGTCTGCAGAGTCCCAGCAGACATGTGACGGACACAGGTCCTCCTCCTCAGACTCACCTGACCACACACTCAGGTGTAGTCAAGTCAGGTGAGTCGCACCTGTGACACGTTCATTGCCCCCCTCTTGAACTGTGGTGTAACATGGCCTGGCGGCAGAGGCGGAGAGCACCACCTGAAGTCAGAAACAATAAAGTGAAAACTGTGCTGCCACATTAGAAACACATCTAAGTGATGTCACATTCCTGTTGTCGCTCTGTCACACTGACCTCTGCATTCAGCTTCCTTCTCTTCACATCGTCATACACATGAAACATCAGCAGCTCGCAGGTCTTCTTGTGATCTCAGCCTGCATTCGAGCCACAGCACAGAACACCAACCCTCTCTGCTCGAGGGCTAGCATCTGTAACTGATCTGGGACTCGTGTGCCAAAGCGTTATTAAAAAGGACTCGACTCCTCAGCAACTGACAGTGTGTTTGTCACATTCAGACTGACCCAAGGACCTACCTCTCACAGCCAGCAGCTGACCTTTGGCCTCCAACATGCAGTTGGATCACAAACTCTTTTGACTCAGTCAAACCTCAGAGAGGTGTTGTGAGTCATATTGCAGGTTCTGCTTTCATTCTGGTGTCTGAAGAGGTCCAGCCCACAAAGCAGATCTTCAGTCTGTCAGTCCTTCTGCAGCTCCCCCGTGTGGACAGACGCTGAACCAGTTTTTCACAAAGTGTGACTAGCAGCATCAGCCTCACAGCTTCCTGTAGAGAACAGGTGCCAAACTCGAGGGCCAGTGTCCTGAAACTTTTAAATGTGTCCCTGCTGCAACATACCAGAATTAAAATTGGTAGGTCATTAGCAAGACTATAGAACTTGACTGCATGCTGAGGAGGCAATTCAGGCCATGTCCACACTTATACGTTTTCGTTTGAAAACACATCTTTTTCTCTTCGTTTTGGCCTTCCGTCCACACTGAGACTTCATTTTTGGTCAAGGAAAACGCTGTGTTTTGAAAACACTTTCCAAACCGGATATATTTGAAAATGCCGTTTTCATGTCGCAGTGTGGACAGTGAATCACACTGTGGTGACACTGTGGTAAAACGATGACACATTTTAGTCATGTGATGCAGTCATGTGACCAATTAAATTAAACTTAGGCTACGTTCACACTGCAGGCGAAAGCGCATCAAATCTGACTTTTTTGACCCTATGCAACCCATATCCGATCATGCTATGACAGTGTGAACAGCACAAATCCGATATTTTTAAATCCGATCAGGGTCACTTTTGTATGTGGTACTGAATCCGATACATATCTGATGTTTTAGAAAGCGACTGCTGTTTGAATGGTCATGTCGCATTAAATCCGTCTTTTACGTCACTGACACAAGACAGATGCCAATTATCAGCGCCTGAAAAGCACCCGATAAGACATCGTGAACGCTTCTTGGTCATCCCGTGTAGATGTTAGTGAAACGTACAGAAAATGGGAACATTTTATTTGTACTGTATTATCTGCAGATTCTGACAGACATTTCTAACTATCCTTTGAAGCACCGCTCCTCTCTAAAACAGCAATAAGGATAATTATTAGGCCATTTGTAAATAACAAAATAACTTTATAACTTAAAGCAAATTTGGGAAACATAAAGTCCGAAGTCTTTATATTAAGGGCCATCAGTCAAACAATACTGTTTGGTCTGGGTCTAAACAAAGCGCGTTGTGTGTGATGTCTTCTTTTGCGCATGCGGGCTGCTTTGAGGGTTCACACTAGAGCTTGTTTGCTGTCACATTGTATTTGTAGTGTGAACAAGCAGAGAAAAAAAAAATTGGATTTGATCAAAAAATCGGAATTGAGCATTAAGCCCTGCAGTGTGAACGTAGCCTAATATAGCGGAGGGTATTTTCGGCCGTTTCAATGTGGACGCACAACGTGAAAACGATAGTGTGGACACAGAGCGTTTTCAAAAGAAAACACAGTTTTCAAATTTATCCGGGCTAGTGTAGATATAGCCTCAGCCATTTGATTCATGTTACAGCAGCTCATAAGTGAATGAACATGGTGCAACAAAAGTACTTTTAGAAGTACAATTTCCCAAAAACTTACATTTATTTAAATTTACTTGAGTAAGGTTGGGGATTGCCACCTCAGCATGCAGTCAAGTCTTGCTAATAATCTAATTTTAATCAGGTGTGTTGCAGCAGGGACACATGAAAAAGTTTCAGGACACCAGCCCTCAAGTTTGACACCTGTGCTCTACAGGAAGCTGTGAGGCTGATGTTGAGGACTGGAGTTTGACACCCTGCTGCAGAGGAACATTACAGACCCTCCTCTTGTGGATATTTTAATCCAAACAGAGACAAAAGTCTGGATTTAACATTTTCAGATTCAAAGGTGATCTGACGGTGGAGATGGACATCTGCGGCCTTGTGTTGATGACATTCTGATCAAATGTTATTTTTATGTCTCATCTTCAGAATCTTTAGAAAAATTAAAATAAGTATTTCTGAGTGAGATGCAGTTTCCTGGAAATATTTCAGAATAAAAGCCTCACTAAACACTCAATTTGAAACAGGAAGCACTGAGGTTGCATGATCAACATCAATAAAAATCTTCAAAATAATTGTGATTATATTCCAATCAGATAGGAAGGTCAAAGGTCAGCTGAATCTCAGAGCCCATGTGACTGAAAAACATTTATGTGGAGCATTTAAACACCAACACTGGACCCGTTTCCCGCTGGCCTTCAGTCAGAAACGATCACCGTTAACAAACCAATAATCAATAACAGCTGCTTCTTCTGTGGTATCCTGTCAGGAAACCACAGAAGCTAGAACACAGCTACAGGTGATCTCTGTGAAAAATGTGAGCATCAGTCCAAACATCAGCTGATCAATGAGCTGATCCTCCCTCAGCCCTGACATTAAAAACTTCGTGAAGCAGAGAAAAGATGAAGCTGCAGCTTGAGGAGGAGGTGCTGGTAAATAACACTGAGCCTTCATCCTCTGTGGGATGGAAACAGAGGCTCCACCCACACTCAGGTTCACTCTGTTTATTAAGAGTCGTGGTCACAAACAGAAAAACAACGCAAGAAGAAGAACAAACAGCTGACATCGCTAGCTTTACTTAAGACGACATTCGTTTACACCTGGGGTAACCAGGTGGACCCGCCACCTTGGTCAGATCCACCCGGTCCGACCTGAGCCGGCTTAAACTGGTCTAAACTGGTGAGGCATTAAAGGGGCATGTCCCTGACTTCTGTTAGTGCTGATTAGGTGAAAGTTGAATTAGTTTGAGTTCAGCTGGAGTTTGTTTGGTTTCAGGTCTTAGTCCACAGGAAACAGTCTCACTGTGAGCCAGACGAGAAGAAGATGATGAGGGGGGCAGGGCTGATTGTCCAAGCAGCCGCAGAATCATTTCATGGAGCTCATTCTGATTGGTTCTGATAGTCTGATTTACTCGAGCCTGTAACGACTGGTTGGTTCTGAGCAGCTGGATCCAGTCCGATCCCGTACTGCTGGCGAGCGAACACTTCGAGAGACTTGTAAGGCATCACAGGAGTTCTGAGGGTAAGAGTCGAGGTGACTGGTTCTAGTGTTTAGTTGTTGGATTTTTCATTGGCCGGTTCAGTCTGAGGGGGGGTTTGTGACCTTCCGTGCCGGCCCGCCCCTCACACATCGCCGTGAGTTTGACAGGAAGGACGGAGTGTTACAGTAAAGGCACCAATCACAGAGTGCGTGGGACGGTGACAGAGCGAGGAAGCCGTAACAGGCTTTAGTATTCTGGGAAACATCCAAGCGTGAGGCAGCGCACCCTTGCAAACAGGAATTTCTCTCCACGCAGGTCACAGGGGTACCGTTTCAGCAGATATACTAGTTTGTATTTCCTCTGGAGATCACACTGCGAGCAGCACAAGCGCTAACCGTGGGTGTGGGCGGAGCTTCGACGGACTCATTTTAATCGGTTACTATAACGTTTTTAGGTTGTGATGACGTCAGTTTAGCGTGTACGTGCTGAACCTGAACTCTAGGATCCATGAAGGTCCGCAAGTCCTCCACTTGGTCCATTGGACGGAAATGCTACGGTCGACTCGTTCAGACCTGAGCTGTAACGGGTGGAGGGTGGTGCCTCCTCTACGCGACTGCGAGATTCCTGCTCTTTGATACGAGCAGCTGATTGGCCATCACAGCTGTCAGATATCATACATGCAATTATAACTTAATAAAAATAATGTTTAACTATAAAAACGATCAGTGCCGTCAGCTGAGAGCGTGATTGGTCGTGCAGGCACCAGCTGACGGCACGTCACCTTCATGGTTTGTTTAGAGAACAGAGCAGCTGCGTCTAGACCTGCAGCCAGTTTCAGGTAACGTCTTAAAACAGAAGCTCAGAGCGCTGCAGAACCACCGCAGCTCACACCGGCCTGTGACGGCGCCAGTTTCAGTAACTCCTGACGGTTTTGAATCAGCCAGAAATGTCGCTAAAGCGTGAGTTCATAGGGGTCGTCTGATTGGTGGGTTTCTGTGGATTACTTTTGGACCTGAAATGTGATTAAAGCTCAGAGAAGGCCACATGACCACATCAGTCTGAGGCCGCGATTTGAACCGTGCACTCTGCGAGTCGGAATTTAAGGCAACATGGCGCCTCGTTGCTCTGAAAATCACGCAAGGGCAGTTTTGAGTTTCAGCTCGTGTTTAAACATTTAAAAAAAAGAACAACAGGAAACGTGAGCTCTGGGCGACCAATCAGATTTTACGATGGGTTCAGTTATTTGTAATCTGTTTCCTGGCGTGTAATTCATTGTGCAGCTCATTTTGGCCTTTAATTTTGTCAAGGGTTAATCTCACAGAGCCCCACGAGGCGACTGCTGTTGTGACTGTGTGCCGTAGGTTTGCGTAAAATAAAGTTCAATTGAATTGAATTGAAGGATAAAACAACTGTTTGTGCTCTAAACAGCTTTCCTCCTCCCTCCAGAAAAGGTCTGCCTCTCTCGCCACCAAGTTCAGCTCCAATATGGCAGACAGAAGCTTCCTGTCACGCACGGTGACTACACCGTCATCATGGAGAGAGGCAGGCAGTGGGTGGAGCCTGTGTGCCACCGCCCACCTCCCGCTCTCCATGTATGGACAAATAGCAGTCGGTTTCTAGGCAGCATGCTGTTTGCTATTTATTCAGAATCAGCTCTAACACGAGGCTTCCTGTCCTCAGGTATCTACCAACCCACCAGCTTCCTGTTGCGCAAAGCCTCAAGCGGACAGAAGTCACTAAGGCGCGGCTGGACCCGCAGCTCGCAGTGTGACACCCGGTTAGTTTGCGTACGGCTTCAAAGTGCAGTTCAGTCTTTTTGGTGTTCAAGTGCATTCTTTGTTCTCACATTTATGGCTTCTTAGTAACAGACTCGTGGACATGGCAGCAGCGCTGTTATAGTCTCTTGGTGTGTTTGGAGTTATAGTGGCTCCGCATGTCTTTGCGCAGGCGGAACTTCTCACCGCACACGCCACAGATGTACAGGTGGACATCCATGTGCTTCTCCAGCTGTTCGCCACCCGGGAAGATCTGGAAGCACACCTGGCAGATGGTTTCCCCGGCTGACAGGTGGGAGATCATGTGACGCACGTGGTCGTGTTTGAGGAAGGTCCCCTGGTCACACACGGGGCACACGTAGCGCGCCATTCCTTTATGCATGTCAGTGTGGAGGCGGAGTTGGCGCTCGCGCAGGAACTGCTTGCCACAGGTCTGGCAGGTGAACTGCTTCTCCTTGGTGTGGACAGTGTAGTGCTCGCGCAGGTGGCAGCGCTGGTAGAAGCCTTTGCCACAGATGCTGCAGAAGTGTTTGCGGCGGTGATCGGGCTCGCCGCCTTCCTCCAGCATGGTGGGCCGAAACAGCTCCTGGTCGTGGCAGGATAGAGCGTGCTCCAACGCCAGGCTCTCGTTCTGGAACAGCAGGCCGCAGTGCGGACACGCCAGGTCGGCTGCCTCCAGCAGCCCCTCCTCCATCCCATGCGGCTCCTCCAGCAGGGACGCCTCATCCTCGCCATGGGAGTCCGACTCAGCTCCATGGGATTCACCGCAGCGCTCGGCATGCTCCTGCAGCTGCCGGCCTTTGATCAACACCTGGCCGCACCTGCCGCAGGCACATATATGCCCCATGTGGTTGGACAGATAGTGCGCGGACTTGTCTTCCTCCAATAACAGAGCGCCACACACCTCGCAGGGCGTGCCGTCAGCGTCCTGCTTCTCGTCTTTGACCTTCTGGAGTTTGACGGGGATGCCGGAATCATTGCCTTCGAAAGGCTCGCTGCTGTTTTCCAAACCGGAGACACCGGGCTCGGGGTCCGATTGCGTTTTCTCCCTCAGCGCTGCATCACCGAAGCGTGCACTAAAATCTCTGGCGGCATGCTCGCCAACACGGACCACCTCGATCTCAGGGAACATGCTCTCTTCTGGTTCGGTCTTGATGCTCCTGGTGGACCCAGGCTCGCCGTCTGGTCCGCCTAGGACTGACCGGGCAGTCTTGGCCTCAGGCCAGTCGTCCTCACCTTTACAGACGACCCGGTGTTCCTCCACGCTCTCTGAGGCGGAGCTCTCTGCTTTACTTGAGTCGTTGTCACCCTCAGTGTTGCCTCGGGGTGGGTGGAAGGCTTTGCGGTTGGTACACGTGAGGATATGCTCGATTAGAAGCTTCTCGCAGCTGAACACGAAGCCACAGTCGTCGCAAGTGTATGTGCGACCGAACCTAGGGCGGTCCTTCAGAGTTGAACTCCTACCACCTGACCGCTTCCTCAGGTCACATGGTTGCTCGCCTGCTCCGTCTAAAACTGGCGCCGCCACAATCAGAGGAGCGGTTGCTGCCTCTTCAGTCGTGGCTGGCCTGCCAACTGCAGCAGGAACAGCAGGAACAGCCGGACGCCCCGTGCTGCTAGTGACGGCCTTCGGCAGACGCTCCCCTTCAGGTGCGGCGGGCCGCTGCTGTTCGTACATGCGCACGCCAAACATCATCTTCCCGCCAGCAGGCCCGGCGGAGGAGCTGGATGAGGAGGCAGAGGAGGACGGCGTGATGTTGGAGCTCCTGATGTCCCTCAGGTCCTCCAGCGAGTCAGGGATGTAGTACATCTGCAGATATGCCATGGACGCTTTCAGCTCCTCAAACTCGTAACTGCCCACAACGATGCGCCCGAGGTACATGAGCTGCAGGATGAGGTCGAAGCACTCGGCACTGATCTGCATGTTGCTCAGGTCCAGGCGGCCCGCTCCCTGCTGGTCCCGGATGAACATCATCCTGAAGTAGGAGCTGCAGGCCGCCAGCACCGCCTTGTGAGCCCGGAAGTAGATGTCGCCGATGGCGATGAGGCAGTCGCACAGGAAGCCCCACTCGCGCTGGTTGTTGAGTTGCTGGAGGACGTGATCGCTGTGGCTCGGCCTTGCCATCGCCCTGTGGACAACAGAGGAAGACAGAGTCAGAATTTATGAGGCAGCAAGGTCGTCTGCGGTCGACTTTCATAACGTGTGAGCTGGCACGGGACAGTCGGGCCTGATATGATTCATCAGCAACTCTGACTTTAATTAGAGCCACAAGTTCACACACCGAGCACGCTCAGATCAGCTCCCAGCTTCACTTACAGCACTGCAGTGATGAATCAGTATTTCCTTCTCAAGAACACACTGCTCAGATTTAACATGCACGCGCACACACACACACGATGGCAGGTCTACTTCTCACCTTTCTAAACTCACTGTGGGGGAGGATGCTTCACCTCCCGTTGGCTATTCTCACAGTAAGTGACACCCCCCCCTCACACACACACCTACCCTGTTATGTGACAGATGTGTTTGTATTGCAGGATAGGGCTGCCACAAATGATTATTCTGATAGTCGACTAGTCACCGATTATTTTTGCGATTAGTCGACTAATCAGATCATCACCCATTGGACGTAAAACCTACAAGCTGTAGGTTGCACCAGCAGCATCTGCTCTTATATAACTATCATTAGCTTACAGCTTTAAGTGTTTAAGGTGTGTGCTAACTAAAAATAAAGACAAGATGGTAGTTTATTAAATTTTAATTAAACTTGCAGATTGTTTCGGTGAAGTTTAATAAACTCCTTGCTATCTAAAATATAACAGGACACCGGAGTAAATTCTGGAGCATCTCAAACTTCTGATAATCAGCTGTCTGTTTGATGTTTATTCAGCTGTGTAAAAACTATAACTTTAATCTCAGCCAAACCGATTTACTCAGGAACAAATAAAATACTAAAAAAAGCCAAACAATAACATTTTAAAGTTATCTAAGTGACGGCCGGGAGTCCGGTGTTCTCACGGCTAGTTAGCCTTGCCCCCGGTTAGCTATCGAGCTAGTGGGTAACAGACGTCTCCGAAAACGTCAGAGCGCTTTTGAAAATATGTGGTGTCTTGATAAACTGAGCAGATATTTGAGGTTTACACAGCTACATTCTCGCCTGAAAATATGTTAAACGTTTATTTTGTGACTCAGAAAGAATAATAAGAGTAATATTAAAGCTAACTAGCTGCCGCCATTGTTGGAAACTGAGCTGGGCGCTATGAATTCTGGGACAGAGCTTCTTCTTCTTCGGGGTTTAAGGGCAGCTGGCATCCTTGTACATGCAGTGCTGCCATCTTCTGTTTCATTCCGTTATTACACTCTTAAATCCTGCTACTTATTCCTGCGTCTTTTGTGATCTTACAAAGCTTCAAACGACGCGTCGACTATTAAATCAGTCGTCGACGATTTTGATAGTCGACGTAATCGTGACTAGTCGACTAATCGTGGCAGCCCTATTGCAGGACAAGTATACCTGTACACACCCCAAGTTACTGCCTAAATAAAAGGTCCACCCTGACCCCACCAACACCTGGAGAGTTCACAGCAGATGTCCTGTGGACCAGGTTACAGTAAACTGTGAGCCAGATGTGCCCGACACACCCGACAAATCTGGATCTTTAAGTTGGACTCAGAGGAAACTGCAGATGCAGGGCACATCTGGGCCAAACCGCTCTCTGAGAATGCTCTCTGCTCACTGGTTACCCGAGCCCTCATCGGCGGGTATACGCCAATAACATCTGCAGCAGTTCCAGATGTGGGCGGAGCTAAAAACAGGTTCCTGTGCTGCAGGAGAAAACCGGTTGCATGCGGTTTTCTGTACTGTGAAGTGAACCCGGTCCTGTTCTTCAGAACTGGAGCTTTTTGTTAGACATGTACCTTCACTGCCTGACCCCCCCTGCCCCGCTGCTGCTTGGAGACACTGAAACCCATCAAAAGATGTCACTTCTTGTGTCAAAATGGGGTGTAATCAGAGGAAGATGTTTTCTCCCGTCACCTGAGCTGAACAGTGATTCGCTTAAAACTTTGACGCGTTTTTATTTTCAGCGATGTCGTCCCGTCTGTGTGTACTGAGCTGCCTTCCCTCCCCAGTTCCACTGGCGGTTCACCTGGCTGTGCTCACAGGTAAAGCTCACACAGAGTACACTTGTGACCAGCTAGAATGTGTCAGCTGATCCCAGAGTGCCTCAGAGCATCGCGCCAGATAAGAGATCAGTGGCGAAGTAGCATCACTGTACGTGTGTGTGTGTGTGTGAGTGAGAGAGTCCTGAAAGCCATAGCAGCAGAACAACATAAAACCAGCTGTGCAGGAGCTCACCTGCCTCAGGTGCAATCAGAAGACTCGCCTCTTCCAGATTTTTAAACATTTAGTGCCAGCTGACCACCACCAGTCACGTGTTTCTGCGTTAAATCTACGCCATAACGTGACGAATCCTGACAAATGCAACTACACATTGACGCAGCCCATGATGACCGTGATCAGTGCAGCTGTTTCCAACTTGTTCTGCCTCACACAATTCCTGATTCAAGCAAATTGACTGGCAGACAAAATTTCCAGCGCCAACTAGTGCCCTGCATCTCCGAGCTCTGCATCTATTAGGCTGCAGAGCGCCTAATAGATGCATGAATCATGCTTCACTGCGACAGCAAGGCAAGAACACTCAGCGGTCCTCTGGATGTCGGTGGTGGCCATGCAAACTGACACATGACTAGAGCAGGACGATATGACCAAAAATATTTATCACGATATATAACGATATAACTGATAACGATATATAACTGACGATATAATTGACACTAGACAAAACACTTTACAACTCCTCAACTTTATTAGTGCAAAAAAAAAAACATCAATGTATTTTCACTTAAACAAGCAGCTGTTTTTATGTGCATTAAAGTTATATAAAAAATTAACAGTGCAAATGCAAATTCCTTGCTGACAGTTTAACCAAAAGGCTAGGGCTGCTCAATTAATCGAATTTTAATCACGATTACGATCTGGGCTTTCAACGATCATTAAAAATGACTGAGCCGATTATTAGCCCCTCCCTCATTTATCCGCGACACCTTAAAGGCCGGTCCGTGAAAATATTGTCGGGCATAAACCGGTCCGTGGCGCAAAAAAGGTTGGAGACCGCTGATTAAGAGGACCCGAGGGAAGCTCGGAAAGCTAAGCAGAAGTTATTTGGAGAGTGACTGCCGTTGGTTGAAAAGAGAGTTTAAAAAAAAAAAAACTTCAGTGGCGTTGCACACTATTTTATATTATTTTTTTAAAGTCATTGTTAACCCTTTAAAGCCGGTCAGAGCTGCATGCTCCGTTTTGCGTAATTATTTTTAAATCCCTGTAGAACCTGAACCGTGTAAGCTAGCGCAATAATTTGTTTTGCATATGAAACCGGAGGAGTTGTACTTACATCTGATGCCACCAGCTTGTCCTCGGTCACGGTTTCGTTCCACATATAGCTTTGCAAAAATTGCATAAAAAGCGCTTGCAGCAACAAAAACATAATATTCCAGAAACATGCTTTGCCGTTCCTATCAGCTGTTCGTAACACTTCCCACAGTGAAATGATGCACATGCTGTTTTCTTTGCAAATTTGCATCATAGGATTGTTTTTTGTTTTTCCTGCAGTATATAAAAATTGCTGTATCTCCAAAATAAAACTATGAAGACACTCAAAATAAATTTCCTGTGGTGGGAAACTATTTTTTGCAACTTTATTGTATTTAAAGTTTTGAGGGATAAACCTCTTAAATTTCTCCAAGTAGAAATATATGTAAACAAAACAAAAGCGATTTTCAATTTTTTTGTAGTTTATTGCACTTTTTTGCAATTTATGTAATTACTATGGACTTAATGCATACATATTATTAAAATATGGGCTATAACAGTTGTATTGATGTATAGCAACTTGAAATGCTCCCACAAATGGCACTACAGCATGTAAAAAAATAATATAAGCTCTGGTGGACTTGGTTCTATAGTAGGTCTTAAAGGGTTAAATAAATATCGTCAAATAATCGTGATCTCAATTTCAGTGAAAATAATCGTGATTATCATTTTTGCCATAATCGAGCAGCCCTACAAAAGGCATTTCCAGTGGAAATTGGCTGACATATCCTCAGCATAACCATGTATAATATCCACAAAACTTAAAAAGAGGTTACACACACACACACACACACACACACACAATACGGTAATATTATGTTGAAGCACAGTACGTATCACTCCGCGAGGCTCCTGCCTACGATAGCCGTAATGCTCCGACAATCCATCAAGCGGTGCGGCTTCGTAGCTTAGCAAAGTCGTACTGAAACATTTGACAGATTTTCGAGCGCCGTGTACCACATAAAATCGTTTCCAGGTCAGTAAACACAACCAGAATTCATACATAAGGCACACGGGATTATAAGGGGCGCTGTCGATTTTCAGAAAAATCAAAGGATTGATTTTAAGGGTGCCGTATTTTCCAATAATAAAGACAGCCCGTTAGCATGCGCTACCAAAAATAGTGTTTTGTTGTATATCTGACGGACGAAAGCCAAACCAGTTCCACACCACTGAAGTTGCAGCATTTTTACAAACCAATTCTGGTTCATCCGTTTCATTCAACAATCCACTTTCGCTCTTCTCATTCTGCGTCGACGCCATGTGCGTATGTAAACAAAGGCACTGCGCATGCGCGTTTTGCCCATATTCTATCGGGATATTTCATTTTCTTATCGTTGCCCAACATTACACCGGTATTACCGTGAACGGTATGATATAGTCCACCCCTACACATGACTACAGGAAGTGAGGTCATCATGTGAGATCAACGAGCCAACATGTTCCAGCAGAATATGAATTGATGACCGAAAAGCATGACTCCATTGCAGACGGTCAGGTGACTGATTTCCAAAGTGAGTTCCGCCTCTCAGATGAGGCTCAGGATGGCGTTTTATTCTGAAATGGTTTGGCTCTTTGATCACATGACGTGACATCAGATCAGTTCACGTGAGTTCAGGACGGTCCCGCTGATTTAAAGCCAAAACTGAGCTCCTCCAACAAAACCTGATCCTGCTAAAGGTGGAGACATAGAACGCACCTCCACATGATTCCCCAGACACCGCTAGCTACACACCATGTGACAGTAAGAGCCAGCAGTGGAGTGACTTGTGATGAGGTCACACAGTGGGAAAGCAGGACTTTGCCCCCAGCCCCAGTCTCAGTTTGATGTGATGGCGTCGTGCAGCTGCTGCAGTTACATTAAATTGCAGAACGACCTTTTTATATCCCATCATAAACGTCATCATCATCATCATCATCATCATCACACTTTTCCAGAAATATGCAGATATGATTTTAAGAATGCCTTAAAACGTTCAGGCTGATTAAATCATCAGTTTCTAATCACAGCCCAGCTCAGAGTTTATGATTGTAAATGGTGACACATTGTTTTTTTCCCCCTTTCAGGTCATTGTGATATGCAGTTTTTCACGAGTTTTTACTAAGATGAGTGCCTTAATCGTGTTATTACCAGAACAAGTCATGGACAAGTCGTTTGCACTCTGATCAGCTGGTTGCTGCTCACAGGAAGGTCTCAGGGCTCATTTTATCAGCCGACACGTGACAGTCTAGGTTCATATCTGATGTGTCTGCTGTCAGGTGTGTTTGAGCTTTGTGAGATTAAAGGTCACAGTTCAGAAACCTACTCTACTGATTAGTAATCAATAAAGATAATAATGTGATCACTGTGAAGAGTGGATGAAATAATTTTGGCCTCTGTCACCAGACTCCACTGTAAAAACCACTCAAATAAGAGCCCTCATCCTGCTTACTGTTAGTCCCCGCCGGGCCCGCAGGCACGCGGTGCGGGCTGTCAGTCACCGGCAGACAGGCCGCGAAGGAGCCGCCGAGGTGGGAGCGAGCCCGTGGAGAGACCGGAGGGAGAGGCTGGCCACACCGCCGAGCTAAAATGGAGATTACAGCTCGGCTGAGATTAGCTGCTCCAAGCTAACCCCTGTTAGCGTGGTCCACACCGGAAGTTCCTGTGATCACTCCTCCAAAATGAAAACACGAAGCGTGACAAGGGGTGAACGAGACCACCGTCAGGGTATCGCGTGCATCACAGCGCGTCTCAGTGACAGTCAGACACTCCCCGAAGGATCGTCAGTGAACTCGTAGCTCCTCCGGCTGCTTCAATGCTCAAAACTATTCGTTACGACTTATATTTTGAAAGTAGCCACCGGATGTGATGCGAATAAAACCGGGCGGTTACTGAGCGCTCTCTCCCGCAAACAGCCCCGCCGCCCCCGCACTGCCACCCGCATTCAGCACCGAGAGCAGGCCGCGAGCATTTCCTTCACCGCCTGCCGCCCAGACGGCCCCGAGCCCGGACACGGGTCCGTCCACTCACCGTGGGTCCCGGAGGCCGGCGAAGGGGCTGCTGCTGTGGGATTCCCAGGCTCCGAAATGTCCTCCGCGGATGGTTTACTGTGGAGACGAAGGAGCAGCCTCTTCTTCTTCTTCTTCTCCTCCAGCAGGATGAAAGCACTTCCGCACAGCCCGCCGCGCCGTCAAGCCGCACATAGCGAGGAAGTCCAAATAAGGAACTTCCGGTCAGAGTGGGGCCCTTCAAAATAAAGTTAAATAAAGTTTTAACGTTTCAAAAATACGTTTCCGCTTTGATGCTTCGCGCAGCTCAGCTGACACTACGGAAACGCAACATGTGTCGCACAGTAAAAAATAAAAAAAAAAGTAAAATGAAAAACTGAAGTTATAATAAAATATATAAGAACTTTAACCCAGTGGGACATGTTTAACTGCATCAAGCAGTAGTTCACAGGTGGGCATTAAATAATAAATATACATTTCTGGCTTGGACGGGGCCTTTCACAGTTAAATAAAGAGTGTCAGAATTATGTCTTCATTGAAAACGACCACAGGAAACAAAGTCTGCTTTTAATTTGAAAATAATAACCGGAATAATCTATTTGTTTTCTCTCTCGCCTGTAGGATTACTTGAGGCCTCCCGCCACCCACATTCAGTCAGAGAGCAGCAAGGAGGTCTAACTCTGAGCTGAGCAGGAGACTCCGCCTGAAGAAGCAGCAACATCTCACCCATCAATCATATACGAGGTGGCCCATACCTGAACGATCTCATCACTGCAGCACCAGTCCGTCTGTTTCAAAGTAGCCTGCTATCTGGAGGCAGCACCTGATGATGCCAACAGAACCACATCATCTGCAAAATGCAGAGACAAGATGCTGGCAACGCCCAGATAATCTGCCCATCACCGGTGACAAAGGGCGGCCTAGGCGGAGCCCAGCACCCACTGGGAACGTGTCCCACTCACTGCCAAGAATGTGGACCACACCTCACAGCATACCCGCTGTGGTCAGTAATAATCAATACTGGTGATCAGCTCAGTGGACACCAGCCTAAGAAAACATATTTACACAGGTTATGAGTTACTTCAGTCACCAACCGAGGTACAGTGGCCCACTCCGAGAGTACTCTGAGTCTCAGATTACACAGATTATGATGGGGTTCAGTCCCTGAGCTGCAGACCTGAAGCGTGTTTGTGAGTCTGTCTGCTGCACGGTGTCGGTGTGTGTTGTGTCACGTGATCGTGCTCCCTGCACGGTGTCGGGGTCTTATGCTGCTGGCTGACAGCCTCTGATCAGTTTCACTTTTTTTCCTGATATACTCAGAAAATTATCGATGGCACGATAACGCCATCTTTCCTGCTCTGCGTTTATTAAATTACTGATCAGCCATCAAACGTTTCTGACGGCTCACGTGACTGCCCCATTTGACCCATGTTCTCGCGAGAGGTGACGCGGCTCGTCGCGAGATCCTCTGCAGCAACAAATCGGCCGATTCTGAAGACGATCTGCTCGTTTCTGCGGTAAGGCGCTCATTAACGGCGCGCGTGCAGGATCCGCGCATACACGGGATTGCCGGGCGTTGGGAGCGTGAACACGCGCCCGTGTGCGCGGAGGTGATGAGGACGTGCGTGTGATGAATGAGATGAAGGATGGAGGATGCTGCGCGGTGGCGGGCGCGACGGCACGTGCACGCGCAGAGCTAGTGTGTGACTGGGTCGCGCGGGTGTCCGGTTTCCGGTGTGGTCGGGTCAGTTCGATGTGAACACCCGCCCCTTCCCCGTGCATGAGTGCGTGTGTGTCAGGTGTGACCTTCGCTGAGGTCAGAGGTGGCGTGTCCAAGTGAGCCTGACGGACTTAATGTGACGTCACAGGGTTAAACAACACCTTAAGAGTTCTTCAGGTCTTAATGTGCTATACTGCTCTGTGTTTGTGTGTCTGTGTGCTTGTGTGTGTGTTTTTGTGTTTCTGTGTATGCGTGTGTGTATGCGAGAGATGCTGAAGATAAAATAACTCTTTATTGTCATTGCACACTCATACCTTGTACAATAGTACAATGAAATTGGAAACTCCCACGTCAGCACAACTAAAGACAACACAGTTACTTAAAGTTGATTTTTTTTTCTCATTTCATTTATTTATTTATTTCACACTTGGTACAACAATTCAAACAAACCAACCACACTTTCTATCAAAAAGCACTACAACCATGTGTGAAAAGGAGCAGGAAGAAGAAAATATTCTTATTAAACCCTGCCCCCTATCTATTTTCAAAGTGCAAGGGACCCAGACAGTGGCACGCGTGCGCCCCTGTAGGAGCTGAAGTTCCTCTGATGTCCCCCAGACGCTCCAGCAGTGAACGGTAGAAGAGGCTCCCCCTCAAACAGAGGAGCTTCATCAGCTCTTTTAGTGAATGAACCTGCACCCCCTGCTCTGTTCTACAACATCGACCAATAACAGTGCACGAGAATCAGGAAGGCTCTACCTTGTGGCGTTATTCAGCACTTCGATATTAAGTACTTACTGAGCTAAAGCAACAGGAGTATCGGTAACACAGCAGCAATGGACTTGACCGACCACAGATATATATACAGTGGGGCAAAAAAGTATTTAGTCAGCCACCGATTGTGCAAGTTCCCCCACCTAAAATGATGACAGAGGTCAGTAATTTGCACCAGAGGTACACTTCAACTGTGAGAGACAGAATGTGAAAAAAAAATCCATGAATCCACATGGTAGGATTTGTAAAGAATTTATTCGTAAATTAGGGTGGAAAATAAGTATTTGGTCAATAACAAAAATACAACTCAATACTTTGTAACATAACCTTTGTTGGCAATAACAGAGGTCAAACGTTTACTATAGGTCTTTACCAGGTTTGCACACACAGCTGGTATTTTGGCCCATTCCTCCATGCAGATCTTCTCGAGAGCAGTGATGTTTTGGGGCTGTCGCCGAGCAACACGGACTTTCAACTCCCGCCACAGATTTTCTATGGGGTTGAGGTCTGGAGACTGGCTAGGCCACTCCAGGACTTTCAAATGCTTCTTACGGAGCCACTCCTTTGTTGCCTGGGCGGTGTGTTTTGGATCATTGTCATGTTGGAAGACCCAGCCTCGTTTCATCTTCAAAGTTCTCACTGATGGAAGGAGGTTTTGGCTCAAAATCTCACGATACATGGCCCCATTCATTCTGTCCTTGACACGGATCAGTCGTCCTGTCCCCTTGGCAGAAAAACAGCCCCATAGCATGATGTTTCCACCCCCATGCTTCACAGTAGGTATGGTGTTCTTGGGATGCAACTCAGTATTCTTCTTCCTCCAAACACGACGAGTTGAGTTTATACCAAAAAGTTCTACTTTGGTTTCATCTGACCACATGACAATCCTCTGCTGTATCATCCATGTGCTCTCTGGCAAACTTCAGACGGGCCTGGACATGCACTGGCTTCAGCAGCGGAACACGTCTGGCACTGCGGGATTTGATTCCCTGCCGTTGTAGTGTGTTACTGATGGTGACCTTTGTTACTTTGGTCCCAGCTCTCTGCAGGTCATTCACCAGGTCCACCCGTGTGGTTCTGGGATCTTTGCTCACCGTTCTCATGATCATTTTGACCCCACGGGATGAGATCTTGCGTGGGAGATTATCAGTGGTCTTGTATGTCTTCCATTTTCTGATGATTGCTCCCACAGTTGATTTTTTCACACCAAGCTGCTTGCCTATTGTAGATTCACTCTTCCCAGTCTGGTGCAGGTCTACAATACTTTTCCTGGTGTCCTTCGAAAACTCTTTGGTCTTGGCCATGGCAGAGTTTGGAGTCTGACTGTTTGAGGCTGTGGACAGGTGTCTTTTATACAGATGATGAGTTCAAACAGGTGCCATTCATACAGGTAACGAGTGGGGGACAGAAAAGCTTCTTACAGAAGACGTTACAGGTCTGTGAGAGCCAGAGATTTTCCTTGTTTGAGGTGACCAAATACTTATTTTCCACCCTAATTTACAAATATATTCTTTACAAATCCTACCATGTGGATTCATGGATTTTTTTTTCACATTCTGTCTCTCACAGTTGAAGTGTACCTCTGGTGCAAATTACTGACCTCTGTCATCATTTTAAGTGGGGGAACTTGCACAATCGGTGGCTGACTAAATACTTTTTTGCCCCACTGTATTTCATCTTCTATCACCACAGCGGATCCTCTGCTCAGGGTCACAGTGAAGTTCCTCTGACCTTCTCTGAACCTCTTCAAGACATCCTCCATCCTGTTGCACATTAATAAGTTTGTATGTTAAATGTATGTGTGTGAGCAGTGATGATGGAGGTCATAATGTGAACTTCATGGGCTCGGGTTTGTGTTTCAGACGGTGTCATGGAGGTGTCGTCGCACAGCCTCTTCCTGCTGCAGCAGCTCAACGTGCAGAGGGAATTTGGTTTCCTGTGTGACTGCACCGTCGCCATCGGAAACGTCTACTTCAAAGCTCACCGCGCTGTGCTGGCTGCCTTCTCCAACTACTTCAAGATGATCTTCATCCACCAGTCCAGGTGAGGGGTGAGACAGCGGCGTGTGACCTCTTTACCTGAGTAGAAGTTAGTTATACACTTGTGCTTTGGGTCATCACACAAGTGCAGGTAGGATAAAAAATAGGCATGTTTTCTGAGAACCTGAATTCTTTTAAATGCCCAGCAGGTGGTGACTCCTCTGACCCTTGAATCCTTTGTCCTGATAAATTTGTTGGCTTTCTCAACCGTGTTGGGTTCCAGGTCAGAGAGGAGGATTATCTGGGGTGTACTAAACGTACGTTCTTCAGTCAGATCTGCCGCTTGCTGTCATCGTGACGGCAGTGATGAAAAGGACTTCACTAACCAGCCGGTGACAGTCTCTGCGTCGATCCTGTCATGAAAACGTTACCAGATGACCTGCTGTTAGCCACCTAGCTGTGAGTTAGCAGTGCGGCATGAACCCAAAGAGGGTTTGCTTGTCTGAAACCATGCAGCTGCAAATAGATCAGCCTTGGGAATTTGGACAAACTGGCCAACCTTATCCATTAAAGACAGGATTTTACTAGTTGTCAGCAGGCATGTTAGTGTTAGCTAAGATTAGCCATGAGAAAGACAGCTCAGGATTGGATTTGCTCTCCACAACCAAACCGAATGTTAGCGTTAACTACAAACTTGGAGCTTGACTGGTCAAAAAGTGGCTAGCTGTCAGCTACAAACAGATGCACTGTGAGGACATGTGAGGACCCTTTATTTGGCCTTACCTTTTAGGTGAACAGTGGTGTGTTTGATTTGTAACACACCAAAAAAACAATGAATGAAATTTAATGTTTTATCCCAATTTTTTTTTTCATAATTTTTAAGAAGCAATCAAATGGTAATAAAAATTCAATAATGATTGATCAGCCCTAAATGTGTTTAAGACTAGAATAATGTCTTAAACACAGGAGAGTGTGGACGGCGTGCCTGCCCGAAGGCTTGTACCGGTGTTTGTTCCTTTATTCCAGAGAACAAATTTCAGGATCTGGATCCTGTAAGCCAGAATAGAGGAACAAAACTTTGGTCCAAACCTTCAGGAGAACATCGATCCAAAACATCAGGATTCACATGCTGTTTTTTCCCGAGGTGCTGACCTCATGTCTCTCTGTGTCCCCAGCGAGTGTATAAAGATCCAGCCCACGGACATCCAGCCGGACGTCTTCAGCTACCTGTTGCACATCATGTACACCGGTATGTGTCCCAAACAGCCGGTGGACCAGAGCCGGCTGCAGGAGGGCATTAAGTTCCTTCACGCCTACCAGCTGTGCCGCAAAACTGGTGAGGGTGCTGCTGAGACTGCTAACAACGTGGTCCGCATGTCCAACCTCTATGGCATTCAGATCTCTTCCCAGCTGGCCAGCAAGGAGGGACCCGGAGTCCCCAAGACCACCACGGTGTCCCGCGGGGCCGAGGATGGGCGGTCCTCTGACCGAGGGGCCCGGTCTCACTCCCAGCTGTCCCTTGCTGTCGGACTGGAGGGGGTATCATCGGACCATCAGGCCTCAGCGCTACGTTGCTCTGTGGCATCCGGAGACGATTCTGACATCTCAACTACCCATATCAAGCAGGAACGCTTAGAGGAGGAGGAGGACGGCGAGGAGGGTCCAGGTGCAGGGTCTCCAATTCAGGACAGCAGTCCTATTCAGGGCCTCCTGTTCAAAGACCGGCCGCTAGTGCTGCTCTGTCCCCGCTGTGGAGAGCGCTGCTCCTCCCCAGAGGGCCTGCGGGAGCACCTATTCAGCCACGCCCTCGACCCCGCCCGTCTCATGGAGGGGCTGTCACAGGGTGGCGAGCTGGAAGCCGGCCTAGAGGAGGGTCCTCCAGGAACCCAGGAGCAGCTGGATGCAGGATGTTTGGAGGAAGCTCTGAGACAGAGCCAGGCGCTAGCCAACCAGCTGGCTGCTGAGCTGAGGCGGAGCCGAGGAGGTGGTGGGAGTGGAGGAGGGGGGAGTAGCCCTGCTCCCTCCCTGCACTCACGCAAACGTAAGATTGCCTGCGCCGTCTGCAGCCTACGCTTCTCCCACAAGAGCCAGCTGCAGGAGCACATGTACACCCACACAGGCAAGCCGTCCCGCTACCACCGCTACAATCGCCTCTGCAGCCAGCTCTTCCAGGCCTCCGCCCACTTCTGCGACAGTGCTGCTGAGCCTGGGGGAGGGGCTGGGGGTGGAGCTTCAGTGGGCACCCCCATAGCTCTCTCTGAGGAGCCCAACAGGGACACTCAGGACAATGGCAGCTCCTGCTACTCCCTGGACTCTGAGATCTCCCAGGAGAGTGTGGACGGCGTTCCGGTTGAGTGATGCCATCTGTTATGAGGGATGTGATTGGACGGAATAGTAATTTCCGCAGGTGGTGGTGTTCTGAGTGTTTGGTCTGTACCTGTTTGGGAGTGTCTGTGTTTAATCCAGTGATGTGATCATGAGGTGCTGAGGTCAGCAGGTCGGACTGTTTGATGCTCAGAAACGTCGGCAAAACCTGACTGATTGATGATTAATAATTAATTGATTGGGAACTGTTTCTCCGGTTTGAAACATTTGCTGATTTGTGCATGTTGAACAAGTTTCTGGACTCTGATTACATGATTCGTTGATTAATCAGCAGATTAATCAGAGATTAATGATACATCAGTACTTTGACTAATGTCACTTCCTGTCATTCATGTCACTGCTTTGTATTTCCTTCTCTGAAATTGAGCTGCCAGAGACTCTAAACCTGAAAGCAGCCAACAGTGAAGCCCATCCGAGTCTGAGAGGACTGTGAGGAAGAGGAGATAGTGAGCACTGTGATGTCAGAGCGATCTGTGATGTCAGAGCCTTTCTGTGGATGCACTGACATGTGCAAACTACAAAAAAGCGAACTACTCAGATTTCTGTCATTTGGTGTCAGAGTGTCGTATGTACAAGGTGTAATCTACAAGTTATGAGAACAGGTCCAAACCAAAAACTGGATTTAAATCTGGCAGATGTCACATTCAGGATAATCTTCCCCTGGTTTTTGGATCTTTCAGTGGAAATCGTGTCAGTTCTCCTTCCAGTTTTATTCTTTTACTCACGTTTTCTTTCCCTCCATCTTGCCACACAGGTTTAGGACTAAAATGTACAGCAGTAAACCCTCTCAGTGACAAATAACGACTAAGCGCCGTACACCTTACATGTAAAGTTTGAGTTAGTCTTTTGTCAGTGTTCATCGTCAGAAAGAGAGTACGAGGCTTCTTGTTTCTGTCCTTTTAGTGTTGTCCACAAAGAAACAAAACTACAGTGCAGACTTCAGTAAATAACACTGTACTGTTAAACGTATTCACTCCTCTGCATATGACTAATAAGAGTTACTTCAATAGAACTAAGGGGCGGAGTCCAAGTCCTGAAAAGCACACTCACACCATAATCCCCCCCACCAAGCTTTACATTTGTCCCGGTAACCACTGAACCTAGACTCATCCATTAGAGAGCCAGATAGAGAAACGTGATTGGTCACTCCAGCGAACATGTCTTCACTGCTCTAGAGTTTAGTGGCATTGTGCTTTACTCCACTGCATGTGACGCCTTCATTGCCCTTTGTGATGTAAGGCTTATTATACAAATGGTCACCATGGAAACCCATTCCATAAAGGTCTCTAATCTGAAGGCCACATGAAGTCTGTAGTGGTTGACTCTGCAGGAAGTTGGCGACCTCTGTGCGCTCTGTGCCTCAGCATCGGCAGAAAGTTTATCACCACAGAGTTACAAACGTTATCAGATGGAATACAACAAAAACATGCAGATCAGAACATGCAGGAAACACAAGACAGTGTCCTGGTTAGGACGAACAGATCTCTTTGGAGGAGCTTGAAACGTTCAGATTTTGCTTCTGAAGGTTTTCCAATGCTACACAGAGCTTTGAGAAGATCCCGAGTACCCTGAAAAGGAGTGACATCCTCAGAGGTTTGAATGGATATCTGCCAGTGCAGTGAATTTACACCCAGCTAACAGTCAACAGGACAAGGAGAAGAAGGCAGCAGCTACAGAAACGTACTGGCAGAAATGACCTGAAGCCACCTGGGTTCTCGGACCTCTGCAGGTTCAATAATGATGACCTGTCATTGAGATTAGCCAGGGTTAAACCAGGTTTTTATTGGACCTCTTCGCTGAAGCGGCTCACACCCACTAACCTCAGTATGCAGCACCAAAGACACAGAGGCAGAGCTAACGGTTCAGATCAAAGCCACGACCTAATGTCAGTCATTTTCTGCCAAATTGAGCAGATCCGAAAGCTCTTAACTTCATCCTGCCTCTGTTCTGCTTTTCTTTAGTTTCTGCTAAAGAGCTTACAGCGTGAGATGTTGCATTTTACCGAGGTAAAAATTAGTCCCTGTAGAAAAATCTCTGATTGAGGTGTTGCCCCTCAGCGGGCTTCCAGAAGCTGTTCAATCAGGAAGAAGTGAGCTTAAACGGGCGCTCACACACAGATGGGAGGATTACACTGAGGGTGCTCTTACACGGAGTTGGGATTAAAAAGCAGCTGATGGTTTAACTTCATTTAAAGGACCATTCAACAGTTTCTTCCATCTGACTCGAACAAAGGCAAGCACAAAAAAAGACAGAAAGGACAGGTGGGAAAATAAACGTGTCCCAATCTGTGGGTCAGGACTCTCGCTGGTTCCCAGCCTACGCCCACAGGGGCACATTTTTTATTTACATTTTTAAATAAAGTTTTAAAACTATTCAATCTTTTTTATATTTATCATAAAACTGTGAAAAACTAAAATCTTTTAACAGTCTAAAAAACAAAAGCCAACAAAAAAGCACGATCTGAATTTTATTTTAAAAAAGTTACTGCCAGTGTTTGAAATATTTTGTTGGAATGCCCTATTAACTTTTACATTTTATTTTGAAATGGTTATGCTCCTATATGTTCTAAACATTTTATTTTGAAGGAGTCATAGTTTAGTGCATTTGAAATACATTTATTTTGAAGGAGTGACATTCTGTTGCATTTAAACCTTTTTATTTTGAAGGATTTGATGTTTGTTCATTTTAAACATTATTTTAAATGTTATATTTAATTTATTTATTTTTTAGTTTTTGAAGGAATTGTACGCTTTTGCATTTGAATCTTTTCATTTTGCAGTGGTCCTATCTTGTATTTTAAACCTCTTATTTTGAAGAAATCAATATGTTCTATTCTAAACTTATTTTGAAGGAGCACCAATCTTGCATTTTAAACCTCTTATTGTGAAGGGGGCAATAGTCTTGCATTTTAAACCTCTTATTTTAAAGGAGTTGATCTCAATTCCATTGTAAACCTTTTACTTTGAAAGTTTCCACCGGCCAGAGGGAAATTGGTGGTCTCTGCTGTTCCTTTCGGTGTCACGTGACCAGCGCTCATTGATGATAAGGTGTTGATGATTATTGATCGTGTGTGACTGTCGTGCCGTCGTCTTATTTCTGTGTTTTGCTGTAAAAAAGCAAACAGGAAGTTCAGTGTCAACATGTTTTTGTAAACGGCATCTGTTTTTCATGGATACAACAATAAAGTTTTGTAAATAAATGTTTTTTTTCACTAATCAGATCAAAGCTCTCGTGTGTGCTTTTCATTCTTTTTTATTATTGATTTTGGAACATGTTTTAATCGGCTCGGCGTGGATGTTGCTGGGTTGCACCGCAGCATGCAACACACTTCAGCTGTTAGCAGTTAGCAGCAGCCCAAACATGCATCAGCACAGTGGGAAAATGCCCGGTATACCAGATTTTCAGTCCAGCCCTAATACCGATCAACCAATACTGAGATTGATTATTGATTAACCAGAGTAACCTGTTGGTGACATCAGCTGTTTATCACAGAGGTGATTATTGAGTTTGCTGCGTACTGATTGATTGCTGATTGGTCTGCAGAAGAGCATTCTTTGTGCCCTGCCAGAATCTGACCTGCAGGAGTCAACAGAGAGCTTAGCAGCCAGGTGAGCAGAGAGGCATTGTGGGAAAATTCAGATTCCAGTTTAACTGCTTTGACTCGAGATTTTAAAAATAAAAATAGATTTTTCATCAGTCCGCATCGTTACGGGGTCAAAGGTGATGCCACAGATTTGATCACACTCCTTACTGTCAGGGCGACACAAGATGCAGTCTGTTTTGCAGAATACTTTGCCTCAGTGAAGGACTGAATGAAGGTTCCTGACAGTCTCTTGGCACTCACCTGTCAGGTGATCTGATTGGTCAGCGTGCTGTTGCTTGGCAACAGATGGATGTATTCTTACAGAGAGCTTGTGGCAGATCAGTAACTGATCAAGGATCAATGATGCGGTGCCACAGTGTGACTGAAACGGGTCTGAACAGCTGATGGACTCGATGACTTCGCTCTGCGGCTGTTTGGAGATGGTGACTTCTCACCTGAGCCTTAGATATCAATCACAACTGAAACGCTGATCAATCAATCAATCCCTTAAACAAAGTGAGCATCTCCTCATGTTTAAACTCAGTATTTCTCCTTTCAGTTCATCTTTTCATTGTTATTTCCTGTTTCATATGATGTGTGGCTTTGTGCTCTCTGCAGGTTCCTCATTAAAGTGTCTTGTTCAGGATTAGTGCAGACTGCTAATTGCAGGTAAAATGCTGAGCTTTTCTTCCCATCATCATCAAACACAGATGAACATTCGTGTTTGTAACAGGAAGTACTTCAGTAGCAGTACATCCTGTCAAAATAAAGCAGTTTGAAAACAGCTCCAGAAGCATTTTAACTGTTTGAAATCACAAAAAGCTGATGAAACTCACCTTGGATGTTTTTAAGTGTGATGTTGTTCAGGTCTCCATGGTTTCTGTCATTTCCATTGTGATGGTAATGCTGCTCTAAAACCATCAGCTGACTGAAACGTTTAAAGAGTCAAACTCTGCTGCCATTAAGTGAAACTGGATGTGACAGTGATGTTACTCTGCAGTCACGTTTCATCAAGTCTTTGTGTTTTGTTAAACCTTTATTTTAATACTGTTTCAGATTCCTGAAGAACCAGTGTCACACTAGTAATAGTAACTGTAATGTGATTACAGTAAGGTGTAGCAGCCATGCTGCTACAGTCGTGTGTTTCGGTGTTGAATGTCCAGCAGATGTTCGGAGAAGTAGAAGGAAACACGTATGTTATAGAAGGGGTTTTAGGGAAGAGGATGCAGCCCCACACCTGCAGTTCCTCTGGTGTCCAGCAGAGGCAGGGCTGAGTCATGCATACAACCTGAAACAAACTGATTGGTCTCTTTCCTCATTCATGACACCGGTACGGAGGGAGGATGCTTCTATGACTCACCTGTTTAAGAGTTGTGTGTTTATTGAAAACTTTACTGACACCGTGTCTATGGACAAACACGTGTAGGCATCGTTATACAGAGCTATTTGGTGATTGGACCTCCTGATGACACAAACCTGATTACAGGACACGAAAGCTTCTGTTTCCTTCCCCCTCCCCCGCCCACGTACCATCGCTTTATCAAAGAAGCAATTTGTGTAAAAGAAAAAAGCATCAATCAGTGTGGTTGGGGAGGCACAGTGCTGGTGGCAGCGAGGAGAGAGATGTGCTCGGTGTTTCCTGATGAATCCGAGAGAAACAGATCCGATCAGCAGGAAGCACCCAGGTGAGAACTCATCTGTTCATTCATCATGTTCTTTCATGTTCATACCTGCCTGATGATATCATCACTGCATGCCTGATGATGTCATCAGCCAGCAGGTGGTTTCCATTAGAGGAAGAGGAAGTTTATTTTGGAGGCAGCAGGTTATTGAAGAGTGATCAGCTGACTGGAACTTCAGAATCAGAATCAGAAAGGGTTTTATTGCCAAATGTTGAGCAGGTTTACAACATTAGGAAATTGCTGCAGTGCTTAGTGCAAACATACTGTCATAAACGCTTAAATAGATATAAAAATAAAAATAAGAATAAGAATTAAAAGTGCTAAGTAGATAGATATATACATGAATGCAGGTGGTGATCAGTGCAAACATGGAATGATGCAGTGAACACAGCGTAGGGTCATGTGTTAGTGGTGGGAACAGTCATACGGTTATTGTTCATGTGTCCAACAGCAGAGGGGAAGAAACTGTTCTTATGGCGAGAGGTTCTGGTGCGAATGGACCGGAGCCTCCTGCCTGAGGGGAGCAAGTCAAACAGATTGTGTCCAGGGTGAGAAGGGTCAGCTGAGATCCGAGCTGCACGCCCCAGTGTCCTGGAGGTGTACAGGTCCTGCAGAGATGGGAGTCTGCAGCCAATCACCTTCTCAGCAGAGCGCACAACACGCTGCAGTCTCTGTTTGTCCCTGATAGTGGCTCCAGCGTACCACACGGTGATGGAGGAGGTGAGGATGGACTCGATGATTGCAGTGTAGAATTGCATCATCGTCCGTGTTGGCAGGTTGAATTTCTTCAGCTGCCTCAGGAAGTACATCCTCTGCTGGGCTTTCTTAATGACGGAGGTGATGGTGGGCTCCCACTTCAGGTCCTGGGTGATGGTGGTACCCAGGAAGCGGAACGAGTCCACAGAGGTGATGGGGGTGTCAGTCAGGATGATGGGGGGGAGTGGGGCTGTGTGCTTCCTGAAGTCCACAATAATCTCCACTGTCTTCTGGGCATTCAGCACCAGGTTGTTGTGGCTGCACCAGGACACCAGACGTTCAACCTCCCTCCTGTAGGCAGACTCATCCCCGTCTGAGATGAGTCCAATAACGGTGGTGTCATCTGCAAACTTGATTAGCTTGACAGACTGGTGGGTGGAGGTGCAGCAGTTGGTGTACAGGGAGAAGAGCAGAGGAGAAAGAACACAGCCCTGAGGGGAGCCGGTGCTGATGGTCCGGGAGTCTGAGACATTCTTTCCCAGCCTCACATGCTGCTTCCTGTCCGTCAGGAAGTCAGTGATCCACCGGCAGATGGGATCAGGCACATTCATCTGGGAAAGCTTGCCTCGGAGATGGTCTGGAAGGATGGTGTTGAAGGCAGAGCTGAAGTCCACAAACAGGATCCTGGCGTAGGTTCCTGGGGAGTCCAGATGCTGCAGGATGAAGTGTAGAGCCATGTTGATGGCGGCATCTACAGACCTGTTGGCTCTGTATGCAAACTGCAGGGGGTCCAGGAGGGGGGCCGTGAGGGTCTTGAGGTAGGAGAGAACCAGGCGCTCAAATGACTTCATGACCACAGATGTCAGAGCCACAGGTCTGTAGTCATTTAGTCCAGTGATCCTAGGTTTCTTGGGGACAGGGATTATGGTAGAGGACTTGAAGCAGGCAGGCACATGACATGCCTGCAGTGAGGAGTTGAAAATGCCAGAAAACACTGGGGCCAGCTCGTTTGCACAGTGTCTGAGGGTGGCAGGAGACACACCGTCTGGGCCAGGAGCTTTTCGAGCATTCAGACTCTTAAACTGCTTCCTCACATCTGCTTCATGAATATGAAGAGTAGTGGTAGGAGGAGGTGGTGTGAAATCCTCCTTTGTGTGGGGTGAGGAGGGGGGTGTTGTAGGTGAAGTGTTTGAAGGTGGTGATGGCTCTGTGGAGGGGGGAGAGGTGGGGGAACGAGTGTCCAAAGTGTCTCTTTTGTTGGGGCCGTTGGAGGTGTGAAGACTGCCTGATGGCTCGTCAAAACGGCAGTAAACGTCGTTAAGGGTGTTGGCCAAGAGCAAGTCATCAGTGGAGTGGGGGGTTTTAGGCTTGTAGTTGGTGATATTCCTAAAACCTTTCCACACAGAGGCTGAGATCTGCTGCTGCATCTTCTCAGAGTGCTGATGTTTAGCAACGTCCACTTCTTTAGTGAACCTGTACTTGGCCTCTTTGTAGCAGTCCCTGTTTCCGCTTCTGAACACCTTTCTCTTTTCCAGCCACACCTTTTTGAGTTTAGGAGTAAACCAGGGTTTGTCATTGTTATACCTCACCCTGGTGTGTGATGGCACAATGCTGTCCTCACAGAAGTGGATATAGGAGGTGACAGTGTCCGTAAACTCGTCCAAGCTGTTAGAAGCAGCCTTCATTGTGTCCCAGTCTGTAGACTCCAAACACGTGCGAAGCTCCTCCACAGCCTCGTTGCTCCACAGTTTTTTAGTCCTCACGACAGGTTTGGAGAGCTTCAGCCTCTGTCTGTACACGGGGATCAGGTGGATCATGACGTGGTCAGAAAGTCCGAGTGAAGCGCGGGGCACCGCACGATAGGCCCCGCTGATCGTGCTGTAACAATGGTCTAATGTCCCCTCCTCTCTGGTCGGGCATTTAATATACTGCTTATATTTCGGAAGCTCATGGCTCAGATTGGCTTTGTTAAAGTCCCCAAGAGCAAAGATGAGAGAGTCCGGGAATGTCCGCTCCATGTGCAGTATCTGCTCCGTGAGTGCGCACTGAGCTGCCTGCACATCCACATCTGGCGGGATGTAAACAGCGGCCAAGATGAATGAAGCAAAGTCCCGCGGAGAAAAAACGGTTTGCAGTGAATAAAAAGGTATTCCAGAGAGGAAGAGCAGTGCTGAGCAATCACTGTTACATCTGTGCACCAGCCACTATTAATGTAGAAGCAGACACCTCCACCTGTGGTCTTACCAGAGAGAGAGGCCTGCCGGTCCGCATGCAGCAGATGAAAACCCTCCAGCTTGAGAGCGCAGTCCGGGATGTCCTCACAGAGCCATGACTCCGTAAAACATAAGACACAGGAGGAGGCTAAGTCTCTGTTCATGCTTCTCATCAGGGCCAGCTCGTCCATCTTATTCCTGAGTGAGCGTACGTTGGAAAGGAAGATCCCAGGAAGAGCAGTTCGCAGTCCACGTCTCCTCAGACGCACGAGAGCGCCGGTTCGCTTTCCTCTCCTTCAGCGTCTCACTTTCCTGATCAGAGTCTCCAGTAAATCTGCCGCAGATGTGACAAATATCGGAAGTAAATCCACAGGTGTTGTAGTCCTGTAGTTAAGAAGCTCTTCTCTGGTGTAAGAATATCCAGAGGAGTGCCCAGACACAGAAGTTATGCACAAAAACAAAACAGAAGTAACGCACTGAAGCACCAGGGCATCCATACGTGGCGCCATCTTGGAGAAACTTCCTGTCATGATGTAAACACTTGGAGTCTGAGGCCAACTGGAAGTGTCTGTGAGGGTGTACCTGAATTGCACTGACTCACCTCAAGCAGGCGATGATGGCTGAACTCCTCAGAGGTGGAGGTGAGCCAGAGGAGCAGCAGGACAGCTCCTCACAGGCCTCCTTCTTGTCCCCTCAGTTTCATGGGTCAGACTTGTTTTTGTCGCCTCACGCAACAGCTTTGGGTTGTTCACCCTCCTTGGTTCACCCAAGGAGGTGGAAGAAGAATCAGGTGAGCGCCCGGACCTACCTGTGGATGGTCAGCTGATGTTCGCTCCTCACACCTTCACCCCACTCAGCTGTGATAGACAGTTAACCCCAGCAGCACAGCGTCTCAGCTGTTACTCAGTCATTGATCTTTAAAATAATTTAATTTCCCCAAATACTGACTGTATAATCTAATTCAGGATTCAGTGTGTCTGTTTGTGTGTGTGTGTGTGTGTGTGTATGTGTGTGACTTTAATAACCTGCTGCTGATGAATCTATGTGCAGGGTTTGACAGACGCTTTCAGGAAACATTTTCCTTCAATGGCGATGAAGGGCGGAGAAAACGTGGGGCGAGCGGAGAGCGTCAGCCTGAAAAGGAAGCTAAGGGGTCCTCTGAACATGCTGCTGCTAGGAAAAACCCGGAGCAGGAGTGAGGGGGAGGAGCCACTGGAGGTGGTGGAAAATGAAACCACGGTGAGACATTCAGACACCACAGTTGAAAGAGGAGCTGACCTCAAAAAATTCAGTGGATTGGAGGGAGAGGCCCCCACCCACAGGAACCTGCAGGGGGCACTGCAGAAACAGGAGGAGGTGCAGGTGGTGGAGGAGGTTCTCCTCGGAGCTCATTTGCATCAGAAGTATACAGAAGAAAGTCGAGAAACAACCAGAGCAGCAGCACGATTCAGAGGTGGAGCCTCAGTCACAGGACAAGAGAGCTAACAAGAGGGCATGGCCAAAGTTCAGGAAGTCCAGGAATTCATCATACCAGCAGAGGGAGGAGGTGCAGGGGGAGGCCCAGAAAAAGCTGCACAGGTTCTTCATCAGAGGAAGAAATAGGCGCCCACAGGAAGACATGGTGGCGGTGGGAGTGGCTCAGACGGACACTGTTCAGGAAACTGTCATAGTGGAGACTAGCGTGGAGGCGGCACAGGATCGAGCTGCAACTGGGAATCCAGGAGAACCAGCAGCAGGAGAAATGTATGAGGAGGTGAAGGAACATCGACCAGAGACCTTCCAAAGAGTTGGTGAGGTCGATGACATCACCGTGGGGAGACCACTCAAGGTTTTCAGTGACTCTGCGGACGCTGGGTCATTCCTCCATAAGAAGCTTCAGAGCTCATTCCAGACCTTCTCCTCCTCCCTTCAGGCACCGGCAAACGGTCCGTTCATTCGAATTGAGCTCTGCCCCCAGGAGAGGGAGGAGGAAGAGGAGGAGGAGTGCTGGGAGGGCAGCTCTTCCTCACCTTATCCCCACCTTATCCAGCTTATCCTCCACCTCCTCGGTTTTGACCACAGCGAGCAGCAGCTGCTTCAGATGGCTTACACGCTGGTCCGAGCTGCCGTGAATGCCGCTGTGGATCAGCTGACCAGAGAACAACAGAGCACCGCAAACTGTGTCCAGCGAGACCATGCTGAGGACGGGGAGGAGGCAGATATAGGGAGGAGGCGCTGCATACCCGAGTGAGTGTCTGCGCAGAACTTTATGTCAGGCGGAGAACAAACTGGAGCTAAAAGATGACACGAAGACGCTGACAAGCCATGATGGATCACGTGCAGAAGGAGATCAACACCTGCAGGAAGGGATCAACATCTGGAGGAGGAGATCAACAGCTGAATGATCATACAGAGTCCGTTTTTCTCTGGATCAACTAGATAAAGGTTACCTTTCTACCTGAGAGTCACAACTCAGTTCTCTCGCCACCTTAGGCTCTGCTCATGAATTATTGCTCTGTATAAAGTCACATGTTCTGCTTTTCAGTTGTAGTGATGGTTTAAATAAATATGATCTTCCTCCTCTTAGAAACTTCGCATCTCTTCTTAAAGCCACGGTTTAGAAATGATTTCTACAAGGAAAGGACAATCACAGAAAAGAGGTGTAAAAAAACCAGAGGGCGTGGCCAAAGGTCAAGACCAGCTGATGTAATGAGCTCAGGCGTAGACAGGTGAGTGTTTGAATCAGAAAGCAGACTGAGAGGAAGAAAAGGCTATTTAGAGGTCAGAGCAGCTGGAAGTGACATCACAAAAGAGCAGAGACTAATGAGCTAAACTCTGTACTGAAGGTCAAATGATGAGCTCTTTGGTTTCTTTTATGAGGACATAAACATATAACCATTCTCACCATGTGAACTCGAGGATGAATGGAGCTCCTTAAAAATGCATTTTCTCACCTCCTCTGGTCTGTGAGCAGATGAGCCATCTGTGCGAATTGGAATTGTGACATTAAAAAAAACAATAATTGCTAAAATAAATTAAATTTGTAGTTCTAAATAAATTCTAAATGCATTTAGGACGTTTTTTACTCACGTTGTCTCTTCCACGATGTTATTTCTCTCTCCAACAATGTAGGTTACAATTATTAGCGTGACCAATTATGCAAATTAGGCGATGACATCATTGAGCGACTTCTAGCGACTTTTAGGACAACCAATAGCGATTTTCCTTACTGAGGAGTTGGCAACACTGCCCTTGCTGCCAGAGCGATTGTGGCTGAGACGCAGCAGAGCGGAGGTGTAAGTGCCTGGACATGTTAGCTGCATTTAACCTTCAGTTACTCTTTATATAGTTAGGTAGGAGTCAGACCATGTTTCTTTTTAGCTGAAAAACATTACACCAGGTAACCTGCAGTGTTGAAAACTTTTCCGTCGATGTTTGCTACCCTACAATCCGCCCTACTCTGTAGTAAAATCAGCAACATCTGACTGTCCTGTTGCTCCCACTGAAATGTATATAGCCTATTTAAAATCTAAAACTTAAAATTGTCCGTAACCTACTGTTGTTACCACTGTCCTGTTTGAAATGGATACTAACTAGCTAACTGACTGAATGCCCATTAGCCTTATAACTCCTGTTGTGTGTGTGTGTGTGTGTGTGTGTGTGTGTGTGTGTGTGTGTGTGTGTGTGTGTGTACAGAGCGACAGCCAGGTTCATAATGGATATAAGGAAGTTTATTCAAAAAAGGAGCCACATTCAGGTAAAAGTGTAAAATCAAATGATCTGTCTCTCAAGAATAATGTTGGATCAGTCTCAAAAAGTGCAGGATCTAGGACTGAGCAGCTCCCTCTGCAGCTGGATCCTTAGCTTCCTGTCTGACAGACGCCAAGTGGTCAGACTGGGCAGCATCACCTCATCCCCCGTCACACTGAACACTGGTGCTCCACAGGGGTGTGTACTGAGCCCTCTCCTGTACTCACTCTACACCTACGACTGCACAGCCACTAACAGCTCCAACATCATTGTGAAGTTTGCGGACGACACTACAGTGGTGGGTCTTATCACCAACGGTGATGAGACGGCTTACAGGGAGGAGGTCAGCGCCCTGACCCACTGGTGTCAAGACAACCATCTCACCCTCAACGTCGCAAAGACAAAGGAGTTGATAGTGGACTTCCGGAGGTGCAGAGAAGTACACACCCCCATCACCATCAACGGCGCTGCTGTGGAGAGAGTGAGCAGCTTCCGGTTCCTTGGTGTACATCTGGCTGAGGATCTTACGTGGTCAGTACACACAAACAAAACAGTGAAGAAGGCGCAGCAGCGCCTCTTCTTTCTCAGGAGACTGAAAAGATTCGGCATGAGCCCCCGCATCCTCAGGACCTTCTATCACTGTGCCATTGAGAGCATCCTCACTGGATGCATCACCACCTGGTATGGCAACAGCACCGCCTACAACTGCAAAGCTCTCCAGCGAGTAGTGCGGTGCTCTGAACGGATAATTGGAGGTGAGCTTCCCTCCCTCCAAGACATCTACAGGAAGCGGTGCCTGAGGAAAGCGGGGAGGATCATCAAGGACTCCAGTCACCCCAGCCATAAACTGTTCAGACTACTTCCATCAGGAAGGAGGTTCTGCAGCATCCGGTCCCGTACCAGCAGACTGAGAGACAGCTTCTTCCATCAGGCCATCAGACTGCTGAACACATCATGGACACCTCACCCTCACAACTAGAACTTCAACATTTTGCACTCCATACTGTACAGTAATGCCACTGTTTTGCACATGTCTCACTCTGTATATTTTATCTTATATATTTTATTTATTGTTTACTCTATTTAATTTGTAAAATATGTGTACACACACACACACACACACACACACACGTAGAAAAATATTTAGTATACACATCCAGAAATGCATATACTATTATATATTGTACATATATTTATTAGTTTCAGATGTAGCCATAGTATTTTGCTTGTTTACATTATTGTATTTTGCACAACTCTGTTGCCTGTGAAGCTCGCACACAAGAATTTCACTCACATGTGCTGTACCAATGTACCTGCACATGTGATGTGACAATAAAAGTGATTTGATTTGCATAATGACTGAAACCAGCTCACCTAAGGAACAATGGGCTGGGAGGTCAGTTCCTTAATCTTAATTATGCAGATTCTCATGACCATTGATGAACAACCACTGACCAAAACCCACTGACCAAAACCCACTGATGTGTGGTTCAGTCACAACTCTACTGAAACCTCAGCCAGTAATAGGTAGGCCAACTTTTGGACCGTCCAGTTGTCTGTATGACTGCCGCAGTACGTAGATCACATTTGCACACTATCAGAAAGTGCCAAACAGCCCTGGTGGAGTGAGGAGCTGTAAAGAGAAGCAGATGCTCTGTTTATATTCTAAAAATGTTTTAAGCTAACTTGTTTCAAAGATTCTGTACAGCAGCTTTAAATGTTTTCCAAAAGCACACATACACCTACCTTATCAGTGTTTCTCAAATTTTTTACAGTGTGTACCACCTGAGAAAATGTCAAGCTCTCCCAAGTACCACTATGAAAGCATGACACTCATAAATCTTACAACATAAAATTAGTATCTGCAGTAAAGATTTTTTCATACATTTGATACATTCTACCACAGGCAAAGTTGCCTCCATTTTTATAGTTTTTTTTATCAATATTTTGTAATAATTTATTCTGCTTTGGGAGGAGGTTTTTTTTTATGTATCTGTATTATTACTGTTGACTTTTTACTCACTATGAGCATTATTCATTATCCTCCCCCAGTAATTAAGGTTAGGATATCAGGGCTCTAGACTAACTTTTTGACATGGGCGCACCGGTACGCCTAACTTTAAAAATTTAGGCGTACCGGCACAAAAGTTAGGCGCACTCAAATTTTTCAACCGCATCGCTTAACACCGCAGTTTTACATGTGCACTTTCTTTGAGGGGGGGAAGTCCATACAGACAATATTAATTTCTAAATTATTAACTAACAAACTTGTGCTTAAAGTGCTTTGTCAATATTGTAGAAAATGTTAAAAACTTAATCATCATCTTGGCCTCCTCTGACGACCTGTTTGCTGCTGTCTGCTGCTGAAAGGCCGTGGGGAGAGGGGACACTTGGGCAGTGCATTTACTGCAGCATATAATGTGTTTTCTGGATACACTGTGCTTTTTCAGCATTCAAATATTGATGGCACCGTGTCAGAGCACTGGCTATGAATTTCAGACAGATCAGGCCTTAACTTAACAAAAAAGTTATCAATAGTTCTTTTCATCTTTTCTTATTACCCACAGCTACAGTACATCCACTTCTCTCAGGCCTAGGCTGCTCACTAGGGCTGAGTATCATCACTGATTTCTATAATCCATTCAATTCCGGTTCTCAAAGTCCTGATTTGATTCAATTTAGCCTCAGACAGTCAGAAATATTATAATTCTGATCATTTATCAGTACTGATACACATGAGACTTCATCAGAATTGTGAAAATCACAGCAGATGCCTTTGTGTGAAAGTAACTGAGAATAAAACACAGGAAAACATGAAGGAGATTTTCCTGGTCTGGCTTTTTATAGCAGATAACCTTAAAAATATTCTGCAATTTTGCATAATTTTAAGAAATTTAAATTTCTTCAGTATTGAACAGCAGAAATTAGGCTTTCTTGTCCGAGGTCATTTAAGTGAAAAAAGAAAAAGCGCTGTAAACAACGCTAGACTGGTGGGTAATAAGCGAATGAATAATGCAGAAAACAGATTTGAGACGGGAAACTGTTCCTGAAGTACAGAGAGAGAGAGAGCTGTGCAGGAAGTGTGATTTTTATCGTGGTGGAAGCAAAACAGCAAAAGTCAGAGGGAATTCATGACGACATTGATCAAATGTGAAGCGCAGTTTGCTGCTTCTTTTGCTGCAGGCTCGGTGAATTTTGGTTGGAGAGAGGCAAAACCTGCAGCTCAGAATCAGCGCAAAAAGACGTAAACACAGCGCGGACCCGAAGAATCGCTAAGCTCCGACAGCGTGTCCGTGTTCAGGCCATCGGGTGAGAAAGCCGAGAAAGACGAAGCTGATTCTGATGTGTTGGGTCCGCTCCGTGTTTAGGTCTTTGTGTGGAATCCGTTAATGAATTGATATCGCTTTATTCAAGCTACTCACCTCTCTCTTCCACCTGCACTTTCAACTGGACCACGGCCAATCAGAGAGGTCCCGCCCCTGACTATCTCTGATTGGTTTAGTCCACGATAGGGGCATAATGTGTGTCTGTTGTTGACCACACGGAGAGTTACAGAGATTTTTTTTTTGTTACCGGAACAGTTGGTCGCACCTGTGCGACCAAATATTTATTTTTAGTCGCACCACTGAAAAATTTGGTCGCATTTGCGACCAAATTGGTCGCACTCTAGAGCCCTGGATATGTATTTTTTTTAATTCCAGAAGTCTCATGGTGACGTGTAAAGTTTATCTTGCCTGGCTGGGCAGTTCTCTGGGTGCTCAGCACCCCCAAAGCCCTAATCCTAGAATCGCCCCTGATGAGATCACTTTAATTTGTTGAGTATCTGAGGCTGAGACCATGGGACTGTAAAAACATGATTGTTGGGCTTAATTTCTGTAGTGAACAGTCATTTTAAGATTAGCTAGTAAATAACAATTTACTCATGTTGTTCATGAGACTGAAGTCATCTCACTTTGGTAATAGGAAATATAAATGACTGCAACTTGAATCTTTGACACAGAGTTCAAGCTCACTGCTGTAATATATCCTCAGATTATTATGATATATATATATATATATATATATATATATATATATATATATATATATATATATATATATATATATATAACATGAGAAGCTGGAGAAATACCAAGGGCTCAGAGAAGAGCTCGAGAGGATGTGGAGGGTGAAGGTAACGGTGGTCCCCGTGGTAATCGGAGCACTAGGTGCGGTGACCCCCAAGCTAGGCGAGTGGCTCCAGCAGATCCCGGGAATAACATCGGAGATCTCTGTCCAGAAGAGCGCAGTCCTGGGAACAGCTAAGATACTGCGCAGGACCCTCAAGCTCCCAGGCCTCTGGTAGAGGACCCGAGCTCGAAGGATAAACCGCCCGCAGGGGCGTGCTGGGTGTTTTATATATAACAATTAGCTAATGTTGTTCATGAGACTAAAGTCCTCTCACTTTGGTAATGTAAATATAATATAGCCAATATTATATTTATTGTCAGATTATTATGATAATTATTATGATAATTATTATGATATATATATATATATATATATATATATATATATATATATATATATATATATATATATATATATATAGGAGGGAGGTTAGCCAACTAACGGAGTTGCAGAAAGGTGCGACAAATAGGGTGCCTAAGAAATACAGCAAGCTGTCCATACCTGAGGCCTTGGAAACTGCCAAGCAAAGACTCACAGCCTTGGCCAGCTGCTTGAGGAGGTACACCAGAGAGATAGAAGGCAGGAGAATAAACCAGCTGTTCTCCACAGAACCAGCAAAGGTGTACTCTCAGTGGCAAGGGAACAATAAGAGAACAGCACCACCAAGGCTGGAGACGGAGCAATACTGGAAGAGCATATGGGAGAAGGATGCAACCCATAACGGCAATGCTCAGTGGCTAGAGGATCTGAGGGCAGACCACAGCGACCTCCCTGAACAGGGTCCAGTAACCATCACAGTGGCAGATATCCAAGAAAGGGTCTCCAGTATGAAGAGTTGGACAGCACCAGGGCCCGACATGGTTCACGCCTACTGGCTGAAGAAGCTGACTGCACTCCACGAGCGTCTGGCAGCACAAATGAACCAGCTGCTAGTTAACGAGAGACACCCGGAATGGCTAACTGAAGGCCGGACGGTCCTGATCCCCAAGGACCCCAAGAAGGGACCGGTCCCCTCCAACTACCGACCAATAACCTGCCTCAGTACTACATGGAAGCTCCTGTCAGGCATCATATCGGCTAAGATGAACAGGCACATGGGTCAATACATGAGCGGGACACAGAAAGGAATTGGCAAGAATACCAGAGGCGCAAAACACCAGCTACTGGTAGACAGAACAATCAGCCTAGACTGCAAGACCAGACTGACCAACCTGTGCACTGCCTGGATTGATTACAAGAAGGCCTATGACTCAATGCCCCACAGCTGGATACTGGAATGCCTAGAATTGTACAAGATCAATGGGACCCTAAGAGCCTTCATCAGGAACTCAATGGGGATGTGGCGTACAACACTAGAGGCCAACTCCAAGCCCATAGCACAAGTCACCATCAAGTGCGGGATCTACCAAGGAGATGCTCTGTCCCCACTGCTGTTCTGCATAGGCCTGAACCCCCTCAGTGAGATCATTAACAAGACTGGCTACGGATACCGACTACGGAACGGAGCAGTTGTCAGCCACCTCCTGTACATGGATGACATCAAGCTGTATGCCAAGAGTGAACGAGACATCGATTCACTGATCCACACTACCAGGCTATACAGCAATGACATTGGAATGTCGTTCGGACTGGAGAAGTGTAGTCGGATGGTAACAAAGAGAGGGAAGGTAGTCAGAACTGAGGGGATTGAACTACCAGAAGGCAACATTGCAGACATAGAGGACAGTTACAAGTACTTGGGGATCCCACAGGCGAATGGGAACCATGAAGAGGCCGCTAGAAAAGCTGCAACCACCAAGTACCTGCAGAGGGTCAGGCAAGTCCTGAGGAGTCAGCTGAATGGTAAGAACAAGATCCGGGCCATAAACACGTACGCCCTGCCCGTGATCAGGTACCCTGCTGGGGTAATAGGCTGGCCAAAGGAGGAGATAGAAGCCACTGACATAAAGACAAGAAAGCTCCTTACCATGCATGGAGGGTTTCACCCCAAATCCAGCACCCTGAGGCTGTACGCTAAGCGGAAGAAGGGGGCCGGGGACTGGTGAGTGTCAGCACCACAGTCCAGGATGAGACAACGAACATCCAAGAATACATTGGGAAGATGGCCCCAACTGACCGAGTGCTCAGTGAATACCTCAGGCAGCAGAAACCCAAGAAAGAGGAGGGAGACGAGGAACCATCATGGAAGGACAGGCCCCTGCACGGTATGTACCACCGGCAGATAGGGGAGGTGGCTGATATCCAGAAATCCTACCAGTGGCTGGACAAAGCTGGACTGAAAGACAGCACAGAAGCACTAATCATGGCAGCACAAGAACAAGCTCTGAGCACAAGATCCATAGAGGCTGGGGTCTATCACACCAGGCAAGACCCCAGGTGCAGGCTGTGTAAAGATGCCCCAGAGACAATCCAGCACATAACAGCAGGGTGCAAGATGCTAGCAGGCAAGGCATACATGGAACGCCATAACCAAGTGGCCGGCATAGTGTACAGGAACATCTGTGCCGAGTATAACCTGGAAGTCCCGAGGTCAAAATGGGAGATGCCCCCAAGGGTGGTGGAGAATGACCGAGCTAAGATCCTGTGGGACTTCCAGATACAGACGGACAAAATGGTGGTGGCTAACCAACCGGACATAGTGGTGGTAGACAAACAGAAGAAGACGGCCGTAGTGATCGATGTAGCGGTTCCGAATGACAGCAATATCAGGAAGAAGGAACACGAGAAGCTGGAGAAATACCAAGGGCTCAGAGAAGAGCTCGAGAGGATGTGGAGGGTGAAGGTAACGGTGGTCCCCGTGGTAATCGGAGCACTAGGTGCGGTGACTCCCAAGCTAGGCAAGTGGCTCCAGCAGATCCCGGGAACAACATCGGAGATCTCTGTCCAGAAGAGCGCAGTCCTGGGAACAGCTAAGATACTGCACAGGACCCTCAAGCTCCCAGGCCTCTGGTAGAGGACCCGAGCTTGAAGGATAAACCGCCCGCAGGGGCGTGCTGGGTGTTTTTATATATATATATATATATATATATATATATATATACAGTGGGGCAAAAAAGTATTTAGTCAGCCACCGATTGTGCAAGTTCCCCCACCTAAAATGATGACAGAGGTCAGTAATTTGCACCAGAGGTACACTTCAACTGTGAGAGACAGAATGTGAAAAAAAAATCCATGAATCCACATGGTAGGATTTGTAAAGAATTTATTCGTAAATCAGGGTGGAAAATAAGTATTTGGTCAATAACAAAAATACAACTCAATACTTTGTAACATAACCTTTGTTGGCAATAACAGAGGTCAAACATTTACTATAGGTCTTTACCAGGTTTGCACACACAGTAGCTGGTATTTTGGCCCATTCCTCCATGCAGATCTTCTCGAGAGCAGTGATGTTTTGGGGCTGTCGCCGAGCAACACGGACTTTCAACTCCCGCCACAGATTTTCTATGGGGTTGAGGTCTGGAGACTGGCTAGGCCACTCCAGGACTTTCAAATGCTTCTTACGGAGCCACTCCTTTGTTGCCCGGGCGGTGTGTTTTGGATCATCATGTTGGAAGACCCAGCCTCGTTTCATCTTCAAAGTTCTCACTGATGGAAGGAGTTTTTGGCTCAAAATCTCTCGATACATGGCCCCATTCATTCTGTCCTTAACACGGATCAGTCGTCCTGTCCCCTTGGCAGAAAAACAGCCCCATAGCATGATGTTTCCACCCCCATGCTTCACAGTAGGTATGGTGTTCTTGGGATGCAACTCAGTATTCTTCTTCCTCCAAACACGACGAGTTGAGTTTATACCAAAAAGTTCTACTTTGGTTTCATCTGACCACATGACATTCTCCCAATCCTCTGCTGTATCATCCATGTGCTCTCTGGCAAACTTCAGACGGGCCTGGACATGCACTGGCTTCAGCAGCGGAACACGTCTGGCACTGCGGGATTTGATTCCCTGCCGTTGTAGTGTGTTACTGATGGTGACCTTTGTTACTTTGGTCCCAGCTCTCTGCAGGTCATTCACCAGGTCCCCCCGTGTGGTTCTGGGATCTTTGCTCTCTGTTCTCATGATCATTTTGACCCCACGGGATGAGATCTTGCGTGGAGCCCCAGATCGAGGGAGATTATCAGTGGTGTTGTATGTCTTCCATTTTCTGATGATTGCTCCCACAGTTGATTTTTTCACACCAAGCTGCTTGCCTATTGTAGATTCACTCTTCCCAGTCTGGTGCAGGTCTACAATACTTTTCCTGGTGTCCTTCGAAAGCTCTTTGGTCTTGGCCATGGCGGAGTTTGGAGTCTGACTGTTTGAGGCTGTGGACAGGGGTCTTTTATACAGATGATGAGTTCAAACAGGTGCCATTCATACAGGTAACGAGTGGGGGACAGAAAAGCTTCTTACAGAAGACGTTACAGGTCTGTGAGAGCCAGAGATTTTCCTTGTTTGAGCTGACCAAATACTTATTTTCCACCCTGATTTACGAATAAATTCTTTACAAATCCTACCATGTGGATTCATGGATTTTTTTTTCACATTCTGTCTCTCACAGTTGAAGTGTACCTCTGGTGCAAATTACTGACCTCTGTCATCATTTTAAGTGGGGGAACTTGCACAATCGGTGGCTGACTAAATACTTTTTTGCCCCACTGTATGTATGTATGTATATATATATATATAGGGAAGGGACCGGTCCCCTCCAACTACCGACCAATAACCTGCCTCAGTACTACATGGAAGCTCCTGTCAGGCATCATATCGGCTAAGATGAACAGGCACATGGGTCAATACATGAGCGGGACACAGAAAGGAATTGGCAAGAATACCAGAGGCGCAAAACACCAGCTACTGGTAGACAGAACAATCAGCCGAGACTGCAAGACCAGACTGGATGTGGAGGGTGAAGGTAACGGTGGTCCCCGTGGTAATCGGAGCACTAGGTGCGGTGACTCCCAAGATAGGCGAGTGGCTCCAGCAGATCCCGGGAACAACATCGGAGATCTCTGTCCAGAAGAGCGCAGTCCTGGGAACAGCTAAGATACTGCGCAGGACCCTCAAGCTCCCAGGCCTCTGGTAGAGGACCCGAGCTTGAAGGATAAACCGCCTGCAGGGGCGTGCTGGGTGTTTTTTATATATATATATATATATATATATATATATATATATATATATATATATTACAGGATATATTACAGCAGTGAGCGTGAACTCTGGGTCAAAGATTCAAGTTGCAGTTATTTGTATTTCCTATCACCTTAAATCTTCACTCAAAGACAAGTATCTTTGACAGTGTATGTACAGATGTATTATATATAAGAGACAAATATTGTTCGTTTAATTTGTTGGCATTATTACATTTGGCTCAATGCCTACATATATGTGCTAAAAGAAAATGTAGGAGCTGTGAAAACTGTTTCTGATAAAATGAAGAGTAGACTGATATATTACATATTCCTTTATTGGGTGAGAAAATCAGACCATGTCATAACTGCTTTAAGTCATACAGAATAGATATCAGAGCCTTAAACAGGCTGGCTTCTGCTAAATGGGTCAAACTGGGCAGAAAGTATACAAACACATAACATCCTTATAGAATATGATGTAACACTGTAGATCAACTTACCTCAGAATATATAAAGCATATAAACAATTACAACAATATGATGCAACAAACACAGCAGTACTACTAATCCAAAATACTCAAAGCTTCATAGAACTGAAACAAACATTTATTTTTAGCTCCATTCTGCTGCTGATACATACTTTAGGTTTCTGAGTATTAAACTTGTTGCTGCCTTTCATAGTGTGTAACGTGAAGGCCCTGAATACTTTCTCCCACACTGAAAACACTGGAATGATAAAATTATTTGAACATTACCTAATAAGACGGATTCAGGACAGACAGTTATTTTAAACTTTTCTAGCAGTCCTTCACAAACAGGGAACAGTCTGTCTATTCTCTCCATCTGTCAGCTGCTGCTGGCTCTTCCTCCTCTTCCTCACACACTGCTGAGTTTGTCCTGGTGGATCATCAGGGGTGCAAAGCCTCACAGATGATGTGCAGCAGTGGGTCCCTCAGTCTGTCCTCACTCTGGACACTTGCAGTTGTCACACATGGAAATCAAATGTGTGATGAGCTGCAGGATTCAAACACAAGTGTGACTTATAAATACATGTTCAGACTTTTATTACACAATCAGAGAGAAAGAAAAGAAGAGAGAGTGCAGGACAGACAGACAGGTGACAGTCTCAGGTGTATACACTGCTACAAACAGGAGGATTTAGTGTTTGTGTTATTACGAGTACTAAACAAGAAGAGTTCCCAGATGGTACAGTGGACACATGTGTGACTCCTGTGATTAAAGCATCTTTCTATCAGCTTAACGAGTGAACCATCAGTTCGTTCAAACATAAGTTAAAGTCCATTTGGCTCGACACCACCGAACAGAGGCAGCAATATAACATAACTAACATTAACAGTGCAGTGAATCCTGCTTGTGCCGTGATATTCAGGACTGCAAACCGAGCAGCATCACTGACTTTCAGCTTGTTGTGTTTGTGGATATATGACTGACTTTAATTATCCATAAAATCATCACATTCTCTGTAAGATTAAGGCCAACTATTGAACGGCGTATAAAGTAAAGGCTTTAAAACCAAGTTAACACTGCAAGTACTAGCATCACTAATGTCACATAACTTTGCCGACATGTGGCCAACAGTAATGTTTTAATGTTCTTCATTATTAAACATTCGCACATAAATAAGTGACATAATATTCAGTACTTACTTTTGAAAGTTTACTCTTCGGCAATGTTCCCTCTAATTTTTCATGTGTCTGAGGGAACACACAAACTCCCTGAGCAGTCCCTTGGACCACTGTGAGCAACAGCAGACGTGTGCACTGTGGTCACGCCAGCATCGAATCCATCCAAGTTACATGGTTTATTAAAATAATCAAATTACAGCATTTACATTTATGTTAGTCTACTTTTAATTAACTGCTTTAGCCGACTTACAATGAAAATTAAAAAAAAATGTTATTCATGACCTGTGTAGTATGTTAACACTATTGGAAGTAAAAATAACTCCAATTTTGAAAACACAGCTTTCTTTTTTTTTTTTTTTTATAAAGCTCTGACTTGCTATCACAGCTCTGAGTCCTGTAATGCCCAGTCTGCAAAATACAGTATGTAATGACAAATGTTGGGCAATTAATTATATAGTTACTCCTTCAAAAAAAGTAACTGAGTTTTGCAAACAACAAAGTTTTTTTCAGCTGTTTACCTAAAAATGCAGCCAAAGCGTTTTTTTAAATAAACATTTCAAACTATTTACAGAACAATCAGCTGTTCTGCATCAAATTTGATGCCACACAAATTATTTGTGCCACTCCAAAAATGTATTTCTGTCCACTATGAGATAAAGGAGAACAACAGCCTGATACCTGCAGGCCTGACAACAGGAGATGTATCACTCCTGTACCACCTGTAACATTCAGTAGTTGCCTCATTGTTCTGTCACACACAACAGAATTATTGACTACACTACACACTAACTACACAAGATTTTCGCTAAACGTCGCAAATCTCTCACATCTCAAAACATTGCTGTCATTCCTAAAACTTCCCCCTTCCTAAACAACTAAATGCCATGTTGCCATATCAGTTTTTGATTGGTCGACATGGTACATTTTCCCACCAATAGGAAAGGGTGGGAGTTTTTTGGTTTTGTTTTTGCTCACAGGCGGAGAGTGTTTTCCTTATAAAACACAGTTTTTACCGTTTCTTCCTGCAGTAAATATAAACAATGATAGTATTCAGGAAAAAAACAAACATTGCAGATATTTTTTATCATAACTCTGGTTTTACGTGACCTATCAACACAATTTAAAAACTGGTATAAAGTCCACATTTTTTCCGTCAATTGTTCCATCTGTCCTGCTCACATCTCCAATGGTTGTACGCGTTGTCATTAACGTGGCTTCACTCCACATCAGCCACGCCGCTTTGCTAGCTAAAACACTGGTGTCGGCACATAAGGACGCTGTCATAGCCTGCCAACGACGTTGATTAGCTGTGTATATACGAATGTGAATCACATTATTGGCTGGACTATGGGATAAGATGGCATCGTTCTAATCCCATACGGGAGCAGCCAGTCACTTACTGACTAACACTGCAAAACAGAATTGTTAAAGTATTGTGACAGCCAGTGGGCTGGCCTTGTGTTTTGGTTTTTCTGTTACCTGTTTCTTGCAGGTAGGTGGAGCTGACCAAATTATAGATGCAGCACACCTAAGAAGGCCAGTCCCAATGTATAAAGACACCTTGACTCTCTCCGTCTGGCACCCATCAAGTTCATTTGAGGCTTCAGTTATGGCTGTTTTGTCCTTTAAATTGTGTTGAAGTTGCTTCACCTTATTTTCATTAAATATATCTTACAATGTTTAAAAGCCTGTGTGTGGTCTCCCACTTGCTTGTCACTTCCTTTGAGCCGGGTTGTGACAGTATTAATTGTAATTTCTGTGCGGAGAAAACTCTTAGGAGGCAAGAAACACAGACTCAAAGATTTTTACATGTACATGGGCGATGCCCCGACACGATCTCTGCACCAACGTGTGCACTGTGTGTGTGTCACAGAGGAATCGCGCGGGGCTCTCAGTACATCCTTTATTTATACTCAAACAACAACAGGCGTGGCATATATAGAATTCAATAACAACTCCTTAAAAGGAAAAACCGTTAGCTATCTGTTGAAACAGGAGGTAGCTGTTTTGCTGTCACAGCACATATTTTCTCACACAATGTCTCACTTCCCTTTCCTGCAGTTGTACGACTCATATGCTCTTCTTCCTTTAAATGAAGCTACAAATAAACATAACACAAAACTCAAAATCTCCCAACAATTTCAATTTGGGTTAGATTTTTTTTTGTGCGCAACGCAGATTTTCTGTGCGCAGAGACCATGCCAGCAGTGCGCAATTGCGCACGTGCGCAGCTTAGAGGGAACATTGCTCTTCGGCCGCTGCGCTTCAGGCATCTGCCATCTTTTTCCGAACAAAATATCCACACTCACCGCCGCGCTATGAATTGTGGGATGTATGGGACCATGAAGTCTATGCCAGACTACACTTCAAATTTGGGAAAATGAAGGGCGCATTTGAAGTACACTTCGAATTGGGACACCCTTCATCGCGTCGCTGTGACGTAATTGGCCTGCCTTGAGCTGTGTCCCAAAACGTAGGCCGCATCCTTCGGAGGACCCTGCCTTCGCGGTCAATGTGGGCCAGGTCCTTCGAAGACCAAGTGCGAGGCTGTGAAATGGGACAGTCTAGCCTTCAGATTTATGTCACCGCTGTCTCGGTGGAGTTTAATAAACTCAGCCGTCTGCTCCTTGCTATCTAAAATACAACAGGACACTGGGGTAAATTCTCGACCGTCTCACACTTCTGTGTAATCCGTTTTCTGTTTGACGTTTATTCAGCTTTGTGAAAATCCCGGAGGAACCCACCCGATGGATTAATAAAGTTTTATTTAATCTAATCTAATAACTTTGATCTCAGCCAACCAGATTTACTCCGGAACAAAAAAAAAACACAGAAAAAAGCCAAACAATTACATTTTTAAGTTATCGGAGTGACTTATATATCATGTTTAACCTGAGTAACGAAAGACAGCAGGGGTCTGAAAACGATGAAGCCAGGAGTCCGCTGCTCTTGCTGGTTCGAGTGACGATTGAACCCCCCGGCTAGCTATTGAGCGGGTGGGTAACAGACATTTCCGAAAACGTCAGAGCACTTCTGCAAATATGTGATGTCTTGAAAAACCAAGCAGGTTATTCAACTACATTCTTGCCTGAAAATATGTTCAAAGTTATTTTTGTGACCCAGAAAGAGTAATAAGAGTAATATTAAAACTTAGTAGCGGCCGCCGTTGTTGAAAACTGGAATTGACTGGGCCGGGCAATGAATTCTGGGATATATGGTGGGCCACAAAGGACACACCCGACCCGTCCTTCAAATTCGGGGAAATGAAGGACGCATTTGTCGGCCACATTTGAAGGAGTCGACGAATTGGGACAGCCTTCGTCGCCTGGCTGTGACGTAATCGGCCTTCAAATGCGGCCTCCGAAGGATGCAGCCTACGTTTTGGGACACAGCTTGAGTCTCTGCTCTCAGCTCTGAGTCAAGCAGGGAGTTTATTTTGAAGATTTTGGTCATATCCGTCAGATTTGGGGACAGATGACAAACATTTTAGTGTGCATTGTTTCTCGCAGTCATCCATGTTTTATATGCGGCCAGATGTTTTTGTTCTTCAGGTTTGTGTCTCTAATAAAAATAACAGAATGTATAAATGAGTTTGAATACTTAACTTTATTGAACACTTCATTTAGACCGAGTACAATTAGAAGTAAATTTTCAGATTTACACGTTATTTGCATGATGAAACCTCAAACACGTGTTCTAATAAAATAATATTATATGATCTTTTCTGCCAATAACCAATACATTGATCCTTCATAAATCTCTGGTTAGTCTGCCTGACTTCAGTTGCCAGCAGGAAGCAGCTGACGATGTTTCCATGACAACAACCTCTGATCCCTGAGCAAACAAAGCTGCTGATGATTTTGAAGGTGAACACGTGATGGATAAGAAGTTCGTGGGGCTTTTATTGTGAAAAGCTGCAACTTTGACTCAATTGAGCTTCATATGAACATCCTTGAATGCAAGGACGTTCATATGAAGCTCAATTGAGTCAAAGTTGCAGCTTTTCACAATAAAAGCCCCACGGAGTTCTTATCCATCACTTCTTTTAAACTGAAAGTACAGAAACTGTTACTGTCAGAGATTTTTTTATACAAGAAGGTAAAAGATTTTTACTATTTAAAAATCAAAGTAACAAAAGAATGAAAATAAATAAATGCTGGGCATGTACTTACACCTGGTTTAATACTGCAGGAAAGCGCAGCACCCACAGCCTCATCGAGCTCAGTGCGTCTGAACTCTGAGGTCCTGCTGGAGTCACAGTCAAACTTTGACAGACGTCAGAAATCTCTCAGATCAGGAAATAAATTACAGAAAAAAATTAAGACAAAAGAAAAAATACGGACGAGTTCAGCCTCTGAAACAAGAAGTGTTTCTGCTTTCATTCTGACGATGTCATCTCTGTGTATGAGCTGTTCACCTGTCCACAGCTGTCTGCCTACAGGGATACAAACAAAGTGAAGAAACTGTCAGTTATAAGAACCCAAACAAAAATACATTTAATCATTTATACATGTGCAGTTTTTTTGGTTGCAGAGTGTCCTTCAGTGACAAAAACTGATCATGACAATAAATTAGTTCTGATGAATTTAGAGGAAACCCTGGTTGGAATTTGAAAGTTTGAGCCGAGTTTTACCCGTCAGTGTCGATGTTTCATCTCCTCAACTTCAGGAGGAAGCGCTGAGCACTCTGCACCGTATTCTGAAACAAAGAAAAACCACAATAGGAACCGATTAAAGAAAAACCACAATAGGAACCGATTAACCGTCAGACCGGCCAACACTCCCAATCTTCCGATTTTAAGACCACCCCCATTTTCACCCCATTTCCCCATTTTCGAAACTCCTCAGATTTGTGTGTTTGTTTCCTAAGTTGCTGCTTACATTTTCAACTGAACTAGATCAGCCGATATGCAGACAATTTTCTTTTGTACCTATTAAATCTTAGACCATCAGGCTCCATGTTTTCTACTGTTTTCACTTTGTTCTGCACATATAGCATACAGTCAGGTCCATATATATTTGGCCACTGACACAAAAAAGAGTTTTTTTTTTTGCCTGTTTACTGAAACATATTCCAATTATAGTTATATGACGAACATGGACATAATGTGGATACCCTCAGCTTTCATTTGAGCGTATCCACATTCAAATTGGATGATGGGTTTAGGAGTATCAGCTCCTCAACATGTGCCAACTTGTTTTTAAAATAAAAAGTAATTGGACAGTTGACTAAAAGGCTATTTCATGGGAAGGTGTGGGCAACTCCTTCATGTCATTATCAATTAAGCAGATAAAAGACCTGGAGTTTATTTGAGGTGCGGTGCTTGCATTTGGAAGATTTTTCTTGAGCAGAAAACATGCAGTCAAAGGAGCTCTCCATACACGTGAAACAAGCCATCTTTAAATTGTGAAAACAGAATAAAAACATTAGAGAATACAATATTAGGAGTGGCAAAATCTACAGTTTTGGTACATGCCGAGAAAGAAAAAAAGCACTGGTGAACAATGCAAAAAGACCTGGACATCCACGGAAGGCAACAGTGGTGGATGATTACAGAATCATTGAAGAGAAACCCCTTCACAACAGCCAACCACGTGAATAACACTCTCCAGGAGGTAAAAGTACGGATATCCAAGTCTACCATAAAGAGAAGACTGCATGAAAGTAAATACAGAGAGTTCAGTGCAGGGTGCAAGCGACTTGTAAGCCTCATGAATAGAAAGGTTAAACTGGACTTTGCTGAAAAACATCTAAAAAAGCCAGCACAGTTCAGGAAAAACATTCTTTGGACAGATGAGTTTAAGAAAAAGGTGGGGAGACGGTGCCGAACAGCTCATGATCCAAAGCATACTACATCATGCACACATTTTGCACAATTTCCTCCTGTAAAAGTCATATTTGTATATATTGGACCTATTTCTTATATTTTGTTCTAAAATATTGTATTATTTAATTTAGTTCAGCCTGTTACTGTTATTGTCTTGAAGTGGTTGCAACCAACATAATTTCCTTAGGGATGATTAAACTATTCTGATTCTGATTAAAACACAATGGAGGCAGTGTGATGGCTGCCAGTGGCACTGGGACACTAGTGTTTATTGATGATATGACACAGGACTGAAGCAGCTAAATGATTTCTGAGGTGTTCAGAGACAAACTGTCTGCTCAAATCCAGCTAAATGAAGTCCAGTTGATTGGACAGTGTTTCATAATACAGATGGACAATAACCCAAAAATACAGTCAAAATCCAGGAGTTTATTAAAGCAAAGTGGAAAATTCATGAATTACCAAGTCAGTTAGCTGATCTTAACCCAACCGAGCATTTCACTTCATGATGTCCATGACTTCAGGTTGTCAGTGCCAGCAATAAGTTTTCAACCAAGTTAGAAATGAATATTTTATTTTCACTTATTTAATTTGTCAGATTACGTCTGAGCCCCTGAAATGAAGGAATTGTGTTAAAAAATATTTATCGCCTTTTTATGCAATCTTTTTGTTCAACCCAACTTAAAGCTGAAAGTCTACACTTCAACTGGATCTGACTTGTTTCCTTTAAAATTAATTGTGGTAATGTACAGAACCACAAAAGCTGTGTCTGATTGGATGAAAGAGCTCTTATGAGGAGATCATTTAACCTGTTTTAAGTTTTTGTCATTCATGCATCTAAAATGATTTGATTTCATTTGAATTTGATAAAAAAATAAAAGTATGTAATGCTCAAAAGTAAAAGAGTAAAATCTGATGAGACTGAAAAATAAAACAAAAATAAAAACATAAATAAATAAAATAAAATAAAATAAAATAAAATAAATACCTCCATGAGCATGGCCACCGTCATTGGCCCCACCCCTCCTGGAACAGGTGTGATGTATCCTGCTCTCTGACTGGCGGAGGAGTAGTGAACGTCTCCAACCACTCGCTTACCGCTGGGCCTTGTCTCATCTGTAGCAGGGGTCAAAGGTCACAGAGTGAATCATTTTAAAGAATTACAGTTTTAAAGCTCAGAGCTAAACTTGGTCATTGGTTTATATTTTCCACTGCAGATCATTTTAGGATTGATTCACTTCGCAGGATTGTTTCCACCCAGCTGGGGTTCCTGTGGAAACAATCCTGCTTCTGATTGGTTAAAAGAAAAGAAAAAAAAACAAGCTGCTGGCTGGAAAAAGGAAGTCAATAAGCGTAAGGGGATGCTGATACCGGGGACATGGTTAATTCCACAGTCAATGACCACGGCACCCTCCTTCACCCACTCTCCTCTCACCATCTCTGCTCTGCCGGCCCCCACCACTAGGATATCAGCCCGGCCCACCTGCAGACGCAAGAAGTGTTTGAGTGATGGAGGCAATCTGTTCTGTTTGATTTTAAAGGTGATTTTGTTTGAATTTTAACTTTTTAATTTTGCTTTTTAGGTTAGCTTTTATTCATTTCATGATTTATTTCGTATCTGCATGTTGTTACCTGCTCAGGTAGGTCAGGTGTCTTTGAGTGGCAGGTGGTCACAGTGGCATGGTTCCACAGCAGCAGGTCGTGCATCGGAGCGCCAACGATTTTACTGCGACCAATAACCACCGCGTGCTTCCCCGCCACAAACACGCCTGCACAGGTACAGGAAGTCACAGGCAAAGGTGTTTACTGGAACTGTCAGTGATGATGTTTGTATGTCTGATGAACAACAAACACATGATTTCAGATTTACAATCATGTGGTTACAATTATGTGTCTGCAGCAGGTCTTTACACCTAACCACCGTTTATCCCCAGGAGACGCATCCGCCACTTTCAACGAATGACATAATGTTCACAGTGTTCCCAATGTTCTGAATGTTCTCGGTGTTGCCAATAGTCCCAGCTTTCTGAATGTTCTCAGAATTCCCAATGTTCCCAGTGTTTCTAGTGTGCTGAATGTTCTCAGTGTTCCCAGTGTTCTGAATGTTCTCAGTATTCCCAATGTTCCCAGTTTTCTGAATGTTCTCAGAATTCCCAATGTTCCCACTGTTCTAAATGTTCTCAGTGTTCCCAGCAGTCTGAATGTTCTCAGAATTCCCAATGTTCCCAGTGTGCTGCTACCTGTCTGTCTGATGAGCTCCATGCAGGCGTTGGGGGTGCAGGGGATGAAGCAGTCATTCAGATCTCCTCGAGACAGTTTACCTGCATTAATGCAGCTCAGCCTGCACACACACACACACACACACACACACACACACACACACACACACACAGTGTTAGTGATGAGTATTTGGTGATGAACACAGGAAGTGATGCGCTCACTGACCCATCTACGTCTTTTTGCGAGGACACAGCGTTGGTGATGAACTCAGTGTCAATGCAGTTTGCGGAGTCCAATGGCAGCTGCACGATCAGACCGTGTACGCACGCGTTCTCGTTCACAGACATGATGCTGTGCAGCACCTGCAGGGCGACAGAAAACAAGAACCAATCAGACCTTCGATCACGTCACGGAGAAAAGATGATGACGATGAAGATGATGCATGAAGACCTCGTCCTGCGTGGTTGTGTTCGGCAGCCGGATATGTTTGGCTTCAATTCCAACCTGCAGGAAACAAAGTGAAGCTGCATCAGCCCACTGTGTGCGTGTGCATGTGTGTGTACGGAAGGACCAGAGGTTATGGTTAGGTTGAGGCTGAGGTTTAAGCTGAGGGTTAAGGTTAGTGTTACGGCCCCTAGCCTTGGAAGAAGTGAGCCAGACTTCCTTCAAGCAAATTTGAGTGTGACAACACACTCAGACAATTGGCTGCCTGGGAACCTGTGGCTTGCACCTCCAGGGAAAGTCTATTGGACCAGCTGAGGGATGCTAGACCAATCAGTGACTGATTGGGCACACTTGCATCTTTAAAAGTAGGGATGGGTATCGTTTAGGTTTTATCCGATACCGGTGCCAAATCGGTACTTTTGAAACGGTGCCGGTGCTCAAACGGTGCTCAAACCGGTGCTTAAAGAATGGAGAACACAAAATTGGTCCAAAAACCTCTCATGTTCAGCTGTTTTTTGTAAAAAGATAACAATGTTAGCCTTTTCTGCAGCTATGGGGCATATATGGTATCACTCTTGGCTGGAAGCAGTGCTTAAACAATGGAAAAAACACAAACTTTGTCCAAAAACCTCTCATGTTTAACTGTTTTCCACTTTTTCTTTGGTCATTTTAGCCTTTTTAGCCAGGGTGAAGGGAGTATCTGCCATCAAACAAGAAGACAGCTGCATGTAGCTATGATGATGTTTGCTAGCTCACCTTACATGCATTAATGTAATAACGTGGTTAGCCTACTCAACGTAAATTAGCTACTCACGCAGAGAAGAACGGCTGCTGCCACCATCATCCGTCATCATTTCTGCTACACTGGCAGGGCTAGGGGCCAGGACTCTCCTCTTCGTGTTTTTGGGGGATGTTGCATAACAGGCAACCCACCGGCAGTAGATGTGCTCGGTGTGAGGTCTCGCGGCAAGCTATCAAATACGGCGCATTTCTGGGCTTTTAAAAAAAACGCTATGCGTCGCCAGGTGTTTCATCGGATTTGAGGTGTTACCTCCTTTGACAGTATCACAGTATCAGCTTAAAGCACTTGTTGCAGGCTGCTGAGTTTGCATCTTTTGCTATGAAGTACAGCCAGACTTTTGACCGCTTCGCCTTGGACATTTTTAATCTGTAGCTCTGCTCTAACAGAACGTACGTACCTGGCCCCGCCTGCTATCCTCGGAAACGTAAAATGATTGGCTAGAATCTAAAGTGTATCACAGCTCAGGAAAAAAACGCACCGAAATAAAGCACCGAAATGTGCGCTGCTTTTCGGTCTGGTTACTACCGTTTATGTCAGAACCGGTGCCATCATGGCACCGGACACCGGTACCCATCCCTATTTAAAAGGCTGAAGAAAATTCATTCTGGGTCTGCTGTTTTCAACTGAGTGTGCAGTCTGCGTGCTTCTGTCTGGTAACCTTGTTTGTAAATCCCTGTCTCGACTGAGATTCTCTTGAGTAATGTTAGTTGTGCTACAGCCCATGGGGCTAATTTTGATTTCTACTGGTTGAAGCTTTAAGCGAGGAAGTTGTTTTTGCATCGGTTGTTTGTTTGTTTGTAGTAAATGCTGCTATTATTTTTCAGTTCTCTGAGTTTTTTTGTAATAAAACATTTTCGACTCCGATCTTCCCCGTGAGAATCTCATTTATGTTACCTCCCTTAACCCCTAGCAGAGATGGTTCGTAACAGTTAGGGTAAGCAACTAAGGAAAATATTGTCAATTACATGTCTTCACTAAGATAGGAAAACGAGTGTGTGTATGTTGGTCACCTCAGCTGCAGCCTTCAGTTTGGTGCTGATGTACAGGTTAGAGTCATCTCTGTCTCCCACCTGTGACACACACATACAGTTAAAAATAGCCATCCTGCAGGATCCTGCATCCTTCTCATTCTCTGACATGTTTGTTTCCTCCTGGAGGATCCTGAGCTGCTCCCGACTTATTTGCGGCTTTTTATTTCTACATCATTCGTGTTTTTAATTTTACTGACAGAACTTCTTTGATTTTTGGTCGCTCGTTTTTGTCCCCTCAGGTTAAACTGCTGTAAGATTTTGGAGGTTTGTCCCATTTTTCACAAACAGACTGAAAATGATGGCCACGCACTCAGCAGTCACAGGTGTTTCTAATGTTCTGTCATTTATATCATTGAGGTGCACACGTCACCTGGTCACTGCTCTGCCGTAAACAGAAACGAGATGGGAGGCAGTCACATGTTTGTGTGTTTGTGTGAGAGGACCAGGAGCTCCAGCCTGAGCTGGGAGTGGAGGTCAAAGTTCAGTTGACTGGTTTCATCTGGTCACAAACACTAAAACAAAGCTGCTTTTTGTTGACAGGTGACAACAGGTGTGCACAGGTAAACTGCAGAGAGCAGCCCCGGGTAAAGTCTAGTCTGAGTTATGATGGCGGAGCTCAGAGAACGACCTGATCAGGTCACTGTGAGGTTGTTAGAAAAAAATCGGTTTGAAGTATCGCTCCATCCAGAAGGGGGCGCTTCAGGCTCTCACCTGCAGGACCACCAGGCCCGGTCTGAACCCGGAGAACTGACTCGCCATCTTCTCCACCTCCTTCTTCAGTCTCTCCCTCACTATTCTGCACACACAGCCGCAGGGCTGGGGTCAAAGGTCAGACAGTTAACGGACTCAGAAGCCGTTCTGGTGGGTTGAGACTTACTTGGACGTTTTGTTCCCGGAGATGACAGTTGCTATGGAGTGCAGGCTTTGTTGGTAACCGGTGGCCCTGACACAGAGCGAGTGGGCGGCCAAGGACAACATGACTAAAAGAGAGAGCAAGAGAGAGAAAGAGCTTCAGCTGACTGAGGATAATCAATAAAATGGATGGAAAAATCTGGAAACATCTGGAAATGTGAGGGGTGATAGGCAAACCAAACTTTAGGGACTTTGATCAGCTGTGACTGCGATGCATAAAATTCACAAGTTCAGAAACATTCCTGAGAAAAAAGACCTGCAGACGTTTTTACAGTGTTTCATGTCTTTATCCTCTCTGAACGTTTATCCAGCTTAGAATGGATGTGACCCAACCGATACACACGAGCTCATGACATCAACATTAAACGTTCTCTTATTTCCTGTTAGGACGATAGCACTCAGAAAGGCCGACGACACAAAATAACCCAAGAGTGAAAAGAGCAAACTTAAAGTCAAACAAAATGCCAACCGGGGCCTCAGACGGACCCAAAGCAAGAGAAAGCTCTGATATCACGAGAGGCAGGAGCTCCAGGGCAGACAGGGTTAATAACTGCAGCCGTCTCCCACAAACTGTGAGCGTGTTTAACTGTTTTCCTTCATTGTAATCCTCATCATCATCAGCACAAAGTAAACAGAGACTGAAAAAGCAGAGATACACAGAGTGACAGTCTCTGAATCTGTGATGGCTTCAAAATGAAGAACCTTTACTTTTTCTGAACTTTAATGAAGTATAAAAAGCTTCATTAAAGGTTTGGAGGGTTGTTTAAAGTTCACCGTCAGCACTCGCAGCTGCTTTTCTAACCTCACAGTGAAGCTCACATGTTAATGATTACAGCCGCTCTGCAGAGAAGAATTGAACCGAGACTTGTGCAGCTTCACACAAACACACACTCCTCTGCAGCGCTGCCACGTTCACCTCCAGCAGCTTGAAGTTTTCCAAGATTCCCGAAACTTCAGGAAACTCTATGCGACTTCAAGAAAGCTCCTGAAAGCTGCACAAGCACAAAGAGAAGCTGAAAGAGCAGCAGCTTCATACCTGAGAGGCAGAGCAGAGGCAGTGACAAAAAGCTGCAGCAGATGTTTCCGTCTCTGTGGAGCTTCTGTCAAAGTAAGGAAGCCCAGCAGTGACAAAAATACTATGTGAGGAGGGAGAGAGGCAGCCACAGCATCTGACAGGAGTTAATTATTGACTGAACGGGTATCGCTTATTGATCGATCAGACTGAGCTGGGTATGTGGACAGCTGCACACTTCTCCTTATCTCACCTCGGTCTACAGAAGCTATGCTCGTGTAGGTCTTTACTTACCTGCGCTGAGTTACCTGTACATCTGTCCACATGCTCAGAGTGCACACTAGCTCAACTTGACTTTATGAGCAGGAGTCCACTGATCGTGTGGTGTGTGGGTCACAGTCAGGAGCAAAGACCAAATCTCACATGTTGTAAAGTCTTTGTGCTTTTAACACTTAGACCCCCGGAGAGCAGTCATTTTGGTTTTCTACCTTAGACCCCTGCGGAGTCATCATTTTGCGTTTCTACCTTTAAAAGCCGGAGAGCAGTCAGTCAAATGCTGGAGTCGTTCATATGTATATTAGGTCGTTACCTAGGAATTCTGGAGGGAGGGGAGTGGGGGTGAGTGATTGAGGGGGTTTGGGAGTGGAGTGTTTCAGTTTGCCATCTTAGGGAGAAATCAACACATGTCCTTTGTATGTCCTTTGTTGCTGACATTTATTGATAAAAACAGTACAAAAAACCAACCATTTGTACACATATTTACAAATAATGATAAAAAGTGAGTGAGTACATTTCAACATTTTCAGCAATCACTCACAATCCTGGCACTGCCACGGTATCTGTCGTCTACATTTACCACATGTGTACCTGTAGCAGTGAACACATCGCACAGTGGCCTGATTTTTTTTGCATCTGTGTACTTGGATTTTAGGTCGCAAGCCACCCAAAACCTGCTCCATGCACCACTCAGCAGGCCATTTGTAAATATGTGTACAAATGGTTGGTTTTTTGTACTGTTTTTATCAATAAATGTCAGCAACAAAGGACATACAAAGGACATGTGTTGATTTCTCCCTAAGATGGCAAACTGAAACACTCCACTCCCCCACCCCCTCAATCACTCACTGAGTGATTGAGGGGGTGGGGGAGCTGCTACAAGCGGTGAGCTTCCTTTTGTGTTTCATCTTGATGCATTCTCAATCATCCAGGGAAACAAATCTCCAAAAGTCACCAACTTGGAGTGTTTCAGTTTGCCATCTTAGGGAGAAATCAACACACATGGGTGTATGTCCTTTGTTGCTGACATTTATTGATAAAAACAGTACAAAAAACCAACCATTTGTACACATATTTACAAATGGCCTGCTGAGTGGTGCATGGAGCAAGTTTTGGGTGGCTTGCAACCTAAAATCCAAGTACACAGATGCAAAAAAAATCAGGCCACTGTGCAATGTGTTCACTGCTACAGGTACACATGTGGTAAATGCAGACGACAGATACCGTGGCAGTGCCAGGATTGTGAGTGATTGCTGAAAATGTTGAAATGTACTCACTCACTTTTTATCATTATTTGTAAATATGTGTACAAATGGTTGGTTTTTTGTACTGTTTTCATCAATAAATGTCAGCAACAAAGGACATACAAAGGACATGTGTTGATTTCTCCCTAAGATGGCAAACTGAAACACTCCACTCCCCCACCCCCTCAATCACTCACCCCCACTCCCCTCCCTCCAGAATTCCTAGGTAACAATACATATGAACGACTCCAGCATTTGACTGACTGCTCTCCGGCTTTTAAAGGTAGAAACGCAAAATGATGACTCCGCGGTCAATTTAGCCAATTTAGCTTCCACTTCCACCATTTGACTGCTCTCGGGTTTTATAGGTAGAAAGGTAGAAGCCTGGGGATGCTAGTGTTAAACACAAATAAAAAGTCATCTGATCATTGTTCCATTTCCTGAGCTGAGTATAACATGAGATTAACTAAAAGGTAACAGAGCTTTTATTTTGGTATAGTCCTATGACAAAAAGGAAATAGTTATACAAGTCAATGAATTTGAGTAATCAGAAAAAATAAAAGAAATACAATCTCTCCTTCCTGTCCACACTGGGACCACAGTGACTGTTAACTTTATTCATGTTATTTTATTTACTATAAGTATTTGATCACAGAAACATTCATGCTGGCCGTACACTTACAGCTGTGGTTTAACAGTTCACTTCCAATATTTTAACACAACTACACGATTCACATGTATTACTAAAATATAATAACAGTGGTAATGATAATAGAAACTTTTTTGTTCCAGCTCCACAGATGCGAGCTGTATTTGTTCCTCTGTTACAAAACCCTAAAATAAAAACATTTCAGTCACTCAGAATTTCTGACACTATCATGACCTGAGCCTATGTGAGTGTGTTTGTGTGAGAATGTCTCTGTGTATGTATGAGGAATTACTGCTTAGAACTGAATCAAACCAGCCAGGAGAACCAGATTGATACTGGGATGGTGGACCAAAGGTCAAACCGCAGGAACCAGGAGGGACAGCCCACGCTGCTCTCAGCCAATTACATGGCAACCTGTCAGGGAGGAGGAGGGACTTGGTTTTACTTACATGGAGCCACTCTGCCGCATTTTCCGGCATTATTCTGATGCTGGGCTGCTCAGAGGACATGGTGCTGCGGTGCTTCCTGGGAAATGTAGTATAAAAAGAAAAGTGAAGAAAGGCTCACAGAGCTGAGAGACCTCACCTGCAGATTCTGCTTTCAGGGCCAAAGATCAAATCCAAAACACAACCCATCAAAAAAACCTTAATATGCACTGGCATCAGTGTTTCCGTTGAGCTGTCAGAGCCGGACCTTTAAATTTATCTGCACCAAAACACAAAAAGACACAAGAGGACACAACACACCGGATGAATTTATCAGTTTTAAAAGTCGTGAAATTGACAATAAGTTGCAAAGATTACAAATCTCCATGACAACAAACAACAGCCTGAGCTTCACACCATCACATGATGTCAGCAGGCCTGGATTGAGGAAAAATGCCAGGTGGATCACTACGACCAGTCAAAAAAAAAGATGTGCAGCAGCTTGAATGATGGATTCAGGGTCACCTGATTCAGCAGTAACTATATGCTTTAGCAAAAAGGAAAGTGTGAAGCCTAATCTTAAAAGTAGAGATAGTGTCTGTCTCCAGAATCCAAACTGGAAGCTGGTTCCACAGAAGAGGGACCTGAAACTGAAGTTGTTTCTGAAAGTGCTGTAGTAAAGTTAAAAAGGATATAATTGATCCATTGTTATCTTCTGCCCACACGGAGCAGCTGCCTGAGATACTCTCTGCAGAAGTCGATTATCTTGTTAATAATTTTACTTCTTCACTGTGAACGACTCTGGATGCTGTAGCTGCTGTGAAAAATAAATCTACATGCAAACTGAGGTTATTGTACTCGGCCCTGAAAATCTTAAAAATATGGTATCTAAGCAGATTCTTACTCTGGATGGCATTACCTTGGCCTGCAGTAACACTGTGAGGAACCTCGGAGTCTTCTTTGACCAGGATATGTTTTTCAATGCACATATTAAACAAAATGTAGGACTGCTTTCTTCCATTTGTGGATTATCCTCCTGAGAACTGAGGAAAAATGAATCATCCCATTGAACTTTTTTTTGATTTCCTTCGTCTTTGCAGCGAAAAGGTTTCACTCTAACACCTGAGATATCTATGGAAAGCTGGGATCTCCTCTGTTTAGTACATCGGGACTTGGTAAGATTGCTCTGATAAGACAAAAGATATCGACTGAAAACAAAAGTAGAGGATGTTGCAGAGGACAATGAATAGGGTGTTTCTTAGCAGGATTAGAAAAATCCTATCTCAGACTGAAAAACTAGTTCATGCATTTGTTACTTATAGGCTGGACTACTGTAATTCAATATTATGAGGATGTCCTAAAAATTCCCTGAAAAGCCTTCAGCTGATCCTAAATGCTGCATTTTCCTGTCTCAGTTTGAAATCATCTGAAATTGTAGCCCCCCCCCTGAATGAAGGCTGACACTTTACTGATGAAGTTTTGAAGGTTTAATGGCAGTAAACCATTAATCTCACCCGTGTTCTCGGCAAGTCCGTACTCCCGTGCGTTCTCGGCAAGTCCGGAGTCGCCGAGAACGCGAGTACGGACTCGCCTACTTGAGAATTGAGAAAGGGCCAGTGATTCGTTTATGCTAAGATTCAGCTTAGGAAGGGAGTGGGTGAGTGAGTGAGTGATTCGCTTATGCTACGATTCAGCACAGGAAAGGAGGGGGTGAGTGAAGGAGTGATTCGCTTACACTACGAATCCGCACAGGAAGGGAGGGGTGAGTAACTCAAATGTGCTGTTAGCATGTTAGCAGAGCGATGCTACTGTGAACCGAGGAGCTATTGTCTTGATGTGAGCTTTCTACTCAGGGTTTTTTCTTCCAGTCCAGAGCAGAAATGTTTTTATTAAGAAACTGGCTGTTGTTTTTTCCCCCCACAATTTTAATTATAAGCTAGATATATTTCTACTAATGAAATTAGTTTGCTAACAGCAACAGGGATGAGTCAGTGAGTCAGTTGGGCTTGTGAATCATGATTCACGAGTCAGTAAAGTGATTCTCGAGTATTGAACGATTCGTTCATGATTCGCACATCACTAGTGCACACTCACAACGATGGCTGAGCGTAAATGGAGTCATGTGTGGATGTATTTAACTCCACAAACAGCCAAGACGTGGTTTGCGATACATGTGGCAAGACAGTGAGGTGCTGTGGCAACACCACTAACCTTGTCAAACACCTCAGAGTAAATCATATCACAGAATATGATGAGCTTATATTGAGGCGAACTGAAGAGGAGGAGAGGGACAGGTGCTGCTAGGGCGAGACAGACGTCTCTCACGGAGTCCTTTAGTGCTGCAGGCAGGAAACGTTTTCAAATAGCGCACAACTTTTTTTTATATTTGTATATGATAATTCTGCATTATTAAGCAATAAGAACAAGTAAGTCTGATGTCCTTGAATCATTATGAAGTTATATTATTATATTATTATTACAATTACATAATACAATTATATATGAAATACAATGAAATATTAAGCTTTTGTACAGAGTATCGGTATCGGATCAGTATCGTCGATACCACCCTGAATTTTACTTGGTATCGGATCGGAAAGGAAATCAGTGGTATCGCACATCACTATTTTAAACACGAAGAGGAAGCTGGTAGTAGAAAACAGCGATGAGTGCCAAAATAAGGTGCAAGGAACTAAATAAATGTCACGGCTGCTTTTGAAAACCTGTCGATTACAGAGAGTATCACTGTTTTACCTGCTGACCTAGGCAGTCCAGTGACAAAGTCCAGGGAAATGTGGGACCAAGGACGAGAAGGTACGGCTAGAGGTTGTAGAAGACCGGATGGTCGCTGATTTCGGGTCTTGTTCCTGGCGCACACGTCACAGGCAGAGACGTAGTCCCGCACATCATGTTCCAGAGTTGCCCACCAGAAGTGACGACGTAGTAGTGCGATGGTGCGGCCGATTCCAGGATGGCAGGAAAACCGGGAGGTATGAGCCCACTTAATTACAGCCGAACGGGTTGCTGTGGGAATGAAGCGGCGGCCCGGAGGACCTGTGCCAGGGTCTGGTTCATCCAGTAAAGCACGCTTTACAGGCGATTTTACTTCCAGACCAGTCTATATGAGGGTTGTGTTTCTGTAGCCAGGGGTAGCCTAGGATGAGTGGTGAATCAGGAGAAGAGAAGGTGAATAAGGTAATGGCTTCATGGTGGTTTCCAGAGGTGACGAGGGTTACGGGGCCAGCCTGATGGGTTATCTGAGAGAATATTTGATCGTTTAATGCGGTAACAGGGATGGGAGGATCGAGAGTCTTGAGTGGCAAATGAAGGCGTCTAGCAAGAGCTAAATCTATTAAATTTTGCTCTGCTCCGGAATCAACGAGAGCATGGAGGGGGTGAGAAACCTTATTTAGACACAGGGTGACTGGTAGAATTAACCGGGGTTTGGAACTGAAAGAGGATCCGCCCACCTGTATCCCCGAAATTACCGGCGGGCGGAGCCTTTTGGCCAAACCGAACACTGCGCTAACCTATGCTCCACTGAGCCACAGTAAAAACACGCGCCCGACCGAAGCCGTCGTTCTCGCTCCTCTGGTGTGAGACGAGAGCGGCCGATTAGCATAGGCTCCGGAGCGGCGTCCGTTTCCACGGAAACGGGAGCGGATGTTGACACCGGACGTGACGGTGGAGGAAGTGAAAACGTACGAGGCGCAGGTTTACGATGTTTCTGGTTCTTTTCTGCCTCCCTTTCCCTCAGGCGATTATCTATCCGAAGGGAAAGGGAGACCAAGTCTTCAAAGGATTCGGGCTCATCGCGGGAAGCGAGCTGGTCTTTGAGCTCGTCGTTTAAGGCGCGACGGAACACTCCCCGAAGGGCATGATCGGGCCAATTGGCCTCGGCGGCTGCGGTACGGAAGTCGATAATGAACTCCGCGACACTCCGGCTCCCCTGTTGCAACCCGAGCAACCTTTCATCAGAACTACCCTCCGATACTGGGTGAGTAAAGGTCTTTTTAAACTCGCACAGAAAATCATCAAACGAGCAGGTTGGGAGCGGGTGAGCCGACAGGTACGCCTCGGCCCATAACAGCGCCTTGCCCTGTAGCTTAGCCACCAGATATGCTACCCGAGCTGATTCGCTAGTAAATGAACGGGGTGAATGCGTGAACGCGAGAGAACATTTCAGTAGAAAGGCCGTACAGCGGCCCCGCTCCCCAGAGTACGGCTCGGGTTCTGGGAATGCAGCATTGCGAAACACGGAGCCCGAAGGGGTCGGAGCTGGGGAAGACTGGGGAGGTTCTGCCACGGGCGCAGGGGACGCGGAGGATGGGCCTGGAGGAGGGGAAAGAGCCGACTGAATCTCCTGCAGGGAAGCTAAGATCCTAGCCTGGGTCTCGCCTATGGCTTGACACCGGGTGTCGAGAACCTGCAACGCTTGCTCATGAGCCCCTAAAATGGCTCCCTGCTTGGAGACTGCTGCACGTACTGGGTCTGCTGAGTCCATTTGTTGGCCAGTTCGTACTGTCACGACGACGGATGGCCGGTACTGAATAGGACTCAGGTGCAGAAACCCAGAGCGGAGACAGTAGATGATTTAATAGTTTATTACGGTTAAGTGCAAGGGGAACAAAAAAAGGGAAACGTGGCAAAGACAGAAAATGACGAGACGTGGAGCCTTGGTGTGGCGTGCCCAGGGGAACGTGGCTAGGGCGAGGGAACGAGGCCTGAGAAGTGGAACGGAGCTGAGTGGGGAACAGTCACACTGAGGGGAGAGGATATAGGAGTTAGGCAGGTAGTGCAGGCAGCTCAGAAGTGGCCAGTATAAGAGCAGCAATTCTTACTTGCAGTTAGGGACCTGGAGTGTTTGAGAGGGGGATGATGAAGATCCAGGGGAGGCTGAGTGGCGTGGAAAGGCTGACCTGAGATCCGGGGCTCCAGATGGAGTGTGATGGCAGGAGGGCAGGCAGGTGAGGCACAGAGGGATTTCCAAAATGATCACTAGGTATTCCGAGTCCGGAGGTGGAGTGAGCCAGGGTGGGTACAGCAACTGTAGCACAAAAGAGTCTTTGTTAGTAAGATGAATCACAGCGAGAATTTGAAACACAAGACCTGTTACCAACATGGGTTGATGACGAACTGGCAGTGAGTGAACATCGATGTGTGGTTTAAATCCCTCTGGCTTGATAGCCTGCAATAGGCTCCAGGTGTGCAGGAGCTGGAGTTGGCCCTGCCCAGGGGCGGATCCCAGGTCAGTTCAGGAGCCTAATGGAAACTCCAGCCACCCACCGTAGACCATGACAGTACCCCCCCCTCAAGGGACGCCACCCGGCGGCCGACCGGTCCCCAGCCCGCGACGTGACCTGAAAAAATCAGAGACAAGAGCAGGATCAAGGATAAACGAGCGAGGAACCCAGGCACGTTCCTCAGGCCCATACCCCTCCCAGTCCACCAAAAACTGGCGACCCCGACCACGGCGACGGACGTCAACGATTCGCTGAACCGTATAGGCCGGATGACCATCGACGAGCCGGGCGGGCGGAGGGGGGTCGGAAGGCGGGCACAGCACACTGGATAGCACAGGCCTGACTTGGGAAACATGAAAAACCGGGTGAATCCGCAGACTGGGAGGAAGCTCGAGCTTCACAGCAGAGGGCGAGATGACCGAGTGGATGACATACGGCCCAATAAACCGAGGAGCCAGCTTGCGGGAGGAAACTTTAAGGGGAACATCCTTAGCCGACAGCCACACCTTCTGCCCTGGAGCGTACCGAGGAGCTGGCGACCGTAGACGATCTGCATAGCGGCAGTGGCGGGCAGCAGCTTTCTTCAGTGCCTCCTGGGTCCGAGTCCAGACGCGGCGGCAGCGCTGGAGATGGTGCTGGATGGAAGGCACAGCCAAATCAGCCTCTTCCTCAGGGAAGAGGGGAGGCTGATAGCCCAGGGACGCTTCAAATGGAGAGAGACCAGTGGATGCGGAAACATGAGAATTGTGCGCATACTCCACCCATGGGAGATGTGCTGACCAGGTAGCCGGGTTATGGGAAACCATGCAGCGGAGCATGGACTCCAGCTCTTGGTTGAGCCTCTCAGTCTGCCCGTTGGTTTGAGGGTGGTAACCAGAACTGAGGTTGGCTCGAGCACCCAGGGCAGAGCAGAAAGACTTCCAAACCTGGGATGTAAACTGAGGTCCCCTGTCAGAAGTGACCTCGGCAGGAATCCCGTGGAGTTTGAAGACGTGGTCAACCATCAGTCTTGCAGTTTCCGTGGCAGTGGGTAGTTTCTCCAGGGCAACGAAGTGAGCTGCTTTTGAAAACCTGTCGATTACAGAGAGTATCACTGTTTTACCTGCTGACCTAGGCAGTCCAGTGACAAAGTCCAGGGAAATGTGGGACCAAGGACGAGAAGGTACGGCTAGAGGTTGTAGAAGACCGGATGGTCGCTGATTTCGGGTCTTGTTCCTGGCGCACACGTCACAGGCAGAGACGTAGTCCCGCACATCATGTTCCAGAGTTGCCCACCAGAAGTGACGACGTAGTAGTGCGATGGTGCGGCCGATTCCAGGATGGCAGGAAAACCGGGAGGTATGAGCCCACTTAATTACAGCCGAACGGGTTGCTGTGGGAATGAAGCGGCGGCCCGGAGGACCTGTGCCAGGGTCTGGTTCATCCAGTAAAGCACGCTGGATGGATTCCTCTATGTCCCAGGATAAAAACGCTACGCGGCAGGAGGCAGGAAGCACAGGAGCTGGTTCGGTGGGTTCAGCGTCTGGGTCGTAAAGACGAGACAGGGCATCAGCCTTGGCGTTCTTGGAACCTGGACGGAAAGAGATGGCAAACTTGAAGCGATCAAAGAACAGGGACCAACGGGCCTGGCGGGCGTTTAGACGCTTAGCTGTTTTGAGGTAAGTAAGGTTTTTATGATCTGTGAAGATGGTGAATGGGTGTTCAGCTCCTTCCAATAGGTGACGCCACTCTTCCAGGGCTAACTTAATAGCCAGCAACTCTCTGTCTCCTACATCATAGTTGCGTTCAGCTGACGAGAGTCGACGTGAAAAAAAGGCACATGGGTGTAACTTGGCCTTGGAACCTGAATGCTGTGAAAGGACCGCTCCGACGCCGACGTCGGACGCGTCTACCTCTAGAACAAATGGCTTGGAGTGATCTGGGTGACACAATACTGGAGCTGAAGTAAATAGGCGCTTGAGCCTACTGAATGCTACCTCAGCTTCAGGTGTCCAGATGAACTGTCTTTTGGTGGATGTGAGTGTAGTGAGAGGAGTGGCTACCTGGCTGTAGTTGCGAATAAACCTCCGGTAGAAATTGGCAAAGCCGAGGAAACGTTGTAGGTGCTTGCGTGACGTGGGCGTGGGCCACTCCAGGATCGTGCGGATCTTGGCTGGATCAGTCTTCACCTGCCCTCCTGAGAGTATATAGCCAAGAAAAGTGACAGATTGTGCATGAAACTCACATTTCTCGGCTTTGACGTAAAGTCGGTTTTCCAGGAGGCGTTGGAGGACTGCTCGGACGTGGACATGGTGTTCCTGGGGGGTCTTGGAGAAAATGAGTATGTCATCAAGATAAACAAAGACAAACTGGTTCAGGAAATCACGGAGCACATCGTTGACCAGGTTCTGAAAGACAGCGGGGGCATTGGTTAACCCAAACGGCATGACCAAATACTCAAAATGACCTAGGGGCGTATTAAAAGCCGTTTTCCATTCGTCCCCCTCCCTGATGCGGACAAGGTGGTAGGCATTGCGGAGATCCAGTTTGGTGAATACGGTGACTTCATGGAGGGTTTCGAAGGCTGAGCTGATAAGGGGTAAAGGATATTTGTTTTTAATGGTGATGTCGTTTAACCCTCTGTAGTCTATGCATGGACGGAGTGATTTATCCTTCTTTTCCACAAAAAAGAAGCCGGCGGCCACTGGAAAGGAGGATGGGCGGATGATACCTGCAGCTAATGACTCGTGGATGTACTTTTCCATGGACTCTCTTTCTGGTCTGGAGATGTTGAATAGCCGGCTAGAGGGAAGCGGAGCACCAGGTAGAAGGTCGATAGCGCAGTCATAAGGCCTGTGGGGTGGTAAGGACGACGCTTTGTCTTTACTGAAAACTTCCTGGAGGTCATGGTACTCAGGTGGGACGAGTGTGAGGTCAACCGGATCAACGCCCGAGGTGTTAGTGTCAGGGGCACCCGGCGGTAGGGCAGACTTGAGGCAGTGGGCTAGACAAAAAGGGCTCCAACTAGCGATTTTACTTCCAGACCAGTCTATATGAGGGTTGTGTTTCTGTAGCCAGGGGTAGCCTAGGATGAGTGGTGAATCAGGAGAAGAGAAGGTGAATAAGGTAATGGCTTCATGGTGGTTTCCAGAGGTGACGAGGGTTACGGGGCCAGCCTGATGGGTTATCTGAGAGAATATTTGATCGTTTAATGCGGTAACAGGGATGGGAGGATCGAGAGTCTTGAGTGGCAAATGAAGGCGTCTAGCGAGAGCTAAATCTATTAAATTTTGCTCTGCTCCGGAATCAACGAGAGCATGGAGGGGGTGAGAAACCTTATTTAGACACAGGGTGACTGGTAGAATTAACCGGGGTTTGGAACTGAAAGAGGATCCGCCCACCTGTATCCCCGAAATTACCGGCGGGCGGAGCCTTTTGGCCAAACCGAACACTGCGCTAACCTATGCTCCACTGAGCCACAGTAAAAACACGCGCCCGACCGAAGCCGTCGTTCTCGCTCCTCTGGTGTGAGACGAGAGCGGCCGATTAGCATAGGCTCCGGAGCGGCGTCCGTTTCCACGGAAACGGGAGCGGATGTTGACACCGGACGTGACGGTGGAGGAAGTGAAAACGTACGAGGCGCAGGTTTACGATGTTTCTGGTTCTTTTCTGCCTCCCTTTCCCTCAGGCGATTATCTATCCGAAGGGAAAGGGAGACCAAGTCTTCAAAGGATTCGGGCTCATCGCGGGAAGCGAGCTGGTCTTTGAGCTCGTCGTTTAAGGCGCGACGGAACACTCCCCGAAGGGCATGATCGGGCCAATTGGCCTCGGCGGCTGCGGTACGGAAGTCGATAATGAACTCCGCGACACTCCGGCTCCCCTGTTGCAACCCGAGCAACCTTTCATCAGAACTACCCTCCGATACTGGGTGAGTAAAGGTCTTTTTAAACTCGCACAGAAAATCATCAAACGAGCAGGTTGGGAGCGGGTGAGCCGACAGGTACGCCTCGGCCCATAACAGCGCCTTGCCCTGTAGCTTAGCCACCAGATATGCTACCCGAGCTGATTCGCTAGTAAATGAACGGGGTGAATGCGTGAACGCGAGAGAACATTTCAGTAGAAAGGCCGTACAGCGGCCCCGCTCCCCAGAGTACGGCTCGGGTTCTGGGAATGCAGCATCGCGAAACACGGAGCCCGAAGGGGTCGGAGCTGGGGAAGACTGGGGAGGTTCTGCCACGGGCGCAGGGGACGCGGAGGATGGGCCTGGAGGAGGGGAAAGAGCCGACTGAATCTCCTGCAGGGAAGCTAAGATCCTAGCCTGGGTCTCGCCTATGGCTTGACACCGGGTGTCGAGAACCTGCAACGCTTGCTCATGAGCCCCTAAAATGGCTCCCTGCTTGGAGACTGCTGCACGTACTGGGTCTGCTGAGTCCATTTGTTGGCCAGTTCGTACTGTCACGACGACGGATGGCCGGTACTGAATAGGACTCAGGTGCAGAAACCCAGAGCGGAGACAGTAGATGATTTAATAGTTTATTACGGTTAAGTGCAAGGGGAACAAAAAAAGGGAAACGTGGCAAAGACAGAAAATGACGAGACGTGGAGCCTTGGTGTGGCGTGCCCAGGGGAACGTGGCTAGGGCGAGGGAACGAGGCCTGAGAAGTGGAACGGAGCTGAGTGGGGAACAGTCACACTGAGGGGAGAGGATATAGGAGTTAGGCAGGTAGTGCAGGCAGCTCAGAAGTGGCCAGTATAAGAGCAGCAATTCTTACTTGCAGTTAGGGACCTGGAGTGTTTGAGAGGGGGATGATGAAGATCCAGGGGAGGCTGAGTGGCGTGGAAAGGCTGACCTGAGATCCGGGGCTCCAGATGGAGTGTGATGGCAGGAGGGCAGGCAGGTGAGGCACAGAGGGATTTCCAAAATGATCACTAGGTATTCCGAGTCCGGAGGTGGAGTGAGCCAGGGTGGGTACAGCAACTGTAGCACAAAAGAGTCTTTGTTAGTAAGATGAATCACAGCGAGAATTTGAAACACAAGACCTGTTACCAACATGGGTTGATGACGAACTGGCAGTGAGTGAACATCGATGTGTGGTTTAAATCCCTCTGGCTTGATAGCCTGCAATAGGCTCCAGGTGTGCAGGAGCTGGAGTTGGCCCTGCCCAGGGGCGGATCCCAGGTCAGTTCAGGAGCCTAATGGAAACTCCAGCCACCCACCGTAGACCATGACAATAAAAGCATTTAGGGTTATTTACACTCCCACCAAAATTATGAATAATTGGTTTACATAAGAACCACAATGAATAATTTTCCCCAACAAAATAACTCATGTAGAAGTTACCTTAAGAACTTTCTAACAATACATGTTTTTCAAATCAAATCAAATCAAATCACTTTTATTGTCACATCACATGTGCAGGTAAATTGGTACAGTACATGTGAGTGAAATTCTTGTGTGCGAGCTTCACAAGCAACAGAGTTGTGCAAAATACAATAATGTAAACAAGCAAAATACAAGAATGGCTACATCTGAAACTAATAAATATATGTACAATATATAATAGTATATGCATTCCTGGATGTGTATACTAAATATTTTTCTACATATGTGTGTGTGTGTGTGTGTGTGTGTGTGTGTGTACACATATTTTACAAATTAAATAGAGTAAACAATAAATAAAATATATAAAAATATACAGAGTTGAGACATGTGCAAAACAGTGGCATTACTGTACAGTATGGAGTGCATAATGTTGAAGTTCCAGTAGTGGAGGTGAGGTGTCTATGACGTGTTCAGCAGTCTGATGGCCTGGTGGAAGAAGCTGTCTCTCAGTCTGCTGGTACGGGACCGGATGCTGCAGAACCTCCTTCTGATGGAAGTAGTCTGAACAGTTTATGGCTGGGGTGACTGGAGTCCTTGATGATCCTCCCCGCTTTCCTCAGGCACCGCTTCCTGTAGATGTCTTGGAGGGAGGGAAGCTCACCTCCAATTATCCGTTCAGAGCACCGCACTACTCGCTGGAGAGCTTTGCAGTTGTAGGCGGTGCTGTTGCCATACCAGGTGGTGATGCATCCAGTGAGGATGCTCTCAATGGCACAGTGATAGAAGGTCCTGAGGATGCGGGGGTTCATGCCGAATCTTTTCAGTCTCCTGAGAAAGAAGAGGCGCTGCTGCGCCTTCTTCACTGTTTTGTTTGTGTGTACTGACCACGTAAGATCCTCAGCCAGATGTACACCAAGGAACCGGAAGCTGCTCACTCTCTCCACAGCAGCGCCGTTGATGGTGATGGGGGTGTGTACTTCTCTGCACCTCCGGAAGTCCACTATCAACTCCTTTGTCTTTGCGACGTTGAGGGTGAGATGGTTGTCTTGACACCAGTGGGTCAGGGCGCTGACCTCCTCCCTGTAGGCCGTCTCATCACCGTTGGTGATAAGACCCACCACTGTAGTGTCGTCCGCAAACTTCACAATGATGTTGGAGTTGTTAGTGGCTGTGCAGTCGTAGGTGTAGAGTGAGTATAGGAGAGGGCTCAGTACACACCCCTGTGGAGCACCAGTGTTCAGTGTGATGGGGGATGAGGTGATGCTGCCCAGTCTGACCACTTGGCGTCTGTCAGACAGGAAGCTAAGGATCCAGCTGCAGAGGGAGCTGCTCAGTCCTAGATCCTGCAGTTTCCTGTCCAGCTTCGAGGGAACGATGGTATTGAATGCTGAGCTGTAATCTACAAACAGCATTCACACATACGTGTCTCTCTTCTCCAGGTGTGACAGGGCAGTATGTAGTGTCAGGGCTATGGCATCATCAGTGGACCTGTTGTGGCGATATGCAAACTGTAGAGGGTCCAGTGAGTCGGGTAGTGCAGAGCGGATGAAGTCCCTGACCAGCTTCTCGAAGCATTTGCTCACGATGGGGGTCAGGGCTACAGGTCGCCAGTCGTTCAATGAGGAGATGGTGGAGGATTTGGGTACAGGGACGATGGTGGCCATTTTGAAGCAGGCTGGGACTACACACAGAGAGAGGGAAAGGTTGAAGATGTGTGTGAACACTCCAGCCAGCTGAGCTGCGCATGACTTGAGGACGCGGCCGCGAATCCCGTCCGGACCAGTAGCTTTGCGTGCGTTCACCTTCTTGAAGCAGTTCCGCACATCCTCCTCAGACACAGTGTGCGCACTGACGTCATCCGCGGTGCGCACACTGTCCGGTCTCATGGTGTTCGCTGTGTCGAATCTAGCGTAGAATACGTTTAGATCCTCACACAGAGAGGCCGTGGTCTGCGGTGTGCTGGGTTTCCCTCTAAAGTCTGTGATCGTGTTTAGTCCCTGCCACATACTCCGAGGGTTGTCAAACTGTTGCTCCACCCTGTCCCTGTACTCACGTTTGGCTGCTTTGATCGTCTTCCGGAGTTGGTAATGTGCGTGTTTGTAGTCCGATGTGTTCGCGGAGGCAAAGGCGGTGCTCCGTGCCGCCAGTGCCGCGCGAACATCTCCGTTAATCCAGGGTTTTTGGTTTGGGAAGGATTTAACTGTTCTGGATGGGACGACATCTTCCACGCATTTCCTGATAAATCCGCAGACTGAGTCTGTGTATTCATCAATGTCCCTAGCAGCCACGTGAAACATTTCCCAGTCCGCGTGATCAAAACAGTCCCGCAGCGCAGACTCCGATTGGTCCGTCCAACAGTGCACCGCCCTCAGGGTTGGAGCTTCCTGTTTCAGCTTCTGCCTGTAGGCGGGCAGGAGCAGGATGGAGCGGTGATCTGATTGGCCGAATGGGGCGCGGGGGAGGGCTTTATACGCATCCCGGAAAGAGGCGTAGCAGTGGTCAAGTAGCCGATTTCCACGAGTGTTAAAGTGGATGTGTTGGTGGAGTTTGGGTGAGACTTTCTTCAGGTTTCCCTTATTAAAGTCCCCGGTCGTGATAAACGCTGCCTCTGGGTGTGCGGTTTCCTCACTGCTGATCGCGCTGTACAGTTCCCTGAGTGCTCGGTCAGTGTTGGCTTGTGGGGGAATGTAAACAGCCGTAATAATCACTGCTGTAAATTCCCTCGGTAGCCAGAATGGCCGGCACTTAATCATCAGGTACTCCAGTGAGTCCGGTGAGCAGAAGGATTTGACCGGGTGCACGTTCGCATAATCACACCAGCTGTTGTTGATCATGAAACACACACCACCGCCTCTGCTTTTCCCAGTAAGATCCTGTGACCTGTCCGCGCGATGCACGGAGAACCCCGGTAGTTGTATTGCGGAGTCCGGTACCTTGTCCGATAGCCAGGTTTCTGTGAGGCAGATCATGCAGCAGTCCCGCATCTCTCGCTGGAATGAGATCCGTGCCCAAAGCTCGCACAGCTTGTTCTCCAGAGACTGCACATTAGCCAGTAATAAACTGGGTAACAGTGGTCTGTTAGTGCGCCGTCTCAGTCGAACCAGAACGCCAGATCTTCTCCCTCTGCGTCGGCGTTTGCGGCCTCAATTCAATTCAATTCTTTATTTATTTGTCACATGTAGTTATAACTAGTACAACACACAGTGAAATGTTTTTTCCGGCTAAAAAGTACTCCCCCCCGACTGTGCATCTTACTAAACTTATAATAAAAAATATCTATATAAAAGTATAAAAATGTATAATATCGTGCAAAATATTACGCTGTAATAGTTAAGAGCTATAGTGTACGTATTTACATAAATACAGATGTATATGATAAAATACAAATAAAAATAAGGATAAAACTCAAAGGAAAATTATATACTGTGTATGGAATTGTCCATCATGTTGTCCGATTTGTGTTTTGATTGAGGAGTCTCACTCTTTGTGAGTAAAAACTCCTCCTGAACCTTTCAGTTCTTGTTTTCAGGCTACAGAGGCGTTTCTCTGACCTCAGTGGCCTGAACAGTTTGTAAGCGGGATGGCTGGAGTCGTTAGTGATCCTGATGGCCCGGGATCTGCACCTTTCAGCGTAGATGTCCTGCAGTGTTGGTAAAGATGTTCCCATAGTGCGTTCAGCTGTGCGCACGACCCTCTGCAGGGCTTTCTGTTGCTGTACTGTGCAGTTCCCGTACCACACCGTGATGTTATTACACAGGATGCTCTCAATGACCCCGGTGTAGAATCTCCTCTGGATGTTCTTGGAGATCTTAAACCTCTTTAAACGCGTCAGATGATAGAGGCGCTGTCTGCCTTTGCTGATGAGGAAGTCCGTATGTGTGTTCCAATTAAGGTCCTCGTTGATATAAACACCGAGGTATTTAAAATTAGAGACTTTCTCCACAGGGTTTCCATTGATCTGAATTGGGGTGTGAGTTTTCTCGCCTCTCTGTCTCCTAAAATCAATCACCATCTCCTTTGTTTTGCTGATATTCATGGAGAGGTGGTTTGCCACACACCACTTTGCTAATCCGTCCACCTCGCTTCGGTAGGCCCTCTCGTCATTCCCGGAGATGAGTCCTACCACCACTGTGTCGTCAGCGAACTTCACAATGGAGTTAGTGGGGTATCTGGCCGTGCAGTCCGCGGTGTAGAGGGAATAAAGAAGAGGGCTAAGCACACATCCCTGGGGGGCCCCTATGTTCAGTGAAAGGGTATGAGAGTACACATCCCCTATTCTCACCGACTGTGGTCTCGCAGTCAAAAAGCTGTGAATCCACCTGCACAAGGATGTGCTGAATCCCAGATCCCGGAGCTTATCCGTAAGGATGTGGGGCACTATGGTGTTGAACGCTGAGCTGTAGTCTATAAACAGCATTCTCACATAGTTCCCACGTCCCTCATCTAGATGGCTCAGTGTGGTGTGCAGGACCTGTGCTACAGCATCTCCATCCTCCAGGGCCAGAGAACAAAGGCGTCTCAGGTGAGATGAATGGGGGGTCTGCAAACGGAGCGTCCGTGTTGCAAAACTTGAACTCCGGAAAGTTATAAGAAAGACCGTCTTTTATGTCCAGTAAGGTTTGTCGGTCGTACACAAGGAGACATGTGCTACTCGCGAAAAAATGAAGGAAAAGTAAAATTAAACACAGAAAAAAGCTGTTGCTTGGGGGAGCTCGCGACAAGGCTGCCATACTCGGCGCCATCTTGGAAAAGATCATGGCGGTACTACCTGATTAACCCACCTTGGTAACATTCAGAGCTATGGCTGCCATGGTGTCATTTTTTGTGGTTGAAGCGACGTTTGTAGGCCTTTCATTTGCCATGTGACTCTCATTGTGCAAACAGGATGAGTGTGGTGATGACGACAGTCTCTGGCATTGTGGACCACCTTTAAGTACCTGTAGCACAGTTTATTGTCCTTCACAAATGTCCATTTGTGGTCTAGTGACTTTTCTGAGAAGCTTGGGCACTTTGACATCTGATGACTTTCATCTTTGCAGAACATGCAGGCCACCTTTAACCTTGTGTCATTTCACTTTTTTCTCCTTGTACTGTGGCTTGTGTAGTAAAGACTTGAGTCACAGATCTGTTTGGTTTGGTCTCCCTTGTGTGTCTTTTCTCCAAGCATGAGCTTGGAGTACGGTTCAGTACGGTTCCTCTCGTACTGAGCAGGATTACTATTGCAACAACACATCATCAGTAGGGTAAAACTAACCTGTCTCACGACGGTCTAATCCCAGCTCACGTTCCCTATTAGTGGGTGAAAAATCCAACGCTTGGTGAATTCTGCTTCACAATGATAGAGGGAAAATCTTCGCTTTTCATGAGAGCAACTGTGACTTCACGATTCCAACGCATTGTGAGCTAACCTGAAACCTTTTGCAATCATTTTTGGTTTTCCTCACAGTCACTTAGTATCTCTAAGCCCTTTACATGTGGTGTTGCTTGGAGACAGGAGACAGGACTTTCTGCATCTTTTGAGTGGATTTTAGGCCACTTTGACAGTTTGTCTTTGAATGCCTTTTGAACAACAAATGGCTTTTGAACAACAGAAATAGGCGTGCACATCACAAGACCACCTCAGGTAAGGCAGCGACGACTCCACCACGTCAACAAGATGGAGCAAATGCAAATCAGCAATCGGATCCAAGCACCAAGAGAGATTTTTAAAAGCGAATTGTTATATTATTAGAAATGATTTAGATATGTGTTGATCGTACTTGAATAAAAGTGCCTTTTTTAATCTTGCCTGCTACGTTGGCCTGTAGGATGCCTATAAAAAGCTCCAGTGTTCATCTGGATGTTGTCGGTGGGAGAAATCCTCATCCAGGTAACTTCCTCTCAGCTGTCTGGGATCTCCTTACCCTGTTGACTGAGCCTGCATCATGATGCTCCAGTGTAGCACTTTGTGGCTGATATTTAAAACAACAAGAATCATAAAGATGTTTCCTGTTTCAGAGATCAGTGCTTCCTTCTCCACTGAAAACACTGTTAGAGCAATTTTAGACTTTCTGGTGCTATTGTAACTTGTCAGCACAAGAGGGAGTAGTAACATCTCCACACACATTTAATCCAGGTTCAGTGGTGCTCAGGTGTGAATGAGCCTGGATATGCGTGTAAGGTCCTGTTAGATCAGAGCTTCCCAAAGTGTGGGTCCTAGGGGGGGGGCGCAGAGCTATTGCAGGGGGGGGGGGGGGAGGGGGAAAAAAACGGCTTGGACACTGCTAGCACAGGGCGCCCACACAAACGCAAAGCAGGAGATGAAGTATAGCTGAATATGTTTCCAAACCAACTTCATTCTAAGCCAAAGACTGGTGAAGCATATCTTCATATGCTATGAAGATATGATATGGTGAAGCATATCTTCCCCTTGGTTTCACCTGCACAAGTACCAAGTACCAAGTACAAGTACAAGTACCAAGGTAGGTCTCCGCTGTAGAATTGGTCTTCCCTTCGTCGGGAGCATGCGCTGGGCTGTTCAAATCACGGACAAACAGTATCCCACATTCTTGATTTTTAGTTCACAAACACTTCTCATAATGACTAACTACTCCTGACATTTTGGAGATGTTAGCTCTTTATACAGTAAAGTTACAGTGGGATACAAATAATATCAGGCTGATCCTGCCACGATTTGTTCCCCGGTTCAAATCACAGACTAACAGTATCCCATAGTTGTTTATGTTTTTAAACCCATTTTGCACAGAGAGGCATTTTTTGAAAAATGTATTGATAGCAATGTTGAATATTATTACACAGGAAAAAAACAACTACACGTAAAATAATGACACCGTGAAGCCTCTGCCTTTCTACATGGAGGGACAGTAACTGCGTGTGTATATGTAAGCGTGTAAAAACTGAAGATAGTCAGATTAACAGTAACAGTATTTTGTCTCTATCTGCCATTCTGCAATTCATCTGATGTAAACAATAACATGGCGCACAGCGTGATGTGAAAAAAGGCACATACCTTTGACGTTGCGTGACAAACTCTGTAGTCCTCGTCCACACGTAAACGCAAAAAAGGAGTTGTAAAAAATCTCAGCTTGTATATTTATTTATTTTTGTTTGAGTAGTCTTTTCACCAAATATTTTTTTACTGTTACTTGAGTAACTTTTTTGAAGACTACTTTTCACTTTTACTTGAGTAATAATATTTTAAAGTAATGCTACTCTTACTTGAGTACAATTTTTGGATACTCGACCCATCTCTGACTGCATTACAGTACTCGAGTACTTCTTCTGCAGACGATTTAATCTAATCTATGATGCTTTTAAGATTCATCCATTCACCCACTCCACCTGTCGGTGTGGCATGTCTCACCTGAAGGTACCGGAGAGCTCTACAGTTCAGTTATTTACTCAGACCCTGGAGGGTCAGATCATTCCTGCGTCCTGGCACAGGTGAACACACCTGTCAGGTGTATCAGAGCTTCCTGTTGCTGTTTCACTGCACATGTTATTTAATATAAATGTATTTTGATACATACATCAGATTTGATATATACATCAGACGTTACAAAGTCTGAGGTCACCTGTAACTGCCTCACTGCAACACATGATCAATACAGTATCGGTATTCCAGTGGAAACTGTTTACTGATTTTATATGAAGGAAACAAGGAAGAAATTTATTAAGGAGCACTGATCAGGAGTATTGCTCGTGTATTGATCTGTTTCCACAGAGCTTCCTCTCGTTCTGATGGCATGTTTTCTTTTCCTTTCCTGTCATCATGGTGACTTCACGCCCTGCAGAAGAATGAAGTCCGGCGGCTTCGGCTGCTCTAAGCTTCATTCCTGTCATTCCTATTGTTCCCCCTCCAGCACGTCATGAGCAGGTCTGATGATCTGCTGTCTGATTGGCTCATAGGTCACAGGTGAGATAAAACTGTTTTCCTGGCTGATACTCAGGTCCAGCAGGTGTGACTCACCTGTGCGATCCAGCTGATAATCAGCAGGTGAGACAAAGAGAAGGAATGCAGCCCAGCAGCAGGCCGCCTCACTTCCTGTTCACCTGGATGAGAGGGGAAGGCCTCAGCTGATTACACTTTAACTTCACAAACCTGAGCAGCCAAAAGAAAATGAAATAAAAATGTCTGAAAAGATAAAAAAAAACTGAAATAAACAGAATAAATCCTTCAAACAAAGACAAACAATCACAACTGCTTCCTGTTTATTGATCTCACGTTGGCCTGGGCATCAAACCGTAGACCTCTCACTTCTCAAACAACAGAATCAGCTCATTTACCATCAGCCAGGTGAGACACACCTGGATCAGATGACTCTGAAACAGCTCTTACTTACATGCTGGTCTTGCACTTGCCTTCCCACCCGTGTGACCAGCTGTGAGAGCAGGATGCGAGTGAAACGAGTAAACGCCAAATAAATCCCCTGAACTGTCCAGCACATTCATCAAACATGATGCCAGCGTGCTCCCTTCGCCTGCAGGACGAGAACCCACCCGTCTGTGTTAGAAAAACACTGAACTTTGACCCTCTGCTGACAGTCTCCTGGGTACCACCTCACCAGGAGGAGATCCCAGAGGAGGAGGCCGGGAGACGGACGTCTGAGCTTCTCTGGACGGATGGAGGTACTGTTATGAAATTGCAGTGATGCTTGACCCCTCACTGAAAAATAATAGAGCGTAAGCACACATCTCTGACCTCTGACCTTTGAGAGTCAGCATGTTATGTGACACGGAGTGGGCCTGGGCTCATGTCTGAATTGGTCGGTGGCATTAAAAGAGAACCTCAGTGTGTCGGGAACGGATTTCCTGTAAATAAAGCTCAAAGAGTTTGAATGAAACTCAGAGGTGAACGAACTGGTGGAGCAGGAGCGTCTGGGTGTTTTCATGTGAAGCAGCTTGCCTTGTCATTACCTGTCCAGGCAGGTAACCTCCTCCTGCCGGTCGGACCAGTTGCGCCTTCATTCCTCACTGCTGTTTAAAAGGTGGAGACGCCGGCTCAGAGCGCCACACCGCCGCCTGCTCGTCCTCTCTGGTGCAGTGGTTCTAGATAGTTCAACAGTACAGCATTCGTTTGTGAAATGTTTAGGACCACTTGATCAGAGCAAGGAACTCACAGCTGGGAACTTCTGCAGGGACTCAGAGCAACACCTAAAGTCCCCGTCCTGTTTCCTGCGAGCCGGACGCACCTAAGCTGTGACAGGTAGAAAGGTCTGAAGATAAAGGTGGGGTTTCTGGGATGATTCCAGGTGTTTGATCTTTGAAGGCTGTTTACATCCACAACTTTTATTCATGTTTTAAATGATGTCTTGATGTTTGTGAGCTTCGTCAGCCAATCAGATTGCAGCTGTGACTTTTTCTGGATAAAAGCTTCTTCCTGTTCCACATGTAAAACTTGACGTCACAAGACAACCGACGTTTCCCTCAAGTCTTGATTTGGAGATCTTGCCCTCCATGGGCCTTTGCACGCCAACCAATCAGATTACACGTTCTTCCCATGTTGTTGAAAATGAAGAATAACTGTAACAGATGTAGACTGTAAAGTAGAAAATTAATCACAGCAATGTCAGAATCATTGAATCATTGAAGAAACATTTTTATCTGAGTGCTCTGCTCTAATATGAATATTTAAACATATCTGAGCTCCTCTTGTAAACACTTCTGTGAGCTTCCTGCTGAGCAGGAAGTGTGTGCATCTGTTTGTTTTGTCATTTCCTGTTGTGAATAAAGTGCTTTACCGCAATAAAAGCTTTGTATGAATCACTGCGCCATTCAGGCCCTATCCCCTCCATTTACTCATCGTGATGGTTAAATCTGGTTTGTACAATAACACAGTCTCATGACGAGAAGGATATCGTCATCGCTCCATATCCAAAAGATAAAAGATATCAGCTGTGTTTGTGTGTTATGGTCACACACTGGTTTTATGGTTATGCTACAGCTGATGGGAAACGTATTTTGGAGGTACAGGACAGGAAACCAGCAGATGAGGAGTGAAAAAAACTTCCATACAGCCATCCATTCGCTTCCGATTATCCTTTTCAGGGTTGCCCGGGGCACTGAATTCCAACTGTAATAGGGCGAGAGGCAGGGTACACCATGTACAGGTCGCCAGTCTGTCACAGGGCTAACACACAAAGACAAACAACCATTCGCACTCACATTCACTCCTGCATTCACACCTATGGGCAATTTAGATTGATTGATTTACCTATCCCCACTAACTGCATGTCTTTTGACTGTGGGAGGAAGCCGGAGTACCCGGGGAGAACCCACACAAACACGACACAGAAAGACCCCAGCCTGATGGTGGAATTGAACTCAGGATCTTCTTGCTGTGCGGCAACAGTGCTAACCACCGTACCACCCTGAAAAAAAAACCCTGAATCATTTAATAAACATATGAAGCTGTCAGTTCTGTTAAAGGGCTGAACTAACCCTTCCACCAGTAATTGTGGTTATAAAGCAGGTTGTATTGTGTTACTGTACAACTGTGATGGTATGGGCAGAACTTTGTGCCATCAGAAACAGAATTCAAATAAGTTAAATTCAAATTTGAATTGCTCGCATTGAATCTGAAATGTAAAACTGAATTTGAAGTAGCATAATTTTAAATTCAACTTATTGGTTTGAAAATGATCATCACTAAATTGAAATTGAATTTTATATTTTGAAAATGAATTCATTTCCTTTGAAACTGTATTTTATCCTTTAAAAATGTAGCTCTCGAATAACTTCAGTTTCACTTATCACTATTCAGTTCTACAATTCAATTTCAATTCCAAAATTCAGTTTTTTGGGACTTACATCTGGTTCCGGTTCCAGAGTAATCGAGCACAGATTAATAGAACTACATTTTGCCAGCGGACCGAAAGTATTACTCACGGGTATCTACAGCATCTTGAGCTGCATTAAGACTTCAGAAGTCATTCGTCATGTCGAATGACCAGCAGATAAACTCTCAAATTTGTAATAAATGTATTAAATGTATAAGAACAAGCATCAAGTTAACAAATGACAGCCGTACAGTAACTTTTATTCTTATTGTAGCTGTTAGCTAAAAATGCTAATTTAGCGTAGTTTGCCCTTGCTTCAGCTTTGACAAATATGATTGACTGTTTCTAGTAGAATTCCAAAGTTGTCATTTTAAACTCAATTCAAATTTTAAGATTCAAAGCAACTTTACCTGTGGCTCCAGTCATTTTTCTCCACGCAACTCACTTTATTCCTCCTGTGAATCTAGCTATTGGCCCATTCTCTCCATTTCACTTTAACTTCTCCTACCCTATCGTATACTTGGCTACAGAAAGTGGCGAGCCAGGAGAGTTTGCAGAGTTGTTAGCCCGCCTAAAATTTAATAAAACCTTTAAGAGTGCCCGGAGCTTCAAAATGACTTTTTTTTTTTCAACGACTGGTACTTTTACGTGTGCTAACAATGGAAGTTGTGAAAACAGAGAATGTTAAAGTTCAAAATGCTGTTTTGGTCAGTGGTTTAACTAACACAATCATTGATAAAGAAATAATTGAGTTTGTAAAAGCTTTCGGTCCTGTCAGTAGGCAGATTAAGCTACCAACTGGTGGTCAGATTATTGTGGAGTTTCAACATGAGGCTACTGCTAAGGAACTAGAGAAAAGATATCCGGTTGTTAAGTCTGACATCATTAGCCATGTCTGGACCCAAACTCCGCTGCAGGTCCCTAAGTCAAATGATCACTGCAGCATTACTGAGAGTTAAAAACTGTCTCAATTCTTTCATCTGTAATAAAATGATCAGTGTTGCTGCTCTACCAGGTGTAACAATTAAATTTAACATTCAGGCATCCAGGAAAACGTAATTTATGACATTTAACAGAGTTAGAAGTTAGCAGGGAGTTAGCTCGCTAGCTTCCATCCAGCATAACATAAACAGTAAAGCTGGAGGACGAACGCTAACGAACTTTCCACTCGATAAAAGTTAATGTGAGGGTTCCCAAAGGTTAGGGGCAAATGCAATCGCATGGTAGGATGCTGTAAACGGACCAAACGTCAGTCAGGAGACCCACCGAGATAATCCCGCCACAAAACGAGGTTAGTCATTAATATACTGCTGCTTGGGCTGCGCTGTAGTTACATCGTAAGGGTTTAAAAACTGAGCTTTAAAATGATTAGCGGTAATAAAAACCGAGAGAAGCCAACAGTGATCACTGACTGATTTTAGGGGCTTGTTGAGATTAAATAGAACAAGATACAAAGCATTAAAACATGTTAAAAATACAACAGCCTTATTAAATGCAGAATACGTTGGGCCCGGAAGCAGGATTAATCATGTCATCACTTAAAGACCGGATTTGCCTTACGACAGACCTTGCACTGTGAAACCAGAAGTTGTCTATCACATTCAAGACCTAGCCAGTGCATATAGAAACCAACGGAACAGCTACTGTAACCTTTCAGAGCTTAAGGATGTAGCAGCGCGAAGCAACCAATCTTTTGAAGACGTTTTCATGGATGAACTAGCTAAAATTGGGGAGTCATTGGGAGGAGATGTCCACAAAGCTGAGCCTTCCACTGAACAAGAGCCAGTGCCCCACAGTGATGAGGCCCTACCTTCTCCCCCTTTAACACCCAATAGCAACCATGTAAGTGCCTTGAACTATATTCATCCACCTGCAGAGGCCAAATAAAACAAACCCCTCAGATTCCCACCAACCTTTTAAGCACACCTGAAGTGCAGCGAGTTATTGTAGAGCACATTGTTAAAAGCCTCATTTTGTGGAGCTACTTCTCCAACTACTAGTGATGGGAATTCCGGCTGTTTTTAGAGAACCGGCTCTTTTGGTTTGGCTCACTAAAAACAGCCAGCTCTTTCGGCTCCCAACCAGCTCTTCAGGTTGTTTTGTTGCTTTAATTAATTTATTATCAACAACAATATAAAACTATGCACAAAAGGAATTACTAAGGTAAAAAAAACATGGTTTTGTTTATATATGTTTATATATAAGTATATACGGTGGCCCCTAGAGACAAAGCCGAAAGAGAAAGAAAGCCAATTACAACAACAAGAGACAATATTGTCACATTAGAAAGGTATAGTAATGATCCACAATTATTTTTGGTTGTGGATGATAAATTTAGATTTAGAAAGTTTATTCATGCAGTGAATCCTATGTATGAAATTCCAAGCAGGAAAACACTCTCCCAAAAAAATCATCCTAGGCCTATATGACAGAGAATGTGTATCTTCTTTTTGTTTTGCATATTTTAATTTATATATTATTGTGTTGTGGTTTGCAGTGTTTTGTGTTGTTTTACTTTAAATTTGTTTAAAAGGAAAAAGCTGAAAATTTAAATAGTTAAAAGTTGAAATGTAAATAGTTGTTTTTTGTATTTTATGATTCATTTATTACATTTTATGTGGTGTGAATAAATAAAAGTATATTTATGGTGGCCCCTAGAGACAAAACACATACAAACTCCGAAGCATGTACAAACTGCAAAACACGTACAAACTCCGAAGCAGGTCACTGAGCACCTGATGGCTTTGAACTTTTCTTGTCCATCTTCCATTGGTTTTCATTTTGCACTCCAGTATGAACACAAATCCCCCAACTCGAGGTTCGCCACAATATAACCTAATAGACCTACACCTTAGTTCACAGATTCACTTTGTCTAAGGTGTATTTCTGGGATTTCACACAACCCAGGATTCAAATCATGAATATATAATGGGATTGGATTTACATCATTATGAATGAAATGTGCTCTATCTGGAAGCAGCCGGCCCCCCTCCCCTGTCGACAGGTTGTGTGTGAGATCATCAAACTGTAAATTATTAATTTTAAATTGTTATTGATCCCTTAACCCCTAGTCCTAAAGTGTGTATTTATTTTCTTACTCTTCTTATATTTGTTGTTCGTTTACTTTCACTGCTGTAAGTGGAGCCTTGTCTCGTCTCTCTATATACTGGACTGTATATAGCGGAGATGACAATAAAGTTTACTTTGACTTCAGCAGCAAGCACCGAGGGCTCTCGCGCTCACTTTTCGCGTGAATTTCGAAAAAACATCGGTGCAAATTATAAGTCTGTATCATAATGGCTCGTGTTTTCGTGTTTGTTGGTTTTTTTTTTATTGTTTTATTTTGCGAGTTGGTTATTAGATGCTGCTCCAGCCAGCCAGAGAATCCCCCACCGTCCCGCCCTCTCCTTCCTGTGCCGCAAGCAGCAGGCGCACCTCGCAAACGGAGGGTGCCCTCACTCCCAGCAAATGGGCGATAGAAAACCGATCGGTGCCTATGTCATTCCCAATATGCGCTGGCTGATGTCGGGGCAGCATGAGTACGAGCAATTTTTTTTGTTTGTTTTTTTGCCGATGCCCGTGAATCCGCCCCCCACCACATGCTCTCATGGTAGGAACGATTATGAGCATGAAATGGATAACAATTCTCCTGACCTCCAGAAGCAAATTGCTGACCTCAGGTCTCAAATCGCACAGCTCAGACCTGACAAAACAGAGAAAAGATCAAAGAAACCTCAAAAGGAAGCAAAAAAGAACACAAGTACCAAAACTCATGAAAAGCCGGAACAGATACTACAAATTGCTGCAGTGTAAGCCAAACCCAAACCTGGATACGGTTTCAAGTGTGGGGAAGATGGTCATATCGCTTCCAACTGTAGTAATGAGGCCAACCCAGCATTAGTAGCCGCTAAAAGGAATGCCCTCAGACAAAAGCAGTGAAAATGGGAAATATCCAGACCAGTCGATGAGTCCTTTAATTTAAACAAGAAGGAGCCCCTGTTGCAGGACAGATGGGTGCTAAATCTGAACAAAGTCCCACCAAGGAAAAGACAATGAAAGCCCAGTGTGAAACAGCTAACGTTCACTCAGTGCCTAAACTCCCCAAAAGACTTGTGGGTAGAAATGCACAGCCAGAATGGTTATCAATGGCATTGAATGTAGTTGCTTGCTCGACTCAGGGTCTTAAGTAACCACTATTGCCCAATCCTTCTATCAAGAACACTTACCTGATCATCCTATAAAACCCATCAGTGATCTCCTAGAGGTTGAAGGTGCGAATGGTCAGACAGTCCCCTACTTGGGATACATTGGGACGGGAATCATGTTCCCCAAAGATCTCGATCAGTCAGAACTTGAACTATCTACTCTTCAATGGTTCAATGGTTCAATGGTAACTTTATTGTCCCTGATGGGAAATTGATTCGCAGTATGTCAAAACAAACAACAAACATACAACCAACACATCACGTACACTCATTAAAAAAATACTATAATATAATATAAGCCTGATAAAACAACCTAGATATTCCATCGAAAAAAGTGCAATGTGCAATGGCAACAACACTTACAATTTAGTGTTGTTAATTAAGATAATAGCACTAGGTACAAATGACAATTTGTGTCGCTTTGTCTTCACTGCAGTCATTTTATAACGACGACCTGATGGAAGCAGTTGAAAATCGTTAAAGAGAGGATGATCTGAACACAACAGGACAGAAGTTGCCTTCCTCAGCACCTGCCTGTTATAAAAGTCCACAAGCTGGACCTGAGACCTCCCTGAAATCTTGCCCGCCACTTTATCCAGATTGTTAAGTCTGGTCTTATTATCCATGGACATACTACCGTACCAAGCAATGATACAGAAAGTTAAAACAGATTCAATAAAACTTTTATAAAAGAGAGTCATCATTTCAGATGAAACATTAAAACCTCTCGCCTTAGTTGTCCCTGATATTTGTTCAAACTCAGACACAACTCTACTAATTGGCACAAATACACTTGACCCCTTATATAAGCATCTTTGTGAGAGCACCTTACCTGACTTTGAAGTAATCCCTTATGGATACCAACAAGTGCTAAAGACATTAGCACTGAGAAAAAGACAAACTGACAGTGGCAAGATTGGCTTGGTAAAACTTTGAAGTAGAACCCAAGAAGTCCTTCCTGCAAATCAAAAGCTACTACTGGAAGGTTTCATGCATGCTAGCCACGCTAAGCCTGAACAGTGCGCAATTATTGCATAGCTCTCTACCTGGTGGTGTGTTTGTAGATTGTTGCCTTATATCTCTGCCAAAGCATGGTCCTTATAAAGTCCCTGTGTTGCTGAGAAACGGGACTAACCATGACATTACATTGCCCACTAACTGTGTAATTGCTGAGTTAGTTGCCCCTGACTGTGTCATGGCATGTCCTGAGCCTGAGAAAGGTGACCAAAAGGTGTCTGCTACGTGTAACTCTCAGCAGCAGACCTCAAACTCAAGACCCCTTCTCAGTTTCGACAGTGGTGAATCACCACTATCTGAAAAGTGGAAAGACAAGATAACTGAAACGCTAAACACTTTCTCCAATGTTTTCTCACACAATGATCTTGATTTTGGACACGCCACACATATAAAACATCACATCAACTTAAAAGACGAAACCCCATCCAAAGAGAGATCTCGCCCAATTCGTCCCCATGATTACGAGGCAGTTAAAAAGCATTTACAAGCCCTCTTAGATGCAGGCATAATCAGAGAATCTGAATCTCTATTCTCATCACCGATAGTGGTGGTCCGCAAAAAAATGGTGATCTGCGTTTATGCATTGATTTTAGGAAGCTTAACTTGCAGACCATCCGCGATACACATGCCCTGCCAAACTTAGAGGAGTCATTTTCTGGTCTTGCGGGATCTCAGTGGTTCTCTGTGATGGACCTAAAGTCAGGGTACTATCAAATCGAGATGTGTGAAAAGGATAAGCCAAAGACAGCCTTCGTGTGCCCCTTTGGGTTCTACGAATTTAATCGTATGGCCCTGAGCACTTTCCGAAGGCTTATGGAAAAGTGTATGAAAGACATCAATCTGAAAGAAGTGTTAGTCTTTTTAGATGATTTGATAGTCTTTTGCAGTTCCCTTGAAGATCATGAGACCCAACTCATTCATGTTCTTGAGCGACTCCGAGAGTACGAGCTCAAACTCTCACCCGACAAATGTTATTTCTTCCAAACATACCCTAGCCCTAACCCCGAAAAAACTGAAGCACTCAAAACTTGGCTGAGACGCCAAACCTTAAAAGAACTCTAGTCATTTTTAGGTTTTACCGGTTATTACCGGAGATTTGTCAAAGACTACTCAAAAATTGTCAAGTCCCTCACCTCCCTCACAGCTAGCTATCCTCCAAGACAAAAGCATTGTAAAAACCCACCCAGTGATCCAAAGTATCTGAACCCCAAAGAACCTTTCGGTGATTGTTGGGGACCAGAATGCCAGATATTGTTTCAAACTATTATTGAAAAACTCACCACCTCACCAGTGCTTGGGTATGCTGATGCAAAGCTACCTTATCTGGTACACACAAATGCCAGTACAGCCGGACTTGGGGCAGCTCTTTATCAAGTGCAGAATGGAACCACACAGGTTACAGCCTATGCAAGTCGTGGTCTTTCCCGCAGTGAAGCTAAGTACTCCGCTCCTAGCTTTAAAATGGGCCATAACCGACAAGTTTCATGACTATTTATATGGGAACACCTTCACAGTCATCCCCGACAATAACCCATTGACTTATCTTCTAACCACAGCAAAGCTTGATGCCACGAGTTATCGTTGGTTGGCTGGATTGTCCACCTATAACTTTGGCATTAAGTACAGAGCTGGGAGAAAAAATCTTGATGCAGATGGACTATCTCGGAAACCACATGACAAACCTGAAGACGATACAGTTTTTATTGAGGAATGTCAACGCATTGATAAGTTCAGATCCCATCTCTTGTCCTCAGTCAAAGATGTCGAGCTCCAACTTCAATCTGATACCGTGATGGCAGCCTGTCAAAGACATATGGCCTTGGACCAGACTGGACCCTCTTGTTCAGTTGCCATTCCAGACATGTTCCAAGAGGAAGGCAACGATAACAATCTCCTAGCCTTACCCAGATACACCCATGTTAGATACCTAACAACCAGTTAGTCCTTCCTGATTCCTTACACCCTACAGTTATGCTCAATCTTTATGACAACATGGGGCATTTAGTGGTCGAACGCACACTGGAACTCATTCGGTCTTGTTTCTACTGGCCAAAAATGGCAATTGATGTCGAAAAGAAAGTGAAAGCTTGCGAGAGATGTGTCCGTAGAAAAACCCTGCCAGACAAGGCTGCTGTAATATTAAAACTTCCAGGCCCATGGAGCTAGTCTGCAGGGACTTCCTCTCAATAGAACCAGACAGTAAAAACACTAAAGACGTCCTAGTGATCACGGATAATTTTACAAAGTATGCTGTGTCCATTCCAACCAAAGTCCAGAAAGCCACCACCGTTGCAAAGAACTTATAGGAGAACTTCCTAGTTCATTATGACTTTCCAGAGCGACTTCATAGCGATCAAGGGAGAGACTTTGAATCGCGTACAATCAAAGAACTGTACTCTCTGCTCGGTATCCGCAAAGTGCGAACAAGTCCTTATCATCCCCGTGGCAACCCTGTTGAGCAATACAATCGCAAGTTACTCAGTATGCTCGGTACCTTGAAAGACACTGAAAAACATCACTGGCGTGACTTTGTAAAACCAGTTACTCAAGCTTATAACTGTACGGAAAATGATGTAACAGGCTATTCTCCTTATGAGTTAATGTTTGGTAGACAGCCTTGCTTGCCCATTGATATTGCCTTTGGCCTACCACAACCAAACAAGCCACACTTTACTCACTCTGAGTACGTCAAGCAGCTGAAAAGCTACCTCGAACAGAGCTATGACATAGCCATCAAAAACTCCCAGAAAGTAGCTGACAAAAACAGGAAACGGTTTGACAAAATCATACATGAATCCACACTGGATGCGGGAGACCGAGTCTTGGTTCAAAATCTCTGCCTGAGAGAGAAGCACAAATTAGCAGACAAATGGGAGCAAACAATGTATATTGTTACCAAACAAATGGAAAACTTACCAGTATATACTGTAAAACAAGTTAAGTTAAGTTAAGTTACCTTTATTAGTCCCACGAGTGGGAAATTTCATGTTAAGGCTGCCGACCAATTGCACGCGATGGCGGCGCCATCTTACCCTCTGACCATACATACATTGCACAAAAACATCACATGGGGAAGACAGGTCAGAGAGGTATAACAATGGAAAATCCACAACATGTGGAAAGATAAGGAGAAAAAAAAATAACTCCCCCCAGACTGAGCTCCAACAGGGAGATCAGTTTGAGAACAGAAAAAAACACCTCTGCACATAGCACATGAAAAAACTCTTAATACAACAAAGAAACACATGACAAGCAACAGGGATGGGTAAAGGGTGAGAGACAGCCAGTGTAGACAGTGCATCCGGGCCTGCAGCATATGCGCTGGTCTCCTTGATCCACCGTCAGCATCGGAACAGAATAAACGTCGAAGGCGTTTGGAGGGGGAGGGGGGATGAGGTATATCTGCAAGTTTATATATATGTCTGTGTGTGTGTGTGTCCAGAGTTCAACTGAGACAGTGTCCTTCGCCCTGCCAGGCTAAGTAAACAGTCTTCTAGCCAACCCAGGTGGCCTTGCGTAGGATAGGAAGAACAGTCAAAGCAGTCTGTTATCAGGGTGTTTTTGTTCAGCTCCAGCCTTGAGACCACAGCTGGCACTGAGTGGTAGCCGCATGAAGTGATGATGGTTTTTACTTTAGTGCGAACAACTCGTAAGAATTTCAAAGCTGTTCTAACAGTCCAACACTGGTCTCTCAATCTCCCGTTGGAGAACCGTGAGCTTCTCCATGATGTTATCAAACTTACATGATGTCGTCATTCTTGTGCTCAAAGAGCACTTTCTGAGAACTCACGACCGCAGTGAGCTTCTCCAAGATATAATCCAATTTGCGGTCAGAGGTCTTATTCTGAATGTTCACGGCAGCTGCAAGCTTCTCCAAGATCTTATCCATGCTGCACTCAATGAGCCCATTTTGAGAGCTCACGCCTCATCCCATCATTTCAATCCCAGCGGGCAGCCTTGTGGGGGTTTGAACAGCCGGCTCAGCTTTCTTAATTCTTCGATAAGCCAGGGCCAAGCCATCTCCGATTAGCAAGAACCCTGTTATCATGGTTCCAAAAAGATAGATATCTTCAGCGTCTTCGATCGACAGTCCTGCCAGGCACACGACCCTCCAGTTATGCCACCTGTCGATCATGTATCCGGCAGGGAAAGTACCTGCAGGACACTCAGGCTCACCCGAGCCCAGACTTCTCGTTGAGAAAAGGGTGTCAATTGCATTCAGGGACCAGTTGATCAAATCCATAATTCCTCTTTTAGGTTTTAGAGAACAGACTGTGAGAGAGTGATCCAGGGAAAGTAATACAAAAAACACGAGACTAGACAAGGACACAAGAGGCTAAGCAGGGAAGCTAAGGGAGAGGAGGAGGAGGAGAGGAGAAAAGTGTGACCGCCTTCATCAAGAGCAAGAGAGAATTCAACTTGTCTTTCAGGTGAAAGTTGATTAGTTGATTAGTCTCTGACAATGGTGAATCTGACAAACAAAAGGAGAGGGACCCTACAGAACACTCCACAGAGATCTATTACTTCCCTGTGGATTTCTCTCACCGACAGAGCATAAACCCAAGTGAGTCACAAAACCTAACAGACCACGCACAAGACAAAGTTCAGCTCCAGAAGTTGACATCGACCAAACACTTAAGGAACAGGAAGATTAGTTGTATTACCATGAACCCCCACAAGTGAAAGACAGACATTTCTACCAAGTATGTGTCATTCCACCAACACAAGGAATCAAAACTGAGAATTGAACTGAAACATACTTACCTGGACAGGAAACTGCAACATATTTACCTGAAGGCGAAACTGGAAGTTCAACTGACACCAACTTACCTCAAATGGACAGTGAAACCAACTAGGGCTGGACTATATCATATCGTTCACGGTATAGCCCAGTAATTTTGGGCAACGATCCTATCGTTGTAATTTTGGGCAATGATAGGAAAATGAAATATCGCGATAGAATATGGGAAAAACGCACATGCGCAGTGCCTATGTTTACGTACGCACATGGCAGTGACGCAGAATGAGAAGTGCGAAAGCAGATCGTTGAATGAAACAGATGAAGCAGAATTGGTTTGTAAAAATGCTGTGGTGTGGAACTGGTTTAGCTTTCATCCATCAGAAACACAACAAAGCACTATTTTTGGTAGAGCATGCTAGCGGGCCATCGTTATTACCATATTGTTTGGAAAATACGGCACACTTAAAATCAATCCTTTGATTTTTCTGAAAATCGACAGTGTCCCTTATAATCCCGTGTGCCTTATGTATGAATTCTGGTTGTGTTTACTGACCTCGAAACGATTTTATGTACACAGCGCTCGAAAATCTGTCAAATGTTTTAGTACGACTTTGCTAAGCTACGAAGCCGCACCGCTTGATGGATTGTCGGAGCATTACGGCTATCGCAGGCAGGAGTGATACGTACTGTGCTTCAACATAATATTACCGTATTGTGTGTGTATAACTTCTTTTTAAGTTTTGTGGATATTATACATGGTTATGCTGAGGATATGTCGGCCAGTTTCCATTGGAAATGCCTTTTGGTTAAACTGTCAGCAAGGAATTTGCACTGTTAGATTTTTATATAACTTTAATGCACATAAAAAACAGCTGCTTGTTTAAGTGAAAATACATTGATGGGGTTTTTTGCACTAATAAAGTTGTGGTAAAGTATTTTGTCTCGTGTCAATTATATCGTCAGTTATATCGTTATCGCAAATTTTCAAATGTATATAGTGATGAATATTTTTGGTCATATCGCCCTGCTCTAAAACCAACTTACCTCAGATGGAACGTGAAAGGGAAACAAACTTACCACGAAGTGAACATGACACAAGCCTACAAAACAACACACCAAGTGAGTCTGAAACAGATACTCAAAAAGACAAAAATGTTTTGTCGACCAGTTTGTCAGATTCACCGTTGTCAGAGAACTCAACTAATCAACTTTCACCTAAAAAACAAGTTGAAAATGATGATGAACCTGAAACCTTGCAAACAGAAACACAGGTCAGAAGATCTGAAAGAATTCGCCAACCATACCTAAGAATCACTTATCCTCAGCTAGGCAACCCACTAGTAACAGTGGTTAAATCACTCTTTCAAGGATTGAACAAAGCTTTAATCGATTCCCTTGCTCATGATGTTGCCTATTTCACTAGAGCCGTGCATGAGATTTAAGAGGGGAGGATGTAACCAAGTGAGTTTTACAACACTCAGTAATGCACTACAACATTGTTATTGTTAATTGTGATTCACCATTAATCTGTTCATCACTGTGTTGAGCTAAAGTAAATCCATAATAAAAGATAAATAATATAAATATAAGAATAAAACCCCAAAGAGTAAATTTAAGACCCCTACTGGTTAAGAAGGAACAGGCCCCGCCTTCCCCTGCTCTGTACTGTCACATGTGCTCAGACACAGAGAGAGACGGATGTGCTCGACACCATTGCTGATTTTCACCGCTGAGCTAATTGCTGGAAAACAACTATAAACTTGATAAATTGAACAAATATCCATACTGGAGATCTACAAGGACCTTGGAGAAACTGACCTGATTTGTTGTGAACATTTTGGACTTTGGAACAATCCACCACCGTGGGTCAGAAGCTGTTAAGCTAACTGTTATGATATTTTGATACCATAGTAGCATTTACAGGATATTGTTTTATACAGGAAAACTGTTACTCAATATGGCCCATCTACTAGTTGTTTTTCTCTTTCTCTGTGACCCAAGAATTAATGTGTAGGACACAGGCTGGTACTCCAAGGTCGAAAACACCACAGAGATGAGACCACTTCCTTACTCCCATCCTCCCTTTTTCTTTATCTCCTGGAAAAGGCTCGTTAAAGGCTAGGTGGTTTGTTTCAGAATTCACTAATGAAAGAACTCTGTATTTTATGTCTAGGAGTGTATTTTGCTGGGATGATCATAAATTATAGCTGAACTGAGAAACTACACACAGGATACTTCTTTGCTCACAAGGCAGGAAGACGTTTCCTTATTTGGTCTGTACCGGTTTGAACTGGGAAAGCTGACACACGAACCTTTTTTTCTCTATATAAGCTGTTATGTACTAAATAAACCTTTGAGTCGATTGGGAAGGCAACCTAAAGCAGTCTCTGTTTTCTTGTTCTCCCAAGCTGCTCCCGAGCTCGTACTAACACGCTGAATGGCATACCTGAGTGTTACTTTAAATAATTAGGAATCTTAGAAGGAAAGGACAGAACTCTGCTTATCGCTCGTGCCTTGGAGGGAAAACCGGGATGGACATTTTTTCCTTCAATTTGGCGTCAGAAGTGGGATGACTGACAGAAGGTAAATATGCGTCTTTCATATTTATATAAAGACCGTATTATGCCTCTCTCAGTGATCGATCCATAAAGAAACGGGATATGCTGACGAAGTTTCACTTAGTGATCCAGAGAGATACACTGACGACTTCCTCAGTCCCCGAATAAAGTAAATTAACCCTTGTGTGGTGTTGGTGGACACAGGAAGTTGCCTGTTGTCTTGAAACGCACGTTAAAAAGTGAGAAGTTGCTCACTCAGAGAAAGCTAGTAAATAATTAAATTTAATTTTGTTAAAAAAAAAAAAAAAAAAAAAAAAAACGAAAGAAAACTGAAAACGGGTCTCACAGACCCGATTACCATACAAGGGTTAAAAGCAGTAAATTAAAAGCAGAAAGACACAGGAAGTTGCCTGTTGTTTTACGAGAAGTTGCTCGTTAAGCGAGAAGTTGCTCGCTAAGTGAGAGTTGCTCACCCAAACAAAAATTGCTAGCAATAAATTTAAAGTGACCTCAGCTGTGCCTCAGCGAAAATACTAACCTAAATCCTCCTAGCGTGTAAACCCCTCTGGAAATCACTGAACATGGGTCAGAATAATTCAAAGACCACAGACAGGTCCGATAAAAAATCTAAAGTACCTGTAAAACCAAAAATTAATAAAATACAAAATAAAGTCTCAAATAACGGCTCAGTACAACTCCCATTTCCGGTTACGTGTAACCCACGTCCACGAATCGGCGAAGACTTCCATGATCACGTATCCAGAACATGCGGAAGTGCTTATGTGACTGACTTTGTTTACAACTTACGGACTGTAATTCAATGCATTCTAATTTCTTTTCGGAGCCTTATCCCGAACGATTATCGCCAGAAACCAGGTCAGTAGAAATGTTGAATATCATTTGTGATAAGAAAAGTAGTCTGCTTAAAAAGTCCTGTAGAAAATACATGATAGAATGCCGCGACGTGATACATCAAATGTTACCACTATGGAAAAAGGGACCGGAACCAGGTGTAGATGCTTTAACATCAAATAAAACTAGTGCAGGCTCCAGCATAGAAAATAAATCTACTGCGGGAAAAGCTAGTCTTGCATGCTCAGCCATTCAGCCCACAGCCCCGCCGCCTTACGAAGATGAGACCGAATTAATAGTTGCTGCAGCAGCTGCACGCAAACAATGTCAGCATTCTGATCCAACCAGCTCAAAAGAAAGCGACAAAAAACCTGAATCACATGCAACGGGTCTCAGCCACCTAATTGAACAAGATCAGGAAAAACAATATATACGCCGCGAGGAAGAATTAACAGAACATAGAAAGAGAGAAAAACTTTTGAAAGAAGAATGTGAGGAACTTATGAAAAACAATTTAGACGACTATGAAGAAAAACTTTTGCATCAGGCAGTGTCCACAATAGACACCCACATGAAACGCCACGATATCGTAGCTAGAGGTTTAGAGGTAGCTAAAGAAATACCTGTTACCCGAACTTTAATAAAGACTTATCTAAAAGGAAAAAAGGAAAAACAAAGCCAGGATGACAAAGGTCCTTACGCCAACACTCGCGGTAATAAACAAACAGACCCAAAATCTAGTGACGTCAATGACACTTACCCCTTTATGATAATAGGAGATCAGTGTTGTATTCAGCCCCCTAAAATCTCAGAATTAGTGACAACTATTAAAGAGCTTCCCTATCCTCTTAAAAATCCTACAGCCTTTGTCTCTGCACTACAGAGAAGTACCAGATATCACCATTTGGGTGGTCCGGATTACAGGTACATATTGTGTCAATGCATTCCTGGAGTAACCGAGTCACAACTCATAAGAGAGATAGGTGAATTAGACCCAAAGCATGATAAAGCATCCACAACTGCAGAGTTTTTGTGGGTAAATAATGACAAAGTCGCCGATTTCTTTAAGAATCTAAAGAAATTCCTGCTAACAATGTCCAGAGACAAAATTGACTTAAATGCAGTAACTATGTGTAAACAGAAGCCTGATGAATCTATCCTAGTATTCATAAAACGCTTTATGCACTGTTGGACAAGCTAGAGGTGCAAATTTAGCTCAGTTTTCCAGCAGCCGCAGACACCCAAAGCAAAAATGAATTTGTGTATTTAATTTAACACAAAGGGTGAAATGTTTGCTGACACTGATAACAGCTTATGTTTTCTCTGCCCTATGTACCGACATGATGGAGAAGGAACATCCTCTGTGTCAGCTGGACCCTCAGCAGAGAATGAACTCAACATCCTTTTTGTCCGGTACTCTATGTCACACACTGTGCCAAAAAAAACGTGTACAGACGCCACTACCAGGTAATCCCATGACTGGGAGCCACACTTTTGTTTCTCTCACACTGTTCAACAACATGATAACTGCTCACACAAGTGAAGGTCAAACAGTGATTTTGTCACATAACTCAGACATAGGTTATGATATAACTACACCATGTCGTCACATAGATCTAACCTACCCTATCGACTGTACTATTTCTGCACTTACGTTGCCAGCTGAATACCAGAATATGACATTATGGTCAAGAAGTGAGAATGATATAGGATTTATTGACTGTACACTTTATCACGTACACCTATTAAAACACAACAAGCCAGTATATGTCAAGCAACATCCCATTTCTGCCGAAAAAGCCGCAGCCCTAGATGTCATGATAGGAGATTTATTGACTACAGGAGTAATAAAGCCCACACTCCTGTCAATCCTGTGCCAAAGCCTAACAAACCTGGCGTATGGCGTTTCATACAAGACTTAAGGCAAATTAATGCAGTCAACATTCCTCTGCCACCTCTCGTTTCAGATGTTCACAGCATATTGACATGCATTGCATACACATTTTACCGTGGTGGATTTATGCTCCGCTCAGTACCTGTGCATGAAGACACACAGCCGTTATTTGCATTCACACATAGAAATAAGCAGTACACTTGGACTCGTTTGCCCCAAGGCATGATGGACAGCTCTGCTGCTTTCTCAATGGTGCTTCACTCCTCCAGGGCTGCACCCTGATCCACATGTGGATGACCTCCTCCTCTGTGCTGAAAGTGAAAAACTATGTCAAACTGCTACACACATGCTTCTCCAGCACCTCAAAAAGACTGGCCACAAAGCATCTGCAAAGAAAATGCAGTACTGTCAGACTTCTGTTCAATATTTGGGATTCACACTGTCTCACGGAAAACGTTCCATGACTGCAGACAGGGTCAAAGCTGTGACCTCCGTCCCTCGTCCCACTACACAGAAGGAAATGTCGTCCTTCTTAGGCATGGTGAACTATTGCAGACAGTGGATACCAGACTGTTCTTTTCATGACCACATTCTGCGTGACTGTTGTAAAAAAGAGAAGCCTCCTCGAATACTGTGATCCACAGAAATGACTGCCTCTTTCAATGCATTAAAGGGAGTGCTGACCTCCGCCACTCAAAGGTGCTGCCTGAATTGTTCAGGAATGCCGGCCTGCCTGAGGGCAGTAGCAGCTTGCTCTATCATGATAAGGGACTGCGAGAAGCTCACACTCTCACATGACACTATTCTATACACCAATCACCAGGTCACGACCATTCTAGCAAACATAACTACACAACATATGCAAATCTCACTATAAAAGCGAGCAGCACACCTGATTCGCCAGCACATTTATTGATCCTATGCTGTGTTCTTCTGACCGACAGGATGGCTCAGACAGGCTTGACGATCATGACTGCATGACACGTATACAGGAATCCACAGCACCACGTCCAGATTTAGAGCAAACACCTATCCCAGACTCAGCCACGGTTTATGTGGACGGGTCCTGTTCAAGGCCGAGTGACAACTCATTTCTTTGTGGCTATTCAGTGGTAACAGTGCCTGACATCATACTAGAGGCTCACTCATTACCATTTCACTCAGCACAAAAAGCAGAGCTCATGGCTTTAATACGCGCCTGTGAGCTACATTTGGATAAGCATGTGACGATTTACACAGACAGCCGCTATGCATTTGGCGTTGTGCATGACTTTGGCACATTGTGGAGACAGAGAGGATTTAGATCTGCTGATGTAAAATAAATTGCTAAATTCTGATTTTGTTCAAAGACTTTTTCAGGCTATACAGCTGCCATCGGCCATTGCAGTTGTAAAAACGAAAGGACACAGTACAGCTGACACAGACGAAGCAACAGGTAATGCCTTAGCAGACGTGACAGCCAAGGCTGCAGCTGCATCACAGCTCCCACCTCCGCAGGAAGTATTATCTGTGCCCCTACAGCTGCCACTTGTTACACTCCCAGACTATTTAGAAACAAATGTTGATTTAAAATTCATACAAGAGCAAGCCTCTGCATCTGATTACACCTATTGGGAGAATAATGACTGTACCTTAGATGACAGAGATGGCTTATACAAAATCTTAAGGGTTTGATTGCCCTCCCATATTCCCTGATGCCAGTCCTTGCCCGACATTTTCACTGTGTGAGTCATGTCGGACAAAGAGGGGTAATAGGGGCAATAAAATCAAGATTTGTAATTGAGAAAACATCACATGCAGTAAAAAGCATATTAGCAACCTGTCTAACATGTGCGCGAACTAATGTAGGTAGCTCAAAAGCAAAACATCAGCATTTACCACAACCAGATTTTCCATTTCATACATTACAAATTGATTTCACACATATGCCAGCACAAGGAAGCATCAAGTACTTACTGGTAATAGTGGATCAATTTAGTAAATGAGTAGAAGCTTATCCAACCTCAAAAGAAACTGCAGAAGTAGTCTGTCAAAAGTTGAGCAATGAAATAATACCCAGATTCGGAATACCTCACCAGATTAACAGTGATAGAGGATCTTCATTCACATTAGAAGTAATTCAAAAGTGTGCTAAAACTTTAATGACCTGGGTCAAATTACTTCCTCAAGTCCTCTGTGAGATTGGAATGACTCCATCTGCAGTAACCAAATTATCTCCATTTGAAATAAGACTATTTCCAACACCATGGTCAGCTTCCAGAGGGGCACCGCTAGTAGAAGGTGATGTATATTGCATTGTCCACTGATGTTCACAACCTGGTAGAAAAACTGAATAATAACTATCAGAAAGTTTGTCTCTCTCAGCCTTTCCCCTCCACAGTTCCACCAGTGGAGACAAGGAGATGCATGTTGGAGAAGTCACTAAACCCAAGGACACTCTGGGAGGCCGCGCGTGTTCCAGCCCCCAGGCTTTACTGGCAGTGACGAAGAACCAGCATCCTCACAGACGGACAACCTCAGTGGATTCATGCCAGCAGGGTTAAGACCAGCCCAATCGGACCATCTCAGGCGTCGGATCAAGCAGACGACATCTCCGGCGAGCCAGCGCCCGGATCCAGAGCAAATAAACACACGGGTAGATGACATCTCAGGCGAGCCAGCGCCCGGATCCAATGTACACACACACACAATCACTGATTAACACACAACGTCTGAAAGAGCCACAGCAAGGTACTCGAACATCCAGCAGGAATAGAAAGCCAAAAGTACCACATGATGTCTAACCTGATAAAGCCAGACTCATTCCATCCTGATAATGGAGAAAATGAAATGCCCATTGTCATCATACGACGCTTATTCAATGTCTCTCGAACCTGGGACCAGGCCAGGAGACGACTGAAGAACTGTTTTTCTTATATACTTTCTTATATATTTAGGTTATTTATCATATCTATCGCATTAACCTTAGGATTTCTCTTTGCTATTTTGTATTGTAAACTGCAACCATGTTCACATTTCTGCAGGTCATATTTTGCTGACTATACCTCATGCCCCATTTTGCAAGACACCTACTTAATGCACTCCTCACGTTCCCTAAAATCAGTAAATAGCAACATAGACGCCACTAATAAACCATTTTATGCACCCTCTAGAACAGGAGCTAACGCCTGGTATGAAAATGCCAGAACAGCCGCTCGTGATTTAGGAAACAGTAACTGTTATGTCTGTTCAAAGGCTAATCCAGAACAGGTAATAGTAGGATACCCCATATCCGGTTTCCCCCTCACTGAGGGACTAGAGAAAATCGGCAGAGATAATGCTCTCCTTAAAGACACTTTACAGTTGACTCTGAGCCCTCTCGACTGCCTACTTAGACACGCACACACACCAACTAACCCTGAGACTCCATTAGGCGAATTATTGAAGTTATCTAATGACACCGCAGGGACCTGCGCCCCAATGAAACGCCCTAAGAATAGGTTAAAGCCCTCACTGCCCTTAGGACAGATCCCTCTCCATTTTAATACTAGTATGATATGTCTGCGCAGACTAAAGTTAACTGGCCCAGACACACACATAGATTATACAAAGGATAACTACACATTTTTCTCTGACTCCCCAGGTGCACGCTGTAATGAGACATGGCTAGCTGTCTCTATGGCTGAAGTTGTATCATATCTGGAGGAACACACACACAGTTCAAGTTCGAGCAGAGAATCGATCATTGTTCCCCCAGAGGGTGTCTTAAATGATACTGACTGGGGGGAGTTAGTTAAATCACACATGGTCACGCGCCTAACTAGACCAATCCCACATGCTTATTGGTTGTGCAATAATACCCTTAGATTAGCTTTACCTGTTAATTGGACCGGTACCTGTGGTCTAGTAACCGTTGATGTATGCTGTGCTTTCATTCCCAATAACACCGCCCCTAACGGTTCATTCACACAAGCTATGAATAGACTTGAAGCATTGCAGATAGAACTAATTGCCAATACAGGTCACGGTCAGTGGCTACATAAGTGGCTACAGGACACGTTTGGAAGATGGAAGGAACTAATTGTAGCCTTTGTAACCGTTGCAGCATGTTTTTGATGATTATTGTCTGTTGTGTGGTACCCTGTGTACGTTCAATGATAACCCGTATAGCTACTAGTACAGCTACTTCAATGTATTTGCAATTGGCACAAATTGACCCAGATTATGTGTCAGATGTCATCAATGATGATCCTGATGTATGTATTGAGCATTAGATTGTGAATTACTCGATTGTTCAAGAAGAGGATGACGTTTTCTTCTTTTTCTTTTCTTCTTTTTAAGATTTTGATATTAAGCTCACTCGAAGGACTAGTTACATTTATGATTTGTTTCACATTTATGATTTATCTTTATATTATGTTATTACATTCTGTCTTTATACTATGTTATCATTTCATGATAAAAGGGGAGAACTGTTATGATATTTTGATACCATAGTAGCATTTACAGGATATTGTTTTATACAGGAAAACTGTTACTCAATATGGCCCATCTACTAGTTGTTTTTCTCTTTCTCTGTGACCCAAGAATTAATGTGTAGGACTCACAGGCTGGTACTCCAAGGTCGAAAACACCACAGAGATGAGACCACTTCCTTACTCCCATCCTCCCTTTTTCTTTATCTCCTGGAAAAGGCTCGTTAAAGGCTAGGTGGTTTGTTTCAGAATTCACTAATGAAAGAACTCTGTATTTTATGTCTAGGAGTGTATTTTGCTGGGATGATCATAAATTATAGCTGAACTGAGAAACTACACACAGGATACTTCTTTGCTCACAAGGCAGGAAGACGTTTCCTTATTTGGTCTGTACCGGTTTGAACTGGGAAAGCTGACACACGAACCTTTTTTTCTCTATATAAGCTGTTATGTACTAAATAAACCTTTGAGTCGATTGGGAAGGCAACCTAAAGCAGTCTCTGTTTTCTTGTTCTCCCAAGCTGCTCCCGAGCTCGTACTAACACGCTGAATGGCATACCTGAGTGTTACTTTAAATAATTAGGAATCTTAGAAGGAAAGGACAGAACTCTGCTTATCGCTCGTGCCTTGGAGGGAAAACCGGGATGGACATTTTTTCCTTCACTAACCTTGAAGCTAAAAAGCTAACAAGAAGTTAACGGGGAATATAATAGCCCAATATCAATGTTGTAGATCTGCACGGATGCGGATGAAGCGGACAAGATCCTCTCTGAGAGTTGAACATTACAAGCGTGCTGGTGAGTTAAACTGGGAAGGGGCGAATCAGGCTAATTGAAAAACTAACTATCCTAATGCTCATAGCTGTAGCTGGAGTCGACGTTTTCACTGTGGGAGAACACACAGGGTTTCTCACAGAGTTCAGCTACTCTGAGCACTCAGCTTGTGTGCTGATGAGGTTTTAGTATTACATGTTGAATATTAAATGCACTAAAATAAAATGATGGGATAAGTTAATTTTGATCTTAAAGTTAATGAATCTATTTTATTTGATATATGATGACATTTGATGCTTGAGCGGCACTGTATTGATGTCTCTGCATGTTCTTATTGTGCCAATGCCTTACCACACACTGTAAAACTACAGCCTGTGGGCTTTTGTATATTTTTTTGGTGATTTTATTTTTTACATTGAATTAACATATTGCTTCATTGCTATGCAGTGCAAAGCAATGCTCCTGTAATTCAGTTAAAGGGGCAGTACTGTCAAAAAATAATCTACCATAGTTAATGGTTTATTTATGTTTTCTGATAGAAATGTGCAACTTAATGATGAAATAAGCTGATTGTGATTTAAAGATTACATCCATGGTTAAGATGCACTGTAAAAACTATGATTAGAAATGAGACTTAATGTTTTGTGCTTGTCCTTGTTATAGCAACTGCATTATTTACATATGGCCATATATACCACTATAGAGTGTGAACTGAATTAGTAATAGCCCTGTTGTTTACAGGCTAGTTTTTTTTTGTGGGATCGTGAGACCTGGATTTCTTCCTGATAAGGAAGATGGCGAGCCTTTCCCTTTGAACCGAACCATAGCCATTCCGAGTTGGCGCAGAAGGGCAGGTTGCTCTTCTCTCACGAGCAATTGCAACAATGCAGTAGGATGAAATCGCACTAATCACAGACTTTTGACCTTTTGGATTCGACTTGACTGAACACTGACTATTAAGCCAGCAAGATTGACATATCTGAGCTCAGATAGGATTCTGGGGTGTTATTATTGCTGTTATTGTATTTTATTTTTATGTTTTCATTCCTGTTTATGAAGGGCTGTTTAATTGTTGCTACATAGTTCAATAAAATTCAAAGCAAGTTTACCTGTGGCTCCAGTCATTTTTCTCCATGCAGCTCACTTTATTCCTTGTACGAATCTAGCTATTGGCCCATTCTCTCCATTTTACTTTAACTTCAAAACTAACTTCAACTTCAAATTAGGCTAATTCAAATTCAGTTTTAAAGAGCATTTATTCAAGTTAGAAACTCAGATTCAATGCAAGCAATTCAAATTTGAATTTAACTTATTCAAATTCCATTTCCAATGGCACAAAGTTCTGCCCATAGATGGCCTCAGTTCCTGCCTACGTCGTTAATAAAACCAGCCTCTCAGTCTGTAGTTTGATCTGAGGTTCAACAAATATTTTTCTGCTTTGCTTTTGATTCCCAGATGAATTCTGAGGATCATGTGACATAGCAGCTTCTTTTTAATTTCAGTTTGGGGATTTACTTTTGTGTCAGAATGTTTTAAATTATAATTTGGAGGTTTTATCAGGGGAAAGACTTTTGACTCAGAGCACGGCAGAAGCCTTGGGTAACTGCAGAGCTGCATGCAGAGCAGGTGACACCTGAACCAATGAGCACAAAGGAAACAGAGGCTCGAGGCGGTGCTCAGTCGTGATGTCACAGAGTCACTAAGCCTTGAGCTGTGATAGGTTGCCCAAGGTCGCAGGCTAATACGAGCTCACAGACGCACAGCAAAGTCAGATCACTCACACGTTACAGCTTTTATCAGAGAATAAACTTCCTGACAGACCTGTCAAAGAGAATTGAACAAACATTCACACTCTGCACCACAAACAGCTCGAATCTGCATTTAAAGGGGACATGAAACACTGAACACATAAAAGCTCATTTACCCCAGCATCACAGACACTCACACAGACGTAACTCAGTCTGTGACGCTGGCTTTAAGAAACTTAAGAGCTTAAAGTTAAAGTTTAAAACCATGTTTAGCACCATCTTCTGTCAGTACGAAGCGTGACATCATGTGGTTGGCTAACAGACTCAGATTAGTTTATATTAGCTAAGCTAGCTCAGAGTTAAATAAACAGAGTAAGGGGATCACTATAGTGCTGCGGCAGTGAGTTTATGTTAAAGCAGGATATACTGTCAACTTTACTGTCTGTGTCTGTAGCAGGAATCTTAGCTTACACAGCACAGTCTGAGACAGGACAGCTGTCTCAGACCGGTGGGAGGACCCAGAGGAGAATGCCCAGTCTAAACCACAGCATCTCCCCATCAACAGCCAATCACAAATATTTCATGTTGTCATGGGTCTGATACAGGAGTGCCAAACTTAGAGGAGCTGTGGGCCACTGCTGGCACCGCCGTGTCATTGGAGGGCTACTTTAGTGTTCAAGTAGTACAAAATAAACAAACAAGAAAACACCCACAAATATTTCCTACAATGTAGTGTTTGATTGTTTTGTTTTTTTAATTTCAAATATTGTACAACAAGACAATTTTTTTTTCACTCTTAGCTAACTGAAGCCTTTCATTGAACTACCAAATAAACACACTGGTCCTCTCTTTCTCTACATGGCAGCACTTCTATCATTTTGTTCGTATTTAACAAAATAAAAATGCAGACATTAATTTTTGACTCTCTCACTGAACTAATACAGCCAGTCCCTCAGCAAGTTTGTATGTAGACCCCTGGTCTAATATATACTTTGAATTATGAATCGTACTTCACTTCTCTGTGTGTGTGCACACTCCCTGACACAGTCCACAGCTGTGTGAGCCAAATCTTTACCTGCCTGATAGTACAATAGTGTCAACTACACTGTCTCCTGAACTCCAAATTAGCCGTAATGTTCTCGTTAGTAAAGCACTCTAGGACTGTTTGGAGGAGAGCCTGTTTGAGTCAGGTGACAGGTGGTTACCAGGAAGGAAGTGATTTTTCCTCCTCTGGCCGAGAGCAACGAGCGGTGCATGATGTGATCAGTGCTATTTTATCCAATAAAATAATATTTCTGTTCCCAAACACATCATGTTATGTTTACAACATAACAGTTTACAAGCCAAAGTGTTTGGACTCAAACAGGCTCTGTTAGTAAAGTATATCATAATATGATAAACTTTTCAGATTGGAGTGGTAAAGGAATCAAATATTTAGAACATATACTAGAAGAAACAGAATTTATTTCATTTGACGGACTAGTTACACAATATGGGATCAACAAGAAAAGATTTTTAGAATATCAACAAATTAAATCCATAGTAAAAAAAGACATTTAAACCGGGTCAAGTTGAACTACAAACACCACCAAGTGTGGTTGAATTTCTTACTTTTAAAACCCCCAAATTACTATCCAAAATATACAGAATGTTTTCTAAAACAGATGAATCAATATCACTTCCTAATGCAAAATTGGAAGTGGATTTATCAGTTAACTTAGACCTAAACTTCTGGTCTCAGACTTGCTTAAAAACCTTTCATCTAATCAGAAATCCCAGTCTTCAATTAATTCAATACAAAATATTACATAGAGTGCACTATACAGGTCATCGGATGTTCAAGATGGGCTTTACGTCTACCAACAACTGCTCACACTGCCAAACCAATTCACCGGACAATTATATCCACGCTCTTTGGTTCTGTCCACCAGTTCAGAAGTTTTGGCGCGAGATATGTGAAGACTTATCAAAGTGTCTGAAATGTAACATTCCAACTTCCCCCTTAGTGTGTTTGTTGGGCAGCTTGGATAATGTCACTTCAGAAAAGAATATAGCCCATATGGTTTTCACTGCCCTATGCATAGCCAAGAAAACAGTCCTCATGAATTGGAAAAATAAAAATAATCTTAATTCTAACCAATATAGAAATGATCTATTAGATTACATTAGTCTTGATACAGCCTCTGCCACCACATCAGATCAATTGCTCTGGGCTCCTTTGATCAGTTCCATCACCTAGTGGGGGTGGGGGGTCATAGTTTGGTCCCGCCTTCACTGTTGTGATTGGTGTGGGGGTAGGGACAGGCTTAGGGCGTCAGGGGGTTCCCCGGAGGCATCTTCCTTGGGGGGCTCAACCCGGGGTAGCGGTCATGTCCAATTAGGGGCTCTGTTTGCTCTCAGGTGACGGTTTCCTCGTGGCTGCGTGCAGCGGGGCTAGGGGAGGGTCTGTGCTGACGGACGTGGGTTACTGACCTGGTAGCCTGGCTGCCCCTGGGTGGGTCCGGGATGGGCGCTCCGTCTCTGGGCTGGGGCCCTGGCCGGGCCTCGGGGGCTTGGGTCCTGGTTGGTGTGTTGCCGGGGTTGTGGGCGGGTGGGTGCATGGGGGCCCAGCCCTGGCGCAGGGTGCCGCCGGTGCGTCGAGCCACCTGGGCCCCGGTCTGGTTGGGCCTGGGCCCCCTTTCCCTGGCGGGTTGCGGAGTATGCGGAGTATGGGGGTGCCTACTGGGGTCAGCGGGGGAGCTGGCCCCAGGGAGGGGTCACTTGCCCCGCCCTTCCTTCCCTCCCCATCTCCAGCTGCCTCCCTCTTCCCGCTCCACCACAACCACCCACACATGCAGTGTGTAGACCTTGTCTCAGCTGATCAGAGCGGTGGTAAAGCTGAACTCATTACAGGTTCAGACTGAGCTGAGTACAGTGACCGGTTGTTATACACTCAAAGCCTCATTCACTCAGGCACTTTCTTCTATGTGCAGTCACACACAATCAGCAACTCGGGATTAGTATTTTGCCTGAGGCATGTAGACTGGAGTAGACGGGGAGTGAACCACCGCAGTTCTAATTATCATGCTGAAACAAAAAAGTAATAAAAAAAATAAATATATCTCAGGGCTCGCAAAATTTCAAATTCCCTGGTAGCCCTTTGGGCAGGGACTCTTCAGTTTTTGGTACCCCAAAATAAATTTAAGTAGCCCGAATAAAAAAGAGCAATTTTTTGATTGATGTTTTGTTTCCTGTTTTGTTTCCTTTACAATATTATACATTAAAGTATAATATTGTATAATTATATAATATTAACTTCTTATCTTGTGCGCGTTTTTTATTTTGACAGCAAATGCGCACCTGCGGACCACTTATGTGCACCCCTGGTTATATACCTCGTCATATTGCAGCCACAGAAATTCTTTTGTCCATGAAACCATAAAGCTGCACTTTCTTTTTGCCTTATAGTCTGATTTGTCATAACTTTTCCATTTTGTGGTAAGCTTTTCTTTGGCTGTCACTTCTTCACCCTGACCTGTCTTATTTGGCTCAGCAGAACTAAAATATATATCCTGCTGCTTTTACACATGCACTCACATAACGCTCAGCGACTCTCTGCACGATCAACCTCTCACATGTTTAAGCTTGCTGCGGGAGATTTCACTTGTCATGTTTGCATAGTAAGCTAACGATTGATAAGACGATGTCAGAGGAATTGGTGCGCAAATTATCGTCACTCACCAATCAGTGCTGACGCTCTCTATACACAGTTCGTGCGATTGCAAAGTGAAAGCAAAATACAAGCGCAAATTCAAACGCGATTTCAATATGTCACATATTGACAGTGGCTCACCCATGCCAATGACATAATTACCCAGCTACATTTCCGAAAGAATGCAAAAGCATTGACATATATTTTTCCTTCCTACGATAGCCCGACGGGCAGGGCAGAGATGGATTTTGGTAGCCCGACTGGAAAAATCGCTAGCCCCGGAACGTGGGGCTAGCGATTTTGCGAGCCCTGTATCTGATTGAGGAATCACTCATCTTTGGAAAAGGAAGTTTATTATAGAGAAATGGCTCTTTCCAAAATAAAAGCTATACTATACACTTCTTCTGGGCTATATTCTCAGCAGCATATTAAACATATCAGGTCCCCATAAGGAGAATCATGTGCTAACGGCTGTCTAAATAACTCGGGTAAAGTTTGTAGCATGCGTGCTTGTTGTTTTTGTCTGCTTCCACTTGTCTTTGCACGAGGATGATGTCGGAGTAAATGTGCAGTCATATTCGTTGTGTTCCCACTAGTGCTGTCAGCGTTAATCTTGTTGAAATGACGTTAATGCCACAACACGGCAAATCTCCGTTAACGAGCTACCGCGGATCGCCCCGTGTGTGGGGCTGGACGGCCAACACGTTAACGAGCTAACTGCGCTAACACACTAGTTCCCACCAATGTAATTGAGCATTGCGTGGCACATCCGACATACTGTTTTACTTTAGTCCATGACGCGCTTACCTTCAGGGTCATACGTCACATGAAAACCAAAATAGTTCCAAATGCCACATCTGAATTAGGGTGGGGGAGGTTCAGTTTGCCATGTTGCAAGGAGAGCTTAACTTCTGTCTCGCTAGCTTGCCCTGCGCGCAGTGAATCTGCATTCGACTACTCCGCCTAGGCTGCACTGTCGAGCACAGATCCACTGAGCACTCAACACAGACAGCATCGTCAGAAGGAAAGTTGATAAAATAAATGATAAATTTTGTATTGTTCGATACATATGCATACCGAACCGAAAGCACTGTATCGAACGGTTCAATATCGATGCGAGTATTGTTGCACCCCTAATGTTTATATATAAATATATGCGGTGGCCCCTAGACACAAAGCACGTACAAATTCCAAAACACATTTCTAGCTTTAACGGAATTTCCAAAACAGCTACCTAGATCACTTAAATTACACAATTGAAAGCATGAAAGCATATGTGTATTGTTTGTATATTTATACACAAGCACTCATATATGCAGCGTGTTGTGCGCTCTGCTGAGAAGGTGATTGGCTGCAGACTCCCATCTTTGCAGGACCTGTACACCTCCAGGACATTGCGGCGTGCAGCTCGGATCTCAGCTGACCCTTCTCACCCTGGTCACAGTCTGTTTGACCTGCTCCCCTCAGGCAGGAGGCTCCGGTCCATTCGCACCAGAACCTCTCGCCATAAGAACAGTTTCTTCCCCTCTGCTGTTGGACACATGAACAATAACCATATGACTATCCCCGCCACTAACACATGACCCTACGCTGTGTTCACTGTATCATTCCATGTTTGGCACTGATCACCACCTGCACTCATGTATATATCTTTCAACGTAGCACTCTTAATTCTTACTCTCATGTATATATCTCATGTATATCTCATGCACATATCTTTCCACGTAGCACTTTTAATTCTTATCCCTACTTTTTTTCCATGTCTATTTAAGTGTTATTTATGACACCATGTTCGCACTGAAGCACCGCAGCAATTTCCTAATGTTGTAAACCTGCTCAACATTTGGCAATAAACCCCATTCTGATTCTGATTCTGATATATATTCAAATAATAATAAAAAAAAAGTTCATTTACCTGTTACTACCACACACCAAATCCGGTCGTTGGTACTGGCTTGTGTAGCCACTAGGTAACAAAAGCTCAACACTGCGCCCAGCATCCTGGAGCACTTCTGTTGTGTTTTGTACGTGTTTTGAGTTTTTATGTGCTTTTGAGTTTTTACATGCTTTGGAGTTTGTACGTGCTTTGGAGTTTGTACGTGTTTTGGAGTTTGTATGTGTTTGTACGTACTTTGTCTCCAGGGGCCACCGTAAATATACTTTTATTTATTCACTCCACATAAAATGTAATAAATAAATCATATAATACAAAAACCAACTATTCACACTTCAACTTTTAACTGTTTAAATTTTCAGCTTTTTCCTTTTAAACTAATTTAAAATGAAACAACACAAAACACTGCAAACCACAACACAATTAAATATAAATTAAAATATGAAAACAAAAAGAACATGCATATTCTCTGTCATATGGGCCTGCATGAATAAACTTTCTGAATCCTTTATCATCTGCAACTGAAAATAGATGTGGATGATTACTATACCTTTCTAATGTGACGTTGTTGTCCCTGGCTCTCTTTCTCTGTCTCTCTGTGATGGATGCATGCAACCACACAACTGAGATACTTAGTTACCTGACCTCCGCTCCAGTCCTTCCTGGTTTGGCTGAAAGAGGAGGCTGAGGGTAGAGCTGGTTTAAATGCAGAAGCCAATAAAGTGGACTGGACCATCTATTATGATCATGCAGGGGGAATGGGGTTCTTCTTGAATGATGGTTAGCTGTTATCTCTTTAGTTTTCACCTTTGGTGTATATAATGGTTTATTCATTTGCTGTATAACTGGAGCTGTTTCTCATTTGGGCAGGTCAGTTTGTTGAGTTATGTTTTTGTTAAGTGACTTTGGAGTAGCGTTCTGTTAAGTTAACCTCTTTTATGGGCCCACTTGGTTCTTAAAAACTTTATTTTTTGTTATTTTGAATTTTTGTAATCATCTTGTCCTTTTTGGGGGTATAATAAAACCCATTTTTTTGAAGATTACATTTGTGCCTGTGTGTTCCTGGCTGCTTGGATCATGACACTCTCCCTCCTGCTCTGTTCCTGTGCTACTGAGTGTAACTACCGCCCCTCCCCCCTCTTCCCAGCGCAAAGCACAAGGCTCGCATGCGGAGTGAAGTGGAAAAAAAGTGCGAGAGAGAGGGTGAGAGAAAGAAAGAAAAAAAAAACCCCACGGCTCACGATAAGGAGCCGGCTCGCGTCGTTCACGTCAAAGATCCGGCTCTAAGAGCCATTTCGTTCGCGACCGACACATCACTAATAAGAAGATCATTTGTAACCTTCACTAAAGCTGTTTACTGTAAATGTCGATCCACCGACGCACTGACTGATAGTGTTAAAAACTCCCAATCCTTTTAATCTTTGGGCTGAAGGAAGGACACTACTCGGTGTATAAATGCTCAATCAACAATTCTTTATTCCCATACAATTCAACACTTATGAGCACAAGCCATCATGATGGGGAGAGATGCATGAAGAGGGTCACAGCAAATCTCAAAATGGTGACGGGTTACTCAGCTCCTTATAGCCTCTAGTGGCCCCCACCTAGTCGTAAAAGCCTAAACATTCACATTCTTTCTCTCACACGGCGCCTAAGTTATGACCTCGGCTCCTGATTTTTCTGCTCTCTGTAAAGGTGGGGGTATGGAATGTGGTCTGTCTCTTCTATTATAGGTACAAGGTCCTCTGCACACAAAATTCTCTTCATGATTCAGCAGTATGAAATGTCAAGAAAACAGTGTAACACATTCAACAGTGTCGAATAATACAGGTCAATCCAATAGATCTAATGATTTTTCACACTCTTTTAAGTCAGAAGTATAATGCAAACTAAAACTACATACTGATCACACACTCTATACTAAGAAGTATAATATGACCTACAGCAGTATCCTAATTCAACTACTTCAATTACAGATATAAGATAACATATAATAACAGAATAATCTCACAATAGACAGCCTGCTCTTCCTCCTGAGCAACAGCTCATGTGTTTGTGAGGTTGTCTTTAAAGTATCGGCCTGTAACATCCTGTATTGTGCTGCACAGATATGAAGAAACAACACAAAAACTGCTGACTCCTCAAACATTTCAGGAAAGTAGTCCAACATTTAGAAATCACAAAAACAGGAAGTCTCACCCTTCTGCTTTCTCCAGAAAAAGTGAAAAAGTTGCTGAGTATGGGAGACTTGTATGGTTGGCTGTGATTGGAAGATGAAACAAGGTTAGTTGGTTGGAAACAAAACAACCACACAGGAATAAGAATGAGAATCATCATTTCTCCTGTCAGACTGTTTTTGTTCAAAGGAGACAAGGACAAAGAGAAACACCATTGCTGCAGTATTCAGTGTGTTATTGTTAATTACGCCTTGTTATTGGATAAAGCACCGACTCTTCAGCTGTCAGAGAAGCAGTGATATCTCTGTAAAAACAGTAACTGCATCATTTAAACGAGCCTTTTATTTTCTAAGCAGGTGTAAAAGACACTGAAACACCTCTTGTTTCTCATCATCATCATCATGGAGTCATCATCGATGCTGCTCTTCATCCTTCTCTGGACTGTCGGAAGGAGTGAGGTTCAAGGTAAGAAACGGCCAAATGACCGTGAGTGACATCATTAAATCATGCTCCTCGATCGTGATCTTTAAAACATGTCTCAGTTTCACTGATCTGAGTTCAGACTGATTTCAGCTCTAAGAGACATCTGATTAGTTCACAGCTTCTGCTTGTTGAGTTTATTCCACTCTCTCGTTTCTTTTGAATTCTTTTGTTTGTGTCAGCTTGTGGAGCTGTTTTTTTTCCCCACTGAACTGTTTTCATGTATTTATGCTGTTGTTGTTGCTGCTGTTTTACGTTTATTTTAGTGGTAAAGCTCACAAGTTTTTTCATCACAGAGCTGCTCTAGATAACCAGGAGCTCTGTGAGGTCATCCTGTCTCCTTGTCTTTTTTCCTGCAGATCTGTCGGGGAAACAGTTCACATTTCCCAGCGACCCCAAAGGCATAAACCAGCCCCGCGTTGCTCTTCGTGCTAACACCCGCTTGATCACTGTCATGACTGTATGCCTTCGCTTCTTCTCCCAGCTGAACCGGATGCAGGGACTCTTCTCTTTGGCCACCCGAGACCACTCAAATGCTCTGATGCTAAATAAAGACGCTGAGGGGTCCTACAAGGTCCACGCGGGCGACGACACCTACATCTTCACAAAGCTACCCACCAACAGGATGGACTGGAACTCGGTCTGTTGGACCTGGGACTCTCGGACCGGGCTGACCCAGCTGTGGCTGAACGGACTTCGAACCTCACAGAAGTTGGTGGGACAGAACTATCTGGTCAATGGTGATCTGAGCATCATTGTCGGTCAGGAGCAGGATGCGTACGGAGGTGGGTTCGACAGGAATGACTCGTTTGAAGGTGACATTACCGACCTGCACATGTGGGACCGGGTGGTGTCTGCGTGCGACCTCAGGTCCTACATGAATCAGGGCTCCTTCTCTCCGGGAAACCTCCTCAACTGGAACAACCTGAACTTTGATGTGTCAGGGAACGTCTCCATCCAGGATGCAGATTTTGAGGAACCAGTCTGTCAGTAAAGTGTTCTTACTGTGAGCGTAGGGCTTCAAGTTCCAGCTTCAAGCACTTTTTATGAAACAGCAGCCATTCGGTGGATGCTTCATGCTGGCTGATGCTGTGTCATCGTTTCCAGATCAATTAAAGTTCCGATGTCTCATTCTGCTCGGCTTAATTTATTTATTCACAAGATTTACACCAACATAATCCAGTCAGCACGTCACAGGTAGTGGAGGTAAACGAAGTCACTGCTATATGGTCACACCTGCACACTGAAGCCAGCACGCAGGTGTAGATTATGCATTTAAAAGCCTCAGGGTTAGCATTTGGCTGCTGCCATTTTAGTGAGAACTAAGCTATGAGCTAATGCCAGCTAGCTTATGATGACGATGAAGCTTTATTTGTCACTTGCAGTTGCCTGCAGCGAAACTGGACCTCTTCTGACCATACATATGTTACACAAACATCACATCAGGGAGACAGGTCAGAACAGGTACCGTAAAGAAAAACAATGTACAGCACAGTAGGTGGTGGAGGAGAAGACAACTCTACTCGGACTGAGCTCCTGGTAGGAGTTTGAGGGGAATGTATGTCAGTGTCTGTATATGTGTGTGTGTGTGTGTGTGCATGTGCATATGTTTCCTGTGTTCAACTGAGAGAGTTTTCATTCACCCGGTTTAGCAAAATTAAACAGTCCTGTAGGAAGTAGCGGTTTTTGATATGGGCGACACGGGCGGTTGCCCGGGGCGGCAAACACACTGACCTACACCACCAAACCATCGCACACACCAACCTGTAAATGCTCTTTTGCACAATATTATTACTAGATATATTATATATTATTATTATTTTTGCACTAACTTGTCTTGTAGCACCTTGGTTCCTGGAGGAACGTTGTTTCGCCTCACTGTGTATTTTTGAACTGTATATGGTTGAAGTGACAATAAAGTTGAACTTGGACTTGGACTTGGACTGGTGGGGGGCGGCATCACGGGCATTGGCAAAAAATAATAATAATTTGCTCGTACTCAACCTGCCCCGACGTCAGCCAGCACATTTTGGGAATGTCTATCGCGCATTTGCAGGGAGTAAGGGCGCCCTCGTTTGCGAGGTGTGCCTGCTGCTTGCGGCACAGGGAGGAGAGGGCGGGGTTGCGGGTGATTTTCTGGCTGGCTGGAGCAGCATTTAATAACCAACTCACAAAATAAAAGAAAATAAAAACAAGCCAACAAACACGAAAACACCAGACATAATGATACAGACTTAAAATTTGCACTGATGTTTTTTCTAAATTCTGTATGCGAAAAGTGAGCGCGAGAGCCCTTGGTGCACCTGCACTTTATTGTCATCTCCGCTACATACAGTACAGTATATAGAGAGACAAGACGACAGGGCTCCAGTTACAGCAATGCAAGTAAACAAACAATAAATATAAGAAGAGTAAGAAAAAAATATACACAAGGGATCAATAACAATTTAAAATTTAGATTTTACAGTTTGATGATTTAAAGTCTCACACACAACCTGTTGAAAGACGAGGGGGGCGGGGGGGGGGGGGGTGGCTGCTTCCAAATAGAGCACATTTCATTCCACTGCAGGGCAACCTGCCACTGCATGTGGCGAATAAAATTTGAACTTGAACTTGAACATTTCATTCATAATGTTGTAAATCCAAATCCATTATGTAGTCATGATTTGAATCCTGGGTTGTGCGAAATCCCAGAAATAAACCCTAGACAATGCATATCTGTGAACTAAGGTGTAGGCTTATTAGGTTATGTTGTGGTCAACCTCGCGTTAGGGGATGGGTGTTCATACTGGAGTGCAAAATGAAAACCAATGGAAGATGGACAAGAAAAGTTCAAAGCCATCAGGAGCTCCACAGGGAGTGTTCACCCAGGGCGCCAAACAGGCTAGGACCGCCACTGCCTGTAGGTATAAATCTTATATGTCCTCAATTGACAGTCCTGCCTGGCACACAAATTGTCACTTCTGCCACTCTTCCATTGTGTATCCGGCAGGAAACGTCCCTCCCAATGATGGGAGTAATGGCGTTATAAGTAATGGCGTTACTAATGGTGTTACTTTTTTCAGTAACCTAACTAATTACTATTTCTATCGCTACAACGCCGTTACCGCCACTAACAAAAAAATGTGGTGCCGTTGCATTACTATTTTTCAACAAACAGACGGTTGAAGCTGTGTTCAGCTTACCGCACGTTATATCAGTTGTACGGAATTAGCTGTCTACGTAAGTAATCTGAGCGCTACAGCTTTAAGTAGCTGCGCGCACAACACCTGGAGCTAGGGGGCAAAACAATCACATGAGTGCTGCTGTTTGGCTGAGGAAGAATAAAGTAGTCGTGGTAAACCAATCACATGGTAAATGGCCTGTATTTATATAGTGCTTTACTAGTCCCTAAGGACCCCAAAGCGCTTTACACATCCGGTCATCCACCCATTCACGCACACATTCACACACTGGTGATGGCAAGCTGCATTGTAGCCACAGCCACCCTGGGGAGCACTGACAGAGGCGAGGCTGCCGGACACTGGCGCCACCGGGCCCTCTGACCACCACCAGTAGGCAACGAGGGAAGTGTCTCGCCCAAGGACACAACGACCGAGACTGTCCAAGCCGGGGCTTGAACCAGCAACCTTCCGATTACAAGGCCAACTCTTGAGCCACGATTGCCACTTCAAGATGACAAAGCAACAAGGTGCTATATACCAGCTTTTAAATTGTGTTGATAGGCCACGTAAAACCAGATAAACAATGATAAACAATATATACGTGTGTTTTTTCCTGAATACTTTCGTCACGTTTACTGTCTAAGGACAGAGCAAGCAAGCACTCTCTGCTCATGACCAAAAAATTAAAAAAAACAAAACAAAAAATACCCCTTTTGTGTTGGTGGAAATATGTACCACGTCGACCAATCAAAAAATGATATGGCAACATGACATTTGGTTGTTTAGGAAGAGGGGGAAGTTTTAGGAGTGTGTGAGAGAGAAAGAAAGAGAGAAAGAAAGAGAGCAGAAAAAAGAGAGAGCGCGAGTTCTGAGATGTGAGAGATTTGTGACATTTAGCGTGTTTGGAGTGTGTAGTTTGTGATTGTTACAGTAAAAAATATAACTTTTTTCTGCTATGACTGTCTTGGACAGTCTGTCACAGGGCGAGGTTCACACTTTAGAGGCCCTCATCATGTTAGTCATACAGGGAGACAGAGAGACCTCTAGTGGTGAGTTAGTCCATGACATCTTTCAACTTCATGTCTAAAATGTATTTAATCCAGTCTAGATGCTCACTGGAGCATACACTGGAGAAAGTAAAGAAGAGGAAATGTTGACTGTGGTCCTCACCCTCTCTGACTACCTGTCACTTTACTCTGATGCTGACTGGCTATTTCCGCAGAATATTTCTACTTGTGAATCCAAACTGCTGCTGCTCCATCAAAACTCATCAGATCATCAGTTAGCTCCATCTGCTGGAGAGACCACTGACTTACATCATCTGATGTGTGTGCTCTCTGACACTGACCGGGTCTTTCCTCACAGGTTAGACTGGTTTTGACATCTGATGTCTCTCTGAGGTTATGAGCATGTGACACTGTGTTAAGATCAAACACTCACAGACTCCAGGACTGACGAGGAGAACAAGCAGCTGCTTCTCCCCTGATGTTTTGTCCACACAGGAAGCTGTGAAGTGCCTGGAAGCTGACCTGAGGTGAGTTCAGCAGGTGAGAATCCTTCCAGAGAAATGTGAACACGTCTGTGGATCACTCTCACTGTACGGCACGAGTGCTTCCTAATGCTGACTGGCTGTGTGGGCTCGTCAGTATTAATCCAGTGAAGAATCTGAATCTGAGAACACTGATTTCAGAATCAGGGGTGTGTATTTTGGTGGTGGTTGTTGTGGACTGTAGTCTGAGTTTGAGTCAGTGGTGAAAAATGCCGGGAATGTCTGAACTGGTTTGACACTTTAGAGCAGCTTAAACTTATTTTCTAAGAATAAATTCTCAGAGTTGAGTTGTCTTATAACAGACTTGGATGCACTGAAGGCCTTTTTGTTCCACATGTCCTGGAAACGACCTGGAAAATAATAATATAAAATATAAAATTTTATTTATATAGCACCTTTCTAGACAGAGTCACAAAGTGCTCCACATAAGATAAAAAGTCATAAAAAAGTAAAACAGACAATATAAAACAGGCAAAAATTAACCAAAAGCTTTTTTAAAAGGTGAGTTTTGAGTTGTTTTTTAAAAACAGCTACTGAGTCCAGAGTTCTTAAGGTTTGGGGGAGAGAGTTCCACAGTCTAGGGGCCACAGTGGCAAAAGCTTCTCCAGGTCACAACTCAGTACTCACATCACTGCTCCATCATTATCCGGACTCAAAGCTGTGTGTGTGTGTGTGTGTGTGTGTGTGTGTGTGTGTGTGTGTGTGTGTGTGTGTGTGTGTGTGTGTGTGCGGGTGTGTGTGCGTGTGCGCGCACATGCGTGTGTGTGTGTGTATTAAAGTACACAGCAACAGAACAGATCTAAATATCCTGAACCAGAAACAGAAACAGAAGCTGGACCTGAACCTGGACCAGAAACAAAACCTGGACCTGGACCCAGGGGTGTGTCCCTCGTGAGTGGACACTCTTTGCCTTGGTCTGAAACAGAGTAAGTTTGTCAGTGACCCAAAGATCGTACTCAGACCACAGATAAGAGTTTATTCTGACAAAGCATTAGCTCATTGACAATAATTAATCATTAGCTATTATTAATCTCTGGCTCTCTTCCACAGCGTGTCTTTGTCCTGCCTTTGTCCTTTGAGGTAGGTGTTGTTGTGATTTGGCGCTGTGTAAATATATTTCAATTGAACCCTAACCCTGTAGAACCAGGGTCTTTTCCATTAGGCAAACTCAGGCGGAAAGAATCAGATTATTAGGACTGTCCAGCTGATTATGATGATTTGTGAAGGCAGACAGTTAAAGCTCTCTGAGGCCTTACTTGCTAGAGTGGATGATGATCATGTTGGAGGAGCTGAAGGTGGGCAGCCAGGTCTTTGTTTCCACAGTGTTGAGCTGATTGCAGAGGAGGCACAGGTAATTGACCAATTTTGAACTGAACTGGGTAACTGGGAAGCAAGTGAGAAGAGAGGATTACATACTGGAAAGACTAAAGTCTGACAGCCGGGGCGCTCCGTCATCTCAGCGTAGAGACGACAAGTCAGGGTTTCATACAGCTCATAAAATCAAAGTGTATGCCGATCTAACAGTGTATGTTGACTGGACAGAACAGGTCCTTCAGTACACAGGCTGAATGACAGGCTACACTGCAGCTGCACGGCTGCAAATCCGGGTCCTCCCTTTAGATGAGCTTACACAAAATACTGAACTAATAACTACCAACTGTCTGAATTAACCTAGATTTACAAGTATCTTTTAAACCTAAGTACCTACTCTTCAAGTTTCTACTTGATGTAATGATTTATTTTGAAATGTCAGTTGTCATCTCTGGCTGTGTGCCAGGTAGACCCACACACAGCCAGAGATTGAAGAGTTGAGAGTTGAACTGAAAAGACACAGCTTTTTTTTTGCTGGAACAAAAATACTCAACAACTAAAACATACAAAATGCCACAAAACTCAGGATGTGTGACAAATATCTACAGTCTGATTCTGGTTTTGTTTCTGTCAGGCTCCAGCAGCAAACAGCAGTCTCTCCTGTAACCAGCTCAATGTCTGTGCACTCAGCTTTGGCTTTTAATGGCCAAGCATCATCTGGAGAAATGTGAGTTACCTTGTGAGTGTGTAATACACTATGTCCTCTTTATGCTGTATAACTAGAACAATTAAAGTTCAAGTTAAAAAAAAATTACAACAATGTATATAGCTACCTCACCTCCACAGAAATGACGTAAGCTACTCAGTTTACCAAACAACATGTCACAGACAGCCTGTTAGAGAGTTATCTCTGAGATGCTGATGTGATAGCTCCCTCAGGACAAAGACTGAGGGACCAGTCAGAGAGTGGGCTCAGGGAGTGCTTTCCAGATACTTTAATGAACATTAACAGCAGGCCAGTAGTACACCAATTGGTATACTCAATGAGAGTATGGGAGTGCGTATGTGTGTGGTTTTAAATAACAAGAAAACAGGGAGAATAACAATCATTGCTTTTCAACATCACACACCAATAATGAATTACAACATAAATGATTAAATAAATGCTCTGGCTTAGGAAAATCTCACAGTGCCATTTTAAACAGGTAGAAAGCAGGAATATCTGCATATCCAAAACAACAGAAAAGGCCTAATATCTCAAAATTAGTAAAGATCAGCAATTAGGTGTTCAACAGAGCCCTCTAGTGGCCAAATAATCTAACTGCTATACACAAATCCGACCAGTATCAAAGGCTACGGTGGTAAGTTACATGCGTCTACCAATATCAATCAAATCTCCAAACACACTCCATATCATGTACCTGCCTCTGTATTTTTGTTGTTCTGTTGTCTTGTTTTTGTTCTGTTGTCCTAACCTATAATGTGCTACTCCTAATGTAAAACCCTCCCTTGTGTCATCATTTAAAAAACTTACACTGGTCACCCAAGGGACCCAAAATGGTCCTGCCCCAAAAAGTGCGATAAAAATGTTATATATTAATATTTTTTTCCACTTTAAATGAGTCAGTCTTTTAAAACTACTTCTGCCTAAAATATTCATATCAAGTTTTAATTATATTTCGGGGGTTTTAACCCTTTAAATCCCAGTTTCTTTACATGAGCGCACCATTTTTTTAGCCGAAAAAAACAAAAGACTTAAGTAATATTTGATTGTTATTATAATTAGGCCTTTAGATGGTCCAAAGATTGGCACCAACATTCATTTTGATTGATCGTTATTTTTTTTGCAGGGGCAAATTTAAAAAAAAAAAAAACTTACACTGGTCAACCTAGGGACCCAAAACGGTCTGACTCACGTTTGCACAGGAAAGCACACTGCTGGAAAACGCTACTCCCAGGCACTTATGGAAAAATGCCCTTAGGAAAATTTATTGATGTATTAATTACCACTACTGTTATAACAATGCAGCTGAAATATAAGGAGACTTTCTGACACAGCCTGTTCACATCCAGCTCCATGGATGTATCACTGCTCTCAGCGTCTGTGATCAGAGTTTGGATCAGAAGTAGGTGAAAACAAGGGCAGTTGGTCACCTGCCCACAGTGATGCCACCTGGAGGAGCAAACAGCATGCAAACGTTGTTCTTCAGCATAATCACATACAGCCATGATATTCACTGTTGGGTCTGTCTAGCACAGACCTACTGCTGGAACGAGACAATTCTACTACAACAGCAAAAGCAAGACGCAACTCACCAAAGTTCTTTGTCTTACTCATGCACGAGGGAGAGAACTGTGACGAGCGTCGTTCCTTCGCTTGACCCAGTTGCTCTCGTCTGCCCCCTCGTAACACTGCTCTTTATTACAGTTACATGACTATGCATAAGTTCATTAACATATGAAGTTTTACACAGGCATACATGTGAACAACGAGTACCATGTCTGTGTGTATGTATAGGCATGTGCGTGTGTGTGTGAGGGGGGGTCAAGTATGGGCTCAAATTGTGGTCATAAATATTTTGTACTTGTAAGTCAGGATTTGTATGTGTAAAAAGAATTTGTATGTATGTAAAAAAGATTTGTGTGTGGACTTCGCCAAAAAATACGTGTGAAACTCTGCACTCAAGTTTCAAGTTACAAGTATGAATTTTGACCCTATTTTTCTTCCTTTCAGCTGATTGGCCAATGTCATGTCAATCACAAATTTAACTATCCAATCAGAGAACAGATGGGTTTGGCTATTGGAGGGGTGCTTTATGGAGCTTCAGGTCCTTGAAGGAAATAAATGCCCTTTTACATGCCAGCCCAGCGTTTTCCTTCATCATCAGGAAGGGAAACAGTCTGTGGTGGTCCGAGTTTTGTGATTTTTGTGTCACAGATTTATGTGCTTAATACAGGGACCTCCAGAGACTTTTCAACAGTGCTGTGGACCTCGGGGGGCAGTGTTGTGGAAATGACACAGTCTCCACTAGTGGGGATAGTTACAAAGCTTTCTTCGTTATGAATGAGCATACATGTTTTTATTGAACATTTGAAGAACCAGCAAAAAAAACAGAAACGCTTGTAGAGGACATAAAGTCAAAGATAGAAACGACAAGGAGCAGGTGCATCTAGTACAGATGCCGCAAAAACCCACAGAGCTCAGCAGCCAGCACAACAAATTCTGGATCCTTGGCTTTTAGTTAGCAGTTAGCATTAGCAGCACATGCTGCGTCCAATGTGAAAGGAGCTTTATGCTGCGCACTGTGACTCACAGCAATGCTCCCGGGTCAGCCCTGACTTTGTGTTAAACTAATCCTAAAGTAATAATGGTATTTCTAACCACTGATATACCACAAATTTATCCTTTCAACAGCTACTGAAAGTTAGGGGACCTAGCTTCTATCGGATATTTATATAGAGATCCTCCAGCTTCAAACTGTATTACCCTTCAAGGACCTGTGGTTCAAAAAAGCTCCCCTCCGACAGCCAAACCCATCTATTCTCTGATTGGATAGTTAAGTTTGTGATTAACATGACATTGGCCAATCAGCTGAAAGGAAGAAAAATGGGGTCAGAATTTGTACTTGTAACTTGAAACTTGAGTGCAGAGTTTCACACGTATTTTTTGGCGAAGTCCACACACAAATCTTTTTTACATACACACAAGTTCATTTTACACATACAAATCTTTTTTACACACACAAATTCTTTTTACACATACAAATTTTTTTTACACACACATAAATTCTTTTTACACATACAAATCCTGATTTACAAGTACAAAACTGATTTACAAGTACAAAATATTTATGGCCACAATTTGAGCCCATAGTCAAGATGTGACCCTGTGAACGACTCCCCAAAGCTGGTGCTAGGAGCGCAGTGGTCCACCTAAACAAAGGGCTCTTATACTTAAGCAGATACAGAGTAGGTGTCCTCATATAGTATAAATCAGAAAGAGAAGGTATGACCTCTCTCATGACCTTAGGGTGTGTGTGTGCATGCCAGAACACTCTGGAAGGCACACAGAGTCTTTACAGACTGCTAAGGATCAAACCTCTATCAATCTACAAACATTTATATACTTCTAAGCATAAATGATTATAAATTTCTATGCACAAATGACAATAATAAAACATAAACCCAACATTCACATTAAATACAGAGTGCACCTTTACTGTACACTTCCTAAAACTGAATGTTCTCACAGGGTTACCCAGCAGAGCTCAGAGGTTCCCAGTGGTCAGTCTGTCGTTCAGCATCAAACAGACCTGGATGCCATATTCATGGTGAGACCAATTAATGCTGTATCAATGACATGGAAGGATGCATTTCGTGTGCTAATTGGACACTAAACAGTTTTAGCAATCAGCTTATAGGTTCTTATTATTTCCTTTTTCAGTTACTGGAGATAAAAATGGTCAATTTTGTAAAGACCGAGCTGAGGAAGATCCAGAAAGTTTTGAGTGCAGATTACCCAGAATGCTTAGAGAGTCTGAGGGAGAATGATGAGATGTTGGAGAATGAGGACGAAGAGCAAAGGAAGAGTAGCAGAGTAGCATTTCTGAAGATCACACTCCACTTCCTGAGGAGAATGAAGCAGAGGAAGCTGGCTGACCATCTTCAGAGCAGTAAGAATCTTTTATTAGCTTTGACATGATGTGGAAGTTCTGGAAGTTTGTATTTCAAACCTCAGCTCATCTTTAATATGATGCAAAACATCTGCACCATTTAACTCCTCCTGAGAGGCTGTTTTATTGCTTTATTTTTCATTTATCTGATCGCATTAACTTATTGTAAAAATAACATGATTTTGTGATCCTTCAGGGACCCGTGCTCCAGGGTGCCAACATGAACTCAAGTCTAACCTGAAAAAGAAGTTCCAGTGTGTGTTAGAGGAGATTGCTAAAACAGGAAACCCAACCCTTCTGAATCAGATCTACACAGAGCTCTTCATCACAGATGGAGGGACTGCAGGGGTCAGTGATGAATATGAGGTCAGACAAATTGAAACAGCATCCAGGAAACCAGACAGACCAGAAACTACAATCAGACAAGAAGACATCTTTAAAGCCTCATCTGTTAAAGATAAACCAATCAGAACAGTGCTGACAAAGGGAGTGGCTGGCATTGGGAAAACAGTCTTAACACAGAAGTTCACTCTGGACTGGGCTGAAGACAAAGCCAACCAGGACATTCAGTTCATGTTTCCATTCACTTTCAGAGAGCTGAATGTGCTGAAAGAGAAAAAGTTCAGCTTGGTGGAACTTGTTCATCACTTCTTTACTGAAACCAAAGAAGCAGGAATCTGCAGCTTTGAAGACTTCCAGGTTGTGTTCATCTTTGATGGTCTGGATGAGTGTCAACTTCCTCTGGACTTCCACAAAACTACAATTCTGACTGATGTTACAGAGCACACCTCAGTAGATGTGCTGCTGATAAACCTCATCAGGGGGAAACTCCTTCCATCTGCCCACATCTGGATAACCACACGACCTGCAGCAGTCAATCAGATCCCTCCTGAGTATGTTGGCATGGTGACAGAGCTCAATGGATTCACTGACCCACAGAAGGAGGACTACTTCAGGAAGAGATTCAAAGATAAGAAGCAGGCCAACAAGATCATCTCCCACATCAAGATATCTCGAAGCCTCCACATCATGTGCCACATTCCAGTCTTCTGCTGGATCACCGCTATAGTTCTGGAGGATGTGCTGAAAACCAGAGAGGGAGGACCGCTGCCCAAGACCCTGACTGAGATGTACATCTACTTTCTGTTGGTCCAGGCCAAAGTGAAGAAGATCAAATATAATGGAGGCACTGAGACAGATCCATACTGGAGTCCAGAGAGCAAGAAGATGATCAAGTCTCTGGGAAAACTGGCTTTTGATCAGCTGCAGAAAGGAAATCTGATCTTCTATGAATCAGACCTGACAGAGTGTGGCATCAATATCAGAGGAAACTCAGTGTACTCAGGAGTGTTCACACAGATCTTTAAAGAGGAGAGAGGACTGTATCAGGAGAATGTGTTCTGCTTCATCCATCTGAGTGTTCAGGAGTTTTTGGCTGCTCTTCATGTCCATCTGACCTTCATCAACTCTGGAGTAAATCTACTGGAGAAACAGCAAACAATATCTAAGATGTCCAAAGTATTTAAAGACAAACCTAAACTGAAAGATCTCCACCAGAGTGCTGTGGATAAGGCCTTACAGAGTCCAAATGGTCACCTGGACTTGTTCCTCCGCTTCCTCCTGGGTCTTTCACTGCAGACCAATCAGACCACTCTACGAGTCCTTCTGACACAGACAGGAAGTAGTTCACAGTCTAATCATGAAACAGTCCACTACATCAAGAAGAAGCTCAGAAAGAATCTGTCTGCAGAAAAAATGATCAATCTGTTCCACTGTCTGAATGAACTGAATGATCGTTCTCTAGTGCAGGAGATCCAACTGCTCCTCAGTTCAGGAAGTCTCTCCACAGATAAACTGTTTCCTACTCAGTGGTCAGCTCTGGTATTTGTCTTGCTTTGTTCAGAAGAAGATCTGGATGTGTTTGACCTGAAGAAATACTCTGCATCAGAGGAGGCTCTTCTGGGGCTGCTGCCTGTGGTCAAAGTCGCCAAGAAAGCCCTGTAAGTGGATTTATGAATAAAACAACAACTTTTTATAGAACAAAGCGGCTCATTTTTAGTTGTTTTTCAGGTTGAGTTGTTGTAACCTGTCAGAGAGAACCTGCAAAGCTCTGTCCTCGGTTCTAAGCTCAGAAACATGTATTCTGGAAGAACTAGACCTGAGTAACAACAACCTGCAAGATTCAGGAGTTAAACTTCTTTCTGCTGGTCTGATGAGTCCAAATTGTAAACTGGAAACTCTGAGGTCAGGATGGCAGTCATTCAACAGTTACAGACAGTTCTGAGTTCTGTTTGATTCTTCTATTCTCTAATTGTATGATTGTCCTTTAACGTCTTGAATTTTGTGGCATTTTGTGGCATTTTTCTTCTTCCAGCCTGTCAGGCTGCCTAATCACAGAGGAAGGTTGTACTTTCCTGACGTCAGCTCTGAGCTCAAATCATTCCCACTTGAAAGTGCTTGACCTTCGCTACAATCATCCAGGAAAATTGAAAGTGAGGCAGGGACTCAAGGATCCACACTGGAAACTCAGGTATGGACAGGGCATGGCTACTCATTTAGTACTATTTTGGCTAATTGTTTGCTAATTTAATGTGTTTTTGCTCAGAGCATCATCATAAAGAAGAGCTCATTTTGGGTATTTCTGAATTTTAGCTAGAACAAACCCAAATTTTAATTTCCAGTGACAATATTTCACATATTGGAGGGTTTAACTGGTTTGCACACATTCCAGTCTGGGCGGACTTGGATTCTTTTAGCAGCATCCCAGTTTTAGCAGCATTATTGGTGGATAGCTGCTGTCCATATTAAAAAAAACCATTTTGTGCTCCAGTAGTACAGGCATTACTGAACACTGTCAGTAGTCTTGGCTTACACTGATAATTTTCTTAGATGATTTAGAACAACAATGTACTTACAAATATTAGATATAAGGAACAAATAAAAGATAACTACCTAATGTAACTGGGTCAAACTTGGAAGAACAGGGAAAACTCTGGTGCTTCATGTGCAACAGTTAGATCTCATGTTGAATAGAAAATCATTGTTACTGTGTTTCTTTCTCCAGGCTCGACCATGGTGGACAGCAGTGGTTAAAACCTGGTTTGAGGAAGTGTAAGTTTGACAAATGATGACAAATCAGCAAAATCCAAATTTTATCGCTGTGCTATAAGTTGATGTGTGCTCATCCGATCGTTCAGTCTGACGTCACTAGCCGTGTCTGGGCCTACACTCTGCTGCAGGTCCATATATCAAATGATCACTGTGGCATTACTGAGAGTTGAAAAACTGTCTAAAGTCTTTCATCTTTAATGAAATGATCAGCGTTCTGCTCTACCAGGTGTAACAACTGAGTTTAACATCCAGGCATCCATGAAAACGGAATTTATGACATTTAACGGAGTTAGAAGTCAGCAGGAAGTTAGCTCGCTAGCTTCCATCTAAATACAATATAGCATGTCCTGACTGTGGCGGTTTGGAAACAAATTAAAATGTACAGCTCTGTTATCACTTCCAACATAAATGAAGACAGAAAACTAAACAGCAGTGACGTTTGTAGGGTTACTGAAGTTTGGCTAGCTGGTGTATAATGATGTGCTACGTGACCGCTAGCGACACAGCTATGTTAGCAAAATATAAACAAGCTAACTTTTTTTCCACTCGATAAAAGTTAACGTGAGTGTTCTCAGTGGTCAGGAACAAATGTAATCGCATGGCAGGATGCTGTAAAAGGACCAAACTTCAGCCAGGAGAACAACTGAGATAATCCATCCACAATACGAGGTTAGTCATTCATATACATGCATGGGCTGTGCTGTAGTTACATTGTAAGGTTTTAAAAACTGAGCTTAAATAAATGATTAGCGGTAATAAAAGCCGAGGGAGGTCAACGGTGATCACTGACTTTTTTTTTAGGAGCTTTTTGAGATTAAATAGAAGAAAATACAAAGCATTAAACATGTTAACAACACAAAAGCCATATTAAATGCAGACTACTTTAGGCCCGGAAGTAGGATTCATCACTTAATAATCGGATTAATCCAGGTAAGGAAATCCCAGAAGGCGGATGCTCGTCACATTACCTGTTAATAGTATAAACCTATGAGCTACAATACCATACCCCAACACAAACCCCTATCCTGATGAGAGCACACAAGCTTTCTTTTAATATTTATGTATGAACACAAAGTAGTCACACACGCTGAGCCTACTGATAGAATACTAGAAAACATAAACACGTAGAATGGAGGCTGCTACCTGTTGAAGTTCAGGCTCTAGTCGCTGAGCTGGTGAGGTGTATGTCTCCTGAATCCAAACTGGAAGCTGGTTCCACAGAAGAGGGGCCTGAAAACTGAAGGCCCTCCCTCCCATCCTACTTTTAAATACTCTAGGAACAACAAGTGAATCTGCAGTGTGAGAGCGAAGTACTCTAATAGGGTGATATGGTACTATAACCGACCGTGGCTCACCGGGTTAGGAAGCGCATCTGTAACCGGAAGGTCGCCGGCTCTCTGTCCTGGTTATTGTGTCCCTGGGCAAGACACTTTACTGTTGGCCAGAGGGGCCAATGGCACGATATGGCAGCCTTGCTTCTGTCAGTCTCCCCCAGGGCAGCTGTGGCTACAACCGTAGCTTGCCTCCACCAGTGTGTGAATGCGAGAGTGAATGAATAGTGGCATTGTAAAGCGGTTTGGGTGCCTTGAAAAGCGCTATATAAATCCAATCCATTATAACGTCATTAAGATAATATGGGGCCTGATTATTTAAGACCTTGTATGTGCGAGGGATGACAGTGATATTAAGTTTTATATAAATAAAATGACAGAACATAATGAAAGAACAGACACTAGATGTGTCAGATGATAAACTGTATCTCTGCTGTGTGTTTCTCTCTCCATCAGATTTCTGTGAATTAAAAGTGGACATGACGTCAATAAATAAAAAACTCAAACTGTCTGACAACAACATGAAGGTGACCGTTGTGGAGAACAAGCAGCCCTATCCTGATCATCCAGACAGATTTGACTGGTGGAAACAGCTTCTGTGCAAAAATGGGCTGATTGGTCGCTCTTACTGGGAAGTTGAGTGGAAAGGAGGCAGTTTTATATCAGTGAGTTACAAAAGCATCAGAAGGAGAGGAAACAGTGCCGAATGCAAATTTGCGGGAAATGATCAGTCCTGGAGTCTGATGTGTTCTGACGCTTTTGGTTACTCATTCTGGCACAACAATAGAGAAACACCCATCTTCTCCTCCTCCTCAGTCTCTCACAGAGTAGGGGTGTATGTGGACTGTCCTGCTGGCACTCTGTCCTTCTACGGAGTCTCTTCTGACACTCTGTTCCACCTCCACACCTTCAGCACCACATTCACTGAACCTCTGTATCCTGGGTTTGGACTGTGGTCCAGTGACTCCTCTGTGTTTCTGAGTCCTTTGTGTACTAACAAGTCTGTAGAGCTTGACTGTTTAGAAGAGGCAGAAACTACAAGTCGGTGGTATGAAAGCTGAATGTGGATGATGTTTCTTTTTTGTTTGCTTTGAATCACATATTCTGGGATTGATATGTTGTGATGTGATTTTGCTTTGCATGATTATCTCCTCACCACTTTACTTCAAACTCACTGATTGTTAACCTCTAATATAATAATAATGGATTGCATTTATATAGCGCTTTTTGAGACCCCTCAAAGCGCTTTACAATACCACTATTCATTCACGCTCACATTCACACACACTAATATCCCTAATATCAGCACATAAATATGTGGGGACATCTTTGCATTTTAAACCCTTTTCTGTTGACATGCTATTTTATCTCAAGATTAACTATTTTTAAAGACTATGAAGTTTGTGAATTAATGGTTACAGTTTTATGAATCTAAGAAAAATTTAAAGGTTTTAGTTCAAGTAATGTTAAAAGCTGTTTTACAAACTGCCAAAAATTGTAAATCATTCAGTAATCATTAATAAATCTTAAACATATCAAATGTTCCACGAGGGCAACAATAAAGTGTTAATGCTTTACTAATAATATTAACATGAGTAAAAGTCTATATGTTGTGTTTATTTTCATATATATATGTTGTTTGTTTATATTTGTCACCAGCAGTGTGGCTGATTATTTGACTCCAGCTGTTATGGTTAATTACTTTTTCATGATAATGAATAAATAAACTAATAGCTGACATGCTAACTTGCCTTGTTTTGCTTTGTAGTTGCTGTTTTAACTGTATTAACAATGACCGTGTTACTTATTAAGCTCCTCTTCTTTTTTTTTTACTACTTTCTTTTTATTGTTTTTCTTTAAACATTACACAGATGACATAAGAGGTAACAACAAAACAAAACAAAATTAAATAAAATAAAGAAATAAATTAATAAATTAATTTAAAAAGTGAAAAAAGAACATGTTGGGTCACCATGTTTCTACAATTTGATCGTTTTTCATTATCAATGTGATGGTCTTTATCCAGTTTATGTAATCAGTCCATTTCTCCCACTTTCGATGATATTGATCTTCCTGAGTCCTTATTCTGTAAGTCAGTTGTTCCATAATTTGTATTTCGTCTATAATTTTGATCCATTCATCCTGCGATGGTGGGTCTATCTTGTACCAATTTCTTGTGATAGCCTTTTTACAGGCTGCAAGCATAATTTTCAATATGTATCTATTTTCTTTCAACACATTTCCCGTAATGACACCAAGATATAATAATATACAAGACTTGGACACAGTATAACCCAGAATTTTACTTATAACTAAATGGACATCTTCACAAAATTTTGCGATCTTGGGGCAGAACCAGAACACATGGGAATGAGTCACATTTACATCTCTACAGCTTCTCCAACACGGTTGTGGTAATGAAGTGTGTTTGTTCCTAATTTTGGGTGTTATAAAAAATCTTATTACATTTTTCCAGTAATGCAATCTCCAGACACGTGATGATGTTGTTGACTGCTGTGTTTTCCAGATTTCTGACCATTCCTCATCGGATGTGTTCCCTCCCAACTTTCTCTGCCACATCAGTTTTACAGATGTTATTGTACACCCTCTTGCCTCCGTTATATGCTCGTAAATTGTTGAGATTATTCTAAAATTTTTTGCATTGTAGGTTTCAGTTATGGTTTTGATTAGAGATGGCACGATACCACTTTTTTATGTCCGATACCGATACCGATATCATAAATTTGGATATCTGCCGATACCGATATGAATCCGATATAGTGTTTTTTAATCAACAAAACTGTTTTTTAAATATCTTGCTGCATTTTGTATAAGTTCATACTCAAGTTTAAAACAACAACTACACTAAAGCTATTCTGTTATACCTGTATGCAAAAAAAATATTTCATAGTTCAGCAATACTGATCAATCTAATAAACTTAAACCTACACCATCCTCCCTATTCTGGTATTTTAAAGAGTACTTAGCATAAATATTAAGCAACCTAACTAATAGGGTTCCAACTCCCAGCAACAACAAAAATAAATAAATAAAAAATAGGGAACCACCCCTCACGCTCCACCTCATGATGCTTAATCGACGTAATCAACCTTAATTTGATGCAGTGTGGAAAAAAATACACAGAAATCAATTATTTTTCAAGAAATATTAAATAGATTCAACATCTTTCTTCAACAAAATTGCAGACTGCACAGATGGTACCTTCCCAAAGGAAAAAGTACTATAGCTTACTAGGGTATATTAGACTTAACAGTTACTATATACAATAATGGACTTCTATACATTTTACATCAGATTAAAACTTTGGGTGTAAGATTCAGATAAATATTAAATAATTAAAAGCTCGACATTTTAAATGAGAATAAGAAAGAATAGTATGTCTTTGTGCCCTCTTTTCCCTGTTAATGCCCTATCGGCCCCCCTGGCTAAACTTTGCTAGATCCGCCCCTGCACAGTTACCAGCCGTCAGCTACGTAGAAAAAGATCCTGGTGTAGAAAGTAATAATAAATAAATTCTAACAACAGCTGATCAAGCTTAAACGTGCTGCTGTAGTTCAGCCGCTGGTTTCCTCTGTCTGGTGCAAAGTGGGCCAAAAGCAAACAAGAGACACGGACTCGCGACAGAAAAGCCGATCAGCTGATCATTAAGCAGTTTCATGATTGAAGTAGCAGCCGGAGAGCGAGAGGCAGTCGCTCGTTAAGCTTAACGCAGGAATGCTTTACAAACATTCAGAGATGGACTTACACACTTGCTTTACTTCTCTCGGGGATAACTTTGTCGGAGATGAAATGCGGGGTTGCTAGCGAAGCTCCACATGCTATCCAGACCACCGACAGGTCCCGCATGCCACAGCCGCTCTATCACGTGATGCATACTGCTCCGACGTGCTAATGTTCTGAGGTGAGTTACAGCGTGTTGCAAGTTTTGTGAGGTGCTTTCGTGATATTTAATGGATCGGATTACATTTTTTATTTTTCTCCGATATCCGATCCAGTAATTTAGGTCAGTATCGGACCGATACCGATACGTAATATCGGATCGGTCCATCTCTAGTTTTGATTATTGAATTTTTATCCAGATTTACACTATGTTTTACTTCTTTATTAAAAAAGTCCCTAATCTGCAAATATCTGTAGTGATCTTGATTACTTAGATCATATTTTTGTTTGATCTCCTGGAAGTTCATTGCATTCCCATCTTTAATTAGTGTACATATCACTGTTAATCCATTAGGAATCCACTGTTTAAATCTTTGGTCCATAGAACCAGGGATAAAACCCTTATCATAAGCTATCCATCAAAGCAGTCCGAACTCTTTTTCCAGTTTGTATTTTCGTACCAGATTAAACCATATTTTTAGTGTAAACTGAGTGAATAAATGCAGCTGTTTAATTACACTCATTGCTTCTTCTCTGTCTCCTATAAGGCTTTGGATTTCTCTTCCTTGTACTGATTTTTCTAGATTCTTCTATTTGGCTTCATAATCATTGTCACACCAACAATTTATATGCCTGATTTGTGCAGCATGAAAGTATGCCTCAAGGTTTGGGAGTGCCAAACACCCCTTATCCTTTCTTATCTGTAATGTATCAAATTTGATTCTCGGTCTGTGACCATTCCATATAAACGTGGAAATGATTTTGTCCCATAATCTGAATTGTTTTTCAGGTATGTCAATGGGTAGCGACTGAAAAAGGTAGAGAAGTCGGGGTAGGACACTTACTTTTATGGTCTCTATTTGAGAACCAATGTCTTATGGAAGGGTAGCCCACCAATCCAAATCACTCTTGATTTCCTTATCTAATTTATCGTAATTATGTTTATATTAATCCTCAGCGTCAACCCCAAGATATTTCATTCTTGTTGCTCTCCAATTCAAATTATATTTTTGTATAGTCCATAGTCCAAAAAGGCCCAGACGGACAAGTTCAGGGGGCCGACAGCACAGGAGGCCAAAACAGTTCTGTTCCGGAGGCCGACCATGTGAATGGCAGCGGCAGTGGGGCAGGTCCGGAGGCCGCCCACGCAGTAGGTAGTGGCATGGAAACAGTTCCGGGGACCGACCGTGCGGACGGCAATGGCGGCGTGTAGGAGGTCGTCCTCGCAGAAGGCGGGGGTGGCAACAGAAGTCCGGAGGGCAGCCACGGTGGTGACGATGCCCAACAAGCGGCCTGACAAACGCTCGATGATGTTGAGGCGGTAGTTTGGGACCTGAAGGTGGCGTGATCCCTGCGGGACCAGGCGAGGCGGAGGCTGGACCAGACGAGGCAGAAGCCGAGGCGGAGGCTGGAACAGACGTGGCAGAAGCCGAGGCGGAGGCTGGAACAGAGGTGGCAGAAGCAGAGGCGGAGGCTGGGCCAAACGAAACTGGTGACGCTGAAGAGGAGGCCACTGCAGGGGATGCTGGAGCTGATGCGGGGGCTGGACCAGGCGAGGCAGATGAGGATGAAGCTGAAGCAGAGGCTGGACCAGGGGACGCTGATGAGGATGCCGAAGAGGATGCTGAAGCTGGACCCGGCGACGGCGTGGGTGGACCTGAAGCTGGACCCGGCGACGGCGTGGGTGGACCTGAAGCTGGACCAGGTGACTGCGTGGGTGGAGACACAGAGGCTGCAGCTGGCGAGGATGAAGACACAGAGGCTGCAGCTGGCGGTGGCGTGGAATCCGGAGACGGAGGCGCTGCAGCAGGCAGTGTGGACGAAACTGTGGATGCGGCTGCTGCTGCGGGTGTGGATGAGGCTGCTGGTGGAGCAGCTGGTGGCTGGACGGGCTCCTCGGGCCCCCCAGCTGACGAGGAAGGTCGCTGGACAGGCTCCTCGGGCCCCCCAGCTGGCGAAGCAGGAGGCTGGACAGGCTCCTTGGGCCCCCCAGCTGGCAAAGCAGGAGGCTGGACAGGCTCCTTGGGCCCCCCAGCTGGCAAAGCAGGAGGCTGGACGGGCTCCTCGGGGCCTCCAGCGAAAACAGTCTCAGGACCAGTGGGCACAGGGGCCCCTGGAACACACAGAACAAAACGTGTCCAGCAACGAGGAAGGTTGCTGGACGGGCTCCTCGGACCCCCCAGCTGACGAGGAAGGTCGCTGGACGGGCTCCTCGGACCCCCCAGCTGACGAGGAAGGTCGCTGGACAGGCTCCTCAGGCCCCCCCAGCTGGCGAAGCAGGAGGCTGGACAGGCTCCTCGGGCCCTCCAGCGAAAACAGTCTCAGGACCAGTGGGCACAGGGGCCCCTGGAACACACAGGACAAAACGTGTCCAGCAACGAGGAAGGTTGCTGGACGGGCTCCTCGGACCCCCCAGCTGACGAGGAAGGTCGCTGGACGGGCTCCTCGGACCCCCCAGCTGACGAGGAAGGTCGCTGGACGGGCTCCTCGGGCCCCCCAGCTGGCAAAGCAGGAGGCTGGACAGGCTCCTCGGGCCCTCCAGCGAAAACAGTCTCAGGACCAGTAGGCACAGGGGCCCCTGGAACACACAGGACAAAACGTGTCCAGCAACGAGGAAGGTTGCTGGACGGGCTCCTCGGACCCCCCAGCTGACGAGGAAGGTCGCTGGACGGGCTCCTCGGACCCCCCAGCTGGCAAAGCAGGAGGCTGGACAGGCCCCTCGGGCCCCCCAGCTGGCAAAGCAGGAGGCTGGACAGGCTCCTCCGGCCCTCCAGCGAAAACAGTCTCAGGACCAGTGGGCACAGGGGCCCCTGGAACACACAGGACAAAACCAGCAGGCACTGGGACCTCTGGCAGGCACAGATCGGAACCAGCAGGCACACGGGCCTCTGGCAGGCACAGATCGGAACCAGCAGGCACACGGGCCCCTGGCAGGGACAGAACAGAACCAGCAGGCACACGGGCCCCTGGCAGGGACAGAACAGAACCAGCAGGCACATGGGCCCCTGGCAGGGACAGAACAGAACCAGCAGGCACACGGGCCTCTGACAGGGACAGTACAGAACCAGGCACACGGGCCTCTGGCAAACACATGGCAGACTGCAGCTGCACAGAGCATTGAGTCTGCTCAGGCAGCAACGGCCGGGTGCGGTCCTCAGCTGGCTCCTTAACCATCAGGGGTCCAGAGTCTGCTGGGGGCTGAAACCCAGCCTCTGGGGAGGCCCTGGAGTGAATCTCAGTCTCAGAACTGGCCAGCTTTTGAGGACTGATAACAATATTGTTTGGTTTGTCTCTCTGATTAGGATTCGAGGTTGTGGAACAGTTCTGTAAGGGTTGGATAGACATAGCTTGCTGTACCGGAGGTGTAGGTGAAGATGATGGCTGTATAGGTGGCTGAGCTGAGGACGACTGAAGAAAAGGTCGGGAAAATGATGGTTGTGAAGTTGGAAACCGAGCTGACGATAAGGCTGATGATTCCTCTACCAACTGAGGTATTGACTGGGCTAAGGATTGAAATAAGGTTTGTAATAAGTCAGGCTGTGGATGTGACTGTGCTATGGGAAGCGAGGCTGAATGTGGTGGAGGTGGCGACTGAGCTTTGGGCCGGGCGGCTAACTGAGCTTGGGGCCGGGCGGCTAACCGGGCTTCGGGCCGGGCGGCTAACCGAGCTTCGGGCCGGGCGGCTAACTGAGCTTCGGGCCGGGCGGCTAACTGAGCTGACATAGCCCCAGAATAAACAGTTCCAGATGAAACAGTCTTAGCTCCTGGGTCTGAAGGAGCATCAGAAGCACAGTCTTTTGAACCAAAGCGGAAACAATTGCTCTCAAAATGAATACTCTCATTTTCTGGAACAGGAGGAACAGAAGTTCTAGAGTTCATGAAGCTGACGTTAGCGGCCTTGGGGGAAACGGTACGTTTATCCCTCGACACAGAAGGCGAATGTAGGGGGACTTTGTCACTCACCCTAGGCGGTTGGTCGAGAAGAGTCCCAGGCTCCTGCTGGAGCCGTGAGTGCTGGCGGCACGTTCGCCGCTTCCAAGTAGAAGAGGGAGCAGCGCTGGCAGAATGCGACAAGGAATGACTCGGCTGTGGCTGCTCCTGCTGTGATGTGGAAACGCTGGGTGAGTCGGGTGGCACTATAATGACCCTAACATCTTGTAGAAAGCTTGAGCTGGTGTAAGCTGGTTGCTCGCGGTCTCATAGTAATCCTCCCGGGACCGGCGGGAGCGTTTTCTGTGAGACCGGGGCATCCGGGGGGAAGAAGCAGGTGAGTGGACCGAAGGGTAAGCAGCTTGTGAGGAACGGCAGCACGGAGGCCCTCCAAGCGCTAGCCGGGTCCCGTCAAAGGCTGAGCTGCGCTTCCTCAGTGAGTCTGCTGGATCCATACTGGTCGCGTCATTCTGTCATGAATCGCTGTGTGGCAGGCAAGCAGGAGTGGTGGACCCAAAATGCAGAACTCAGACACGGAAGTGAAACTTAAAGCGCAGCTTTATTGCTGGGAAAAACCTCGTACAAACTAAACTCACCAAAAGAAAACCAAAAGTCAGAACAGAGGAACCAAGGACTGAAACACTGGAAAGAAACACTAAACTGGAGCAGGAGACCAAACACTAGGAACATAGAAGCAGAACAGCTAGTTGAGGGTACGACGCGACACTGACACAGAGAAACACAGGGCTTAAATACACAGATGGCAGTAATCAAGGGATGAGAGACAGGAGGGGAACACACCTGGGAGAAATCACAGCTGACGAGACAGGGGAAACGTAAACTGAACACACTGACATGAGACATGAACTTTCAGAATAAAACAGGAAACTAACAGACAGAGAACCAGACAGGACACTGAACTTGACAGGCAGACTCATGAGCAGACACAATAACACCATGGACAGACAGAGGGAACACAGAAGTGGGAGCAGGCATGCAAAGAACAGAAACCTAACAAATGGCAAAATCACAACAGAATACACACTCTGAATGAACAAAAGCATAAGGAAACACAAAACACTGAGTCCTCAGACTCAGGACCATGACAGGGCGCTATGAAGATTGCAAACAAGGTAGGAGAAAGGCAGCAGCCCTGTCTGGTAGACTGCTCTAATTTTATGGTCTCAGTTAAACTACCATTTATTCTTATTCTTGCGGTCGGGTTTTGATAAAGTGTTTTAATACATCTGATAGCTTTATCATGAAATCCAACTTTCTCAAGTACGTGATATAGAAAATTTCAATTTATGCTATCGAAAGCCTTTTATGCGTTGAGGCTTATTAAGGCTGCACATTTTCCTTTTTTCGAATATTACTGATAATATATAAAGTTCTCTTTATATTATCTTGGGTTTGACGTCCCTTTATAAAGCCTATCTGGTCTTCATTGATAATATCACTAATAAAATATTCATATATTTTAGAAATAACTGAGGTATATAATTTATAATCAACATTTAGTATTGATATGGGTCTATAATCTGAACAAATCTCGCTGGATTTTTTCTTGGGGATCACTGTTATGACCGCTTCTTTCCATGAAGGGGGCATTTCACCATGTTCGAGTGTATATCTGAATGATTTTTCGAGTAGTGGTATAAGCTGTTCTTTAAAGGTTTTATACCACTAGGATGGTAAACCGTCACTACCGGGAGATTTGTTTGACTTTAATTTATTTATTGCTTTATCTATCTCTGTTTCCGTGATAGGAGAGGTCAGATAGTCATTATGATTTTTCCCAACTGAGGGTAAATTCAGTTTCTCAAGAAAAGCTTTTATCTGGTCGATGTGAGGGGAGTATGGATGGGTATCGAAACCCGGTTCTTGTTGAGAACCGGTTCCCACTGTTTCAATTCCTTGGAATTGTTTGCCATTTTTGCAAACGATTCCCTTGTCGATTCCAGTCGCCCCGAATGACATCACCACGTTGCGAAGCGTCATTTACCTGGCAGGAAACACGGCGCGAAAGCGGCTCAAACGCTCAAAAGTTTGGTTATACTTTACGAGAATGGATGACAACAGGGCAACTTTTCAGTACTTGAAAAGTAGATATTTCATTTAGGGAAGGAAACACTACGAATATGCAAAAGCGTGTTGAGACCCCTGATTCAGATGTTCCCTTTATATGTGCCTTTTTGAGCAGAGGAACCTTGTGAGCACTTGCGAGCAAGATTTGAGTCCATTACAGCGTAGTATGTTACCAATGGTGTTCTCTGTGACTGTGGCCCAGAGTGCCTTTAGGTCATTAACAAGTAGCCCAAACAAGTCCCATGTAGTTTGGGCTGATTCACCACCTTTCGTGTGATCGTCCTCATGTGGCAAGATATTGCATGAAGCTCAAAGAGAAGAGCGATTAATGATCATTTTACATTTCTTCTATTTTTGAAGAATCACATCAAGAATTGTCCCATTCTTGCTTCTTGCTGATGGTCTTGTACACTGTTAGACTTTTCATCGCCACTTTACGGTAACATACTGGCGTCACTGTTGCCAGCGTCATACCGTGACGCCGTGTTACGGTAGCTTACCGTTCTGCAGGATGATACCGTTTTTGCTGGTGTGGTATAATACTCTTGGACAAATTATGGTAACGCACCGTAGCCTTTTTTACGGTATCTCACTGGCGACAGTGACGCCAGTGAGATACTGTTATGTTGTAAATTACGTCAACAAAGTAACATCATACTGTGATTAAGAAATTGGTATACTACCGTTTATTCACGGTATGTCACTGTAAGCCCGCTGCAAGGTAATAAACTGCAATATATTTACCAGTAACTTACCGTTATCACGCATCATCAGTGCCAAAACTATTCATCTCTGCTAGAGGACACTGTGTCCCAACAGGCGGTCATTTACTGTTTAACAGGTCGTAATTGACCGTAATTTCAGTTAACAGTAACATACTGTAAGAGACTGGAGGGTTCCAAAAAAATTGGATGGATGGATGGATGGATGGATGGATGGATAGATAGATACACACACACAAAATATAATCCATGTGCTTTACACCACTTTATTTATTATCACTGATTTTTCCCTGCTGAAATACACATTTCTAAAATCAAAAACTGAAAAGAACTGAAAACATATTTTCATTGAGGAAGCACTTGTTTTTACTAAACCATGTAATACATTATTTTCATAATTTCATTACATATGCTCAAGTATTGGGTTTTCTTAGTTATATTTTGTAGGGTCTTAAACCTACAATGTGAAGTGCCTTGGCATTCATTTTGTTGGTACCATACAAATAAACTGAATTGTAATGAATATAATATCAAGCCCCACACTTCTGCCTTTATATACACTTTGTCCAAAATACTGGCTCACACCACCAAATCAATGCACAAAGCAGGGTCCACAAGGACATGGATGAGCATGTGTGGTGTGAAGGAACTTGACTGACCTGCACTGAACCCTGATCTTGCTTTGTGGACTGAGTTCATTGATTTGTAAGGTGAGCCAATACATGTGACAATTAAAGTGTAAGTAGCTGAAATAATTTTTAACAAACGGGTAAAAGAAGGAAAAAAAATCAAAACTGTTGCACTCAAAAAACCTATTAGACAGAGACAGCATCTTGCAAGAGTGGCAAGAGAGCTTGTCTTCATTGTTGTTCATCTTGTGTAAATGTCCAGAAAGCATGGGCCATGGATCATCTGTGGAGAAACAGGTACATTGGTCACTTAAATTATACAAGAAATTCACTAAAATGGCAAAAACAGTTACATAATTTGAAGTTCTCCACTCAAATTCAGTAAGCCACTAGAGGAAAGTTGTGACATGAGGGTTAATGTGAACAACCTTTCGCTTCACAGTGGTCCCAGTCTTTCTGCTCGTCCCAACCTTGGAGGTACATTTTGTTCCCTCTTCAGGGTTTATCCTTACAAAAAACCTTGCACACGCTGACTCCTGGTATTCCAGGTTCAATACATAGAATGAACCAAAGAAGACTGACATTGCATCAGCAAAGGTGTTCTCTTTGTCCAGCTCAACAATTACACACCCCTCTACATTCACCATCCAGCAGGTGGTGGTCATTGAACTTTGTCCTTAAATGTATAGGGGCAACATGTTGTCATTATGCAACATAAAATAATTTCAGTACTTCACTTCTTCAAACTGTCTAGATAGTCATAAAGCAAATAGCTACATACAGTTAATTATTAATGGCCTTATGTACATAAGTCCATTTTAACATATTATAATTGTACATAATTGGGAATTATTCTGCACATTAAACACACCTAACAAACAGTCAGCCCATTTAAATTACCGGAGATGAATCAACTGTATGTTATTTTGGAGTTTATAGTTTGTGCTGCTGTTAAACTTTACAGTATTGACTTCAGTATTCCTGCTGTTGGTGTAGCTAGACTACTATGTTGATCAGTAATATCAAATTCAAATTCAAATTCAAATTTTTATTTGTCACGTACACAGTCATACACAGTACGATATGTAATGTGAAATTTGATATTGTTACTTTGCTGGATTCACTGAGAGACATGTCCAACAACCTTGGTTTAGAAAGGAAATTACAGAAATTTGAGCTAACAAAACAGAGATACCTGTGTCCACGAAAAGCTCCTGTGCCAAACAGATATTGCAATATGGTCTAATCAGCTCTATTTCATGAATGACTTCTTACCAAGCATAATCAGCCTTGGGGTGATGGGCAGGTTGCTCTCTGCTTTAAGGGACATCCTGGTAGATGTTTCCTGCCAGAAAAAGGACCAAGACATTTTATGTAACAAATAAAAAAATATAACAGGACAGCAAGCAACAACATTAAACATAGAGCTGTATGAAAGAAGCTTACATCTGCTAAGACAAAGAGGGAGTCTTCATCTTCCTTCTAATACTTCATCATGAGAAGTATGGCTGCTGTGCCAACCTTGTTGTTGGTCAAAACTCCCTCACTTTCTATCTGCTGAAGAAGTGTCCTTATACCAAGGTTCCATTTGAGCTTCTGGCTGGAGAAATAGTTAATAATCCTTCTGTCTTTGGTTATGAGGGCCTGACCTAAGTGCTCACTGATATCGATGCCTGTGAGTTTGTAAAAGTGGTTCGAAAGACCTTTCCGAGTAAACAAGAATGGCCACTGCTCCTGAATTTCAGCTACTGAAAGTGAGGGACAACTGTTGATAAGCTGCCGCTGAGAAATATATGTGAGGCACATGAAGTCATCTACATCAGGTCTCTCCACAGCTCCAGGTCCTTCTGAATTAAAAATTGTTAACAAGATGTGTTTCTTTTCCTCTAAAGAAGCTGGCGTTTCCCCCTCAGGAAGTTCAACTGGCTGCCAATTTATATAACCATAGCTATCAACAAGGCATGTAACTTTTTATGTGAGGTTGCATTACTGTTGGGACTACAGTCTTCCTCATTCCTGGTTCTCTTTGTTTGACGAAGTCTATGTGTTGTATTATCTCGATTAACATGTTCAACTCTAGATTTGATGCTTCTTAGTAGTGAATAATGTCCACAACCCCGTCTTTCTCCCTTTTCAGTAAAATCTGCAAATGTTTGAGGGTATCTGTTTACAATGATCTTAGCAACCTCTTCACAAGATGCACGTTTAGGGTTTCTGCAGTTAACTTGCATGGCCTCCACAACAATTCTAACCATACTTCTCCTGTCCTCTGGATGACCTCTGTCTCCTCATGTGATTGCATGCGACAGTTGGAGTGGAAATCATTCCCAAGCTCCAGAGTAATGGTGTCATTCAAATTCTTTGGTCTGCCATCTAAAAAAAAGAGAGATGGTGTTAGTGTCAGTGTCTACTTTTGTTTCGTGCATTGCACAGCTGCAAAGATCCTGAAATTCCTCTATGATGCTCTGTATAGTGCTGGTTGGCAAGAGCATTTTAGTCTGCATTTTTAAATGACACAAAGTCAACTGTCTTCTAATAGATTAACTGTGTCCTGTCCATGTATTATGGCAAATCCCCCAATTTCTTGTTGCCTTGACTGCTGAACTGTCTACTTATGTTTTCGAGAAATATGGCTGGAAAATGATGTTCGGACACTGAAGTATTTAGAGCAACCTTCAAATGGACATAATGGACACATGGCTTAAAAGCATATTATTAGGTTAGTTCACTGTAGTTAGGCAGAGGTGTCTTAAAAAGTACCACCTTATACAAACCAAATGAAGGTCCAGTATAAGAAAGAATAAGAAGAGAAAAAAGGAACACCCTGCTAAATGAAGTCATTTTTAAACATTACTCTAAATGTAGCCACTAGTTTTTATTGCTGGCCATACAAAAAGTAAGTATGCTTCAATTATATTTCCCAAGTATACCTTACCTATACGTATACTAATAATGCTTCTTGGGACTATATTGGCCCCCGTTTTAGTACATAACAGTATTCTTGAAATTAACTTTTAGATGTACTTTTTGTTCACCATAATTGTACTAGCATAATGTCATAAAGTCTACAAGAGTATAATTAAAATATACTCAACTCTATCACAATACTAACCTTACAAGTATACTATTAATTAATAGTATTAATAATGTTTCACATTGTTTGAATAAACAAATACATTTATTAATATATGAGGTTCCATTCAGTTCAAGGAATTAAATTTTAGTGTGGCTGCAACTTACTCCTTAAGTTAAAAATTATGCTGTATATTGTAGTTTATATGTTATACTACTTTCACAGTGAATCGCATTTTATAGTAAAACACTCTGGATGAGGATTTAAGTAATTAGGGCCCGAGCACTGAGAGTGCGAAGGCCCTATTGTATCTGCTCTGTTTCTTCTTATTATTATTATTAGGGCCCGAGCACTGACAGTGCGAAGGCCCTATTGTATCTGCTCTGTTTATTAGGGCCCGAGCACCGAGAGTGCGAAGGCCCTATTGTATCTGCTCCGTTTATTATTATTATTAGGGCCCGAGCACTGACAGTGCGAAGGCCCTATTGTATCTGCTCCGTTTCTTATTAGGGCCCGAGCACTGACAGTGCGAAGGCCCTATTGTATCTGCTCTGTTTCTTATTATTATTATTCAGGCAAAACAAGGGCCTTTTTGAGGGCCTAAACATGGTCAAAAACTCATGAAATTTTGCACACATGCCAGGTCTGGTGAAAAATTTTGTATTTTAATGGTTTTACATATGAGCACTGGGAAATGGCTCTAGAGCGCCACCTATGCCTTGTTAAATGCAGCCCTACGACCACATCGTTTGAGCTACATGTATAAAATCTGGCACACATGTGTAGCATGCCAAGACGAACAAAAAAGTCTGTGGGCCCATTGACGCAAACCCAACAGGAAGTCCGCAATTTGGAACTGAAGGTGACATTTTGGCTCTAATTTTGCCATTTCCATGCCTCGAACTTTTTCGAACTCCTCCTTGGGATTTGGTCGTATAAGCTTCATCTTTGGTTAGTATAAACTACACACGTGGGCCATGTTAAATTGTGGAGCTTTTGAGTTTTTGTGATACGGTGAGGCCGTGGCGCCACGGCGAATTTTGATGACTCGCCATGAAAATCTTATTGCCTCTCATTCTGTCATACATTGTCCGATCTGGACCAAAGAGCACACATATGATAAGGCTCCAGCCCTGAACATATTTCAACTGCCATATTTGACATCAGGGACAGCGCCACCTAGTGGGAACAGGAAATGTCATGTTTTACACTTTGGGGTATAGTATTGTGATGGGTGACATCTGCAGCCTCAAATTTCTCCAGGAAAGCCTTAAGGAGTTGGTCTTGGGTTACAGTGAAAACTGTGACTTTTCGCAAAAGGGTGTGACCCCAGCGGCATGGCGAATTTTGATGTCACGCCATGAAGAAACAAATTAGTATAACTCAATAAAATCCAGTCTGATCAGTACCAGACTTTACAGGCATGATGTCAGTCCCGCCCTGAACAGATTGACGTGCCCATTGTCAGTAATACGCAGAGCGCCACCTAGTGGCAACAGGAAATGTCATGTCTTTCATTTTGTCATACTGATTTTCACAGGTTCATCGTGGCCACCTCAAAAGCGGTGAATATCACCATCAGTTGCTCATGATGCTTCGGTGCGAAAATTGTGACTTTAAACTGAACGGCGCACCCTGGTGACAACGTGGTTCACCGTGAACAATGAAGTGACGTTTGAGGGGCTTGAAAAGTTTAAAAAGTCTTGAAATTTGGCCCACACCTCCAATGGGACGAAGGCTTTGTTGTTATGTGATCACCTTCCTTGAATAGCGCAAAATGGCTCCACAGCGCCTCCTACAAACTTTCAAAATCATCAGCCCCTGCTCTGTGTTTTATGTATGAGTCTGAAATCTGGGAAGCTTATAGGAGAGATCAAGATGTACAAAAAAGTCTCTTGGAGCAAAATCCCAAATCAAACAGGAAGTCAGCCATTTTAAAATGAATGTGTAATTTTGGCGACATTTTCCCCTCTTTTCAGGCACCGTTCTTTGACGAACTCCTCCAAGAGATTTCATCAGATTGATGCGATTTCCTGTGTGTGGAATCTAAACACCTTTGTGATGTTAAATTGCGAAACTTTTTACGTTCAGGAAACGGGGTGGTCATGGCGGCATGTGGAGTTTCAATCACTCGCCAAAAAGCAGTAATCTGCTGTCACTCGAAAACACAATGTCCAATCTCTCCCAAAGGTCGTAGGCATGATTAGACTCGAGCTCGGATATGTTTGTTATGCCATTTGTACATAATGGTTACACCGCCACCTAGTGGCACGACTATAATCCTGGTTGAATAAGATGAAATGTTAGCTGGTGGTTAAATGCAAGAATTCCATCAACGTGACATCAGATCGGAGGTGCTGGTTTTAGGTGTTGGGCGCGGCTCGACGCGATGGGGTGCGAGGGCCCTCATAACGCTGCTTGCAGCTTTAATTATTATTATTATTCAGGCAAAACAAGGTCCTTTTTGAGGGCCTAAACATGCTCAAAAACTCATGAAATTTTGCACACATGCCAGGTCTGGTGAAAAATTTTGTATTTATTGGTTTTACATATGGGCATGTGAAAATGGCTCTGTAGCGCCACCTATGCCTTGTAAAATACAGCCCTATGACCACATCGTTTGAGCTACATGTATGAAATCTGGCACACATGTGTACCATGCCAAGACAAACAAAGAAGTCTGTGGGCCCATTGAGGCAAACCCAACAGGAAGTCCGCAATTTAGAAGTGAAGGTGACATTTTGGCTGTAATTTTGCCATTTCCATGCCTCGAACTTTTTCGAATTCCTCCTTGGGATTTGGTCGTATAAGCTTCGTCTTTGGTCAGTGTATAAACTACACACCTGGGCCATGTTAAATTGCGGAGCTTTTGAGTTTTCGTAATACGGTGAGGCCGTGGCGCCACAGCGAATTTCGAGAATTCGCCATGAAAATTGTATTGCCTCTCATTCTGTCATAAATTGTCCAATCTGGGCCAAAGAGCACACATATGATAAGGCTCCACCCCTGAACATTTTTCAACTGCCATATTTGACATCAAAGACAGCGCCACCTAGTGGGAACAGGAAATGTCATGTTTTACACTTTGGGGTACAGTATAGTGATGGGTGACATCTGCAGCCTCAAATTTCTCCAGGAAAGCCTTTTCCCTGTCTTGGGTTACAGGGAAAACTGTGACTTTTCGCAGAAGGGTGTGACCCCGAAAGCATGGCGAACTTTGATGTCTCGCCATGAAGATGTCATGGTCCTGGGTCGGTGACCCAGCGCTTTTAGTTTGTTATCATTTTCTAGATGATGATTGTTTAGGTTCTGTGTTATATTCGGTCTGCCTCTGAGTCTGCGTCTGTATCTGTCTGTCTATGGTGTCACCCCATCTGTTTGTGAATCTGTCTGTTTAGTTCAATGTCTTGTCTGGTTCCATGTGTCTGAGTTTCCTGTTTTATTGTGAAGGTCCGTGTCGTATGTGAGTGTGATCAGTTTACGTTTCCCCTGTCCCGTCAGCCCAGATTCCTCCCAGCTGTGTTGCCCACTTGTCTCTCATCCCCTGATTACTGGTGTGTGTATTTAAGCCCTGTGTGTTTTCCTGCCTGTTGCCGGTTCGTCTGTGTTCCTCCGTGTCAGTCTGTGTTACTCGGTGTCCTGCTCGTCTCTCTGCCTCTCATCCCTTTTTGTATCATCTCAGGTTTGTCATTTAGCTTTCCCAGTTCAGGTCTTTAGTTTTGTCTTCCCTCTTGCCTGTTTGCCTTCTCACTCCTGTATAAATAAACTCACCGGCATCTTATCCACTGCCTGCATCTTGGGTCCTCCTTCTAACTCCACACGGCTCGCCTCGGCAGCCGTGACAGTACGAACCGGCCACTATGGACCCAGCAGTATTCAACCCGCCCAAGGAGCTCCGGGAGGACATTGTTTACTCCGTGGACAAATTAATTAACGCGTGGCTGGAGCACGAGGGGAGAGAATTTCGCCAAGCCGTGGCTAATCGGCTACAGCGCTTGGTTTCTGGTCTCCCCTGGCTGCTCAGCTCACTTCACCCGCTCGCACAGAATTTCATTCTGAATGGACTCCGTCTTCACCCCCCGGCTGCTACCACCCACCCTGCAACTCATGCTTCACTGCCCGGTCTGACAGAGGATGTTCTGCCCGGCCCGTCAACCCAGCCTTCGAGGGGGAAACGGCGCTCACACTGCCGACGCTCCTCGCCACAGTCGGACCTGGGGATTTCCGAGCGGCCAGCTGTGGTGAGTGGACAGGACAGTATTATTGGTCTGAACTGTGGGACCGTTTACTCAGGGGTGATGTTCTGTACGGCACAGGACAAAAACTGTTTATCGCCAGAAGCTCAGTTAGCCGCCCGGCCAGAAGCCCAGTCGCCACCTCCGCCACATTCAGCCTCACAATCCATAGCTCAATTACAGTCACAGCCAGACTTATTACAAACCCTGTTACAATCCATGGCCCAGTCAGTAGCCCGGTTGGCAGAAGAATCATTAGCTTTATCCTCAGTTCAGCCTCCTGTTCAGCAGTCACCAGCCCTGCATCCTGTGTCAGTTGCTCCACCACCTGTTCAGCCATCACCTTCACCTACTCCTCCTGTACAGCAAGCCATGTCAGTCCAACCCATAACGGACAGTTCAACAACTTCGTACTCTAAGCAGAGAGACAAACCCAAGAACAATGTCAACATTCCTCAAAGGCTGGCCAGTTCTGAGACTGAGATGCACTCCAGGGCCTCCCCAGTGGCTGGGTTTCAGCCCCCATCAGACTCTGGACCCCTGGAGTTTAAGAAGCCAGCTGAGGACTGCACCCGGCTGTCGCTGCCTGAGCAGGGTCAATGCTCTGCGCAGCCGCAGGCCGCTATGTGTTTGCCAGAGACCCGTGTGCCTGCTGGTCCTGTTCTGTCCCTGCCAGAGGCCCGTGTGCCTGCTGGTCCTGTTCTGTCGCTGCCAGAGGCCCGTGTGCCTGCTGGTTCTGTTGCGTTCCTGCCAGAGGCCCGTGTGCCTGCTGGTTCTGTTGTGTTCCTGCCAGAGGTCTCCGCACCTGCTGGTTCTGTTCTGTGTGTGCCAGGGGCTCCAGTGCCCACTGGTTCTGAGACTGTTTTTGCTGGGGGGCCCGAGGAGCCCGTCCAACGTCCTGCCTCGTCAGCTGGGGGGCCCGAGGAGCCCGTCCAGCCTTCTGCCTCGTCAGCTGGGGGGCCCGAGGAGCCCGTCCAGCCACCAGCTGCAGTCTCATCACCAGCTGCAGTCTCATCACCAGCTGCAGTCTCATCACCAGCTGCAGTCTCATCACCCTCGCCTGCTGCAGCTTCATCACCCTCGCCTGCTGCGGCCTCAGAGTCTTCGGCCTCGCCTGGTCCAGCCCCCGTGTCTTCGGCCTCGCCTGGTCCGGTTTCAGCATCTGCTTCAGCATCCTCATCGCCTGGTCCAGCGTCTGCTTTGGCTTCATCCGCTTCACCTGGTCCAGCCACTACTTCATCCTCGTCTGGTCCAGCCTCCGTGTCCTCATCAGCATCGCCTGGTCCAGCCTCCGTGTCCTCATCAGCATCGCCTGGTCCAGCATCTGCATCCTCCTCGCCTGGTCCAGCATCTGCATCCTCCTCGCCTGGTCCAGCCTCCGTGTCTTCATCCTCGTCTGGTCCAGCCTCCGTGTCTTCATCCTCGTCTGGTCCAGCCTCCGTGTCAGCATCTTCATCAGCTGCTTCGCCTGGTCCAGCTTCAGCATCCTCATCAGCTGCTTCGCCTGGCCCAGCTTCAGCATCCTCATCAGCTGCTTCGGCTGGCCCAGCTTCAGCATCCTCATCAGCTGCTTCGCCTGGTCCAGCTTCTGCTTCTTCATCAGCTTCAGCCTCGCCTGGTCCAGCCTCTGCTTCTTCATCAGCTTCAGCCTCGCCTGGTCCAGCCTCTGCTTCTTCATCAGCTTCAGCCTCGCCTGGTCCAGCCTCCGTGTCTTCATCCTCATCAGCATCGCCTGGTCCAGCTTCTGCTTCAGCGTCCTCATCAGCTTCGTCTGGTCCAGCCTCAGCTTCCGCCTCGTCTGGTCCAGCATCCGCTTCGCCTGGGGCTGCAGGGGCCACGCAGCCTTCAGGTCCCCTACTGCCACCTCCACATCGTCGGTCATCTGCCAGGCCGCTTGTTGGGCATCTCCGCCACCGTGGACGCCCTCCTGAACGCCGCCACTGCCTTCCGCGTGGCCAGCCTCCGGACTTGTTTCCACGCCGCTGTTGCCGTCTGCACGGTCGGCCCTCAGAACTGTTTCCACGCCGCTGTTGCCGTCCACACGGTCGGCCCCCAGAACTGTTTCCACGCCGCTGTTGCCGTCCGCACGGTCGGCCCCCAGAACTGTTTCCACACCGCTGTTGCCGTCCGCACGGTCGGCCCCCAGAACTGTTTCCACGCCACTGCCTACTGCGTGGCCGGCATCCGGACCTGCCCCGCTGCCATTCGCATGGTCGGCCTCCTGAACTTGACCATCTGGGCCTTTTTGGACTCTGTCCCTCCGTCCTGGGCCCCCTCCGCCCGCCCTGGTCGGGTCCTTTTCTGTTTTGTTTTGGTCTGTTTTTGTGTTTCTGCTGGGCTGTCTGGAGCCAGCCCTTGAGGGGGGTACTGTCATGGTCCTGGGTCGGTGACCCAGCGCTTTTAGTTTGTTATCATTTTCTAGATGATGATTGTTTAGGTTCTGTGTTATATTCGGTCTGCCTCTGAGTCTGCGTCTGTATCTGTCTGTCTATGGTGTCACCCCATCTGTTTGTGAATCTGTCTGTTTAGTTCAATGTCTTGTCTGGTTCCATGTGTCTGAGTTTCCTGTTTTATTGTGAAGGTCCATGTCGTATGTGAGTGTGATCAGTTTACGTTTCCCCTGTCCCGTCAGCCCAGATTCCTCCCAGCTGTGTTGCCCACTTGTCTCTCATCCCCTGATTACTGGTGTGTGTATTTAAGCCCTGTGTGTTTTCCTGCCTGTTGCCGGTTCGTCTGTGTTCCTCCGTGTCAGTCTGTGTTACTCGGTGTCCTGCTCGTCTCTCTGCCTCTCATCCCTTTTTGTATCATCTCAGGTTTGTCATTTAGCTTTCCCAGTTCAGGTCTTTAGTTTTGTCTTCCCTCTTGCCTGTTTGCCTTCTCACTCCTGTATAAATAAACTCACCGGCATCTTATCCACTGCCTGCATCTTGGGTCCTCCTAACTCCACACGGCTCGCCTCGGCAGCCGTGACAGAAGAAAGAAATTAGTATAACTCAATGAAATCAAGTCTGATCAGTACCAGACTTTACAGGCGTGATGTCAGGCCCGCCCTGAACAGATTGATGTGCCCATTGTCAGGAATACGCAGAACGCCACCTAGTGGCAACAGGAAATGTCATGTCTTTCACTTTGTTGTACTGATTTTCACAGGTTCATCATGGCCACCTCAAAAGCGGTGAATATCACCATCAGTCCCTCCTGATGCTTCAGTGCGAAAATTATGAGTTTAAACTGAACGGCGCACCCTGGTGGCAACGCGGTTCACCATGAAAGATGAAGTGGCTTTTGAGGGGCTTGGAAAGTTTAAAAAGTCTTGAAATTTGGCCCACAGCTCCAATGCGATGTAGGCTTTGTTGTTATGTGATCTTTTTTTTTTATTGGCTCCACAGCGCCCCCTACAAAATTTCAAAACATCAGCCCCTGCTCTGTGTTTTATCTATGAGTCTGAAACCTGGTAAACTTATGGAAGATATTAAGATGTACAAAAAAGTCTCTTGGAGCAATATGCCAAATCCAACAGGAAGTCAGCCATTTTAAAATTAATGTGTAATTTTGGCAACATTTTCCCCTCTTTTCAGGCACTGTACTTTGACGAACTCCTCCAAGGGATTTCATCAGATTGGACTGATCTGCAGTGTGTGGCATCTAAACACCTTTGTGATGTTAAATTGCAAAGCTTTTTACATTCAGGGAAACGGGGTGGTCATGGCGGCACGTGGAGTCTTCAGTCATCAATTCTGAATCATAACTAACATTAAAAACATGTTTAAGAAGGAAAGAGAGCAAATAAATCTGATTAACATCTGATCTTTGTGTTTTTTGTTCAATATCAGCATGACCTGTGTATACATACACAAATTTTATTAAAAGAGATAACATGACGTGTTTCCATCATGTAGTAATTGTTAGATTTAAATGTACCAGAACAGTTAGACACTATGAAACACATACAGACTTCAAAATGTTTGATTAATATTTTTATTGTGAATATTAATCAAGATTAAAGTAACAGTGTGCAAAATCTCAACACTAGATGTCAGTACATAGCAGACTGCATTCAACCGATTTCTGTTTTCGTACCCCTCCCAGTTCAAATACACAATCCCAACTAAGGTGGCTTCCATTTATCTGTAGTGAGTGTGTGCTGTCAGTCCGCTGTTTAGCCATTAACTTTGTCATGAGTTTAGGCTCCAGTACTTTCACCCATTCAGTCAGCCACTCATCTTCTTTTTTATTTTTATTTTTTTATTTTTTTTTGCCTGTCCCGTTTGGTCCTTTTGCCATCAGAATTATTGTCTAAAGGCGAAGAAAGATGCCCAACGGATTTACTTTACCAAATTGACGAGAAAAGAAAACGAGAGCAACATAATAAACAACATCACAATGATATATGGGAATATAACTGTAAATACTAAATGTTAAACATTATTGTGCAGCCCATAATATCGACAGCGCACAGTGTGCTTTGAGGTAGGAGCCAAAAAGGGTGTAGTTTGTGTGTGTGAGCACCCGTGTGTACACCTGTTAGCATGGACCCGAAAAACACACCAAGATGGCGCGGCCACGTCCAGACGCCTTCCTGCAGTTCGGTGTGATTTGCTCTGAGCTTTTCACCCGTGCCGCACGTTGTCAATCTTAAGTGTCTCGGTGTTGTTTATTCACCTGACTGTTTGTTAACTGTAAATCTCTGACAGATCCAAAACACACCGCCCGGGCAACAAAGGAGTAAGAAGCATTTGAAAGTCCTGGAGTGGCCTAGCCAGTCTCCAGACCTCAATCCCATAGAAAATCTGTGGCGGGAGTTGAAAGTCCGTGTTGCTCGGCGACAGCCCCAAAACATCAATGCTCTCGAGAAGATCTGCATGGAGGAATGGGCCAAAATACCAGCTACTGTGTGTGCAAACCTGGTAAAGACCTATAGTAAACGTTTGACCTCTGTTATTGCCAACAAAGGTTATGTTACAAAGTATTGAGTTGTATTTTTGTTATTGACCAAATACTTATTTTCCACCCTGATTTACGAATAAATTCTTTACAAATCCTACCATGTGGATTCATGGATTTTTTTTTCACATTCTGTCTCTCACAGTTGAAGTGTACCTCTGGTGCAAATTACTGACCTCTGTCATCATTTTAGGTGGGGGAACTTGCACAATCGGTGACTGACTAAATACTTTTTTGCCCCACTGTAGGCTTCTTCTAGTGATTTGATGTTTTTTTCTAATTCCTGAATATTTTTGTTTTCTTTTTTCTTTTTATGTGATGAGAAAGAAATTATTTTACCTCTCATCACAGCTTTCCCTGCTTCCCATAGAACAGGCCGCTCAGTGGGGATAAAATTACGTCTTCGCCGTTCAGTGGGGCGTTGTCCGTGGCCGCTCAGTGGGGCTAAAATTCGCCGTCTAAGTGGGGCGATGTACAAAGCCGCTCAGTGGGGTTTTTTGTACAGAAGCATTAAGTCGCAGAGTTGCGCAGTTCGAACTTTTTTTTTTTTGTTCGCCGTCTTAGTGGGGCGAAATACAGACCGCTGTGTGGGGTACTGTAGTGAGTTCTCCACCGCTCAGTGGGATGTTGAGAAGTTCCACGGGGTCCAGATTGTGCTGGACAATAGGCCTATTTTGTGTTGTTGTCATTGTTGTCATCGTCGTTTTTGTTGTTGTTGTGTGTGAGTGTGTGCGGAGCAGAACACGTGGTCTGTGACACCGGCTGTTGTTGTTATCATGGGTTTCTAAGCAACCAAGAGTGAGTCGGAGGGAGACAGACGTTTGTGCTGGACTTTGCTCCTGGCAGCACAAAGTATTTAAATAAAGATGAGAGAGAAGTTTTCAGAAAACACACCAACCTTGAAGAGCGTGTGGAGAAGGCCAGCCCACATCAGCAGCACTTGAGATGTGCTCTGGTGAATGGCTTTCCCCCACCCCCTTGCTGACACAAAATGTTTATTCTTTAGCTTGCCCTGATCGACAGCAGCCTGTGTGCCAGACCATAGATTTAATTGAGGTGGATAGTTGTTAAAAGTAATCTACATTAAGCTTGTGGTTGCTCAAATTTTGTAAAATGACATATGAGGTGAAGTGATATAGATAAATATTTAAACTAATGAAGTGCATAGAGGCACTTGACCTGTGTGAAAGACTGTCGTCTTATTATGAGCTATTGTTGAGATATAGAGCACACCTATGAAAACAACTAATATGCTGAACCCTGTATGAAACATCTAAAAGTACATGATGGAGAAGCTGAATTGAATATGAAAGTGTAAGCCTTTGCCACTGTGAGCAGAGCATGCAACTACTGTGTGATGTTGCGTTGCGGTTTTTTTTTTTTTTTCCTTCTGAGCTGATGAGCAAGCTACACATTATCAGATCAAGAGCTGTCTGAGAACTACTCAAAGAGAGGGAAACAGAGCTCTGATAACTGTGATAACTGGAGTGTGCAGCGTTCCCGTGAGCAGTTTTCCTGCACCTTGACTCGTGTGTGTGTGTAGCATCAGCATCGTGTTTTTGTTTATTTGTTTTGTTGGGTTAAAAATAATTAAATAAACTGGTGATCATATTTATGGATCACCATGGTATCATCAGCCATGTGATTTATTTATGCAGATGAAAAAGAGAAAGAATTTATATTGTAGATGAAAAATAAATCATAGGGAAAAGGTTTTGTGTTGATCAGCCAAAAAACAACTACAATTTCATTTTATGCTTTTAAGAAAGGATTGTTCACAAAAACAGAGAGAGAGAGAGAGAGAGAGAGAGAGATGTGTGTTGATTAAGCAGCGATGATAATAATGAAATGTCTTAGTTAGTCACTTTCAGGTGAAAAGCAGACCTGAATCAATTTTCCACATGCAGCAGTCGGAAGAAAGTTATAGTTTAACATCATTGGAAACATGCAGGCCAAGTTTCTGGCTGACTTATTTACAGCGCAATGTTTATGTGTCTCTCAACCTCACAAGCAAGTGCTCACTCCTCCCTGAAGAATGCAGCTCCAAAGAGCAATAAAATGGCAGATAAAGAGACAGCAGCAAGTCCTGAGCAAAGAGTCCCAGCAAAGCAGCAGCAATGTGGACAAACAGCATCAGAGAAGAAGAGCAAACCCATCATCCTGACTGATCGGATGAATGGCACTGTGTCTACCACAAGCTGAAACTTCACTGTGCATGTGAAGAAAACGTTTGAGGAGAACTGAACAGTTGGAGTTTGACATTTGCCACCTTTGGAGTAAAATGACAAGAAGAGACAGTGGAACACAGGACAAAGCTGAAGGAGAACTGCCGGGACTGTTGAAGTGGGAGAGGACAAAAGAGTGAGAGGACAACAGAGTGAGAAGACTAGGTGAGAACACATAGGAATTATTTAATGTGGGAAATCAAAATTTGGGTTAGCAAACCTGGGGAAAAGAAAACTGACTGCTTAAGTTGGAAAATTGTGAAGGGGTCTGAAACACTGCAAAAATAGAAACATATACAAAATCACACACACAAGCACAACATGCATTAACCCTACTAACACTTCCAAACACAAGAGAGCTTATGAAGATTAGACAACATCTTAAGCGTGTGAGTCTGTTTATCATCTTATCCAAGTCACCTCGTGTGATGCAAAAACCAGTGGACTCATAGCACATTAGTTAAGAAGTGATCAAATAATAGCAGAGAAATGTGTAGGAAAGGCAGAGAACATGCTCTGTTGGATATGCAGCTCCACAGACATGCATTAAACCTGCCTAATAACACAAACACACATGCGATGAAAATTAGCTTGTTATCTTTCATCAGTGTTAAAATAGTGTCAATTTAGCAGACACTTGTTATCAAATGCTGAATTTATCCAATGCAAAAAATTGACTCTCTAGGTTGCAGGACAACAATTTAAACTTTTGTGGGAAAAAAGATTCTGGTTTGACCAACCAGTGATCAGATAATAAATTTAGTTGTTAATATAGTAAATTGGGAGAAGCTTCCTGCTTGATTGATGCAGCACAAGTTTACTACTAAATTTACTGTATGAGGGAAATTCTCTTTTAGTGATAACATTTTGAACATGCATTTCTGTTGTCCTGTCATCCTAGTGGGTTAATAGCTGATTCAAATTAGTTGATCGTTCTTAGATTAATGAAAGGTGATTGAATTCTAGCACGAGTGAATGGGATGTGTTGGAGTTGTTGTGTGTTGAGTGGAGACTCTAAAACACTGAGTTTCCTGCTTTGATGTGCGAGTGAATCCTGTATTTAGATACACAACTCTGAATACGTCAGAACAAACTTCTTTTGTGAAGTGCATGACAGCATGTCACATGTTTTATGATGAAGGGAAAAAAGGAAAATTGAATAAAATAGATCTGTGGCCTAAATGAGTGAAGAGCACAGACCTGGTGATTAAACTCATAAGTTAAAGAAGACATTAGGCTTATGTTGTGAGTTGTGCAGCTGATGGTTGGTTTGGAGTGAATCTAGCTGATGATTCTTCTCCTGTTGTGAAGTTGATGAGGAGCTTGTGTCATGACTTAACAAGGCCTTTTTATTTTGATACTTTCACAGTGCACTGAGAGTTTGGTTTGATAATCTTTGTTATTTGTTATTTTTCATTTTTGAACAGGCACTGATTTTGTTTGTCTATTTCTTTTCTTTAAGCAGATCTGCACGTCAGAAATTAAAAGTGCTATACGACCTGTCGAGAAAGCTGTTACAAGTGAGTTTTCTCCACATTGAAATGGGCTCAGGAGAAAGCTACTTATTTGGGACAATATTAAGGGATTCAGCAGCAATGTAATCCGATCTAAAGTTCTTTTTCTTTTTGAAATGACGTCATTTTGCTGGAAGTGGAAACTAAATGCGACGACAGGTTCCACTATCAGCAAAGAAAGAATGAATGAATGCATGAATGAAAGGAAATAAAAAACAAACTGACTGACTGGTAAAAGCTGACAGGACTTGACCACGACTCAAGGTTAACCTCCACCTAGACAGGACAAAAGGGTGGATGAATTTATGTGTTTTTTGTTACAGGAGCAGAAAGATGACAGCAACATTCGAGGTTGCATGATGATTTAATCTGTTAAATGCCATTTTCTCTGTCTGTGAATTTACTATGTGTGTGTCATTCACTAACTTGTGTTGCTCACAGACATTACTGTGAGAAATTGTATACATCTGCGCAGCGCTAACATTTGCATTTTCTTTTCTATAGCATTACAGTTCTTCATGTGGTTTGATCACATGATTTATACCAGGACAACTGGTTGATGTTTTTCCTACTACAGGATTTCTGGGTTTATGTGTGAAGAAAACTGTGTTTACAGGTCATGAGTGGTGATGCTGTTACACTGTGTTTTTGGGAAAATGTGAAGGTTACTTTGATGATGTGAATAACATGTGAGAAATTTCCTGTGTTGAAAACTAGTGTCACTTCTTTCCACAGTTATGGAGTTGACTTTATGGTGTTTTTATGGCACCTCTGGAATGTGGATGGCCGACGCCTGCCCACCAGGATGATCAATGTGTATTACTAATGTTTGTTTTTCTGAGACTGCATGTAGAAGATTCAGCTGAAGCGGACAAGTGACATGAGAAAAATATATAAGGGATTGTTTATGGAATAGTTGAAGATGGGCTATTGAGCTCATAGTAATATATAAGTGGAGTGACCTTGCTTAAGAGAAGTCACTGATTACATTAATGTTAACTGAGTACATGGGATGATCCATGTCTGAGGCAAATTATGGTAATAATAGTGATTTAATGATTTGAGAAAACCTGCACATGACACTTGTCTTGCTGATGCTGAATGCTTGTTACTCTTATGATACAATTGTTTATAAGTGTGAAGTTTGATTTTATTTCCAGATCTTGTTTTCCAGGCCATGATGGTGTGTATGCAGGCTCCTGGTGGAGCCAGTTTTTAAGACAGGGATCCAGGTTTGGTGAGTTGACGCATGAGAGTGTCCATGCGTCAAGAGGTGGGGTCCAGAATTAACATTAAACAATGTTTACTATTATTGTTGCAGTGATTTGTGTGATTAGCTGTTTATTTACAAGTATTAAACCTATGCAAGTGGTGCATCCATGTTCAGATGAGGCTTTGATGGCCTATAAGTGAAGTTCACTGAACTAAAGAATGTTGTTTGATGATTGTTGACATGCTCTCCAAATAGAAGTTTTCCCTCCTAGCAAGGAAATACAGGTGCAGCAGTAATCTCCTGAGAAATCTTAAGAGGCCCAGTGAGAAGCAAGAACCATTCCAGGCATAGCTGACAGCCCAGGCAGTGGTTGAGGTCAAAGGTCGAGCTGGTTGGGGTCCATCATGAGATCAGACTTTGGAGCCACAGCAAGGACCATGAAACTGCGTTGGAATGAGAGCTGTGCCACGGGAGGTTTCCAGAGGCCAACAGAGGAGATTGTGGACAACAGACGGGCACCTGAAGGATGAGGGGAGCGTGCCAAGCTCCATCGACAACGCAGAGGGAGTCTAAGGAAGACATCATGATTCTGTGAAAAGCACAGGAACCAGAAGCTATGGTGGTGATGACAGCAGTTTCCTATGAGGTCTGCAGCTTTGGAAATAGCTGAGACCCATGTTGACAAACAACAAAACCAACTGGTATGTTTGGATGTTTATTCTACATACATTTGGACTCTGGTCCTATGGACAATGATGGAAACAACTGGAAGAGACATTCATGACGCCCTGCAGAACTCAAACCACTCTGCAGAGACATGTGATTTGCACACCCGGAGGAAGCATCACCAAGCTGAGATGTTTTTGAAAATGTTACTTCTTATTTTCACTATTAAATTAACAATTTCTTTGTTTGCTCGTAGGATGCAGTTTGCCATTGGATGAGATCAATGAGGAATGGGATAACTGCTAATACATTTGTTAAACTGTGTATTTTTTCAGTAATTTAGGGTGATTTGACATATGCTGAGTATAAAAATGTTTGCATTGAAACTGACAGACATGAGGTATTCGTAACTGGGAACTTTTCAAGCATAAAGGTCAAAAAGGGGGGAAATGTTAGATTTGTATTGTTGATTGTCATTTATGCTTAGAAATATTTACCCACATATGCTTAGAAGTGTATAATCATTTGTAGATTGAAAGAATGTCTCATCCTAGGAGGTCTGTAACAGCTCTGTGTAGCATGAAGGGGGAGTGCGTTCACTCCCTCTACAGAGTGTTCTGGCATAGATCACACCTCCTAGGAGAGGTCGTATCTTCTCTTGCTGATATATGGTTTAGCAAACACACGTATATCTGTTTAAGTATAAGAGCCTTTTGTTAGATGGACCCAGACGTCCTGGCACCAGCTAGCACCAGAGTCTTCACAGGGTCACATCTTGACCTCACACACACACACACATACACACATACACACACACACACACACACACACACATACACAGGCAAGGTACTCTTTGTGTGTATGTAGACGTCATATGTTAATGAACCTATGCATATTCATGTAACCTCAATAAAAGAACAGTGGTACGGGAGAACGGACGAGAGCAACTGGGGTCAGACGAGGGAACGGCGTCTGTCCGGTTTTCTCCCGTGCAAAGCAAATCAAAATCAAATCAAATCACTTTTATTGTCACATCACATGTGCAGGTACATTGGTACAGCACATGTGAGTGAAATTCTTGTGTGCGAGCTTCACAAGCAACAGAGTTGTGCAAATACAATAATGTAAACAAGCAAAATACAAGAATGGCTACATCTGAAACTAATAATATATGTACAATATATAATAGTATATGCATTTCTGGATGTGTATACTAAATATTTTTCTACGTGTGTGTGTGTGTGTGTGTGTGTGTGTGTGTCTGTGTGTGTGTGTGTGTGTGTGTACACATATTTTACAAATTAAATAGAGTAAACAATAAATAAAATATATAAAATAAAATATACAGAGTTGAGACATATGCAAAACAGTTGCATTACTGTACAGTATGGAGTGCATAATGTTAAAGTTCCAGTAGTGAAGCTGAGGTGTCTATGAAGTGTTCAGCAGTCTGATGGCCTGGTGGAAGAAGCTGTCTCTCAGTCTGCTGGTACGGGACCAGATGCTGCAGAACCTCCTTCCTGATGGAAGTAGTCTGAACAGTTTATGGCTGGGGTGACTGGAGTCCTTGATGATCCTCCCCGCTTTCCTCAGGCACCGCTTCCTGTAGATGTCTTGGAGGGAGGGAAGCTCACCTCCAATTATCCGTTCAGAGCACCGCACTACTCGCTGGAGAGCTTTGCAGTTGTAGGCGGTGCTGTTGCCATACCAGGTGGTGATGCATCCAGTGAGGATGCTCTCAATGGCACAGTGATAGAAGGTCCTGAGGATGCGGGGGCTCATGCCGAATCTTTTCAGTCTCCTGAGAAAGAAGAGGCGCTGCTGCGCCTTCTTCACTGTTTTGTTTGTGTGTACTGACCACGTAAGATCCTCAGCCAGGTGTACACCAAGGAACCGGAAGCTGCTCACTCTCTCCACAGCAGCGCCGCTGATGGTGATGGGGGTGTGTACTTCTCTGCACCTCCGGAAGTCCACTATCAACTCCTTTGTCTTTGCGACGTTGAGGGTGAGATGGTGAGGGTGAGATGGTGCACGAGTAACATGAAGAACTTTGAAGAACTTTGCCTACTTGTGTCTTGCTTTGCAGTGTAATTATATTGTCTTCAACGTTCCAGCGGATAGGTACAAGCTACAAACCTATCAGCAGGAAACAGAAAGTAAGATTAGTGAACACAAATGTTGCAACCACATATCCATCCCTGACACAAGACAAAAAAATATATGGTGTTTCAGCCTCAGAGTATGAAGATGAAGAAAGTTTTTCTCTTGATCCATTCCGTGAGGTGAGCACTTACCCTATGGTAGAGGTTGCTAACCCACATTTTGGAGTGGATGGGGATAACAGCCGCACTATTCATGTTTACCAGCCATGGACCGAGTCTGAATGTGCTGAAGCTTGTAAAAGTCTTGGAGACCCATTGACCAATGTTGATGAGTTCATAGCTCGACACAGACAGCTTTGTTCTTCATACCGTCTAAATGGACAGGAAACTGAGATTACTTTTAGGAGATGTCTAACTTATAATTGGACTCGTGTCAGAGGACAGTACACAGGTAAAGGGCCAGGTGATAACACCTTGCCCTATGGAGATGCAGGTCTCGTTGTCCAAATTAATGGAGTGTACGATCGTCTCAGAGATCCTTTTAGAACAACTGCAGACTACACCAAAATCTCACAATGCACACAGAAGGAAGGAGAGGATGTTCATGAGTATAGGGGTAGATTAGAGGAAGTGTTTGAGAGGCCTAGTGGACTTGAAGAGAATCCTGACGCAGCAGGCCCCTATCAACAGCAGCTGAAACATGCCTTAATGAGTGGGTTCCACCCACCCATTGCAGATTTTATTAGAAAACAAAATGTAAATCACACCACAGATGGAGTTACTCAATGTATGAACTGGGCAAGGCATGCACAGGATGTGATTAAGGGCAAAAAGAAAAAATTGCAAAATACACCAAATGTTGCCACATTTTATGTTGATGAAGAGTCTCAGGTATTTTTTCAGGGACAGACTAGACGTGGCAGAGGCCGAGGAGGAGTTAGAGGAGGAGTCAGGGGGGGCAGAAGTAATTGGCCACCCCGGAGAGGACAAAGGAACAGGGATGAGTGTTACAGGTGTGGAAAAATAGGCCATTATGCTAAAGAGTGACCTAAAGACCTATGTGAGGAGTATAGACGACCAGGTCCACATAACCCCTCATATAATAAATGACTAGTATCTGCTGACACTGTTAACACACATGCATGTTTAAACACCCCATCAGACTGCCAAAAACAACAACCAGTGCTGTATTTTACTTTCAGGGTGGTGCAGCTCAACAGGATGACTAACGCGGAGTCTCACGCAATGATCCCGCGTCGGTGGGAGCTCCAAGACTCTCCTAAGTAGCTCCCCCGACGAGGCCTGACCAGCAGCAGGTGTGTGGCTTGACAGGCTCAGAAAAGTCAAAAATAGTGAGATATCTTGCAGAGGGATGCAGCAGTCTCAAAATTGCAAAGCTTCTGAAGCGTGATCATCGAACAATCAAGCGTTTCATTCAAAATAGTCAACAGGGTCGCAAGAAGCGTGTGGAAAAACCAAGGCACAAAATAACTGCCCATGAACTGAGAAAAGTCAAGCGTGCAGCTGCCAAGATGCCACTTGCCACCAGTTTGGCCATATTTCAGAGCTGCAACATCACTGGAGTGCCCAAAAGCACAAGGTGTGCAATACTCAGAGACATGGCCAAGGTAAGAAAGGCTGAAAGACGACCACCACTGAACAAGACACACAAGCTGAAACGTCAAGACTGGGCCAAGAAATATCTCAAGACTGATTTTTCTAAGGTTTTATGGACTGATGAAATGAGAGTGAGTCTTGATGGGCCAGATGGATGGGCCCGTGGCTGGATTGGTAAAGGGCAGAGAGCTCCAGTCCGACTCAGACGCCAGCAAGGTGGAGGTGGAGTACTGGTTTCATCATCATCATCGTTTATTTGTATAGCACTTTAAGAACACACCAGGCAGACCAAAGTGCTGAACAACACAGATCAAAACAACAACCAAATTAAAAATACCATAAAATCATTACAAACAATAAAATAAATAAGAAGGTGTCAGTTTCCTACAGAGTTAAAAGCCAGGGAATAAAAATAGGTTTTCAATCTGGACTTAAAGACCTGCACTGATGACGCTTGTCTAATTTGGAGGGGAAGGTTATTCCAGAGCATCGGAGCCGCAATTGAAAAGGCACGGTCTCCTCTGCATTTCAGCCGCGACTTAGGGACCGACAGCAGCAGCTGCTCAGCTGAACGGAGCGAGCGAGGAGGAACATGTGGCTTCAGCAAGTCAGATAAGTACACAGGGGCCAGACCATTTAAAGATTTAAAAACCAATAAAAGGACCTTAAAACGAACCCTAAAATCAATGGGAATGGTTTGGGCTGGTATCATCAAAGATGAGCTTATGGGGCCTTTTCGGGTTGAGGATGGAGTCAAGCTCAACTCCCAGTCCTACTGCCAGTTTCTGGAAGACACCTTCTTCAAGCAGTGGTACAGGAAGAAGTCTGCATCCTTCAAGAAAAACATGATTTTCATGCAGGACAATGCTCCATCATACGCGTCCAAGTACTCCACAGCGTGGCTGGCAAGAAAGGGTATAAAAGAAGAAAAACTAATGACATGGCCACCTTGTTCACCTGATCTGAACCCCATTGAGAACCTGTGGTCCATCATCAAATGTGAGATTTACAAGGAGGGAAAACAGTACACCTCTCTGAACAGTGTCTGGGAGGCTGTGGTTGCTGCTGCATGCAATGTTGATGGTGAACAGATCAAAACACTGACAGAATCCATGGATGGCAGGCCTTTTAGTGTCCTTGCAAAGAAAGGTGGCTATATTGGTCGCTGATTTGTTTTTGTTTTGTTTTTGAATGTCAGAAATGTATATTTGTGAATGTGGAGATGTTATATTGGTGTCACTGGTAAAAATAAATAATTGAAATGGGTATATATTTGTTTTTTGTTAAGTTGCCTAATAATTATGCACAGTAATAGTCACCTGCACACACAGATATCCCCCTAAAATAGCTAAAACTAAAAACTACTTCCAAAAACATTCAGCTTTGATATTAATGAGTTTTTTGGGTTCATTGAGAACATGGTTGTTGTTCAATAATAAAATTATTCCTCAAAAATACAACTTGCCTAATAATTCTGCACTCCCTGTATGCATACTCTCTCTCTCTTCGTGTGTGTGTGTGTGTTTCTCAGGTGAAATTCAGTACGGTTCCGACAAGAGTTTTGTGTTAATGTACAATCCTTAATATGTTTTGTGTGTGTGTGTGTGTGTGTGGGGGGGGGGGGGGGGGGGGGGGGGTTCGCCCAGGGTGCCAAACAGGCTAGGACCGCCACTGTCTGCAACAGAAATGAAGTTATGCGCATGCGCCCGCTATCGGCGGCTGGCACTGTGACCCTCTGACCCCGCCCACAGGCTCGCGCGGAGACTCTCGCAGACACCGAGCCGTCCTTCAGACTTTGTCCGAGTTTCTGGAAGCTTCAGCGGGGACCGCGGGAGCCTGCTGCCCCCTCGGGGTTTGCAATAAGGACACGAGCTTACCGCCTCTCTGTCTCTTTAACGGAAACACGAAGCAGCTCGTGAGCCAAAACTTTTCAGTGACCTGCTGACAGATTCCAGGTAAGTTTGTGTGATGAGCTTCTTCTGTTCCCGGTGAAATACACCTGTACCTGTGGGAGCAGCGGAGCGGCTGAAGCTGCTCCGTCCTCCGGCCGGTGTTGCCGAGCCGAACCCACCACAGCACCGAGTGAACTGAAGCTCAGACACTAAATTCGATTAATTTTGAAGGGCGTCCGGTTTGGCAGGCACAGCTCGACCTGTCAGCGGTTTTTAGCCACAACTATGTTTAAACTTTTGAACCTTTGAATCGGAGCATGCGGGTCTGCTCCTATCCAATCACTGTATTGATCCATCAGCACTGAGATCAATGCATTTGTTCTTCTGTGAGGGTGTACCACTGACAGATATGCGCATGTGTACAGTGAAAGGTCTGTTTAAGTTGTTAAATGATGACAAACACCTGAGCTTCAGGTTTAAAGGATCATCCCTCAGTTTTTCCCGATACTGGAACAACTCTAATGCCCCGGGGGAGATTTGAATCCAGGCCTCTGGAAACACCCTTTGACCATGTGACTGACCTACTCCACCTTTCAAGTTTAAAGTTCAGGTTTTCTCACAGCGGCGCGTTAATGTGGCGAGTGTGCTCAGCTGTCAGGACATGCAAACGCACTGAATACCAGAAATACCACATAGCTGACATATTTCACCCACCACGCTGTGATGTGCAGTCACTCTTCTTCACTGATGAAGACTCTGCAACACACTGAGTGCAGGATTCACGTAGCCTTCAGTCTGATTCATTCACTTTCCAAATCACAGCCACGATAGCTGTGAGCGCTTCGTGTTTATTTTTCTGTTACTGGAGCCAATCATGTGCTTTATTATCAGTCTGTTAATCAGCTGATCCTTCAGCCTGATTCACTGCATTCTTCTTCTTTTTCTCTGTTTCTTGTTATTCATGCATTCCACAGAGTGCCTTTGTTCTGTCTTCCTTCCCTCACCCCAAACCGGTCTGAGCCTGGCTCTGCTGGAGGTTTCTTCCTGTTAAAATTGAGGTTTTCCTTGCCACTGTCATAAAACTTCTTACTCATATGGTTGTTGAGAGTACAAAGACAGTACAGCATCTCAAGGTGACTGTTGTTGTGATTTGGAGCTTTGATTTGGAGCTGAATAAAACCAAGTTAAAACTGGTCCACATCAGAAGTGGACTCGAGTTTTCGGTCAAGAATATAATTCAAATAATAATTTATGACACAACTAAAGCCAAATGGAGTCCAATCACAGTATAGGACCCTGATCTCCTGAGCAGATAAAGGCGTCCACTGGAGGAGCTCAGTTTGTGACTCAGAGACATGTTAATGAATGTGAAACTGTGAGCCCAAGGCAGGCTGACACGGGCGTGATGTCATCGCTTGTGTCAGGTCTGCTTGTCATGGACGTTAAGATGATGATGTCATTGATTGTTTGTGATTGATTACCTGTATCTGTTTTAACCCTCATCAGCTCAAACATCGGTAAAACCTTTGGCCTGTCATCATGGCAACCAGTACCAAATGGGGGGCGGTAAAGGACCAGTTGACCAGAGGCCTCGCCACAGTCACTGACGGCAAGGTGGAGGCCAATCTGGAGAACGCTGACCCCGAGCTCTGCATCCGACTGCTGCAGGTAGGAAAGAAGCAGAACCTCAGGAGTCCTGCCAGGGGAAGGAGAAGGCGTCTCACAGCTCTGACCGATGGTCACTCTGCCCCTCCAGGTTCCCACAGTGGTGAACTACTCGGGTCTGCAGCGGCGGCTGGAGGTGAGTAATCAGTCATGGATGGTGCAGTTTCTTGAACTACAGGGTTTGGACCTCCTGCTGGAGGTGCTGGAGCGTCTGTCGGGCCGCGGCTGCGCCCGCATCGCCAATGCTCTGCTGCAGCTCACCTGCGTCAGCTGTGTCCAGGCCATCATGAACTCGTCCGCAGGGCTGCATTTCATCCTGGACAATGAGGGCTACGTCAGGATGCTGGCTCAAGGTGGGTGGAGGACCAGAAAGTTAGAATGAAGCAGATCTGCCTTAAAACCACCTTAAAATCATATTTACACGCTACCCTGAGCAACAGGTAGACTCAGGTGGCTGTTCCAGCCTAAGCTAAGCAGGTAGCCGGTGTACCTGTGAGGTGAAGATGACGACTCCGAGTCATTACTTATGAAAGCGGTAACTCCACCTCCTCCTATATGCCCTCAGCTCTTGACACGTCCAATGTCATGGTGAAGATGCAGCTGTTCCAGCTGGTGGCTGCTCTTGCCGTCTTCGACCCTCGGGGACACCACCTCGCCTTCGATGCACTCGACAACTACAAGGTATGCTCATGTCCTCGTCCACTTCCTCCTCTCTCTTTATTTCCTTCCTGTCCTTCCTTTTTCCTTTTTTCCCTTCCTTCTCTGTCTCCTCTGAGGTGATTTGTGATTTCATGAGATCAGTTTAAGTAATCTGAACTCTGCCTCACGATGGCAGTCAGGACAGTTGGCGCTCAGTCATATTAACAGTTAAATGTTGCTGTAGGTCCAGGTCACTTTCAGAGGCTCTCTTGGCTGATTTCATTTGTTTAGAGGGGCATGTTTACCTGCTTGATGGACAAACCAACAGATGTCGCATGAGCTGGATGGGGAGACATGAGCAGGCCATTTGGGTCGGTTTGAAAAGCTTTATCGGCATGACGTTAGCAAAAGGAAGTGCGAGTCAGTTTCACTTAGTTTCAAGGCTAACACAACAAGCAGAACAGCTCAAACTGAAAGCCACTGGCTGATTACCTAAGTCAGCAGATAGCTCACAAAGCTCCACCACAGCTCCTCGCTGCCAGGTGAGAGCAACGACGACGTGGTCTGTGTACCATCAGGGCGTGACTGCAGATACACCACAACAAACAGCTGAGCCTCAGACGCTGCAGATCTTATCGTCCCCGCCCAGCCTGTTCTCACAGGCTCTGAACTTACAGCATGGAATCATGGGATACCACACGTCTGCACACACACACTCGTTTTATTATCTTAGTGAGGACATCTCATTGACATAACCCTTTCCCTAGCTGCTTACCCTAACCATCAAAAATGAATGCCTAACCATAACCTAACTGTAACCCTGACACTAAAACCACATTTTAAGCCTCAGACACGTCTTCAAACTTGTGGGGATGGGCACTTTGTCCCCATAAGGGCTGTTGGTCCCCACAAGTATAGTGGCATGCCAATTTTCTGTCCTCACAAAGTTGTCTAAACATAACATGTACACACACGCACACACACCGCTATTAGGAGTGTTTAATCATCACACTTCAGTCAGACTGAAGCAGGAAGTTGTGTTTAATGAAGGTGTAAACGAACTGTGTCCGTCCTCTGACCTGTCACTTCCTGTGTCTGTATTCAGAGCCTGAAGAAGCAGCAGTATCGCTTCAGCGTGATCATGAATGAGCTTCACGCCACCAACAACATCCCCTACATGGTGACGCTGCTAAGTGTGGTCAACGTCCTCGTGCTGCAGGAGGAGGAGCTGAGGAGGAGGCACCGGGTGCGGCAGGAGTTCATCGGTAAAACAAACTGTTTATCACCACTCTGACATCACCCCTGACATCATCATCATGATGTCATTGCTGACATCACTGTTTTCATCATGTTGTAGGGTCTTTACCTCACAACAGAAAGACCTTGATGTGACTGTTGTTGTGATTTGGCGATGTATAAATAAAGTTGAATTAAACTGTTATCAGAGTTATGTGTAGGAGGAGCTTGATATCTGTCACAGTGTGACATCACATCCCTGTACGGAGGCTTTCCTGGAGTCAGGTCTCGCTGAGGGCTCGAGTGTCAGACCCTCAGAGGTCGTCATGGTGTGAGTGTGTCCTGCTGCTTGACCAAAATAAGAAGTGATATATGTGTCTGTGATTTTTAGGTCTGCAGCTGCTGGACCTGCTCCCCAGGCTCAGGTACTGGCTTCATTCTCACTTTGCTTACATCAGTTATTAATCAATAATCAATCGTGTTTCCAATCAGTTTCCTGTCTGTGTGTGCAGGGAGACGCAGGACAAGGACCTGAACATCCAGTGTGACGTGTTTGAAGACTCTCTGTCGGAGGACATGGAGGAGATGGAGAGGCTGTACGGAGGGATTGATATGAGCAGCCACCAGCAGGTCTTCACAATGCTCTACACCATGGTAACCACAGTTTAAAGAGTGATGCGACTCAAGCTGGAACGTTTAAACCAATGTTTCCCAACCACTGTGCCGCGGCACAAAGGTGTGCCGTGGAAGATTACCTTATTCCACCCAATTGGTACTCTAAGCCAGCGGTCCCCAACCCCCGGGCCTTGTACCGGTCCGTGAGTCGTTTGGTACCGGGCCGCGAGAGTAGAGGCTCAGGTGTGAAATGTATGGTTTTCAGGGTTTTTATCGGTTTTCAGCGTTATTTTGTTATCGTTAACTCGGTTTTCCTGGGTCTTTTCACATGTGTTATGAATAAATCCTCTTTTTTTTTCGGTACCGGTACTAGTTTTATTTTGTTGTATTTATCCGCGACACCTTAAAGGCCGGTCCGTGAAAATATTGTCGGGCATAAACCAGTCCGTGGCGCAAAAAAGGTTGGGGACCGCTGCTCTAAGCGATTGGCTTGAGTAATGGGCATAACAATTACATTATCTTCCACTAGAGGGGAGTACAACTACCTGCTCTAATTAAATTGGTTGCCGACTGCCAGTAAAACAGAAGAACATGAAGAAGAAATTATAGGTCGCTGCTGTCAGGTCTAATATTTCTCCATCATCCTCTCAGTATCACACTGACACGTTGCTTACCTCTGATACCTGGTCCTCTTTTACTCCTGTTACCTTACAGGACATCAGTGCTCTGCTTGGTCGAATGAAACTGACTTCAAGCCACCTTGATGTACTTCCTCCATCATTTTTCATTAGTGTGTTTGATTTCTATTGGCCTCTGTATTCTGGAAATAATTAATACTTCTCTTTATACTGGCTCAGTTCCCAGCTATTTTAAACAAGCTATTGTTGAACCAATATTAAAGAAACCAAATTTAGATCCATCTCTTCCAAGCAGTTACAGGCCAATATTAAAATTACCATTGGTGTCAAAGATCTTGGAAAAAACAGTTGCAGAACAACTTAACAACTTTTTGGAAAAGAACAATGTTCTGGACATTTTCCAGTCTGGTTTCTGCAAATTGCACTCCACTGAAACCGCTTTGCTTAAAGTGTCTAGTGACATTCTGATGGCAGCAGACTCTGGAGAGTACACTGTTCTGGTTATGTTGGATCTCAGCTCTGCTTTTGATACTGTTGATCACAGCATCATGATAAATAGGCTGAAGGACTTGTTTGGGATTACTGGTGTTGTTTTAAAATGGTTTATGTCGTATCTATCTGAGAGATCCTTTACTGTCCGTGTAAATCATGTGCTGTCAGAAACATCAGTTCTGTCTTCTGGGGTACCTCAAGGATCTGTTTTAGGTCCTATTCTCTTTTTGCTGTATATACTCCCTCTAGGCCACATTATCAGACGTTACAATAATATTTCTTATCATCTCTATGCTGATGACATTCAGTTGTACTGTTCTTTCAAAGCTTCTGAGTTGTATAAATTGTCTTGTTTAAATAATTGTCTGTCAGAAATCAAACAATGGTTAAATGACAATTTCCTTCAGTTAAATGCAGATAAACCAGAAACTTTGATTATTGCACCTGATCACATGCTCTCAGAAATTAGGCAGCATATCAGTTTTTTAGACCCTTCATTTCAGTCGAGTCTCAGAAACTTAGGTGTTATATTTGACAGTTCAATGTCTCTTGAGAAACACTCTAAACAACTTACCCGGAACTGTTTTTATCATCTAAGAAACATTTCTAAACTCAGGCTACTGGTGTCAAAGGCAGAACTTGAGATGATTCTTCATGCTTTTATCTCTTCTCGTTTGGATTATTGTAACGGTCTTTTTACGTGTCTCAGCAAATCAGCTCTGGATCGCCTTCAGTCTGTACAGAATGCAGCGGCAAGACTTTTAACTGGTGCAAACAAGAGGTCACACATTACTCCAGTTTTGGCTTCTCTTCATTGGTTGCCTGTAAATTTTAGGGTTCATTTTAAAATTTTAGTTGTAACTTTTAGAGCTCTGCACGGTGAAGCTCCCCAGTATATCTCTGACCTGCTGAAACCTCGTGCTTCATCCCGAGCACTTAGGTCTTCAAGTCAGAGGCTACTGGTGGTCCCACGTACTAGGTTTAAAACACGTGGGGATCGGGCTTTTCAGGCACTGGCACATAGGCTGTTGAACTCTCTGCCGTTGTCTTTACGCTGTCTAGGCTCTACTGACTCCTTTAAAAAGCAGCTGAAGACATTTTTATACAAACGGGCTTTTAATTAATTTTAACTTGTATGTCTGATCTTATTGTAAAGCACTTTGTGATTTTTATCTGTGAAATGTACTATATAAATAAATTTTACTTACTTACTTACTTATATAATAGTCATGCTGTGAGTGAAACGACGCAGCACGTAATAGCAATAAATAAATATTTGAAAAGAAAAATAGTGAGTCTGACCTGGGTCTTTGAGAAAATTCCGACCCAGACGAAGGCCCTAGCATTAGTAGTGGTCAGAAGAAAGCAAAAAAAGGGTAGATTGGGGACAAACTTGTTAGTCCAATAATCACACAACTGGTATGTTAACTCCAACTTGAATGGTTGCCTTCTTTCGTTCCTCCACACAAGAAAAAACGGACACTCCAAAAAACTCCTACTTCCCCTTCCCGCCTGTGCGTAGCCATGCCCCCCTTCACTGGACACTTGCGCAGTGGGACAGATACATCTAAACAAACTGAACCAATTCTGCTATACCTGGTGCGCGGGGAAAAATTATCAATATTCTTTTTGTGACATTTTTGTTTGGTGGTAGGTTGTGTTATTTTTCTAACGTGAAATATGTACCGTGGCTCCAAAAGATTGGGAAACACTGGTTTAAACTACAGAAGCCAACACTGTCACCTTCAGAGCGATTGGTGCAGCATCTGTGAAAGTGACACTGCTGGTAGTTCTCTTTTCAATGATAGAAATGTAAGGAGACAGACGCTACGTTCAAACTGCAGTCGAAAGCACATCAAATCCGATTTTTTTTTTTTTTTTTTTTTTTTTTGACCCTATGCGACCCATACCCGACCATGGTATGACAGTGTGAACGGAATAAATCCGATATTTTCAAATCCGATCTGGGTCACTTTCGTATGTGGTACTGAATCCAATACATATCCGATGTTTTAGAAAGCGACTGCTGTTTGAATGGTCACGTCGCATTAAATCCGTCTTGTACGTCACTGACACAAGACAGACGCCAATTATTAGCGCCGGAGATGACATCGCGAACGCTTCCTGGCCATCCAGTGTAGATGTTAATGAAACTGTTGGAAAGACAACGTGAACATTTTATTTGTACTGTATAATCTGCAGATTTTGACAGAAATCTGCAACTATTCTTTGAAGCACTGCTCCTCTCTAAAACAGCAATAAGGATAATTATTAGGTTATCTACATTATTATGTAAATAACAAAATAACTTAAAGCAAAAATTGGGAAACGTAAAGTCCGAAGTCTTTATATTAAGGGCCATCAGTCAAACAATATTATTTGCTCTGGGTCTAAACAGAGCGCGTTGTGTGTGACGTCTTCTTTTGCGCATGCGGGCCGCTTCGAGGGTTCACACTAGGGCGTGTTTGCTGTCGCATTTTATTTGTAGTGTGAACAAGCAGACAAAAAAAATCGGATTTGGTCAAAAATTTGGAATTGAGCATTAACACCTGCAATGTGAACGTAGCCAAAATAACCTGTCCTGACCCTCTCTGCGTTCAGGTGTCCAGCCATCCATCCTCCGTGCAGCTGCTGTCCATCCTTCAGGCCTTGTTGCTGGTGGGTCCAGACAGAGCTGAGGTCTGGTGTGCTCTGGAGCTGCTGATGGATCGAGCCACCCTGCTGGCTCAGGATGGTAAGTATGGGGGCGCATCCAACAACAGATCACTGGGTCCAGCTCTGATTCCGCCTCTTTGTAGAAGTGTCCTCTCTATATAAACGATGACCCCTGTAAAGAGTCCCTTAAGGTTCAGATGCAGGCCCTGTTTTATGTCAGTTTGTATAAATGACAGCAGGCAGAGTATGATCAAAGCTGAGGGCATTTCACAGGATCAGGCGAAGGTGAATTCACCGGCTCTGTTTTTCTTGATCGCAGCTGAGGTAGACTCTGCAGATCACCTGCTGGAGAAGCTCCTCCCCCGAAAGACTTACTCACCCAATCTTGCCATCGACAGGGCGGTCCAGACTAGACTACCAGACAGTCCTCCCAGCCAATCAGAGGCACTCACCAAAGATGCTCCAACAGCCCCCACTGCAGCAGCACTGCCTCCGGCTCTTCCCACTTCCTATGCCCCCCCTCTACCTCCTCCCTTACCCGGTGCTATGACTCTTCCCCTTCCACCCCCTCCACTGCCGCCCACACCCTTGCCTGGTGCTATGGCTCCTCTCCCTCCACCCCCTCCACCCCCACCCTTACCTGGTGCTATGGCTCCTCCCCCTCCACCCCCACCCTTACCTGGTGCTGGACCTCCACTCCCCCCCTCTCCTCCAGGTGACATCAGAGCTGAGACAGTTCAAAGTCTGGGCAGGTTATATAGCAGCTCTGCTCCTAATTCAAGCCACACCCCCTGCCCAACACTGCGGATGAAGAAGCTGAACTGGCAGAAACTTCCATCCAGACTGGTGTCAGGTGAGGCCTGGTGTTGGCCCAGGTCAGGTGCAGGATTCATCCAAGCTGACGTCACTCTGTCCACAGGCCACGAGTCTCTGTGGACGTCGACATCTTTGGACTCCATGGAGCCAGATTACTGCAGCATTGAGCAGCTCTTCAGTCTCCCTCCGACTGAGACCAAGACCAGAACCAAGTCAAAGACGGAGCCCAAAGAGGTGCCGTAGCTTTCTCTGTCTTCACCTTACAGGTGTGGCGTTACAGGTTTTACCTTTTTCACATCCACATGTTCAATTCTGTCCACAGGTGTCCTTCATCGACGCCAAGAAGAGCCTTAACCTCCACATCTTCCTCAAGCACTTCAAATGGTGACTGTTCTTTTTCTGAGTCTTGCAGCCAATTAAAAACATCTGTGCTGTGACATCACCACCCCTGTATCACCTGACCTGTCTCACCTGCAGTTCCCACGAGGACTTTGTGGATCTCATCCGAAGAGGAGACCAATCAAAGTTTGATGTCGAGGCCCTGAAACAGTTCATTAAACTCCTCCCAGAGAAACATGAGGTCAGAGCAGAGGTCACCTGCGCTTCACCTGTTCTCCACCTGTCTCTCACCTGCCCCTCACCTGTGCTTCAGTTGTCTTTCACCTGTACTTGACCTGTATCTCATCTTTCCCTCCTCAGGTAGGGAACCTGAAGTCTCATCTGGCAGAGCGGGACAAGTTGGCATCAGCAGATCAGTTTTACCTGCAGCTCATTGATCTGCCCAGGTGTGAGGACAGCGCCAGCTGCAGCACACATCAAGCACAGATAAATAAGCACAGCTCACCACAGGTCCACTCACTCGCAGTGTGTGTGTGTGTGTGTGTGTGTGTGTGTGTGTGTGTGTGTTGCAGTTACTCTCTGAGGATTGAGTGTATGGTGTGTGTGTGTGTGTGTGTGTGTGTGTGTGTGTGTGTGTGTGTGTGTGTGTGTTGCAGTTACTCTCTGAGGATTGAGTGTATGTTGCTGTGTGAGGAGAGCAGCTGTGTGTTGGAGACTATGAGAGTGTGTATACACATGACAAACACACAGCAGCTACACAACAAACACACTGGCTGCACACGCACGTTTGGCTGCTGTGGTGGTGTTCTTGTTTCTGTTTGTGTGTGTTGTTTTGTGTGCAGGTGTGAAGGAGAGCGCTCGGCTGCCAGTCTTCTGTAAACTAATCCTGAGTGTCGGAAACTTTCTCAACTATGTGAGAATCTTTTTTTCTTTTACTCCTTGTAATCTGATTACTTTGTGTGGCATGCTCAGTGACGGTCCTAAAGCAGTTCTCTTCCCGAAGACTCAAACCACACAAACAAACTCAAACACAAACTCTGACCAGTGTTGGGGTCGTTACTCAGAAAAAGTAATCTATTACACATCACTTGTTGCTTTGCAGTCTGCCATATGCCCGTCCAACCTGAAGCAGCGTTACATGATCATCAGTGACCAGTGTAGACCTGAGACTACATTTACACGTGCAGCGCTGTGAAGCACATTTGTTTCCACTGCTGCACCGCACAGTAATAGTTTCCCGCTGCGCCAAGTACAGTGCAGCACGTCAGTGAGGAGTACTCGGCATGTGCGCTGTGTCACACGACCAATAGAATCGAAGACTACCACTGCACTAAATTCCATCACACGATGAAGGAAAACATTCGTATCAGTGCGTATCAGAGTTCTGTGAACTTTTTCACACAGGTTTATGTGCATGTATGGGGACCTCCAGAGCCTCTTAACAGCTCTGGGGACGACACACTCTTCACTAGTCTGGATAGTTGAAAGCTTTCATCTATATGAATGAGCGATTTTTTTTTTTTTTTTTTTTTTTTTTAATTAAAAATTTGAACACAATTCAACACAAACTCTTGTGAAGGACACAAAGTCAGAGAGATATAGGTTTAATACAGACTCGTAGAGTGGTAACAAAAAAAAGACTTCCAAGCAGAGCGCATCGGCCAGCACAACACAGAGTTTGGGTCCTTTACGCTAAGCGAGACAGGTGGAGAACAAGCTAGCGGTCAGTGTGCCGCATCCTATGTGAAAGGGCCTTAAGTTCTTGGCTAGCTTAGCATTAACATGCTGTCTGTGCAGATGTTAGCAGTATAATGCAGCTGTTTATGTCCTGGATGCTGGTTCCACTGCACCATGATGCTTGTCCTTTCGTGCAAGAAAAATAAGTCATGTCCGTGTCTCTGCTGTGGAGTGGGCTGCTAGCAACTGCTGGACTTCACATCAGCTAACTTGAGCCTCTGATGAAGTTTTTATGAAGTTATCTAAGCAGTAATATCACAGCTGTGAGGTTGATTGCACTAACAGTTCATCCGAGGAGTGTTTTGTTTGTTTTTTTTGTTTTTGTTTGTTTGCACATTCAGGCAGGTGTGACTCAGCACCAACTATTAGCTCAGCACAAATCTACCAACAGAGACTGTCTACCAAGACAGTTCATTTAGTTGCCAAATCATAAATCAGTCTGTTATTTAGCTGAAATAAAATCTAAAGGCTGGTAGTCTGATTTTGTCATGTGATGTATGGTCCATCAGGGAACTCGCACAGGGAATGCTGAAGGCTTTAAGATCAGCACTCTGCTCAAACTGACCGAAACCAAAGCCAACAAGTCGAGAGTCACGCTGCTGCACCACATCCTGCGGGTAATGCTGGGAATACTACGAATACTGGGGAATACTGCAGTATTCTCATAATATTTCAGTTGCTGCTGTTTGTGACCCTTAGGAGGCTGAAGAGAATCACCCCGACCTGCTCAACCTGCCCGATGAACTGGAGATCTGTGCAAAGGCTGCTGGGTAAACACATATAAGAGTTCAGTCACGTACAGACTGCTGGGCGGAGTCTGTGACGTGGTAGCTCAGGTGTTTCGCGTGCAGCGGTGTTAAATGTTGCCCTCTGACTCCACCTGCAGGCTCAGCTTGGACTCTATTCAGTCTGAAACAAACACTCTAAACAAACAGCTGAAAAACTCAGAGAGGAGCGTTTCCTCCTCATCTGACATGAAGGAGCAGTACCTGTCCACCGTACAGGTGAGTCACTCGGGATGAGGCTGTCACCTTTACGGGCAGATAAATCCAGTCTGTGCACTAACTGACACCGTTTTAGTGGGACAGACCTGCTCTTCCAGGTGAACTTACCTGTTGTTCTTATGTGGTGTTACCAGGAGAGCCTGCAGGCTGTTGAGCAGCTGCAACTCCTGCTGTCATCTGTGGAGGAGCAGAGGAAGCACCTGTCCGCCTACCTCTGTGAGGACAGCAGCAGCTTCTCTCTCGAAGAGCTCTTCAGCACCATCAAGACATTCAGAGACCTCTTCCTTTGAACCCTCAAGGTCAGCGGCCAATCGCAGTGCGGCTCAGTCTGCAGGACTCATACCCTGCCGCACGTTTGCATGTGTCATTTAAACTGTGTCTCAGCCAGCCAATCGGCTCTGACTTCAACCGTGACAAAGTGTGGTAGCTGCCACACATTAGTCCTGTTTCCCTGTAAATGTTAAGCTCCGCCCTCTCTGGGGGGCCGGTTAGCCTGTTGAAGTTTGAACTGTGTGTTCCTTTTATTCTTCCATCAGGAGAACGAAGGTCACAGGGAGCAGGAGAAGAGGTTGGACGAAGGGAGGAAACTGAGAGAAGAAGCCCCCACCAGAAAGATCAGTAAGTCAGACACCATCATTTCACCTTAAATCCTCCCTCCTTAAGGTGTCCCTCACCTGTCTCTCCAGGTGTGGCAGGTGAAGGACAGGTCAAGTACAAGTGGAGGGCAAGTGGAGAACAGGTGAGACATGTGAAGGGCCGGTGACTGACAGGTCGAGAATCAATAGCTGACATCAGCAACATTTCTCTGCAACAGTTTATCAGCAGCTGAATATTTAAAGGAAATGATGTGACAGCATCAGGACGAGAAGGAAGTTTGTAAAGATTAAATGCTGCTGTACCTATGAGGCTGTCAGGTGACGCAGTGACAGCTTTCACCTGTTGTTTGTGACATGTGCGCTAAGCTCACAGGGGAACGTGTTTCTGTGCTGCAGTTAGGACGGACATGGCCAATTGGGACGAAGGATGCATCGTCGACAACCTGCTGGCCGAGATCAGGAAGGGCTGCAGGCTGAGGAAGACAAGGCCACGGGCAGAGCCGGACGGTGGGGTCGAAGGTGAGAGCCCGGCAGGACTTCTGCAGACTTTCTTGTCACCACTGCTCGTTTGACCCAAGTACTCCTTTTCAGGTCACCCCGGGGTCACGCAGATGTCAGCGGCCCAAGACAAGCCAGATTTGCCCGAGAAGCCTCGGGAGGAGGTCCGGACTCCCACACATCCACCTGCTGGAACCAGACCAGAACCAGAGCCAGACAGAGCTGCCTCAGAGCTCCAGGCCCTCGGTGAACCCCCTGCAGCTGAGGTCCAGGGTCCGGAGTCTGAAGTGGACACCGGACCGGCGCAGCAGGAAGTCCAGCACGCAGCTAGTCAGCAGGATGTGACCCAGGTCAACAGGAGCAAAGATCCTAACCCGGAAGATTCTGCTCCCCAGAACGCATCGAACACCTTAGACACCAGCCCGGCAGGTAGAGTGAGGCGCTGTGCTCTCTGCTTCAGGCTTTGAGCACGCTCAGTGCTGCTGTTTGTTTCTGAAACATGGAAATTTTAATGCTTCCTGTCCCACAGCCCACCCACACAGATCAAGGCTACATCCACACGTACACGGGTATTTTTGAAAACGGAGATTTTCCGTTTTCGTTTTAAAAAAATAATCCCGTCCACACATAAAGGCAGAAATGAAGGAAAACGCTGCTAGGAACATGCCAAAGCAACAGGTAGCGATATATTCCTAACCGTGCAGAAATGTTGGCCAATCAGAAGTCTAGAAGCCTCGGTGGGAAAAAGTAAACAAAGCTGGGGCATAGAAGCAGAACTGAGTCGTATGTGTGGAGTGACAGTAACTGTGTGTGTATATGTAAGCATGTAAACACTGCAGAGACTACAATTAACAGTAACAGTATTGTAGAAATTCATGTCACCGAAACAATAACGTGGCGCACACTGTGACGTCAAAAAATGCGCACACCTTTGACGCTGCGTTTTCTCTGTTTTTCTTGTCCACACGTAAATGCAAAAACGGAGTTTTCAAAAATATCCACCCTGGCCGGAGTTTTTAAAAATCTTTGTTTTCAGTGACCAAAAACGCCGTTTACGTGTGGACGAAAGGTGCAAACGCATAGAAAAATCTGCGTTTTCAAAAATACCTGTGTGCGTGTGGACGTAGCCCAAGTTGTGTTCAGTGTTTGCAGCAGAGTGACGGAGACTCGGCCGCAGATTGCAGTTGAGTGGAGTCGAGATTGCCATACCATGGTGATGTAGCCGGGTCAGTGTGGCTGTTGTGATGTAGCTCTGAGTCTATGAGGTCATTTCCTGTTCCTGAACATTAGTGTTTCCTGTGACATGGTGAGCTGAGGCTCAGGCTGTAAGGTCGCATCAAGACGATGATAGAACATCCTTTAGTGTTTATGATGAAATAAGCTTTATATCTAGAAACCGACCAATTTTATCCTCTCTTTGATCTCCAGAAGGCAGTGGTCACACAGGAAGAAAGCGTTTGAAGAAAAAGAAAAAATGCATCCTTCAGTGAGGTGAGCTCACCTGCAGCTGTGCATAAATCCACGTCAGCGGCGATTCACTGCTGTCCTTCACTCTAAAGCATTTCATTGGTCGAAATGTTTTTATGTTGTGGGATTTAAGGTCTTTTTTAAATATCATTTATTATTTTATTCTTCTTCTATGGTTCCAGGTACATGGGTCAGGACTTGTTTCTGTGGCGACAGGACTGGACCTGCAGGAGAACAAAGTGTTTAAAAGGGAAACACAATCATAAAGAGCAAGGATTCTGGGCGGAGCTTCCTGTGACTGACTGATCTAACCCTCGCTCACCTCTCAGTGGCGCCGAAGTGACTGCATCAGTTTGTGATGTCAGCAAGGTTTCTGTGTGCACTTCCTGTCAGGTCGAGGCGCTGCTGGTCTCTGAGCTCAGAAAGCACAGCATATAAACTCTTTCCAGGTTAATGCCACCTGCCTGCTCATCTGGTTTCTTGCAAAAGACCTTTTAGATTAAAAGCCTCGCATTGTTCCCGTGCAGGTGTTCAGGTTTTAGACTTTCAAATTCAAATTCAAATTTTATTTGTCACGTACACAGTCATACACAGTACGATATGTAGTGAAATGCTTGGACAACTGCTCGTGACCTAAAGAAAACAAAAAAGGAAAAGGCTATGAATAAGATAGGAAATAAATATGAAAAATTAAAAAGGGTAAATTTAACTAGGAAGGAATAAAATATAAATTAAGGTTAAAAATGAAATAACTGTACAACACAAATTAGAATGAAGGGTAAATTTAACTGGGAAAGAATAAGATAAAATATATAAATTAAAGTTGAAAATAAAATAACTGTACAACAAAATACACAATATAGAACTATATAAGAATGTATGAAGAAATATAAATAAATATATATACAATAACAGCAGCTGTACAAGTATTAACCGGAAATGAAGAATATAATGTCCAGTGTTGTGCAATCCACATTATGTCTTGTGCAGTGCAAATATGCTTAAAGTGATTTAAGTGATGAAGTGAAAACAATGTCCAGAATGTCCAGTGTGTGTGTAAGAACTATATGTGTGGGTCAGTACTGTGTGGTGGTGTGATTGAGAGACCGTATCGCCTGCGGGAAGAAGCTCCTCCTCAGTCTCTCTGTGTTGGTCTTCAGGGAGCGGAATCGCTTTCCTGACCTCAACAGAGAGAACAGTCTGTTGTTGGGATGGCTGAGGTCCTTCACGATCTTCCTGGCCTTGGTCCAGCACCGCCTGCTGTAGATTGAGTGCAGGTCAGGGAGCTCGGAGCGGATGGTGCGCTCAGCTGACCGCACAACCCTCTGTAGAGCTCGTCTGTCCTGCATGGTGCTGTTCCCGAACCAGGTTAAGATGTTTCCCGCCAGGATGCTCTCTATGGTGCACGAGTAAAAGTTCCTGAGCACCTTGGAGGGCAGTTGGAAGTCTCTCAAGCGTCTGAGGTGGTAGAGACGCTGACGGGCCTTTTTCACCACGGTGTTGATGTGACAGGACCATGACAGGTCCTGCGTGATGTGAACTCCGAGGTATTTGAAGCTGTCCACTCTCTCCACTGGGCACTCGTTGATGACGGGGGTCTGGTAGTTCCTCCCCTGCTTAGTGCTGAAGTCCACTATAAGCTCCTTTGTCTTACTGACGTTTAGAAGGAGGTTGTTCCTCTGGCACCAGTTCTCCAGATTCCTAATCTCCTTCAGGTAGGCCGTCTTGTTGTTATCAGAGATCAGGCCCACCACGACGGTGTCGTCAGCAAACTTGATGATGGTGGTGGAGCTGGTAGTGGCCACACAGTCATATGTGTACAAAGAGTACAGCAGGGGGCTCAGAACACACCCCTGGGGGGCTCCAGTGCTGAGAGTGGTGGAGGCTGAGACATGTCCGCCCATCCTTACTGCCTGTGGTCTGCCAGTTAGGAAGTTGGAGATCCACTGACACATAGATGAGCTGAGTCCCAGATGCTCCAGCTTGGTGGTGAGTGTGGAGGGAATTATGGTGTTAAATGCAGAGCTGTAGTCTATGAAGAGCATTTTAACATAATTCCCCCTTCTAGTGTCCAAGTGAGTGAGTGATGTGTGGAGGAGATGAGAGATGGCATCGTCTGTGGAACGATTTGGACGGTAAGCGAACTGTAGTGGGTCCAGTGTGTCTGGTAGTGAAGAAATGATGAATCTCTGACCAGGCGTTCAAAGCACTTCATCACTACTGAGGTGAGGGCTACAGGGCGATAGTCATTGAGAGAAGCAGGGTGGGGTTTCTTCGGGACAGGAACAATGATGGACTCTTTGAAGCATGTGGGGATCACTGACTGAGATAAAGAGATGTTGAATATCTCAGTGAACACAGGAGCTAGCTCAGGGCTGCCCAATCCCAGTCCTCGAGAGCTACTATCCTGCAGCTTTTAGATGCATCCCTATTCCAACACAGCTGAATCAAATGGTTTGATTACCTCTTCAGCATGCCATCCTGTTTGGCAAAGGCCTGATAACAAGCCATTCATTTGATTCAGGTGTGTGGGAACAAGGATGCATCTAAAAGCTGCAGGACGGTAGCTCTTGAGGACCGGGATTGGGCACCCCTGAGCTAGCTGGTATGCGCAGTCTCTTAGGATACGACCTGGGATGCCGTCTGGTCCTGCTGCTTTCCTGGTGTTCACTCTTTTGAAGGCTCTCCTTACTTCATGCTCGGAGATGACGAGCACGTTTCCGGTGCTGGCAGTATCTTCCTGTCTGCAGCCGTTAGCGCCGCTAACACTAGCATTGTTGGAGTCCTTAGCTGCAGCCTCGAAGCGAGCATAGAAAGTGTTCAGCTCGTCTGCCAAAGTCACGGCCGCGTTCGTCATACCGGTTGTTGGTGCTTTATAGTCCGTTATTGTCCTTAGTCCCCGCCACAGGCTCCTAGAGTCACTCTGTTGGAGTTGTGACTCTAGTTTCCTCCCGTAGCGCTACTTCGCCTCTTTCACCGCCCTCCGCACGTTATATGACGGGGCTTTGTACGGGTCCATGTCCCCCGTCGTGAGTCCCGTGTTGTAGGCAGCGGTGCGGGATCTCAGAGCGTCGCGGATGGTTTTATCCACCCACGGCTTCTGGTTGGGAAACGTTGTGATAGTCTTTGTCTCCACGGTATCATCCGCTAGTTTCCTGATGAATCCCACAACCGCTTCCGTAAACACGTTGACATCATCATCGGAGCTGTTTCTGAACATGCCCCAGTCTGCGTCATCGAGTGCGTCCTGTAACGCGGCCACCAATTGATCCGTCCAGCGCGCGACCTTCCTCTGAACTGGAACTTCCTGTTTCAGCCTTTGTTTGTATTTTGGCATGAGGAAGATGGCGGCGTGATCAGATTTGCCAAACGGAGGGCGGGGTTGTGCCTTGTAGCCGTCCTTGACCGTAGTGTAGCAGTGGTCCAGTGTCCTTTCACCTCTGGTGGGGCAGGTGATGTGTTGATAAAAGTTCAGCGCTGCGCGTTTGAGGTTGGCGCTATTAAAGTCCCCCGTCACAATAAGCGCAGCGTCCCGGTGTTGTGTCTGGTGCTGTGTGAGTGCCTCATGCAGCTCGCATAAGGCGGTGACCGTGTCCGCTTGTGGTGGAATATAAACGGCACTTATAATGACCGATGTAAATTCCCAAGGTAGATAAAAAGGACGACACATGATGGACAGTAGTTCCAGATTTGGTGTGCAGGAGCGTGTGAGAGGAACAACGTTCGCACTGTTGCACCAGTTGTTGTTCACCATTAAACACACGCCGCCTCCCCTTGACTCCCCCGAGTCCCGTGTCCTGTCCATGCGGTGAACCGAGAAGAACTCGGCCGGCTGGATGGCGTGGTCCGGCACCGCTGGGTTCAGCCATGTCTCGGTGAAGCAGAGGAGACTTTTCTGTTCTTATTGTTGATTAAAGTTCGCTGAGACTTTTACTGTTAGAATAAATGTTGTTCTAGCTCTTTGATGAGTCCTGTTTTTTGTTTGTTTGTTTGTTTTTCTGTCCCGTTCGGTACTTTAGCAATCAGAATTGTCTGAGGGCCAGGAAAGATGCCCAATGGGTTTATTTCTTCAAGTGGGGAAAATGTGTCAATGTGATATTGGTCCACTTGATTGATCTTTATCATTATTATTATTATTATTTATTTATTTTAAGTTATTAAAAATTGGACAGACAATTAGACAGAAAAGGGGGAAAGAAAAACAGAGGGAATCGGGGGACAGTAAGAGAAGACACTGAGAAAATCCATTGGGTCACCTGTTAACAGAAGAAAAAAGAAAACAAACAACAAGAGAACAACACAAAACAGAGGTCAAAGCAACAACCTATCTACGTGTAAGTAACAGTAAATACTAAATATTGAATGTTGAGCAGCACGCAAGATCAACAGCGCATGATATGCTTTAAGGTAGCAGCCAAGGAAGATAGAGTTTGTGTCTGTGAGCACCCATGTGTACAACCCCCAGACCCAGGAGATGTTACCCTTTTCCCTGGGGTTGACGCAAGCAGCCTGCAGCCAAGTGTCCTGATGGTGTACAGAGAACAGGGGTTGTGAAGACCCCATACCTCACTCCGCTTGCTCATATCTCGTGTTGCTGCGTGCTCTAAGCGAGCAGCTCCTGTGCTCACCTGACGGTCACCTGCACCAAGGAGCTGCTGTGATTGACGGAGCAGCAGCTCTACGAGAACCAACACGTTGTTGGACTTTCAGTTCCAGGTTTTGAGCCACAAAGTACTCATTGCCATATGCAGTAATCTGATTGGTCAAATCTGAGCCTGTTTAGAAAAAATAACTCCCAGATGCATCCACCCATGATGGATGTTTCTTTTTCAATCACTATGTGCTAAAAGACCTCCCTGCACTGAATCATACTTGTTATCAATCTCTGTCTCTCTTTCACAGCATGTCTTTTATACTGTCTTCCTTCTCTCACCCTAACCAGTCGCGGCAGATGGCCGCCCTCTCACTGAGCCTGGTTCTGCTGGAGGTTTCTTCCTGTTAAAAGGGAGTTTTTCCCTCCCACTGTCGCTAAAGTGCTTGCTCATAGGGGGTCATATGACTGCTGGGTTATTGTAAGGTCTACCTTCCAGTATAAAGCGCCTTGAGCTTGTATAAATAAAACTGAATCAGTGTACACCCCCCCCCCCCCCCCAACATACACAGCGCAGGTAAGCAGCTGAGTCACACGTGAGGTAGACTCTTCATCTGCAGCTCACAGACGGTCACACGCAGAGCCATGAACCGGAGACGTGCACGTGCTTATTCACACGTTTACTTTTTTTTTATACAATAGATGTCGTCATCATCCTCATCCCCGTGTCAGCGTTGCGGTGACGTCACGCAAAATCGGCGCTTCCCGTACTGAAGTGACGGCGCTCCAAATCATGTGACCTCTGCCCGGCGCAAGCTGAGCTGATCGATCAGAAGAATCTGTGCTGATTACCGATGAGCGGGTCTTCCGAAAACCCTCATACTGCCGAGCTCGCAACCGGAAACCGACCCGCCCTCACAATAAGAGTAGGCCGAGGGCAGCCGTTCCGTCACGGTCACACCTGCAGTCAGGTGTGCTGTGACGAAGTTACTCGCGTGGTCACACTTTTTACTCGTACATGAGTTATCCTCCATCATCGCTCCTCAGCAGACCAACGCTGAGGGGGCCGTGCTTTTCCGCGCTCAAGTCTTACAGTATGTAAAACGGACTCTGAGCTGCTCTCCGGTTTAAGTCTTGCTGGATCATGCAGGCCACTTACACAGCCATTCGACTCAGTCGTGTGAGGTGTGCACCGCTGGATTGGCTCAGCACACACCATCCCTATCGGTACAATCTGCAGAATCCTGCCTACCACGTGACTTTAGCCAGCAGGTGAACCACTGTTTCATTTTAATCAATGGCTAGTTTTGTGTGAACAAAAACAACATGAAAATTCAGTCTGACTCACCGAAATTACAACATAGTGCCTCTGAGTCTAACTACTGACCACTGCCAAGCCAAATGTATGATAACAGAGCTCCACAGCGCCCTCTGCTGTGGCAGTACCAGGTAATTTGACAGCCAGCCCCGGTGTGCCTGCCTCAGACTCGGTCGGTGCTGCAGTGGACTGTAATATTCTATTTTTTCTAATAAAACCTGTTCGAACCTCACTGGGCATGTTATCAGGTGCGGGCTTTTATTGTGAAGGTCTCGGCAGCTCTTCCGGTGCGGTGGTCGCTGTCGCGGTGCGTGTTGACGCAGCGGGTGCGTCAGGAGGAGATGTTGTAGAGCATCATCGGAGCCGAGCCGCCCCAGTCCGTGTGAGTCCGGATAACGGGACCCGCTCATGCTCTTCCCGCCCCGCAGCACGCCAGCCCCAGATCCAAGAAGCGAAGAGCAGCGGGGAAGAGCCCGGAGGTAAGAGAGGGGGAGGGCAGGGCGTGGAGGAGGAGAGCCTGTCTGTCATCTGTCTGTAACTCCCCCACCCTTCACACACACACATCCGTCGGTCTGTCGGAACCGGACAGGAGGAGCAGCTCCGGGCAGCAGCCGCCGAGAGGCGCTGAGGCTTGGAGAGCTGCTGCTGAAGAGCCGCTCCTCTCCTCCAGCATCAGCTCAGTGTCTGTGGTTGTCTGTGTGTATGTGCATCTGAGTGTGTGTTGTGCACACTTGTCCACATCATGAGCAGTTTTCTTCACTGGTTCTATGCCGTGATGAAAAACAGGAAGATCCCCCCTCCCTTCTCCAGACTTTTTACCTATGGAGTGAGCTGTCCAATCACCTCTGACCTCCTGAGAAGGGCAGAGCTTCACAGAGTGAGCTCCAGAGTGGATGTGAAGTCTCAGTGACTGATGGAGGAGCTGATCTACTCCATGTGTGCCCGTGTGTCAGCCTCTGATTGGACAGAGCGTCTGTGGCACTGCTGTCTGTGCTGCAGAGGAGCTTCATCTATCCTTCAGCTGTGTCTGCAAGAGCTCCTGCATACAAAACCCAGTGCTCAAACTCCAAACTCTCACTTCATCTGTTCGTGTGGTTCACACAAAAGTATTGACAGTACTGATGATACTGCAGTATATGTGCAGAAAAACACTAAAGCAGTGAAGTTTTAATGTCAGTGACTCTCACCTGTGCGAGTGTGTGTGTGAGATCATGTGGTCATTTGACAGTTGGGTATTTCGTGTTAGAAATCGGAAATATCTTTAATCCGTTCCCAGGAAACAGAATCATCTCTGAGCCGTTATTTCAAATTAGAAGTTTTATAAAGCGCTCGTGTTTTATTTTCTGCTGGTCAGTGATTTAGTTCAACTTTTAACTCTAAAGATGAAATGAACAGTTGATTTGCTCATTCTGTGTTTTTAATAAATATCGCATATTTGCCTGCATGACCCCATTTCTGTGCCGAACCTCTGTAATCAGAGCACTGTGAATAAAAATGTCTGTAGGAGTTCATTCAGTGCTTAATTGAAAGTTGAAGGTGTTTGAACCTCAGACTCAGGCTGGTGTGGACAACCTGCAGGTCCTTTTGGACCTGACTACACACCTGCAGGTGCCTCAGCTGTCAGGATTCAAACACACACAAATCAGTAAGAGCAGGATCGTCTGAAATTACTCATTTTGTCTGATTAAATATTTAAAATCTGTCACGATGGAACAACAGGCCTGCACAAACCCACCTGTATCACCTGTAGGGATGGGACCGGTATCGGTTCTGACATAAACGGTAGTAACCAGACCGAAAAGCAGCGCACATTTCGGTGCTTTTTTTTCCTGAGCTGTGATACACTTTAGATTCTAGCCAATCATTTTACGTTTCCGAGGACAGTAGGCGGGGCCAGGTACGTACGTTCTTTTAGAGCAGAGCTACAGATTAAAAATAACCAAGGCAAAGCGGTCAAAAGTCTGGCTGTACTTCACAGCAAAATATGCAAACTCAGCAGCCTGCAACAAGTGCTTTAAGCTGATACTGTCAGAGGTAACACCTCAAATCTGATGAAACACCTGGCGACGCATAGCGTTTTTTTAAAAAGCCGAGAAATGCGCCGTATTTGATAGCTTGCTGTGAGACCTCACACCGAGCACATCTACTGCGGGTGGGTTGCCTGTTATCAGACCCGGAGTTAGCAACATCCCCCAAAAACACGAAGAGGAGAGTCCTGGCCCCTAGCCCTGCCAGTGTAGCAGAAATGATGACGGATGATGATGGCAGCAGCAGCCGTTCTTCCCTGCGTGAGTAGCTTAATGTTGTTCGTGTGTAATTTACGCTGAGTAGGCTAACAGCGTTATCAAATTAATGCATGTAAGGTGAACTGGCAAACATCATCATAGCTACATGCGGCTGTCTTCTTGTTTGATGGCAGATACTCCCTTCACCCTGGCCAAAAAGGCTAAAATGACCAAAGAAAAAGTGGAAAACCGTTAAACATGAGAGGTCTTTGGACAAAGTTTGTGTTTTTTCCATTGATTAAGCACTGCTTCCAGCCAAGAGTGATGCCATAAAAAAGGCTAACATTGTTATCTTTTTACAAAAAAACAGCTGAACATGAGAGGTTTTTGGACCAATTTTGTGTTCTCCATTCTTTAAGCACCGGTTCGAGCACAGTGTAAGCACCGGCACCATTTCAAAAGTACCAGTTTGGCACCGGTATCGGATAAAACCTAAACGATACCATCCCTAATCACCTGCCTCTGTCTTCATTTCCCAGGATGCTCTGGGGTTTCTCAGCAGGCCTGTGAAGATGAGTGTGACATCATGGTTCCTGGTAAGCAGTTCGGGGACTCGACACCGCCTCCCCCGAGAGATGATTTTTGTGGGCCGAGAGGACTGCGAGCTGATGCTTCAGGTGAGGCTGACCTGTGCAGGTGTTCGGGTTAGTAGAAATTGCCTCCCTCTAGGTTGGTCTGAAAAAGGAAGTTGTAATGGTGTCTTGTTTGAGTCGCAGTGAAAGTAAGCAAAAAGAGTTGTATGTGTGTGTGTCTCAGTCTCGCAGTGTGGACAAACAACACGCTGTCATCAACTACAACCCGACCACTGATGAACACCTGGTGAAGGACCTGGGCAGCCTCAATGGGGTGAGCCATACACAACATATCAGTACATTATCATAGGTATCCACCAATCAGCAGCAAACACAGGTGGGGGGTGGTGATGCCTAAAGTCACAGGTTACAGTACAAAGATTTTTTTTTTTATTAACTTAAAAAAAATTAATTCCACTTTCATTTAAACAGGCAAGAACTGTAAAATCACAAAAGAGTGAAAACCTTCAGAGTGGACTTCAACATCATAATCAGAAAGTTTCACCTGGACGTTTGTTTGTTTGTTTGTTTGTTTGTTTCCTGCAGACATTTGTAAACGACCTTCGGATTCCTGATCAGACCTACATCACCCTCAAACTGTCCGACATCATCCGCTTCGGATACGATATCCTTCAGACGCACACACGCACTGTTTGTGTGCGTGTCTGTGTGCGTGTGTGTGTTTCTGTGCGTGTGTGTGTGTGTGTGTGTGTGTGTGTGTGATAATTTTAATATTTTTCTGAGCTGTTGTTCACATTCTCACGTCTACGTTCTGGAGAAAAGTCAACACAAAGTCCCAGAGGAGGCCCTAAAGGTTGGTGTTTGTGGGTGTGTGTTTTCTATTGTACAAATTACTGCATAGAGGGTGTTATTTAATTTCCTTGTTTAACTGCATTTAGTTTGCATTTCCAAAACTACTCAGAGCGTCATGAATTTCTCATGACTACACACAGCATGTACAGTACTGTGAGTAAATGCAGTACCGTGAGTACATGCAATTTGCAGTACCTTGAGTACGTTTGCCTCGTTCTTCTGTTTCAGCATGAGAAGTACAGCAGTCAGCTGCAGATGAGCCTAAAGCCTTCAGAGGGGAAGAAGAGCGACGTGGACGAGCGGGCGAGAGGCGAGAAAGCGCAGAGTACCAAGAGCCTCACACAGGGTAACAATAATACAGCAACAGTACTGGCAGTAAATATACTGTGTATCAAATGTACTCCTAACAATAGGGCTTTGGAGTTGACGTCACGCCGCAATGCATTATGGGAGCGCAGCGCCATTTTCGGGGTCTACGAATCAAACCAAACACACTGTGTTGGAACGACGACTACAAGAAAGATGCTTAAAAGCAGCTCAAAAGAGAATGAACTGTATAGAGACCGATTTCATTCAGAGGCGAAGCAGCGGTACTTGCAGAAAATAGCGTGCATTGGAAATGTGGACCAGTATGAAATAGGGCCGTGGAGTAGAAACCCTGAAGACCAACCACTACTGACGTAGCCTGACATATTTTCGTACCTTATCTGTGGAATCAGCGCGTACAAGTCGTCATTCAAGCAAAGGTAAGTCAGCTCGAGTACTGCGAGTGAAATGCGTTTGATTTCCTTGCAAAGATTCAGATTAGTGCAGCATAAATTCATTCATGAGGGGAAATTACAGTGAGAACATGTGGAGGCTGTTAGGTGGATAACATAGCGAGTTCAGTGCATTGATGAGACATTCTCCTGAAGGATTGTTATTCTTTATGGTTAAAGAAATTGCACTAATTTATTCATATTTATTATAAATAATCCTAATTAAACATCTTGCTTCCATGTTTGTATCTTGTGTCACTAAAAATACAATTTATTTTAATTTTATATATTGATCAATGACCTGCAGAATCTCCTTATCATATTAAGGGATTCATAATTGTCACTTTATGCTTTTTCCATCTCTAAAGTGATGACATCCTTGCATTACCGGTACATACTTTAGGTTCATTTTCTGCAGGCAGATTTACACTATAACATGCAGCGTTCTATAGATGGACACATAAAGAAATGAAAAATTACATCTATGTGCTAACTTTCTAAACACTTTGTTACATTTATGATAAAGTAGATAAAACACATTTACGTCGGCCTTGGCTCATAGTTCTTGTCTTTAAATGAACTTTGTCTGTGTGTGTTTCAGGTCCTGCACTCTCAAAGACTGAATGAACCAGCATTGCAGCCATGGGTCACCGTGAGCATCACAGGGAAGTTTGAAGCCGCCCACTGCAGCTGTAAGGCCGGAGTCGCAGAGACCTGCAGCCATGTCGCTGCTCTTCTGTTTAATGTAGAAGCAACAGTGTTGATCCGTGGCACAAGGACTGTTACAGATGAACCTGCATACTGGGTTTTGCTGGGTAATATGACCAAGATACAGCCAGAGGTTGGCCATAAGATAGACTTCTCCTCTTCAGCTGCCCAAAAAAAGGCTCTTGATCAAAACCTAAACAGACCATCTGTAGTGACAGGTAAAAGGAGCCGTCCTCAAAACAGAAAAATCCCAGCTGCTACTTTGGAGGAGTTGTCACTGCTATTGGATACTTTGCTGGAACACAGTAAAGCTGTGGGTTGTGGGAATGACCCATAATGTTTTATCTAGGGGTCTACATTTATGCCTGTAGTGCACTGCCGTGTAAATAATTTGCATTTACTGAATATATACTGACTGAGTACCACTGTTCAAAAGTTGAATAAAGAAACAAACTAATTTTTGCCTCTTTTTTTTTTTTTTTTTATTGAAACCACCTTATAGAACATCACATCAGTTACAATGTAGAATCCATGTCATTTATAGTTTACAAATGACAAAATGTTTACACAAAATCATGAGTGTTTACATGACATCACCCACTACTAACATTACTTTATTTACTGTATCTTTTGAAAAAATACAGCAATTTTAACAGCACAAGACTTAAGAATATTTAACAGGAGCAGGTTTCATTCTTCCCTGGTTTTATTATCACACTATTCACCAAAACGCAGCAAACCTTCACCATCTTATCCAGAAGGGTCAACTCTTCACCCTCACATGGAAGAAGTAATCTGATTGGCATGGTGGTATGTTTGCAGCAGGTCCCTTGTGTAGCGCTGGAACCCAGTCACGATGTTTCATCCATTTCATAGGCTGGTTTGCTGCAATAATGCCAAATAATTAGCATCTCTATAAATAGAAGGTAGTTCTGCAAAATCACTCAGTAGGATGTTTGTTCTAATTTGCTATGAGCTCAGAGCGCATAGAAAATAATACTAATAGGCTATAAAGAGTGATATGAACATATTTAGAACTTACCGGAATGAAAATGTCTGGAGCACCAACAGATATTTGGAGATGGAAGAGAGCTGCACGTCAGCTCGTCTCACAGCTGCTATCCAGGCTAGACGCCTTCGTTTGGTAACATCAATACACGAGCTGCTCATGTTGCTTCCAGGTTGGGAAAGAATGAAAAGATAAACCATTTTCAACCTTATTCTCTTGCCGGTCGTGTGATCGAACATTGCAGCCGACCACACAGCAAATACGAACCATGGCTGTTGTGTGAGACTTCGCTCCCTTTTCACTTGCGCTAGACCCCCAAAATGGCGGATCGGGCCAAAATCCTTTCCACGCCCACCCCCCGTGACATCACGGTCCAAAGCCCTATACTGGGCGTAATACAAGCAATAACACAAAATTTTGACATCACACAGGGTCAAAAATATACTGCACTGTACAAAACATAATGTAATACAAAACCCTGCACCAGAAAGCCTGGTGCAGGGTTAAAAAGTACTGGATCAGGAGTCTGTCCGCTGTGTGTTCCTGTACGCAGATGATGTGTCGCTGTTTGTTCTGATGTATTTTTTACTATAAATCTGCTCGTTCAGGAAAATGTTTCAGTAACAAACCAGAAAGTCGTTTGTTCACGCTCCTCGGGACACTTTGATTGATCGTCAGTTTCACCTATCACACGTTTCTGTGACAGAGGCGCCGGTGTGTCGGCCCACTCCTTTGTATGGCCAGCCTTCCTGGTGGGGAGAGGAGGATTATGGGAGTAAAGTCCAAACCAGCGATGAGCCACATTCAGGTACGCACACCTTAATAAAGTGGAGGAGTGCAGTAAACTGGTGCTGTATAAATAAAGCTAAATTGAGCTGATGGTGCATTATTGATGATGTTGGTGAGATGTCGTCTCTTTGCCTCTGTCAGATGTTCAGAAAGACGCTCCCTCTGCAGATCCAGAATTTTCTGCATCGCTGTCAGACTGTCAGCCAAAGTCCGCCTTCCCTTCGTACCACCGTGAGCCGAGCTACTTTGAGATCCCCACCAAGGACTTCCAGCACCCTAAGTCCTCAGGCGCGGAGCTCCATGAGATCCCCACCAAGGACACTGACACGCCCCCGGCCCCACTCTCGCCTCCCACTCCGACTCCGCCTGTTGTTCAGAGCCATGCCTCCTTTACCATTGAGTTTGATGATTGCATGCCTGGGAAGATCAAGATTAAAGACCACATCACCAAGTTCTCCACTCGCCAGAGGAAGCTGCAGGCTACACCCACCAAGACAGCCATCATGGCCACACCTGCAGAGGTGATGTCAGCAGAGAGCAAGGTGGCTGACTGGCTGGTCCACAGTGATGTAAGCATGATGAAGAGACGCCCACCGTCTGAAGACGTTTACAGCACCAAGAGTGACCTCGCCATGAATATCAAGACCCTGAAAGGTCAGAGTTGCACCTGTGTTCCGGACCATACCTGTGTTTGTCATTCACAGGTAATCGGGGATTATGCTTTCTGCTGGTGATAAAACCTGTCCAGCACTTCATTGTTAACAATTTATTGACACACGGTCCCTGAATCTTCTGATATTTCTCTGATTTTACTGACCCCACTAAACTTGTGTCTTTGTTTGAGGCTATCAAAGCTTCAGTCATACACTTGTGACCATTGAGCTTCAAAGTTCAAAAGCTAGTACTCACTGACATCTTTATTCCTGTCTTTAGGTCACCATCATGAGGATGGGACCCAGAGTGACTCAGAGGACCCAGTTCTCAAAGGAAGGAGTAAATCCCACCACTCGGTCCGCACTGAGCACTCTATGCAATCAGAGCTGTCCCAGGCGTCGCAGCAGGTCATCCAATCAGGCCAGTCCATCCATAGTCAGCTACACCAACCACTGCAGCATGCTCCACCCAGACTGGCCTCTGCCTCACCCGTGGCCCCTGAGAGACCCCTGTCCCAGAGTCCTCCTAAAGCTCTGTCACCCACCGAATTTCCCAAACAGGCGCCCCCCGAGCACCTCACTCAGCAAGCTTTCATCATTGAGTTCTTTGATGACAACCCACGCAAGAAGCGCTCTCAGTCCTTCACCCACAACCCCGCCCATGCTGACTCGTACTCCACACTCAGAGCCAAGTTGGAGCGGCGGAAAGGCGGCGAGAGGCCAGCATCTGTGCACGGCCACATCCCTCCCACACAGCAGGTGACGGTTCCTCTGAAGAGTCAGAGCCATGGTGGCCCTCAGAGGTCAAGCTCTCTGAAGAGAGAAAAGACTGAGGGGGAGGCGGCTTCGTCGGCTTCCTCGTCTCGCTCCTCATCGGGCATCATCATCCGACCTTTCGGCAGCGTTGGGAAGAAGTCAAAGCTTGCCCAGGAGTTTGCTGCTGAATTCCTGAAGGATTCGGGTCGTAATGACTCCTCCCCAACCAGGGATAAGACAACTCCTCCACCAATGTCTGCACCTCCTGTGATGATATCGCCTCATCATACAAGGATCCTCTCCACACAAGAACCTCCAGCTCCATCTTCTGTCTCCTACCCTGCCTCCCCATTACAGCCTCCAGCAATCTCAAAGACCCCAGTCCCAGTCAACATTCCAGGCCCAGCTGCCGCTCCGGTACATCCGTCTGGACCTCCCTTCTCCACCATGCCGCCCATGGCCGTCAGTGGAGGAGATGTCAAAGGTACCCAGAGGATGGCCCGGAACGAGGAAGACGACAGCTTGAGCGATGCTGGGACCTACACCATTGAGACGGAGTCGCAGGACAAAGAGGTGGAAGAGGCTCGTAACATGATCGATCAGGTGAAGTCCCAGTGAAAACACAGTAAGAATAAGATCTTTGTGATAGTGGTGGGGTGAGGCAGCATTCATTGTTCCTGCTGCTCGTGAAAGGGTGTCTTTAAGTGGTGGTGAGTGCAGGAAAACTGCAGCACAGCACACGTGCTGTGCCGTATGATTCTTCAGCAGGGATGTGGACTTTGATAAAATAACACATCTTATGTAATGTTGTATTCAAACCCTTGTGTCATTGCTGATTATCTCAGTTTTGTTGTCTCGTCTTCACCGAATCTTCCAGATAGAAAAATGTTTATGAAATTAGAAATGATCCTAGGGTATCTTGAAGTATTCTGATGTTGCCTATCTAAACAGTATCTCTTAGTGATGCACTGACCCTCGTATCCTTCCTATTTCTTCCTGTTTGTTTTTTCTGCCCGTCCTCATGCATGTCCTGTGCTCTGACAGGTGTTTGGTGTCCTCGATTCTCCAGAGTACAGTGGTGTGAACACTGGTGTGTATAGACCTGTGATAAATGATGGAAAGGATGAGCATGCTAACCTGCCTACTGATGGTAGCACTGTGGACTCACTGCATGGCTTTATCCCATCTTCTATCAGCGGCCCTTCAACAGGCCCCATACAGGTAAAAAAAAAAAAGTGAAAATTTTGAAGTACAACCTGGAGAAACACCTTTGTAGCACACTGTTATCCCAGTGCCTGCACAACCATGTTGTTATTCCCTATTTCTTCTTGTGATATGAATGTAAATGTTGACGTTTGTTTCCACTGATCTTCCTGAAAATGGTGTTGGTCATCATATTTTGTTCTGCAGGTTCCAGCTGCTCATGCTGCATGTCTGGAAGGCCCTAAGTGGGTTTCACGTTGGGCCAGTCTAGCAGACAGCTACGCCGAACCTGGTTCCACTCCACCTCAAGTAGAATGTCTGGAAGGTGAGGTTTGTTAAAAATACCTTAAACATGTTTAAAGAGCACAGAGCCGCTGTTATCTCAGCTTTATGTTTATGGACCTCCAAATGTGATTCCGTTTGTCTACTTGGAGTCTTGAATTTATCAGTAATTTGCAGTTTTGTAAGTGAACAATAAATGTATCTATACACAGTTCAGAGCAATGGACCCATGGTCTTATTTTTACTCCGCTTATTGTTTTAAAACTAAAGTAGTTACGCAACATTAAAGCAACTCATATAAAATGCTGACGTGACTAAACTTGTGTTGCAGATTCACGTCTCATGAGCCCTTCGATGGGAAACTACAGCTACGACAACTCTGAGTCAGAGTCCAGCCACAGCTCCAGGACAAGAAGGCTGCTGCCCCAAGTGCCTCCAGAAAAGCTAGACGGTGTCACCCCAAGCATCATGATTCGCCATGAATCTTACCAAAGCCAAGAACCTCTGGACAGAGCCTTTGGTCCCTCCCACTCAGTTGACTCCACCCAGCGCCTGTCCGTTCAGGATGATGTGGACCCAGACAGCCTGAGTGATGCCAGTCGCTCAGATGATGGACCTGTTCAAGAGAAGATGAGGACAAATCAGGTCAAGACTGCATTTGTATCTCCAGTGATCACTGGTCCTCAGCTTAGAGGTCAGGAGAAAGTGTCTCCATCCTCCAAATCCACCTGCTTCTACATTGGTTCAGAAGACCATCCCAGCAAACCTGAGCAAGCCCAGAGCCCAGTACAGTCTGAGAAGACAAGAGACCCCCCAGCAAAAACTCCCCCTACCACTGTCCTGATCCGACATCTGAGTGGATACGAACCCAAGAGGACGGGAGTCAAACCCAACAGCTCTGCTCCAAACCTCCAAACACAGGACAAAGATTCAGTTCCAACCAAAGACAGTTGCACATCATCCTTCATCCGTCAGGAGAGTTTCACCAAAGACCAGCCCAGTGACACTGTCCAGATGAAGAAGCTTCCCCACATCTCCAGCCACCCATCCATCAGAGACATGGAGCAGAGGCAGGAGAACATCCAGGACACACAGTCCTTCCTTCAGGAAGGAACTCTATCCTCTCTGGATGCCAAGTTCCCCTCCTCTGGTTCAGGTCGCAGCTCAAAGAAGGAGGGTTCGTCCAGCCACATGGACGACTCCCTGTCTGGTGAGTCAGATGTTGACACGGCTAGCACGGTGAGTCAAGTGAGTAGCAAAAACACTCCAGTCAGCTCAACTTCTAAAAAGCACCCTCCCATCAGCAGCCTTCAAAAGGAGAGGTCCTCTTCTAGTCCATCCATCCAAGAGAAGGGACAGCAGCTCAGTGCCCGTGAGCGACTTTCTGAGAAACGCCGAAACCAGATCACTGCCAGTGCAGCAAATAAGGCAGAGGCAGCGAAGCGCTTCCAGATGCGCCGCAGTGCCGGGAATCGTGGCTCTCTGGATCTGTCTGAAGGCCAGCAGGGGTCTGGTCCGCAGTGGACCGAAACCCCATCATCTGATCACGAAACGTCCCGTCCATCCAGCCGCAGCAAAAAACTCATTGCCCCTCTTCAGAAAGAAGACAATGGGAAGATGCCCAGGACGGCGACCCAGCAGGTTCTGACACGCTCCAACAGCCTGTCAGCGCCACGGCCGACCCGAGCCTCAATGCTGCGGCGGGCACGTCTGGGTGAAGCTTCAGATAACGAAGGTGCTGAGACTGACCGAGGCTCTCAGAATTCTGACCATATTGCTGCAGCGCCCAAAGTGTCCACTGAGGGGAAGAAGCTGTCCAGGCTGGACATCTTAGCGATGCCCAGGAAGAGGACCGGCTCCTTCACCAACCCCAGCGATACCGAGGCATCCTCCACAGGACGGCCCACTTTCTCCAACCGGAACACAGAGGCTGTTGTCAGCACCAGGAAAACATCGGCGGGTGACAACCGGCAGGCAGCTAGCAGAGGAGGCGGAGCTCCAGCGAAGCAACCTCTGACACGTACCCGTTCGAGCGGAGCCAAGTACGCCGGCAGCGGTGAGTTATTCCTTAATGACCCTGAATGTGAGGGGTTCCTGATGTTTCAGTCAGTTGTTCCTCCTGAGTTGTTCTAGGATGAGAGACAGAGGTCGAGTCTGCCGTCACTCAGTCTAATCGCATTAATCATAGGTGTTTCAGTTGCTCCGTCGTCTCCAACAGGTGAGGACTGGTCAGTTTGAATTTTTTGGCCTTTTATTATGGAATGATAATCATGTCATGATAAATGCATGAGCCAAAAAATTATTCTGAGAAAATAATTTCATTTCACTGGTGCAATTAAATTCCTCATGTATAAATTCAACAACCTGTGTGTGTAAGTCTCAGAGCTCCGAGAAGCAATTGCTCATGCCAGCTTATCAAGGTACTAACCGCAAGTCCAATGTGTCCCAGGTGTAAGTGTTAGATAAAAAAGAAAAAGTCTGTGCAAACCTGAGTTTGTCAAAAGTTAGTGCGAGCAGCCTCAGCTGACTGGTGTGAAACAGCAAACAGACGATTCAGAGGAATCAGGACAATTGTGAGGAAATCGGGGAAACCTCCTCATCACGGTCTCACTTTTTGAGCTTCACAATGAGCTGAATTGTTTGAGTCGTATCATTGTCGCATCTTTACCTTTACAACATAAAGTGCTTCGAGGTCATGGAAATAAAATTGAATTCAATTGAATCATGGTAAAAAGCACTTAAACTCAAAACCCTCCATGAGGACAGACTCTCTGGTGGGATCTGCTGACCTTTGCTGTCATTTGAAATGTCGTCAGATTTCTGATGCTGCTGAGTCTGTTTGTATTACCGTGGAAACAGCATCAGCTCCCTTGTTATGAACAGGAATTAGGACACAAACCCAGATACCAGCTGCAGCCCAGAGCTTCGCCCTGCAGACACTTTAATCTGATGTCCTGTCACAGCCACAGCCATCCAAACATGCTTACTAACGCTCTGAGGCAAAACCTAACACTGTGTAGAGTTAGACAGAAGCTCTGGATGGATGATGAACAGCGCCTTTGTGCAGCTGCTGTAGTGATTTGGCACAATATAAAATAGTATTGAAGTGAATTGAATAATTTCATTTTTTGGCCCTTGATCACAAAGAGCTGAGATGCGAGGGTCAGGGTGATCACTGATGAAGGCTCACAAGGATCAGATGTCAAACTTCACCTGAGATGTCAAACTTCACCTGAGAGTCTGAGGTTTCTGACTGAATGATGGCATAGCGGTGCTCTCTGGAAGTCATGGTTGGCTCTTATCTGAACCTCGTGTTAAACAGAATCTCGTAGTTGAGGTTTGCGGTTTCTCACGACCGGCTGTTCTCAGGTTCCCGTCGCAGACAGAAGGGCTCGGACTTCTCTTCTTCCTCTGATGAAGAATACGAGACGAGTGGCAGTATCTCCAGAGCCAAACGCTCCTCCCATCCTTCCACCTCTGACCAGACGCCACACAGCCACCGGACGCCCGCCACCAGGACCAAGTCTGTCTCCCTGGAAATGGAGGAGGATGAGGATCAGAACGACGTTGACCCGTACCAGAACTGGTCCACGCACAGCGCTGAGATTGCAAAGTAAAAGCACTGTCACATGTTGACACGTGTGCCACGGTAAGGTGATGTCACTCACGTCTCTATGGTGATCATGTGTTTGCGTTTCCCCTGCAGGCTCAGTCAGGACCTGGCTAAAGACTTGGCCATCCTGGCGAAGGAAATCCACGATGTCGCTGGGGATGGGGACTCGCCGAGCTCCAGCATGGGCACCACCACGTCTCCCAGCTCGCTGCCCAACACGCCAGCCTCCACCATCTCCGCCAGGGAGGAGGTGGGCCACAAAAATCCCTCATAACACTCTCACTACACACAGGCCATAGAATGACTAGCAGGCAGGGTTAGCAGCAGGTGTTGTGTTGCAGTGTCTTCAGGTTTTGTTTATTAGCTCAGCAGAGGTCAGTGCAAACTCCAGTGTTCCCACTTCAGATGCTGGTCTGACTGGGAGGAAAAGCCTTCGTCATGCTTCGACTCATTGTTCATTTCTCTGTTCTGCTCGCAGACGCCATCCTGTCCATACTTATGGGGGGTCCGACCATCTCAGGTGTCTGACTCATCTCTCCTCGTGCCCTGTGATTGGTTCCCCTGCCATCACTAATCCTAACACTCCCTTCTCATTGGTGTTGTTTTATTTATGTTTTGAAAGATTATTGATAATAAACTGCTGAGGCGGTGCTGAACAAACCCGAGCTGGAACAAGTGAGGAGGTGTGTCAGAGCAAGGACTCGAAGCCCCGCCCCTCCGAGGGTCTGCTGAGAGCAAAGAGCTCTATCAAGAATATGACCTGAGGCCAGGTGACAGGTGGCTTCACTTGTGCTACTTCACACTCCCTACATGAGAATAAAAACGTTTCACAGCTCGGCACGCTTCTTTGGATTCTATGGTTTAACAGTGGCAACCAAACAGCCTGTAGGGCCCTAACTGCCACCTTTTGGCAGTTGTAACACATTACACCCTCCAGGTGCCAATAAAAACAAGATCAGAAGTCACGACCCCTGTAGTGGAAGCCTGTTCTCTCACTTTTCACAGCCAGCCACCACATTTAAGGCTTTATTGTGTTTTCTATCGGCTGTTTCACAGATTTGCCAGATACTCCAGCTGTGGTCCTCTGCGGAAAGGAGCTAATGACAAACCACAGAGTGTGAATCAGAGAACAAATTTCCACAGCGTATCATTGGGTGCTCTGTCTGACGCGCCCTCATAAACAGATGAAGTTCGTAACTGTCTCAAACAGAGTCCGTCCCCTCTCTCAGGTGACTGAATCAGATGTAAGAACCTGAACCTGCCCCAATGGTGTTGGTTCCTGCTCGGTGTTGTTTGGTGCTCACTCAGTGGTTTTGATGATAATCGGGTCCATCGGCCTCCACCGTGAATGAACTGGTGTTACTGGTTTTGGAACAGTTCGTGAAGCCGTGGCTGGTGCCCAGCAGGGTTCTCCCGCCCTCCTTCGCCTCCCCGTGGTCGTTACGCTCTGTCTCCCAGCAGCACTGAAATTCACTGCGCACGCTGTTGCCTCCACGATTGCAGCTGCATGTTGACTTGGTGCATGCGTTCACAGAGCACCGCCATCACCGTCTAGCTGGTTTCATCACCGGAGTCAGACTCCTTTTATTCTCTTTCCAGCTGGTCCAGCGTATCCCTGAGGCCAGTTTAAACTACCAGAAGGTTCCTCCAGGTTCTGCTGCTGTCTCGGACCTGGACGCAAATATGAATGAGCCAGAGACCAGTTCTAAGCAACGGCGTCCGTGGAACCGCGAAGAGGTCACTGTCTAATCCCTCTGAGGCTACGTTCACACTGCAGCTTGTAGCGCCACGGTCATGTTCATGTGTAATTAACAGAGCAGTTAACGCCAAGGTGTGTGTGCGTGCGTGTGTGTGTGTGTGTTTGTGTGTAACCCATCGCACTGACCATCGTCACACCCAGATTTAGCTTTGTTTTAGCTGGGACTAATAACCACTAAAATGACTGTAATATTTAGGTTTTGATTAGTGCTGTCAGTGTTAATCTTGTTAAAATGACGAGCTAGCATGTTAGCGCGGTTAGCTCGTTAATGCGTTAGCGCCGTCCAGACCCATACACAGGTCTATCTGCGTTAACTCGCTAACGGAGATTTGCTGCGTTAATGTGGTTATGGCCTTAACTTCATTTTAACAAGATTAAGGCTGAGAGCACTAGTTTTAATATTGTTGTCTGCTTACTTCCGGAGGAATTGGGACTGCGGTACACCGCAGCCTGAAACATGGATGTGCGTGCTGTGACACTTGCTTTAGTGACCATATTTGGATGGGACGGAGGTGCTCCAAGTGATCTGCTATCAGGTGTTATTTAGGAGAAATTATCAGCATTAATGTGTTTGTTTTAACACAGAGTCCATAAAGACTGACTCAGTGCTGCCTGTGCTGGACATCAGAGGAACTCCAGCTTCATTTCTCAGCCCTGGCAGGTGCGTCAGGCTGAGGACTAGCTGTGCTATATGCTCAGACAGTATCACCTAGAGGCTGCAGGGATCATTACAGCTCGCACCATGCAAGGGTCAGACTGAAGCGGGGCTCTAGACAAAGGCACTGTTATCCATTGTTTCAAGACTAGAACATCATGCAAAAGTAATGAAACCCTACATAGCTGCCGTGTGAACATAGCCAGTGTGATCGTTACCATGACTACAACTGCTGCAGTTAGTTTTGGTGTGCTGGGAAATCAGGATGTAACCTGCTGGAGCCACGTGACGGTACAACGCTGGCTTCATCTCCTGCCCTCTGCATGTCCCTCTGAACTCTTTCAGGTGATTCTGGACAACCTGATGCTGAATCCAGTGTCTCAGCTGTCTCAGGCCATCCGGGAGAACACAGAGCAGCTGGCCGAGAAAATGAAGTAAGGAAGCACTGACACCCCGAGGCTGTAGCAGCTCAAACCTGAGAAATGTTGGGGATGCTTAAAAGGATCCCTTTTCATCAATATCTTTTTAGTTTGTACAGAAATGACCACCTCCTCCCATTCAACACGTTTACCCAAACCATTCAGTCCAAGTGCAGCCTCTCTCTGGGGGAACAGCTAGTTTCCCCTCACAGTGAGACAAAGATTTAAACTTCAGACCACAGATGTAAAACGAGGATGATTTCTTTTGTTCCCTTCACTTGCTATCAGGCTTATTAGGTGTTCAGGTGTCAGGTCCGGTTCGGTATAGTAAGGGGCACTTTTGGGAGCTGTACGCTGTGGTTTCTGAATGCTGGCGCTGACTCGACAGTGTCTTCCTCTCAGAGTTTTGTTCCAGAACAAGGCTGAGGTCTGGGAGGAGATTGAGGCAAAGATCAATACTGAAAATGAAGTCCCCATCCTGAAGACCTCCAACAAGGTTCATCTCCATATTTATTGGCTGATTTAAACAGCACAAAAGCAACTTCATAGAACATCTGGAAACCTCAGTTTTCTGTTTCCTGTTGCAGGAAATTACCTCCATTTTGAAAGAGCTGAGGAGAGTTCAGAGGCAGCTTGAAGGTACGTTCAGGTTTGGATTTGTGTGTTTTGTCCAGTTTGAGTCTGTCAAATCCAAAAAAAATTCAGGGACAGGTTTTTTTTTTTTTTTTAAACTTCTAGTGAAATCACAAGAAAAAGACAAAGAAGTTCCAGAACTGCCTAATAATTGAGCTGATGAACAGTGCTCAACAAATTTATTACACCACACAGTGTAAAATTTATGGCACAGCTGCCCTAATTAACAGTATTATTTATCATGTTTTATGTTTTTCTAATGGTTAATCCACCACTATGCTCATTTAACTCAAGTGATTTCAGTGCTAAAATATCATTACTGTGCCTGACTCAGCAGAACATATAGTAAAGCAAAATTATTGTTTTTTCTTTTTTAAATTAGGATACCAAATTGTAGAATTTATTTACAGAAAATCAGTTTTAGTTGTTGAATGTTGTGCTCGAACCATTCCTGTGTGTGTGAATTGAGTTTATCTACCTCATAACTATTAAACGGCTCTTGTCATTGTGGTTTTCAGTTGAATTGAACTTTTAACTGTGGTTCTTTTTAATGTTCTCTTTGTGTCCAGCACTTTCCAGAGAGTACAGTGCTCAGCATAAATGAGTACACCCCACTACATTTGTCAGAAAACCTTTAGTTTCCTTTCAACATTTTCTATGAGATACAAAATACTCCCACAAATGTGGACCATTGATTGCAAACCAGTTTTGTTTATTTACACACACAAAAAAGTTATTTTCCTAAAAAGTTAATTCAAGCCCATGTCGCAAAAATGAGGACACCCCAATTATAGTCTTAGGAGAAAAGCCACACTAAAGACTACAAAATTTGAATTAACAGGCATTCAAGCACAGGTGAGTCTAATGATTCATTTAAGAGGTGTCCAGCAGACAGGTGACTATGAAAGGGATTCTTTATCAAAGAAAATCCCTTTCCATTTCATGATGTCAGCAATGGCTCCACATGGAAGAGAAATGTCACAAAATCTGAGAAAGGAAATCATTTCTTTACAAAAAAAAAAGGTGAGGGCTACAAGAAGATCAGAAAAGCTTTACATTTCAGCCAAAATACTGTAGCAAAAGTGATTCAAAAATTTAAGAAAGATTGAAGTGCAACCATTGTACAGAGACGTCCAGGCCATCCACGGAAGTTAACATCTCGACAGGAGCGTCTTCTGATGAGAAGGGTTGAAGAATATCGCCATGCAAGTTCACTTCAGTTAGCTAAAGCAGTAGAAAGCCAAACTGGAGTGACCGTTTCACGTGACACCATACAGCGCACGCTGCAGAGGAATGGCATGCGTGGGTATCGTCCACAAAGGAAGCCTCTCCTAAAGCCCATGCACAAAAAAGCACACCTAGAATTTTCTAGGGCCCATGCTGAAAAAGATGAAGACTACGGGGACTCTATAATCTGGAGTGATGAGACAAGGCGTTGTAAAAGTGAGGTTTCAAAGAGAAATGCATGGTGCCTACAGTGAAACATGGTGGTGGCAGTGTCCTTATGTGGGGCTGCATGAGTGCTGCTGGTGTTGGGGAGCTGCATGTCATTGATGGTATCATGAACTCAACAATGTACTGCTCTATACTGAAGGTGAAGATGCTGCCATCACTGCATGCACTTGGTCGTCGTGCACTTTTCCAACACAACAATAATCCAAAACACACATCTAAAGCTACTGTTGCATTTCTGAAGAAGAACAGGGTGAAGGTGATAGAATGGCCAAGTATGTCTCCTGATCTGAACCCAGTCAAACACTTGTGGGGTATTCTGAAGCGGCAAGTTGAGCATCACTCTCCGTCCAGCATTCAGGCTCTAAAAGAGGTTATTCTTGAAAACTGGAAAAAGATAGATGTTGCAATATGTCGCCATCTTGTTCATACCATGTCTAGAAGACTTGGTGCTGTCCTTGAAAATCACGGCGGTCATACAAAATACTAGATGTAGTAGTTTTTGTTGTGGGGTCTATTCATTTTTGCTTTAACCAATTTGAGTAAAACTGAAGATTTTGTGATCAAAGTTATATTATTAACCTTCTTTCCATGTTATGGAGTTAAACAAGTGTTCAATAAAACTCAGCCTTGTGAAAATTTGGGAAATTGTTCTTAGGTTCATTGAGCTACTGATTAAATTTGTACTTTTTAAAGGGGGTGTACTCATTTATGCTGAGCACTGTACATCTTATAAATCATCTCAGACTCTATCTGAAGTAGACTCATTGGCCCTGGTGTGTTATTTAATATTCTTGTAATGTTCTTGTTATAGTTATAAACACGATTGTGGAGCCTGATGGCGGTCTTCAGGCAGCAGCCGGCGCAGCATCCCTCAGTCAGACTCGACCATCCACAAGGGAGAAGAAACCCAGCACCAAACCTCGCGGAGCCCCCAACACCAACGAAAGCACCAAACGACCGCCTCGTGGACCCGATGGGGCCCACAACATGGCCTGAGCAGGCCACTGTAGCACCTCTGGAAAGTAACTGTGCATCCACCAGTCCCTGCCTCTGACTGTAACACCCAGATCCACAACTCAGTGCTGACTTCAGCTGTAAATGTGTGGTTGGAGGCTGGTGTGGGTTTGTGGCGGGCCTGTTTGAGGTCTGCCTCTAACTTATCATCCATTCGCAGCAAGAATGGATATTTACAAAGCTTCTGACAAATGCCGTGCATCAGTGGAATTTTTGGTCTGAATTTATTGGTTTCCAACCCAGAGTTTGGTTGACGTTGGTTTCCAACGTCAGAGCGATGTGATGAGGTGATGATCTCGGTGTCCCACAGGTCATAGTTGTGAACTTTCAAGGATGCAAATTTTAAGTGAAATGCTGCTGTGGACCAGAACCACATGCATCGTTTCTAGCAGACTCCTCTCACATGAATCCTTGCCTGTAAATACTGCAGCTGTGAACAGACCTCAAACACGCCCCTTCCCTGTCTACAGGGAGCAGCTCAGTCATGCTCCTTCCGGCTGTTACCGTGACGACCTGTCTCCGGTGTGTGTTTGTTAGGGTGGAAGAGCTGCGGCGTGTGGATGCACTGAAACTGTCCAGAACTAACTCTCATTCGTGGTCAGAGTATATCTGTAGAACTGCTTCCACTTTGCACAAGCTCAGCAAACGTAGTCAAAGCTCCATAATGAAGCAGCCGCTCGCGCCACCGTAGTACGTGGATGATGTACAAACATATACCGATAAACTTTGTGCTTTGATAATCTGTTGTTGCGTTGCATTTGAACAGATAGATTGTGTTGCTGTTTTTATGTCTGTATTTATGAAGAGAAAGCCGTAGCTTCCTGTGGGCTGTGCAGACAGGAAACGGAACCCTGAGCTCAGCTGTAGAAGAGAAAACTATGTAATGTTGTGTTTCCTGAATGTTTGGGTGCTCCGCTGCAATGACGCTCAGCCTCATTTTCTTTTGCCATCTTGCCGTAATTGTGCATTAGCTTTGAAGCTGTGTCAGGTTATGCTGAATGAACAGACTTGTGCTGGTCCCTGAACGCATCGCCTTTCTACCTAAATTGAAAGAAATGCGAGACCAGACTCAGCTCTGTTTGGCACACTGGTTTCTGATAGAAAGGCTCGCCCCTTAACATAGTTCAGGGTCATGTGAAACAAAGGAACGCTGAGGTGTTCTCCACAAGTTCTGCCTCACTTAATTATGACACCTCATGTGTTTCTGGTAATGAAATGAGCTGTAAGGCTGACACGCCAAGCTCTAATCGCAGACCGCAGATGTCTGTGGAAGCAAAGCTGCAGCTCTGATCAGAACAAGCCACTGTCCATTTGCCCCGTCCTGATCTGTGAGGGCTCAGAGAGTCCAGTTTGACAGCGTTATGTCATGAGCACAGGCTGTATTCCTGATGATGAAGTGTGGACTCATCAGCTGAGAAAAAACTCGACAATGAATTTTTTTCTTTTCGAAGCTGCTCTGTCAGAGAAGCTGCAGACTTGGTTCCAGAGTTCAGGACTGACACTCTCCAATTGATGAACAGCTCGTGTCCTTTATATCCTCGTTTCAGCTGACTCTGCTTGCTGAGTTCTGCTCATCTGTGAGCAGCATGAGCTGCTGGATCAGGCTCACCTGTGATACATCTGTGTGTTGTGGACTTGACTGTGTAACTCCATTCATCTGGAGTGTTTCTGATCTTTGAATTTCTTGTAAATTTCTTGTTCGGCTGCGTTAGAAAAGTTTATATGAAGAAAGTATTTAGAGTTTTACCTGTGAGAGCACTGCCTGCTCTCAGAGAGGCGGAGGATGGCGCGCGTGTGTGTGTGTGTGTGTGTGTGTGTGTGTGTGTGTGTGTGTGGTTTTTTTTGTTTAAGCATCTGTGTGGGTAGAAGCCGGTTGTTGAGCGCGCTCAGTGAAACCCTCTTGAGCGATTAGCCTAGCTTAGCACAAACCCTGGAAGCAGAGGGAAAGTGTTAGCATAGCTCCACAGGAGGAAGTTTGATGTGTGAAGACATCATCAGTGGGCGGGGCACACACGGCATGCCAGGAGCTCATTTGCGTTGAGAGGACAGCAGACCCAGCTGCGACTCTCAGGACCAGTGCAGGCGAGTGGCAGGCAGGTGATGTATTAGACGGGTCTGTGTGAGTCCAGGATTTATCCAGCCGCAGAGCTGTCCTGCACCTCTTCAGGAGGAATTTGCCTCAACACACCGTTAGTGGGTGTGGTCTGTAGAGAGGGTGACCAGTTTAAGCTAGGCTCACATCAGCTTGTGAACTGAGAGAGCTGAGAAAAAGAGGACTTCACTGAATCTGCTGGAATGTGCGTGTCTGAAGAAGCTGGACTTTTATTTTGTAAGGTGCATGTTTCCTGTAGCTTGCGGCAGGTGAGAGTTTGAGGCTGAGTCACCAAATGTGCACTTTTTCATTGCCGAACGCCTGTGAGGGCAGCTGGAGCTGAGCTTTGTTTGCTCGTGGTGTTTTGGCGCAGCCTTCCAGAATGTACCGATTCATCGCCGCCCACAGCAGACACCTGATTGGCCATTGCTGTGATGATGTAACTGCTGCTGCTACAGGTCATTTGGGCTACCTGCCTTTGTGTTTTACTTTTGTTACAGTGCATGCGGCTGAGAAGCAGCCAGGCTGTAGAAACGTGTGCTCACGTCTCATCGACCGTTTCACATGTCTGACGGTCCTGCGGCCGCCCACGGCCTTTATGTCCACATATCCGAAGCGTCACGCGTCATCATGACGGGATTTCTTTTATCATCATGTCATTTGTAATAAACTGATCTCATGCAGATGTTTCTCTGTGGTTTTTCGATGCTGTGAAAATTTAAATGAAAATAAAAACCAGAACCTTAGACGGCCTGTGCTCGATGTGTGGCTGAGGTCAAAGGTGATCATGCCCAGAGGACGTGACATCGCAGGAGGAGCTTCATCCCAACATGTGACTCCGCTCATACTCAGATCGTGTACAAACAGGGGCATAAAAGATCTCCTCGTCACATGATGTTTATTCACTTTCAAAATAAAAGCCCACAGCTCAGCGCTGTTAAACATTCATACAGTTACACATGAGAGCTGAAAACAACATTTTCACTACACATCTTGTCATTTAAAGACTCCGTCCTGAGCTGCTGAAGCCACGTGATGGGACGAGCTGCTCTCAGCTGCTGCTGTGGCTCCTCTGGGCCTGCTGGTAGCCTTTCTTCATGGTGCGAGTGATGTACAGGAACAGAGTCTGCAGGAAAGAGAAGAGTCGTAAAAAAGGGTCAACACAGACGGCAGGGTTTGGTCGATGACCAGCAGGGGGCAGCATGAGTCTGCAGGCCCAAGCAAGCTGAACTGTGCAGGTAAATGAGGTAAACAGGACTGCAGATAAACATTCAAACATGAGCCTGGGGTCCGTTCTTCGTACCTCGCTTACTACATCCAAGATCAAATGACACATCCAAGATCAAATCATCGCGCCAACTTTGACCTCGCTATTCCGGTTCTCCGAACACACCTGTTGTTGACGATTAGTATAGCTGGATGAAGTAATGTGAGATCATTGGGTGGCTTAACAGGGGCTACGCATCGATAGTAGAAACATTGATCGGCAACCCTTTGATTGGTCGGCGAAAATGTCGAAGGAGCGCGCTCAGTATTTTTCGGCAGCAGAGCAAGAACTCTTGATTGAGGGATTTCAGGAGTTTCAGAGTTTAATTAAAATGCAAGGGAACACTGCAAAGGCTGCAAAAGCAAGGAGAGAGGGCTGGCAGAAAGTTGCTGACAAATTAAACTCGTAAGTAATTTAATAATAATAATAATAATAATAATGGATTGGATTCATATAGCGCTTTTCAAGGCACCCAAAGCGCTTTACAATGCCACTATTCATTCACTCTCACATTCACACACACTGGTGGAGGCAAGCTACGGTTGTAGCCACAGCTGCCCTGCGGCAGACTGACAGAAGCCAGGCTGCCATATCGCGCCATCGGCCCCTCTGGCCAACACCAGTAGGCAGTAGGGTAAATTTATCATATTATATCACATTATATCATATTATATTATATTATATTACATTATATCCTCTATCACATTAGAGCCACAACAGGACCCACTAGAACATGTGAACAAGTAAAAGTGAAATATAAGAATATTCTACAGAATGGTAATATTTATCACTTATATTGCTTTTAGTCTCTTGAAAAGAGACCCTGACATAATCTGTTCGTTTGTTTATAACAGCAACCAAGAAAAGGGCAGAGCAAAAAAAGACAGGTGGTGGTCCTGCACCCCCTCGTCAACAAGTTGGTTAAGTAAATAATACCCTCACGGGAAAATCGATATCTCTCTATGAGCACACTGTGGCGCTGAGCTAAAGGATCCTGTCTATCCCGCAATATACGCTGAGTTCTGAAAACTCTCCTTATCAATCTTGCACCTTCCGCAATGGGTGGCTCGCGTATACGGACAGGACATGGCTGCGACAGACTTCCCAAATCCACCTTCGCTTTTATAGCCGTGGTCTCTCATCTTGATTACACGACGTAATTTACCATTACTACTCTAAAATATGAATTGCATCTGAAATAATCAAATACATGGAATGGAATGAATAATAGTACATTTCCCTTTTTTTAGGAAATGACCTGTATGTATCTGTATGAAATCAATAAAAGGATCAAGTACTGCATTATCTTTAGTTACATTGATAATATTTATTTATGGACAAACAGTGGTAAAATATCGCTGTTGCTTTCGTATAAATGAAGCGGACATACCTGAGTGGCCGCGATCTAATCTTGTATACATAAAGTAAGCCTGCTCCCAAGCAGGTTTACGCTTACGGATCTATTGCTATGACAGCAAGTCCCGGATGAGCTTCGGAGAACCGAACGATCCAAGATCACGCGAAATCGTCAACAATCAAATCCAGCTAACTTACTTAGCGAGGTATGAAGAACGGACCCCAGGTCCTTTTACAGCAGGTTTGAGAGGACAGCGTTAAACCTGCTGCTGATATTTACAGTCCAATCATCAGCTGAAGTCATTCCAACAAACTGACATCTTCATTTATGCAAAACTCTCTGGAATATTAACAGTTAATTTTCTGTTTCTTTATTTCCACGAGTTTCTTTCATTTTCTCAGAAAGCAGAGGTCAGATCAGAGGAAGCTCGTCACAGCCAGGCTGTCTTTGTTGCCAGCATGGTGATGTTATCACTGCTCTATCCATCTTTGCAGGCAGCACAAAGGTGACCCGGAGACAGTTCAGCACAACAAGCCAAAAAGTAGAGCTAAAACATAGAACATCAGGGCTAAGGTCCTGTGGCAAAGAAAAGACTAATTTAATTTTAATTATACAGCGCCAAATCACAACAGCAGTCACCTCAAGGTGCTTTATATTTTAAGTTAGACCTTACAGTCATATGACCCCCTATGAGCAAGCATTTTGGTGACAGTGAAAAGGAAAAACTTCCTTTTAACAGGAACAAACCAACAGCAGAACCAGGTTCGGGGAGGGGCGACCATCTGCAGCGACTGGTTGGCTTGTGAGAAGGAATGGTTGGCTCAACAGTGCTCTGACTGTTTGTCAGCCTGGCTACAGTGCCTAAGAAAAATCTAGGGTTGTTCTTATTTTCTTCAATCAGTGATGAATAGCAAGATGTTCTAGCTTCACGGAGAGCTTTCTTATAAAGCAGTAAACTATTTCTCCAGAGTAAATGATGAAATGTATTTCCCTTTTTCATAACGTTTAAATGCTAGTAATTAAGGGCCAGGTGGACAACAGGTAACAACAGATTAAAGATTAAACTTTGCTTTGTTAATTTTTTCTGCTTAATTCATTTCTTGCTGTTTCTTTGTTTTTCGGTGGTCTGAGAGCAGACAGGGGGAGGAGTGGGGGGAGGACGTTGCAGAGAGACACATAAGAGTGCAACTGTTTCCTGGAATTGCCACATTCATCACCACTGTGATGAGTGTGGCAATTCCACCTAACGGTGATGTCAAACAGAGAGAAGTACCGCGGGCTGAGAGAAGAGCTGGAGCCGATTTGAAGTCCTTCAGTGGGAGAAGCTACAGTTTTTGTATTAGAAAAGTGACCGACAATTCTAATAACCAGATAAATGCGCAGCCCTGTGAAAGTCCACTGCTACTGCCATGTACGGGTTCGGAGGGTAAGAAGCAGACATTCCCTCCTAACAGCTGTGGGCACAGATGAAGCCCTCCCCCTTTTTTTCGGAACAACAAAATAACGGCTGTACCAACCTTTGTCTGTCTCCGAAGCGGGGACCACTCGTATCGCTCTTTTCTGCAATAGCGCCTTTATTTCCTCTCTGAGTATCATGGCCGCCTCGGTGTTGACAGTCGTGTTTACGACTCTTTGGAAACGAGGTGGCTTGACCCGGAACTGCAACGGTAACCCATGGCAACGGTTCGCAGAACCCACGGTTGTAGAGAGGGGGCGCAAGCGCGCCACTGACGGAAGTGAGCAGCCAGCCGGCTGACCTGCAGCACCGTCGGCGGGGCGTTGTCGCCCCCCAGTGTGTCTGCAGGGGACTGCATCACCTGCATGACCTGGCTCATTCTGCCTGCAGGCTGAGCATTTGTGATTGTTTGAGAATAAACAACACTCTTTATTGATTGTAACATGGAAACATGTACATTCATACATTTTGTTGGAGGCACCTTTTCTGGGGCACAACAATGAAAAACAGCGGGAACACTCGATGTGGTCACCTGAACATTTAACACACCTGAACAGGGAGTTACCTGAGGCATTTTGTGTGCAGGGGTTTTGTGCTTGGGAGACAGTGTTAGGAAAGTGCAGCGCCTTCTGGGGCTGACAACCTGAACAAAACTTAAGCGGCACCTCTTGGGCGGCAACAGAGGGGTAAAAGCAGCGTCTCCCTGCTGCTGGACCCCTTCTCCACTCGAAACCACAGCTAGGAGGGCTGAGGCTTCTTCCTCCTGGGCGTCGGGTCCCATTGGGGGCCCGAGGGTGGGCCTTTGCTCCAGGCCGACTGGCGTGGAGCTCGGGCTGGAGGATGTGCTCTCGCTGGCAGCACACCCACTTCAGCAGTGACTCTTGCCAGTCAGCAGAGGAGCGGCGGGCCTGTGAGAGCTAGCTGCGGGCTTGGGCTGACGTCTGGGGATGATGTTGCGCAGAGCTTCCGTCTGCTTCTTCCTCAGATTGAATCTAGCCTGAATGGCTTCAAGTGAATGTCCAAATAACCCAGCCGCAGACACTGGTGCGTCCGGATATACAGCTCTGTCCCTATCCGGGACGTCAGAGAGGGTCAGCCACAGGTGCCTCTGTGACACTACTGCCGAAGCCATCCCTCTGCTCAGGGAGAGCGCTGCACAGCGAGACGCACGGAGGATGTAATCTGTTGTGACTCTGACCTCGTTAAGAAGAGGTGCCAGCGGGCTGTCATCAGGAACCAGCGATCCGAGCTCTGCCAGGCACATTGTCTGGAGCATGGTGACGGAGCTCATGGCGCGAGCAGTGCCAGCCTGAGCCCGATAAATCTTCTCCAGCTGCGAAGCAGAGAATCTGCAGTGCTTGTACGGCAGAGTTGCAGGGCCGCCGAAACCATCGTTATGGGATGGGGCCAGATAAGCAGCCAGAGACGGCTCCATAGGGGGTGGGTTAGCTAAGCCAGCCCCCTCGGCGCCGTCCAATTCCATGTACTGTCCATAGCCGGGCACAGTGACGTGGGTAGACAGAGGTTTGTCCCATGATGCTGTTAGCTCGCAGAGAAAGTCTGGGAACATGGGAAGGCAGTTTTTGGCCGTTGCGGGCTCCGTTGGGAGGAAAAACCCCGCGAACCGCAACGGCTTCTGAGCTGGCGGAGGAGAGGGCCAGTCCAGCTGCAGCTTCTCAGCAGCACGGCGAAACAGGGAGAAAAGAGAGGTGTCATCGTGGCCCACCGGCGCAGCAGTGGCGGCACATTGGGCCGACAATAAGCTCTCCTGCTCATCCTCCGACAATCCATGGATGTCCAGGCCGATGTCCAGCACGTCATCGTCTTCCTGGGGAGCACTGGTGGGCTTCAACCCAGGCTGAAGCCCGTCAGCGCTCCTGCATGGTTCCGGCTCGTCATCGGCTAACCCGTCAACATATTCCATGTGGTCAGCCCAGCTAATTGCGGGGACGTCGACCGGAAAATCCTCGTCTTCGGACTCGGACGAAGCCGGGGCTCCAGACTCGGAAAGGAGATGGTCATGCCGTGCGACAGCCGAGCGTCCCAGCACTTTTTCCACAAACGTCACCCGTCTTTCCTGGGTCGAGCGCTGGAGCTGGCGGCAAAACGCACAGGCTTCGGGCTCCGTCAACGCTCTCCTAGCATGGACAATCCCCAGGCAGACACGGCAGGCATCGTGCTGGTCGCTGTCGTGCAAAGAGAAAGCGCATCCCTGAGGACAGGGGTGGACAGAAGATTTCTGCTTTGCTCACTTCGGTTTGGAGTCCATTCCAAAACGCAAAGCGAAACGCTGCACAGGAAAAACTTGAAATTAGCACTCTGCGGGCAGCCTACACACCAACTGCGCGGTGGAGGCTAACATCAACAGGGGCAGTTAAGCTAAGTTCAAGTCGGCAGACAACGGAGCTAACTAGCAGCAGCTAGCTAGCCCAACTCAGCAGAGGTGTTCTCAGCGAGGTGAAGAGCGTAAGAACTGAGGGATGACTGTGATGACAGCGGCTACATGTGCAGGCGGGGGCCATGCGCGTGTCATCACACTTCATCTGCCTTAAAGGCGTGAATAAAGGTTTCTTCAGCCAGGACACGCGAGGGCATGATATCCCATAATTATGTGTTGTACCAAGTGAATCGACTGAAAAGGAACTGGACAGAACAAGTCCAGAGCCTGACTGAGAACACTGTGGACTGAATGTAAAGCCTGCCCTATTTAAAATGTCTTTCTCTTCTTTCATGACAGATACAGACAGCCCCTCTACAGGCTTTCAGAAGTTGGCCAATGAAAAGAAAACAGGCTCTTCATTCTGATTTGCAGTTTTTTTTAGGCCACCGTCAGCTTCAGGCTTCAGCAGAGATCACATCTGTTTCTCCTCTGGTTGTTTATATGTTCAGGTTCTTGAAGCAATAAATTGCATGTTTAATCATCATCTGTATGATGAGGTTAACTTTTCTCTGCTTGCTCTGAAGAATCTGTAAAAGTCACCTCTGTTTACCTTCCAGGCCTCCTCCAGGTCTGAAGTCCAGCGCTCCTGCAGGACCGGATGGATTGCGTGGATGAACTCTTCCCCCATGAGCTGGACAGACAGAGAAAGTTTTTTTTTTGATGAGCACACACATGCAGCTCTGGGTGGGTGGAGTTAAGAGTAGAGCAGTTTGGTGCTTCCACAGAGCGTGACAAAATAAACCAGAAAAAAAAGGCCTTTCTCCACCCGAGCCCTCCTACAACCTTCTTACAACTCTCCTAGAGCCATCTTAGAAAAGTCCTACAGTCCTCCTACAACTGTCCTACAACCCTCCAAAAGTTGATTCTATTCATCTGGATGTAGCATTTTGTGGAAGAAACATTTCGTCACTCATCCAAGTGTCTCCGCTGATTGCAGGTTTCCCCAATCTTATAAACAGTACATTGCATAATAAATGAAACCAGCCCACTGAAGGAACAATGGCCTGGGAGGTCAGTTCCTTAATCTTTACAACACTGAGCGAACAACACAGAGCGAACACCATCACCACAGACACAGCAGCCAGGGAAGCTGAAGAAAAGCACATCAAGAAGGTCCTGAGTAAATGTGGTTATCCCAGCTGGACTTTTGTCAAAGCTGGGAAGGCGCCAAAAGAAAGCTCCAGCCGATCCAGGAGAGAAGGACAACTGCTGCCTAAGTGAAAACCCGCAGTAATCCCGTATGTGTCAGGAGTATCGGAGCAGTTGAGATGCATTTTTTCTAAACACCGGATCTCTGTGGCTTTTAAAACCCAAAACACGCTGTGCCATAAATTGGTCCACCCCAAGGATTGGGTCCCCCAACACAGACAGAGTAACATGGTGTACACTATTAAGTGCCAGGAGGATTGCCAGGATTTATACATCGGGAAAACCAAACAACCTCTGGTGAAGCGGATGGCACAACACAGAAGAGCTACCTCGTCAGGCCAGGACTCTGCAGTCTATTTACACCTACAGGCCAGTGGACACTTTTTCAATGATGAGGAGGTACACATCTTGGACAAGGAGGAACGCTGGTTGAGTGCGGTGTCAAGGAGGCCATTTACGTGAAAAGGGAAAAACCATCTCTGAATCGAGGAGGGTGCCTAAGGGTACATCTTTCGCCATCTTACAATGCAGTGATTGCAGCCATTCCCCAACTCTCTGTGAATGGTACTCATGGCCATTGATCAGTGGGCTTTGATCAGTGGGTTTTGGTCAGTGGTTGTTGATCAATTCTCATGAGAATTTGCATAATTAAGATTAAGGAACTGACCTCCAGGCCCATTGTTCCTTCAGTGGGCTGGTTTCAGTCATCATGCAATGTACTGTTTATAAGATTGGGGAAACCTGGAGTCAGCTGAGACTGAAGAAGTCAGTTGGATGAGTGATGAGCTATTATACAGCTATTCTACTACCATCATTCACTAGCTCAATTCATGTCATGCTTTGACATGAATTGAGCTGCAGTTGGGGAAGGCCTCAAAGGGGACGGGCGATGGTTCCCGGGCCTGGCAGATCCCCATGTACTAAATAGAAGTGAAGAAGTTAAAGAATGGAGAACAAGGAGGGAGGGAGGGTGGGGCACGTAAACGAGAATGATCAGCTTGCAGAACTGGGGGAACCTATATAGATGACAGCTGGAAGGAGCATGTTTGGAGGCGTGGTCCTACTCCGGAAATTCCGATACATAATCTCCAATTCACTAGCTGGGCCTACGTCCTCATTTTAGGTTTGACAGCGTTTTAGTAGGTAAAAGTGAATGCTTTGACATGAATTGAGCTGCAGTTTGTGGAAGGTCTCAAAGGGGACTGGCGATGGTTCCTGGGCCTGGCAGATCCCCAAAGAAGGCATCCCCTGAAAATGGTAACAACTGTGCATTACGAGGGTCGACGACCTCAGCGAGAATAATTAGATTTTCAATTCAACTTATTTATATGCCACCGAACCATGGTGACAGATGCCTCGAGACCCTACAATGATGTCTGGAGGAAAAACCCAACAATTGTATGACCCCCTCTGAGCAAGCGCTTTGGCGATGGTGGGAAGGAAAAACTTCCTTTTAACAGGAAGAAACCTCTGGCAGATCTAGGCTCAGGGAGGGGCAGACAACTGCCGTGACCGGTTTGGGTGAGAGAAGGAGAACAGGACAGAGGCAAGTGTAGGGAGAGCGAACGCCGAGTGGCCTCACCACCCAAAGAAGAGGAAAATAACTGGTAGCAGGCTAGCAAAGCTGAACAGCTCTCGATAAGGTAGTCAAAGATTCCATGGAGTGGAGTGGATCAGCTCGGACAAGCAGAAGATGGAGAGGGGGTGCTTAGCTGGTTAATTACGTCAGATAAGGTAGTGATAACTACTGTGCTTATTTCTGAAATGAACAGAAGTGAAAGCGGCAGCTTGGGAAGGGTTGATGAATTGAATGACTGATTAGAGGAAAGTCGTCTTCTATAATAATAACTCCCAAAATTGTCAGAGAGCAGAGGGCGAGTCCACTGAACTTCGTGGGAGATGATGAGCTGTTTAGACATAGTCTTGAATGATTGTGTCGAGGGTGGATGCTAGATAATGCTTGCGAAAGCACGTGAGAAGTAAAGGGATGTCATGAAGAATTATGCGCATGGCACAGTTTGGATGTCTTAAAAGGGGCGATAGAGGAAAGAATCTGGCATCCCAGTGCCACGAAGGTTCATCAGTGCTTTGCAAAGGCAGGAAAGATGACAGATGGTTCTCTGTGCCGGAACAGTTTGCTGCTACATCTTGTGGAAGACTGGATGTAAAGAGAGAAACTGGCATCCTGGTGAAAGGAATGTTTTGGGTTTTTTGCGAGTGATTGATGGCGGAAGCTGCCAATCCAGTAACGGAAAGGTAAGCTACTTAGGGAACAGAACCTGGCATCTCGGTGCAAAGAACGTTTTCTGCATTTGCAAATGAGGAATAGAGACAGCGAACCTGGCGTTTTGGTGCTGAAAGGAACATCTGCTGCTTAGCATATAAGGGCTAGATGTGGAGAAGCTGGCGTCCCAGTGGTAGAAGGATTAATGCAGTGAAACTGGCAACTCTGTATTAGAAAGTTTGCTCCTGAGTATGCGAGTGAGGGATAAAGAAGAACCAGGCAACTCGGCGCCTGGTTCTTCTTTATCTTGCTACTGTATTTTCATAGGAGGGATAGAGGATAAGAAGCTGGCATCCCGGTGCCAAAGCTTGCTAATGTGTTTGCATAGGAGGGATAGAGGAAGAGAAGCTGACATCCCGGTGCCAAAGCTTGCTACTGTATTAGGATAGGAGGGAGAGAGGGAGAGAGGCTGGCATCTCGGTGCCAAAGCTTGCTACTGTATTTGCATAGGAGTGATAGAGGAAGAGAACCTGGCATCCCGGTGCCAAAAGCATGCTGCTGCATTTTGCCAATATGGGTTACGGGAAAGGGAAACTGGTGACTCATTCATAGAAAAGTTTGCTGGTGCGATTGGATATGAGGGAAGGACCGGCAAAGGAAACCAGCAAGGCGTTGGTAGAAGGCTTGCGGCTGCTTTTGTAAATAAGGGTTAAAGGACAAACCTGGCAACTCAGTGCCTTTTTTTTCCCCATGCAAAGAAACTGGCTATTTTGCAAATGAGAATTGAGAACTTGGTATCGGGGCTAGAAGGATTAATGCTGCTTTTTGCCATGATGGCAGTTCATTAGTTGGAAAGCTAGATGCTGCATTGCTAATGGTGATGAAGGAAAACCTGGCAACCCGGGGCCGTTTAATTAAATTCATTAATTAATTAATTTTGTCTACACTGAGAACTGGCAACCCGATGGCAGAAAAGCTTGCTGTTTCTTTTGCGAATGAGGGATAAAGGAGCCTGGCAACCCAGTGCCAAGGTTTGCTACAGAATTTTGCGAAGGAGAGATGAGTGGCTGGAAACCTGACAACTCGGTGCCGACGCTTGCTGCAGAGTTTAGCAGAGGAAGGATGAGTGAACGTATGCTGCAGAGTTTAGCCAAGGAGGGATGAGAGGCTGGAAACCTGGCAACTCGGTGCTGAGGTTAACAGCAGAATTTGCGAAGGAGGGATGAGTGACTAAGAGCCTAGCAACCCGGTGCCAAGGTTTGCTGCAGAATTTTGCGAAGCAGGGATGAGGGGCTGGGAACCTGGCAACTCGGTGCCAAAGCATGCTGCATTCACTACGGAGGGGTGGAGTACTGGCAACTCTGCTGCTTGCTGCTGCTTTTGCGAATGAGGATAAAGGAACCTGGCAACTCGGTGCTGAGGTTACGTGCAGAATTTTGTGAAGGAGGGAAGAGGCTGGGAACCTGGCAACTCTGTACTGAATTTGCTACGGAGGAATATAGAACTGGCGTTACCTCATAACTGAATTTAGCCGAGATATGAAGACTGGATGGATCGACGTGGCAGTCCATATGTCGGGTGGCGAGAAAACTGCTAGAGGATCATCAGCATTCGGTCTTGAGCCGTGGCGTTCGGTGTGTTTCTTGGATTGCCGGAGGAAAAGCGATGGACGAAGAGCTTGAGTAGTTGTTCATCTAATGCGCTGACAGACAAGAGGACAATTGTAGCGAATGGAAGGGTGAGTAAAATTATGTTACTCCTGTGAGAAAGCTGTGTTTAAAGGAAACCGCCAAGAATGGACCCTGTTTGCACGTAAACGAGAATGATCAGCTTGCAGAACTGGGGAAACCTATACGGAAGGAGCGTGTTTGGAGGCGTGGTCCTGCTCCTTAAATTCCGATACATAATCTCCAATACAACAGTCCTACAACCCTACTACAGCTCTTCTACAACCCTCCTACAGTCCTAGTTAGGGATGGCTACCGGTATCTGGTGCCATTATGGCACCGGTTCTGACATAAACAGTAGTAACCAGACTGAAAAGCAGCGCATTTCAGTGCTTTTTTTTTTTCTTGAGATGTCATACACTTTGGATTCTAGCCAATCATTTTAGCTTTCCAAGGATAGTAGGCGGGCCCAGGTACGTACGTTCTTTTAGAGCAGAGCTACAGATTAATAATGTCCAAGGCGAAGCAGTCAAAAGTCTTGCTGTACTTCACAGCAAAAGATGCAAACTCAGCAGCCTGCAACAAGTGCTTTAAGGTGATACTGTGCAAAGGATGTAATGCCTTGAATCTGATGAAACACCTGGCAACGCATAGCATTTTTTTAAAAGCCGAGAAATGCACCGTATTTGATAGCTTGCTGCAAGACCTCACACCGAGCACATCTACTGCGGGTTTGGTGCCTGTTATCGGACCCGGAGTTAGCAACATCCCCCAAGAACCCGAAGAGGAGAATCCTGGCCCCTAGCCCTGCCAGTGTAGCAGAAATGATGACAGATGATGATGGCACAGCAGCCGTTCTTCTCTGGGTGAGTGGCTTAATGTTGTTTGCGTGTAATTTACGTTGAGTAGACTAACCACGTTATTAAATTAATGCATGTAATGTGAACTAGCAAACACCGTCGTAGTTGCATGCGGCTGTCTTCTTGTTTGATAGAGTGATACCATATGGCTTGCAAAAGTATTCGGCAACCTTGAACTTTTCCACATTTTGTCACATTACAGCCACAAACATAAATCAATTTTATTGGAATTCCATGTGAAAGACCGATACAAAGTGGTGTACACGTGAGAAGTGGAACGAAAATCATACATGATTCCAAACATTTTTTACAAATAAATAACTGAAAAGTGGGGTGTGCGTAATTATTCAGCCCCCTTTGGTCTGAGTGCAGTCAGTTGCCCATAGACATTGCCTGATGAGTGCTAATGACTAAATAGAGTGCACCTGTGTGTAATCTAATGTCAGTACAAATACAGCTGCTCTGTGACGGCCTCAGAGGTTGTCTAAGAGGGAGCAACAACACCATGAAGTCCAAAGAACACACCAGACAGGTCAAGGATAAAGTTATTGAGAAGCCAAGGCCCATGGTGACTCTGGACGAGCTGCAGAGATCTACAGCTCAGGTGGGGGAATCTGTCCATAGGAAAACTATTATTGCACTGCACAAAGTTGGCCTTTATGGAAGAGTGGCAAGAAGAAAGCCATTGTTAACAAAAAACCATAAGAAGTCCCGTTTGCAGTTTGCCACAAGCCATGTGGGGGACACAGCAAACATGTGGAAGAAGGTGCTCTGGTCAGATGAGACCAAAATGGAACTTTTTGGCCAAAATGCAAAACGCTATGTGTGGAAGAAAACTAACACTGCACATCACTCTGAACACACCATCCACACTGTCAAATATGGTGGTGGCAGCATCATGCTCTGGGGGTGCTTCTCTTCAGCAGGGACAGGGAAGCTGGTCAGAGTTGATGGGAAGATGGATGGAGCGAAATACAGGGCAATTTTGGAAGAAAACCTAGGAGTCTGCAAAAGACTTGAGACTGGGGCGGAGGTTCACCTTCCAGCAGGACAACAACCCTAAACATAAAGCCAGGGCAACAATGGAATGGTTTAAAACAAAACATATCCATGTGTTAGAATGGCCCAGTCAAAGTCCAGATCTAAATCCAATTGAGAATCTGTGGCAAGATCTGAAAACTGCCGTTCACAAACACTGTCCATCTAATCTGACTGAGCTGGAGCTGTTTTGCAAAGAAGAATGGGCAAGGATTTCAGTCTCTAGATGTGCAAAGCTGGTAGAGACATACCCTAAAAGACTGGCAGCTGTAATTGCAGCAAAAGGTGGTTCTACAAAGTATTGATTCAGGGGGCTGAATAATTACGCACACCCCACTTTTCAGTTATTTATTTGTAAAAAATGTTTGGAATCATGTATGATTTTTCATTCCACTTCTCACGTGTACACCACTTTGTATCGGTCTTTCACGTGGAATTCCAATAAAATTTATTCATGTTTGTGGCTGTAATGTGACAAAATGTGGAAAGGTTCAAAGGGGCCGAATACTTTTGCAAGCCACTGTATGCCCTATAGCTGCAGAAAAGGCTAACATTGTTATCTTTTTACAAAAAAGAACAGCTAAACTTGAGAGGTTTTAGGACAAAGTTTGTGTTTTCCATTGTTTAAGCACCGGTTCCAACCAAAGGAGGTATGTTGTATCAACAGAAAAGGCTAACTTGGTTATCATTTTGCAGAAAAAAAGAGACTGCTAAAAATAAAAACATAAGAGGTTTTTGGACAAAGTTTGTGTTCTCCATTCTTTAAGCACCGGTTCAAGCACCGTTTAAGCACCGGTACCATTTCAAAAGTACCGGTTTGGCACCGGTATCGGATAAAACCTAAACGATACCCATCCCTAATCCTAGTACAGCCGTCCTACAGTCCACCTACAGCTGTCCTACAACCCTCCTCCAGCTCTTCTAAAACCCTCCTACAATCCTCCTCCAGCTCTTCTACAACCCTCCTATAGCTTTCAATCTGCCTAAAGCTCAGAAAATTGAGAAGAATTGCCAGACGTGTGTGAGCAGGCTCGGCTGAGGATGACCAGTGTGGACTGAACTAATGTCACAGCTGAGTGGAAACAAATCCCCACCACTGTGTTCAGCTTCACACTGACATCATAGTATTTTGGCAGGGCTTTGTACTGGTAATGCTTCCTGCCCAGATCCAGGATCAGCTGGTCCAGACGGTCGTCCTGGTCGATCCTGGCGACCGTCTTCTCGATGATGTACATGATCCTGCAGAGAGAGCAGAGGAGAAAACCAGTCAGCAGGAGGCTCTGCTAAAACCAGAGACCCTGCAGGAGTCACAGGCAGCTTTTGCTGCTAGCTGTCAGCTAACCGGCCCTCTGGGCTGTGTTTTAATGAAATGAAAGGTTAATTTCATGCTTCTGTATGATTGCAATAATTCTGATCAGAGGCAATAATAAATATATCTTGAGCCCTCATTGCAGCCCTCATACAAAATGTTACAGCAAGGGGTGAGAGTACAGTTTTATATTTCCTCTCCCACACAGTTTAACAAAGTGTTTCAGTTTCAGAGATAAAAATGGACGCAAGTCATTATGACTGATAACAACATCTGCTTCTTGTTATTGTGTATGACATTAGATTAGCACCACCCTCACATCCTTCCTGGCTTCAAAAGAACTTTATTTATAAGTCCAACAGAGGTGGTATTTATGTTTAACGCCTCATTTGACTAATGTTTTATGTCATTTGTGAAATCAGCTGATCAGCTGTTAGCACATTTGTCCCTGTTTCTGCTTGGTCCCCCCACTCACAGTTACACTGCTCAGCTCTCACTTAAAGTGTGTGCGTGTGTGTGTGTATGTGTGTGTAACCTGAGGCCGTGGGCTTTCAGCTCTTTGCTCGCCCTCAGGGTGTTCACATCATTCAGGTCTCTGAAGGTGAAGAAGGCGTCTTTGCACTCCGGGTGAGTCTCAAACAGCCTGGAAGAGGGTGGGGGTGGAGTTAAACGGTTGGTGTGAGCGCTGCTCTGATGTCTGATAAGCTAACAAAGGGCAGTCAGTGAACCTGCAGCTGCAGAAAGGTCACGTCCTCATTACCCACGGTCCTCTGTGCTGTGCTGAGGGCTGGGGTGAACTTGCACACACAAACACAAGGCGAAAACAGACAGCTGTGCACAAACCACAGAGAGCGGCTGAGACTGCAGAGCGGCTCGCTGCACCTGCTTTGCATGAACATCAGTAACATCAGTCTGCAGGTAAACAGCACTCCTGAGCCCAAACACTGTGGCTCTGCCTGGCCCTGCTCCATCTTGCAGAGGAGAGGAGGACCTCCACCCTCTGCGAACTCAGGCACAGCAACCAAACCAGCTCCAGCCCACTTCCTGTCAGGGTTCGTCTGCACAGTTTTCTCAGACTCCAGAAAGCAGAACATGATCTCCCGTGACTTTTGACACATGACCTCTGACTCTGAGGCACTCACCTGCATCAGAACCAGAAAGTCTTTCAGACCTGCGCATGCCCGCTGTTTGGTGATGAGCTGTCAATCAAACCTTGCCCGCAGTTTTTACAATAATCTGATCATCTAAACGATAATCGCCACTGTTTTCTGACTGAACGTCGATTTACGCAGAATTGACGTCACAGCCGTGCCTGTGGGCTGGTGGGACATCAGATCTGCGAGCTGAGAGACCCTCGCCCTTAAACAAACTCAACACGGCTTTATGACCGGTAGTTAAGGATACCTGCTCTGACGTAACACTTCTTCATAACGTCTACCTGCGTGACGGTACAGAGGACGGCGGAGCGCGCGTGAACTCACCTGACGAACATGATGACGCCCACCCTGCTGATGTCCTCCTGGATCTCCCTCCAACTGCTCCTGATCGCCTCCCGGCTCTCCGCGCTCAGACTCACCGGCAACGCATCCTCTTCCTCCTCCTGCTCCGGCCGCCGGTCCGGAGCCTCCGCTGAGAGGGAGCAACCCATCTAGAAAATCACCGACAGTACACCAGAACCGCCGCACACAGCGCGACGCACAGCTGGTACTGACTGCGCTCACTTCCGCACTCACGAAGCGCGCGTCTTCAGATCTGAGCGTGTTTCTATCAGATAAAGTTCAAAAGAAACACACACACACTCACAGGGACACATGCACACACAGCGCTCCTGTTTTAATAATGTTTAGTATCACCCGAATGCGCTGACACACCGATCACCTGCACAGGTAAGAATGTGACAGCTCCTCAGTCCAAACCGAAGAACTGATAATCTGATCCCAGCCCAACTTCACAGTCTCATGCTTGTCATCATCAGCTGCCTGACGATCATCAGCTCACAACAACAACAACAGCTTTTTAAGGCGACTTTAGCTTCCTGTGTGCAAGCAGAGAATAGGAAGTGAGCTGCAGCAGAAAACCTCTGAGCACATAGCGAGCAAAGTCTGATAAACTGTCACGTCATCAGCTGTCCTCACAACTGATGGTATGACGACTGTCACCATCATCACATGTGTTTCTGTGCAGCATTTAAACCTGGGGTCACATGTATGATCACATGATAGCATGTCAGAACCATGAAGACTGTGTATGTTCCCCTTAGCTATGGTCACAGGTTAAAGCACTGGGATGCAGGTTCCTCTCACCCTGGTCTGTCCTCAGCAGGTCTTTAGAGGTCTCTTCTCTTCCAGCCTGATTCTGAGTGTGCTGGTCCAGGTTCACTCACAGCTATTGCTCCAGTGCACAGATCCCAGATCAGCTTACATTCAGTGAGGTCAGACACTCTCCAACTGTTTTGGTTTGTTTCCCAAAAATTAGAAAATTATTATTCAGTTTAATTTTGTTCATACAGCACCAAATCACAACAGTCGCCTCAAGGTGGTGAGGTAGACCGTACAATAATACATACAGAGATAACCCAACAATCATATGACCCACTATGAGGAAGCACTTTGGCAACAGCGAGAAGGAAAACTCCTTTTTAACAGGAAGAAGCCTACAGCAGAGCCAGTCTCAGGGGAGGGCCAGGGGGAGGAAGACAGGAGTAAGACATGCTATGGAAGCGAACCCGAGATTAATAACAAATATGATTCAGTGCAGAGAGTTCTGTTGACACATAGTGAGTGAAGAAGTAACACCCAGTGCATCATTGGAATCCCCCAGCAGCCTACACCTACTGCAGCATAACTAAGGAAGGATTCAGGTCACCTAATCCACCCCTAACTATATGCTTTAGAAAAAAGGAAAGTTTGAAGCCTAATCTTGAAAGTAGAGATAGTGTCTGTCTCCTGAATCCAAACAGGAAGCTGCTTCCACAGAAGAGGGGCCTGAAAACTGAAGGCTCTGCCTCACATTCTACTTTTAAATTCTTTTTGTTACTAATACTAGTAACAAAAAGTAAAACTACAGTGTGAGAGCGAAGTGCTCTAATGGGGTGATATGGTACTATAAGGTCATTAAGATAAGATGGGGCCTGATTATTCAAGACCTCCCATACGGTAAAAAAAATACTTTTTTCCTGACCAAAATATATTTCAAATATATGGTAAATATATTTTGTATTTGTGATGCTCCAAAAAATATATTTTTGAAATTGAAAATATATTTCTTTCAAACCAAAATACATTTCAAAAGATATTTGCGTTCAAGAAAATAGATTTCCAACCTTTCAGTAGAATATATTTCAAAGTATCCCTTATTTAACCTCCTAGGACCTGGCGTCCACATATGTGGACATCACATTTTGGGTTATTTAGACCAAAATACTCAATTTTGCTCTACAAGGGCCTAATATCCACTTACGAAGACATTATACTGCTATTGTTCTATCAAAATTTTAAACAAATATCCTCATATGTGGCTCTTATTTTTCTTAAAAACAAAAATAAGGTAAAAAAAATAAATCTGGTAATTCTTTGTTTTTACATTCATCGGGTCCCAATATGCCTAAATATCAAAGAGAAATTAAAAATGCATGTCGTGGAAGAGTTCGGGTCTTAGGAGGTTAAAATGTATTTAGTGCAATAATAATAATAAAAGTAACAACATCTGCATCTAATCACATCTGCAAAAACAGTTGGATTCAAACAAAACAGAGTCAAAGGTCTAGCAAGAATTAGGTTATTTATTCAGTATTTCACATTACACAATATTAGCATTCACTTGACTTTGAAATTATTTGTCATTGATACAGTACACAAAATACAACAACTGCTATGTACACTTTAGTTTTTGAAAATATATACAATATAGTACTTAAAGAAACAGTCCACTTTTTTTGGAAATAGGCTCATTCTCCATCTCCCTCAGAGTTAAAAAGTTGAGTTTGACCATTAAGTCTTTGGTCATTTTTCAACGCGATGCTCACGGTCCCCTTGGATTCAATGATGTATGCTAAGCTATGTTAAAAGTGTTATCACCATACAAATCAACTGTATGGATTCCAAAATGGTCAGACTCAACGTATTAACTCTGAGGGAGTGTTCCTGTAATGATGCAATATAATATAGCACTTAATGACTTAATGTAATATATATCTGACGTTTTGCCATTTAATGTTTAATTATGTATGGGTTTTTTTATGAACTGGTTTAAAATCACTTCAGAAAAATACCACATGGCACTGAAGAAAATCATGTTTTCTCGTGTTTAACCTTATTTAAGGAATTCACACTGATTAATGCTTCTAAAATGTAATTGACTTTTAGTTTTTCAGTGTGAATGATCAGACATTTGCATTTGATCTTTGCAGCAAGAATACCTGTCAGATGCCCAAGACGTTTTGATACTGGTTCACAATAACTTGGATTTGAGGCACAGAGACTATGCTTTGCTCGTTCATAGAATCTTCCAATGGCATAACACGTCTCTCCACTTTCATTTTGACATATTACAAATCGTTTAATGTTAAAGAAATTTTGATCATCATCATTCAACATAACAGCGAATGAATTACGTTTGAGTACACAACTGTAATCTTCTGAGTGAAACACCTCGCCATTTGTAATGATTCGTTGAAAGTACTTTACTCTGCTCCTTTGTACCCCATAACGACTCAGTGCCATATAGTCATCCCTCCTAATTAATCGCACTTTAGGATGATTAAGTGCAGTGATACCATGTGTGCGAGTTACATCTTTTAACTGTTTAGGTCTTGTTAGAGATTCAAATATCTCCTTGCATTCATTTGAGGCATCTTTCAGTAAAGTCTGGCCATAAAATGGTAAGGCCTTCTGTAGCCAGAACATTTTTACAATCTGTAGCGCAACCCCTTGAGTGCTTTTGATCATGTCTAGTAGTTTAGCATTGTAAGACTCAAACATAAAGGCGGAATGAGCCCACAAAGGCCCCCAGTTAACTACACTTCTTGGTAAATGGAGGCAAAGATGGACATTATAAGACAGATTAGCTTCCCCATAGAATACCTCCATGTCTTTCACAAAATCTGTTAGAAGTGCCTCAGACTCAGTAATCTGCTCTCTAGTTATATTTTCGCCCAACAGAAGGGATACTCCCTTGACTAGTTTAGACCAGTGATTCAGTAGTGGTTCTGGCAATACACCTTTTAGTACAGGTAAGCTATTATAAAAGAGCCACATATTCCACATATATGTGACAGACCTTGGCACACGAGGTACATAACATGGCGGTTTAATCTTTAAAAGCATTTCATCTAACAGTTTTGTAGACCTACCTATATACCAGTGCTTTTCATGGTTTTCACTGTTTAACCACAGCCCTGTTACAGTTCTTTCAACACCCAGAAGTACTAAATGCATATAGTCTGGGACAGACCCTTCGATAATATCAAAACTGGGAAGTCTACACAACATACTTGGCCCTTTAACACCCAAAGCAGCTTTACCAGACTGTAGCGCAGCTTCTACAAATTCATTAGTTTGTTCCTGATTGCGGAGCTGAACGTCCTTCTGAAAAGGATATACACGAGTGAATCCTCTGCCTTTTTCAACTACCTTTCCTTCATGAAGGCAGTAGGAGCATTCATATTCACCATTAAACTGTTTAAAATTTTGGATCAGAGGTCTGGCAACTGAGTCACTCATTAGAATTAAAGGGATTACTTTTGTATTGACAGAAACGCCTTTGTCATCTTCCCATGTGAAACCACTGTCCTGTAGGTCCACACACTCATCAATGAAAGGTTTTAAGAAACTTCTCATGTGAGGCTTCTCATCCCCGAACCATAGTCCACAAAGGAGTACATTATCCTGTCTTGTTTTCAATGGCAATTCATTAATGGTGCAAAAAAAAAGGGCCAAATACTACAAGGGGACTTTTTAAAAACTGGCACACCATCACAGCTAAATGTTAAGCTGAGGGTTTGAAGGGCCGTTTCTGAACCACTTAAAGCTTTCTGATACAAAAAACCATCACAAATGTCACTGAGAGAAGTAGATGTTTCTGTTTGCCTCCCTATTAATTCATCTGTAATTCCTGGCATTCTCAAGAGATTTTTGAGTTGATCTTCCAAGGAGAGGTATATGAAAAAGTTATTGGTAAACCTACTTGCTTTGTCATAGGTGCTGTTGCATTGAACACAATGAACTTGGTCCAGTTCAGCTGACATTATATTACTGCACTGTTCACACACATAACAGATTTTCATGATGTCTTTTGTATCATCAAAAGCTTTGTAAAATGAATATTTTGTCCTGCATGCTGAATCACTGCCACCAACAACATTAAGGATTTTCATGATATCTTCAAGACAGTCATTGGTCAAACTGTGTTTGAGCTTAAGTGCCAGAAGTAGTAGTTGATTTTGCTCTTTAGTTTGATCTGAATCCACTGGGACCTCTATCTGAACAGGACCTGCAGTGCACTCTTCATCATTAGTCATCAGCAGAGTTCTGTCTTCTGGAAGGGTGTCTGGGATTTCCTTGAAAAGAGAAGCGAGAGAGAGAATTATGGGTCCTGTAAACAAATCTTCAGTGTAAGAGCATTAACCTAGTGGACTCATAGACGCATTTATGTCTATATCGGTGAGATCTGCCCTGTAACCGTCTTCTCTCTACTGTATTTATGCGTCTCTTTTTTTAACATTACAGCAGACATTTGAAATTGGTCTCATTCACTAATTGTGCACTATTTGACATGTCCATTCAGTCTTGCCAAAATTTAAGTTAGCTTTGGCTGTCAAAATGAATGCTTAGTGCTTTCTTTCATGATAAATTCTGTAAGAATATATGATTGCAGTAGAAAGTAGAAATTACCGTAAAAATCATAATTAGAACAATGATTACTTGTTTTATTTTTTCTTGTTCAATGCACTAATTCATGAATATTCTTAAAAAAATAATGTCTAGAAATGTAATGATCTTTTTGATTTCATTTCTTGACTTGAAAATTCAACTAACTATTGTGTACTTATTTCGACAAATCTATAGTCCAATATTCAGAATAAATTCAATTTAGATTTATGCATTAAAATTGTTTTCATTACAGTTAACACAAAATGTTTGTATTCCAACACCAACCTTAAAAAGAGACCAATAAGATCATTTATTAATATTAATATGAATCAAGCATTTATTATTTGGTATAACTGAGGTAATTAAATGCTAAGGGAAAAGATAAAATGGATGATAAGATAAAAGGAATAAAACGTTATTTTGGTAATCATCACCCTCAAGTTGTTCTAAACCTATTTCTTTGTTCTGTTGAACACAAAAGAAGATATTTTCAAGAATGTTGATAACCAGTTTCTTGTCCCTACTGACTTCCATAGTGTTGTTATTTCATACTATGTCCATACTATGTCAATGGGGACCAGCAACTGTTTGGTTATCAACATTATTTTGTTCAAAAGAAATTCATACAGGTTTATAAAAACTTAAGAGTGAGCAATTGATTAGAGAATTTACATTTTTGGTTGAACTGTTCATTTATGAATTTACAAAAATGCAAATTGAACCACCAATTATATCATAAGGCATACCTTTTGACATTCCTTGATAACATTCTGAAGTTCTTCTTCTGCAACCTTAATTCTGAAAAAGAAAATATACAATAAAGAAAATAGAAATTGCTTATTGCTATATTTGAACTCTAAGTGAACTGCTATTAACACGATAAAGATGTGATCACTTATAAAGTTTATTGATCAGTAATAAGCAGATTAGACATAGCCATTCCCTGTTTAAAAGAGCCAACTGCAGATCATTCATTTGGGAGCCAGAGTACATTTATCGTACCTTATGGTATGGTAATTTATAAAGATCATTTTTTCCTTACAATTTTCATTGTGGTTATTAATTACATTTTATAAAATTCACTTAGAATGATGTTTATACCATTGTTTTAAGCAACTGCATGTCCTATTTTTAAAAGAACATAAGCTGAAAACACTAATTGAAAATCCTTCAATGCTATTCTGGAGTATTAAGCCCCAAATGTCTATTACACATTGGCTTTGTTTATTCTTGATAAAAAACAAACATCTTAAGCATGCAGTGGACGATTATTTACCACTTTGAACGATTACATAATTGTGGCATCGTTAGTGATTGCCACTAGATTAATTGATTGTGCGGCCCTATGGCATTCGTTAATGTTAAAGAGTGAGGGATATTACATTACCAACACACCTTTCTTTTTGTGCCCATCTCCGTTTGGTTCTTGAAGGAATTTCCTCTTCAGGATCAGTTAGATAACATTTATACAAAATCCTTTCAGGAGGCTCGCTCATTTTGACTCACATGTGACCTGTTGATGAAATTAAAATTACATTGAAGAAAACATCGAGGATTGTAAAACAGAAACTGCAACATATAAAATAAATGTAGCATGTTACTGTGAAATATATGCTTACTGAGCAGTTTTCCAGGGAGTTTGCAAAATTGCAGCGTCTTCTTCCGTGAGCACACCTTAACAAAGTCCCAAAAACGTCCGTCTTTGTACGTCACAGAATTAATAAAAAAAAGGTACTTAAAACAATATGTTTTTTCTATGAAATCTATGCTCACCAGAGATTATTCAAAAAATGCGCGTGCGCGTTGCCATTGTGCTTTTTATAAATAAAGATAAAATAAAAAGTAATACGTAAAAAGTAAATATTGAAATATTCCCAAACATGTGCAATGAACGCGCAAAAAATATGTTTATTAGTTGTTGTTTCTTTCCCCCCCCCCCCCTTTTTTTGAAATATAACCGACGTCTGAGGCGCAATTTCCGAATGGCCGATATACAGACGGGAAGACACAAGCGGATAATGTTCGCGTTAATTAAGTGGTCGGAAGATGGAAAGTTCTCAATTCTGCCAACTGAACACATTCGGGATTTTGATGAGGAGGAATACTTAGACAGTTTGGAGGAAAAGGAAGTTTATTTGGTGGAGTGGAAAAGAAACTTGAACCTCTACAGCGTGTCATTAATCAGTTGAGAGAAGAGAACTCGAATCTAAAAAGAGAGAACGATAGGCTGAAAAATGAAATACTTGAAAGTACTGTACTATTGCATGTTTTATGTGTGTGTTTACACCTGTCATATACAATAACTATCAAAACCTATTCACATTTAATTTCACTTTCACAGAAATCCCACCTCTCCTTCAGGCTACAGAGCATTTACTTACCAAGGTTAGAAACAAAGCACAGTTATCCTTCATTAATAATCACTAATTACAATGTTCTACATTTCCTTGCCTTTTTAATCATTTTAAGGCCTTTTGGAGTTTTTTTGGGTTGTTTAGCAGTAATGTTTGTGCCTATTTATTTCAGCCCATGAAAATGAATGCAGATCTTCCTGATGTAAGTAAAATCAAATTAATTTTTTTGTCATTTTCATTAATTTTGTTGCTTTGTTGTTTTTGTGCAGTTTGCAATCATATAAACCTAACAAGCATCAGTCAGCAGTGTGCCTAACCTAACCAGATTCTTGCTTTATTCACATAATATGTAGTTATATGTACTTGTACATTGTACCTAGGGTTGCGGCCACTTGGCACCGCCCCATTGTTGTGACAGCCCTGATTGTACTTGTACACTGCATCGGAACAGGGAACAGTCTGCCACATTAATGTATTTTTAAATGACTTGTTTCTAATACATCAATTTTTCTCTTACAGATGTCAAAGTCTCAACCTGATGCTGCCCTCCCTCATCCTCCTAAAGTAAGTATTAGTTGTTGTGGTTTTTTACGCAGTGTCTGTGTCACGTGATATTATGTCACATGCTAAGCATAACTATTGAAATAAAAACTGTTTTATAACAGATTTTCCCAAAAACTAGCTATGTTTGTTGTCATTCAGACCAGTACTACTGGTTAGACATTGCTTAATAAGGATTGTGTTTTTCAGCACGATATCTTATTTTTCACAGGAAAAAGGGGAAAAATTTGTAGATGGAAAAATCTCCAAATGTTCTTTGTGCATTTTGTTTTCTATTTGTTAGAATATTTACTTTTTATTCAAGTTTTCTAAGGTATCTAATATTTTCATTCCTAATATCCATGATCTAAATATTTTAAGAAATAGTCGTTTGTTTGTCAATTGAAAGTGTGTAGATCTCGCATTATTTTGGTGTTATTTTATGATTATACACTTAAAGGTATTAAATGGTCTTAAAATGACAATGACATTACTTGACGCAATTGTTTATGGGGCAATATACCGACCAACAAAAAGTTGTTATCGTAACAGGCCTAAAAAACATGACTTTATGATTGATAAATACAAAAAATAAATACATTTCATTTCTCTGACATTCATCTGATATTCAGTTACAATTCACACCACAGCTACCTGCACATGCAAAGTACTATACTGTAAATTATTTTGCACAAATACCTGTACTATTACTAACACATTTACTATATTACTTTTAGCCTGTGGATTTAAATGCAGATGTCCCTAATGTAAGTTGTTATATCATGTTATTTTTATTGTTATTTATTTTATTTTACATTCAAATATCTCAAACTTCTTAGTTAAATAAGCTTGATTGCTAGTAGATAAAGAATAGGTCACCTGTAGTTCACCTAGTTGTGGGGCGATCGTGACTCAAGAGTTGGCAGTTCGTCTTGTAATCGTAAGGTTGCCGGTTTGAGCCCCGGCTCTGACAGTCTCGGTTGTTGTGTCCTTGTGCAAGACACTTCACCCGTTGCCTACTGGTGATGGTCAGAGGGGCCGGTGGTGCCAGTATCCGGCAGCCTCGCCTCTGTCAGTGCGCCCCAGGGCAGCTGTGGCTACAATGTAGCTGCCATCACCAGTGTGTGAATGGGTTGATGACTGAATGTGTAAAGCGCTTTGGGGTCCTTAGGGACTAGTAAAGCGCTGTACAAATACAGGCCATTTACCATATAATTGATATTCACAATTAATTTCTCATCTCTGATTTAATGCCTTTGTTTGTTTGCCTTTTTTTGACCATAACAAGATATTTTTGCAGGATATATATGGTGAATTTATATGCATAGATACAGTCGTAGTGCTTGACACATGCACAGAGCAGTAGATGGACTAGGAGGGAAATAATTACAATCATGATGTTGATTGCTGATGTCAGTATATATATATTTAGAGGAATGTTTTGTTTTTCACCCAAAATGAACTATATTGCTTCAGAAGAGATTTTTTTACCCCACTGGATTCTTATATATTGTTGTGTTTTTTGCTTGCTTGTTTGTTGTTTTTTTCTCCAGAACATATATGCTGTACCTATTTACTTGAATTGTATAGATATATTTACGTCATCAAAATATGTCACATGACTTACAAGGTTTAGATTGTTGTGCAACATTGTCACATTCTGATATTTATTCAGTGGTTTTATGGCAGTCAATGCTATGTGTATTTTTTTTATCTTTAAATATTCTCCTTTATAGGTGCCTAACTCTTCATGCAAAGCTTCTACGTCTGGTGATGCTAAAGTAAGTAATTTTGCTACTGCTTTGTGCCACCGAGAAATGTCAATCTTTCTTTTTAAAGAGTAAAGACTCAATCATCTAAGTTATTCTGAGTTCTTCCTTCTTTCATTTAGTTTACCAGTAATACTCTGTCTGTAACAACATTGTTAACTTCGTATGTATGTGTTTATTTATTTAAAGGGTTCCAGTGATGCCGAATATGTAAGTAATTTTGCTGAGAATTTAGGTAGGTGCATACTCAAATGTGTTTTTTAAAAACAATTTATATTGAAACACTCTTTTTATGTGATTGCAACCACAGGTGGAGATAGCACATGCTACAGGGTAAAAATTCTGAAACATCAGTGGGCTACTGCTCTTCAGGCCCAAACACCCACTTCAATGGTGCGTGTTCTTCTGATGGCCATCTTCCCACTGGAGGTTTTGATCCAAAGCAATTTAAAAGGTAAACAGCTTTGAAACTTAGTTCCAATGGTTAGCTAATAGTATTTTAAAAAGCCTACTTCTCTGTCACCAGTTTCTTTACCAAAAAGCATAATATTGTAGTTCAAATGTTTAGATGAACAAAGATCAGATTTTTGGAAATTTAACTAGTCAGACTGATAGGTTTGTAGCTTGTACCTATCCGCTGGAACGTTGAAGACAATATAATAACACTGCAAAGCAAGACACAAGCAGGCTGGTTTACTCATGCATGAGGGAAATCTGGCTGGGGCCAAGTGTCGTCCCACCACCTAGCCTCCGTCAGACTCTCAGCCAGGCTCCCCATAGCACTCCTTTTATTGTGGTTACATGAATATGCATAGGGTCATTAACATATAACATCTTACATAGGTATACATGTGAACAAAGAATACTGTGTGTGTGTGTGTGTGTGTGTGAGTTCAAGGTGTGACCCTGTGAAGACTCTGGTGCTAGCTGGTGCCAGGCGTCTAGCAGATCTATCTGAACAAAGGGCTCTTATACTTAAACAGATATACGTGTGTTTGCTATACCATATATCAGCAAGAGAAGATACGACCTCTCCTAGGAGGTGTGTGATCTATGCCAGAACACTCTGTAGAGGGAGTGAACGCCCTCCCCCTTCATGCTACACAGAGCTGTTACAGACCTCCTAGGATGAGACATTCTTTCAATCTACAAATGATTATACACTTCTAAGCATATATGGTTAAATATTTCTAAGCATAAATGACAATCAACAATACAAATCTAACATTTCCCCCTTTTTTGACCTTTATGCTTGAAAAGTTCCCAGTCATAGAATACCTCATGTCTGACAGTTTCAATGCAAACATTTTTATACTCAGCATATGTCAAATCACCCCAAATTACTGAAAAAATACACAGTTTAACAAATGCATCAGCAGTTATCCCATTCATTGATCTCATCTCATGGCAAACTGCACCCTACAAGCAAACAAAGAAATTGTTAATTTAATAGTAAGAATAAAAAAAGTAACGTTTTCAAAAACATCTCAGCTTGGTGATGCTTCCTCCGGGCGTGCAAATCATATGTCTCTCTGCAGAATGGTTTAAGCTCTGCAGGGCGTCATGAATGTCTCTTCCAGTTGTTTCCATCATTGTCCATAGGACCAGAGTCCAAATGTATGTGGGATAGACATTTAAACATACCAGTTTGTTTTGTTGTTTGTCAACATGGGTCTCAGCTATTTCCAATGTTGCAGACCTCTCAGCACTCCAGTTTTATGGCCTCTTACCAGGCCCCATCACCTGACTTCAGACCTTTGTCTTGTGAGGGGGATATTTATGACTCCTTAATTGTCCACGCTCTGCAGAAAAACCTCTCTGTGGAAAGGGTGCTGGGTTCCGTCATCTTACTGCTGTTATGATCCCAGCAGTCTTCAATGTGCCATCGTATGCACAGTATAGTGGCACAGCATTAGGTGATGTTCATAGGAAACTACTGTCATCACCTCCATAGCTGCTGGTTCCTGTGCTTTTCACAGAATCATGATGTCATCCTTAGACTCCCTCTGCGCTGTCGATGGAGCTTGGCACGCTCCCCTCATCCTTCATGTGCCCGTCTGTTGTCCACAATCTCCTCTGTTGGCCTCTGGAAACCCCCTTGGCACAGCTCTCATTCCAACGCAGTTTCATGGTCCTTGCTGTGGCTCCAAAGTCTGATCTCATGATGGGCCCCAACCAGCTCGACCTTTGACCTCAACCACTGCCTGGTCCTGTCAGCTATGCGCTTCTCACTGGGCCTCTGAAGATTTCTCAGCAGATTACTGCTGCACCTGTATTTCCTTGCTAGGAAGACAAACTATTTGGAGAGCATGTCAACAATCATCAAACCACATTCTTTAGTTCAGTGAACTTCACTTATAGGCCCTCAAGCCTCATCTGAACATGGGTGCACCACTTGCATAGGTTTAATACTTGTAAATAAATGGTTAATCACACAAATCACTGCAACAATAATAGAAAACATTGTTTTATGTTAATTCCTGGACCCCTCCTCTTGACTCATGGGTCAACTCATCAAACCTGGATCCCTGTCTTAAAGAAAAAGATTAGCTAGATCCTATCCCAGGCAACATCAGGGCATCGCCTCCCCTGGAGCAGCACCACCCTGGACCTATAATCCTGCAATAAAAATGTTAGCGTGTTTTGCATATTAAGTTTGCTTAACACCTGGCTCTCCCAGGAGCCTGCATACACACCATCATGGCCTGGAAAGCAAAATCTGGAAGTGAAATCAAACTTCATACCTGTAAACAAGTATATCATAAGAGTAACAAACATTCAGCATCAGCAAGAGAAGTGTCATGTGCAGGTTTTCTCAAATCAGTAAACTACAATTATTACCATAATTTGCCTCAAACATGGATCATCCCATGTACTCAGTTAACATTAATGTAATCAGTGACTTCTCTTAAGCAAAGTCACTCAACTCATCAATCACTATGAGCTCAATAGCCCATCTTCAACTATACCATAAACACTGCATCTCTTATTTGTTTGTCTCATGTCACTTGTCCGCTTCTGCCAAATCCTCTACATCTAGTCATAGAAAAACAAACATTAGCAATACATATTGACTGTGGTCAAATGCAGGTCGACAGGTTCCAGAGGTGCCATAAAAAAAAAAAAAAAAAGACCATAAAATCAACCATCCACTGCTGTGGAAAAATGTTATTCATATCATCAAAGTAACCGTCACATTTTCCCAAAAACACAGTGTAACAGCATCACCACTCATAACCTGTAAACATAGTTTTCCTCACACATAAACCCAGAAATCCTGTAGTAGAAAAACATTAACTAATCCTCTTATAAATCACATGATCAATCACATGATCAATCACATGATTAATCATCTGCCGTAAAAAGAAATGTAAATGTTAGCGCTGCGCAGGTGTATACACTGTATCACCGTTACCTCTGTAAGCAACACAAGGTAGGGAATAGCACCCTTGGTAAATGCACAGACACAGAAAGTGGCACTTAACAGATTATCGTCATGCAACCTCAGATGTTGCTGTCATCTTTCTGCTCCTGTAAAAGGAAACACATAAATTCATCCACCCTTTTGTCCTGTCTAGGTGGAGATTAACTTTGAGTCGTGGTCAAGTCTTGTCAGCTTTTACCAGTCAGTCAGTCAGTTTGTTTTTATTTCCATTCATTCATGCATTCATTCATTCTTTCTTTGCTGATAGTGGAACCTATCGTCGCATTTAGTTTCCACTCTCAGCAAAATGACGTCATCTCAAAAAGAAAAAGAAGAACTTTAGTTTGGATTACATCGCTGCTGAATCCTTTTTTTTTTTTAGGCTGGGACACTCATTTAATATTGTCCCAAATAAGTGGCTTTCTCCAGAGCCCATTTTAATGTGGAGAAAATTCACTTGTAACGGCTTTCTCGACAGGTCGTATAGCACTTTTAATTTCTGACGTGCAGATCCGCTTAAAGAAAAGAAATAGACAAACAAAATCAGTGTCTGTTCAAAAGATAAAAACAAAAAAATAACAAAGATTATCAAACCAAACTCTCAGTGCACTGTGAAAGTATCAAAATAAGAAGGCCTTGTTAAGTCATGACACAAACTCCTCATCAACTTCACAACAGGAGAAGAATCATCAGCTAGATTCACTCCAAACCAACCATCAGCTGCACAACACACAACATAAGCCTAATATGTCTTATTAGCTATGAGTTTAATCACCAGGTCTGTGCTCTTCACTCATTTAGGCCACACACCCATTTTATTCAGTTTTCCTTTTCCCTTCATCATAAAACATGTGACATGCTGTCATGCACTTCACAAAAGAAGTTTGTTCTGACGTATTCAGAGTTGTGTATCTAAATACAGGATTCACTCGCACATCAAAGCAGGAAACTCAGTGTTTTAGAGCCTCTACTCAACACACAACAAACTCCAACACATCTCATTCACTCGTGCTAGAATTCAGTCACCTTTCATTAATCTAAGAACGATCAACTAATTTGAATCAGCTATTAACCCACTAGGATGACAGGACAACAGAAATGCATGTTCAAAATGTTATCACTAAAAGAGAATTTCCCTCATACAGTAAATTTAGTAGTAAACTTGTGCTGCATCAATCAAGCAGGAAGCTTCTCCCAATTTACTATATTAACAACTAAATTTATTATCTGATCACTGGTTGGTCAAACCAGAATCTTTTTTCCCACAAAGGTTTAAATTGTTGTCCTGCAACCTAGAGAGTCAATTTTTTGCATTGAATAAATTCAGTATTTGATAACAAGTGTCTGCTAAATTGACACTATTTTAACACTGATGAAAGATAACAAGCTAATTTTCATTGCATGTGTGTTTCTGTTATTAGGCAGGTTTAATGCATGTCTGTGGAGCTGCATCTCCAGCAGAGCATGTTCTCTGCCTTTCCTACACATTTCTCTGCTATTTGATCATTTCTTAACTACTGTGCTATGAGTCCACTGGTTTTTGCATCACACGAGGTGACTTGGACAAGATGATAAACAGACTCACACGCTTAAGATGTTGTCTAATCTTCATAAGCTCTCTTGTGTTTGGAATTGTTAGTAGGGTTAATGCATGTTGTGCTTGTGTGTGTGATTTTGTATATGTTTCTATTTTTGCAGTGTTTCAGACCCCTTCACAATTTTCCAACTTAAGCAGTCAGTTTTCTTTTCCCCAGGTTTGCTAACCCAAATTTTGATTTCCCACGTTAAATAATTCCTATGTGTTCTCACCTAGTCTTCTCACTCTGTTGTCCTCTCACTCTGTTGTCCTCTCCCACTTCAACAGTCCAACAGCCGGCAGTTCTCCTTCAGCTTTGTCCTGTGTCCCACTGTCTCTTCTTGCCATTTTACTCCACAGGTGGCAAATGTCAAACTCCAACTGTTCAGTTCTCCTCAAACGTTTTCTTCACATGCACAGTGAAGTTTCAGCTTGTTGTAGACACAGTGCCATTCATCCGATCAGTCAGGATGATGGGTTTGCTCTTCTCTGATGCTGTTTGTCCACATTGCTGCTGCTTTGCTGGGACTCTTTGCTCAGGACTTGCTGCTGTCTCTTTATCTGCCATTTTATTGCTCTTTGGAGCTGCATTCTTCAGGGAGGAGTGAGCACTTGCTTGTGAGGTTGAGAGACACATACACATTGCGCTGTAAATAAGTCAGCCAGAAACTTGGCCTGCATGTTTCCAATGATGTTAAACTATAACTTTCTTCCGACTGCTACATGTGGAAAATTGATTCAGGTCTGCTTTTCACCTGAAAGTGACTAACTAAGACATTTCATTATTATCATCGCTGCTTAATCAACACACATCTCTCTCTCTCTGTGTTTTTGTAAACAGTCTTTTCTTAAAAGCAGAAAATAAGATTGTAGTTGTTCTTGGTTGATCAACACAAAACCTTTTTCCTATTATTATTTTTCATCTACAATATAAATTCTTTCTCTTTTTCACTCTCTTTTGTTTGTATTTTTTTTTTTTTTTTTGTAAAATAGCCGGCGACCTGCAGAATCACCTGCTCTCCACAATCAGAGGCAATTACTTTTACACAGCGCACAAAAAACTGGGATGTCAGACACATTCACACTCACTTTGTCAGCTGCATAAATAAATCATATGGCTGGAGATATGTGCCATGGTGATCCATAGGCATGATCACCAGTTTATTTAACTATTTTTCAACCCAACAAAACAAATAAACAAAAACATAATGCTGACGTTATGAACACTCTACACACAAGTCAAGATGCAGGAAAACTGCTCCCGGAAACGCCCTGTTTCCCTCTCTTTGAGCAGTCCTCAGACAGCTGATAATGTGTAGCTTGCTCATCAGCTCAGAAAAAAAAACCGCAACGCAACATCACACAGTAGTTGCATGCTCTGCCCACAGCGGCAAAGTCTTACACTTTCATATTCAATACAGCTTCTCCATCATGTACTTTTAGATGTTTCATACAGGGTTCAGCATATTAGTTGTTTTCACAGGTGTGCTCTTCAAGGCTGGTGTGTTTTCTGAAAACTTCCCTCTCATCTTTATTTAAATACTTTGTGCTGCCAGGAGCAAAGTCCAGCACAAACGTCTGTCTCCCTCCGACTCACTCTTGGTTGCTTAGAAACCCATGATAACAACAACAGTCGGTGTCACAGACCACGTGTTCTGCTCCGCACACATTCACACAACAATAACAACAACAACGACAACAACACAAAATAGGCCTATCGTCCAGCACAGTCTGGACCCCGCGGAACTTCTCAACGCCTCACAAAGTGGCGGAGAACTCACCTCTCGCTGCACAAAGTAGCAAGGAACCTCTCAACGCCCCCCAAAGTGGCGGAGAAATCACCTCTCGCTGCACAAAGTAGCAAGGAACCTCTCAACGCCCCCCAAAGTGGCGGAGAACTCACCTCTCGCTGCACAAAGTAGCGAGGAACCTGTCAACGCCCCCCAAAGTGGCGGAGAACTCACCTCTCGCTGCACAAAGTAGCGAGGAACCTCTCAACGCCCCCCAAAGTGGCGGAGAACTCACCTCTCGCTGCACAAAGTAGCGAGGAACCTCTCAACGCCCCCCAAAGTGGCGGAGACTGCACAACCACACGGTTATAGAGTCGGCCTCTTTAAACTTACTTGGCGTTGCTTAGCGTGTAATATCACCCTCGAATCCCGCCGATCGCCATTCATCGAGGAGAAAGGACAGACAGCGAATCCACAGGAACTTCCTGGCTGACGTCAGTCTTTCAGCGTGTCCCTCCTCCCCTCGGTGAATGCGATTCCAGGGATCCGGCTCTCGAAGGACCAATTAATGATAGGTTTGTAGCTTGTACCTATCCGCTGGAACGTTGAAGACAATATAATAACACTGCAAAGCAAGACACAAGCAGGCTGGTTTACTCATGCATGAGGGAAATCTGGCTGGGGCCAAGTGTCGTCCCACCACCTAGCCTCCGTCAGACTCTCAGCCAGGCTCCCCATAGCACTCCTTTTATTGTGGTTACATGAATATGCATAGGGTCATTAACATATAACATCTTACATAGGTATACATGTGAACAAAGAATACTGTGTGTGTGTGTGTGTGTGTGTGTGTGTGTGTGTGTGTGTGTGTGTGTGTGTGTGTGTGTGTGTGTGTGTGTGAGTTCAAGGTGTGACCCTGTGAAGACTCTGGTGCTAGCTGGTGCCAGGCGTCTAGCAGATCTATCTGAACAAAGGGCTCTTATACTTAAACAGATATACGTGTGTTTGCTATACCATATATCAGCAAGAGAAGATACGACCTCTCCTAGGAGGTGTGTGATCTATGCCAGAACACTCTGTAGAGGGAGTGAACGCCCTCCCCCTTCATGCTACACAGAGCTGTTACAGACCTCCTAGGATGAGACATTCTTTCAATCTACAAATGATTATACACTTCTAAGCATATATGGTTAAATATTTCTAAGCATAAATGACAATCAACAATACAAATCTAACACAGACACTCAAATGTTAATGCTTTTTATAGGAGGACACAGCAAAACAGACATAGGCGCAGAGCGAAGAACTGCCCTTGATAAAGAAACCATGACAGCCATATATAGTAAGTGAAGACTGTGTATCTAAAATTGTATACTGCACAAGTAACTCACTTTGCAACAATAAAAATTGCACAGATAGGTGATGATGCATTGAAGTGGTTGGACTCAGACAAAGAAGGTCAACAGATTGAATGCTGGAGAGTAAGGATAGATGACCAAAAGGGGTGTTAGTATTATTGTAATGTGAACTGGATAGACTTTCCATCGAGGGGAAAAAAAAAGGTAAAATTATGTGTAAAATATATCTGTATCTCTATAAACGGGAATATCTATTTGCTAAATGAAGCTAGCTAATTTAAATCATGTTTTTATTTTAACTCTGATAAAAGTACTAGAACTGTGACTTTTGTTTGTTACAGTGGCGGTAAGGAAGAGGTTCCCCAATGTATCCAGAGGGGCTTTGGGGATTGCAGTCAATTCAAAGCTGGGGGAACTCAGACTGTTGGAGAAGAAAAAAAAAGTTACATTTTAATTATGTTTTATGTTCATACACACCCACATATATATATATCTATATCTATGTATAAGTGTGTGTGTATTCCTCTGCTTGTTATTGATCAGTAAACATCTTTGAGTGATCACATCTTTATTGTGTTAGTAGCAGTCCACATCAAATTCACAAATTCACAGTATCGTTACTTATAAGTGTTTGTTGCAGTTGCATTATGTATAGCAAAATGTATATATGTGTGTGTGTGTGTGTGTGTGTGTGTGTGTGTGTGTGTGTGTGTGTATGTATGTATGTATGTATGTATGTATGTATATATATATATATATATATATGTATATATACTGGTGGTGGTGGTCAGAGGGCCCGGTGGCGCCAGTGTCCGGCAGCCTCGCCTCTGTCAGTGCGCCCCAGGGTGGCTGTGGCTACAATGTAGCTTGCCATCACCAGTGTGTGAATGGGTGGATGACTGGATGTGTAAAGCGCTTTGGGGTCCTTAGGGACTAGTAAAGCGCTATATAAATACAGGCCATTTACCATTTACCATATATATATGCCGGCTCGGACGTCGCCCAGATCAACAAGGTCCGCGTCAGGTGTTGAGGAACCAGGGCACCCTGACGAAAAGTGGGCTACTGGAACAAGAAGGCATCGGTGGGCAAGAGACGAAAACAGGGCGTTGTTGGAATGCTACTACACAAGTAACCCCGGCAGAAGGGGCTACATGAATAGGATGAGGGACCTATGGATTCTTCGATACCCAACATCCACAATGACGGTGAAACAACTAGTAGCTCAGTGTTCCAACATTCAAAAGAAGGAACTGCTCTCACAGCTAGAGATTGACGAGGTACAACACAAATGCTACGGCAAGGAGGAGTCAGGACGCCAGGTCAGGGGGGAGATATCATCACCCCCACCCGAGATTGGGTACATAGCCCCAAGTGCGATAGGAGAAGGATCATTGAGTGCGAGAGGAACTGACCTGAAAAATAGGATCATGGCCAAGCTTGAAACCTGGATCCCCCATAGCCGGTTACCAAGATTACGTGAAGTACCCTCAGAACGTCTGCTAGATGATGTTAATGCAGCACTACGGACAATACCTACAACCACGATTACCGACACTAACAAGCTGATCTACAATACGGCAGCAGTGATCAGTGAGATGCTTGGCTACAAGTTGAACAGCCACAAGGGGCAGTACCCTCCGTGGAGAAGTAGGCTAGAGGGCAAGATCAAAGTAGCACGGAGGGAGGTTAGCCAACTAACGGAGTTGCAGAAAGGTGCGACAAAGAAGGTGCGTAAGAAATACAGCAAGCTGTCCATACCTGAGGCCTTGGAAACTGCCAAGCAAAGACTCACAGCCTTGAGGGCAGACCACAGCGACCTCCCTGAACAGAGTCCAGTAACCATCACAGTGGCAGATATCCAAGAAAGGGTCCCCAGTATGAAGAGTTGGACAGCACCAGGGCCCGACATGGTTCACGCCTACTGGCTAAAGAAGCTGACTGCACTCCACGAGCGTCTGGCAGCACAAATGAACCAGCTGCTAGTTAACGAGAGACACCCGGAATGGCTAACCGAAGGTCGGATGGTCCTGATCCCCAAGGACCCCAAGAAGGGACCGGTCCCCTCCAACTACCGACCAATAACCTGCCTCAGTACTACATGGAAGCTCCTGTCAGGCATCATGTCGACTAAGATGAACAGGTACATGGGTCAATACATGAGCGGGACACAGAAAGGAATTGGCAAGAATACCAGGGGCGCAAAACACCAGCTACTGGTAGACAGAACAGTCAGCCGAGACTGCAAGACCAGACTGACCAACCTGTGAACAGCCTGGATTGATTACAAGAAGGCCTATGACTCAATGCCCCACAGCTGGATACTGGAATGCCTAGAATTGTACAAGATCAATGGGACCCTAAGAGCCTTCATCAGGAACTCAATGGGGATGTGGTGTACAACACTAGAGGCCAACTCCAAGCCCATAGCACAAGTCACCATCAAGTGCGGGATCTACCAAGGAGATGCTCTGTCCCCACTGCTGTTCTGCATAGGCCTGAACCCCCTCAGTGAGATCATTAACAAGACTGGCTACGGATACCGACTACGGAACGGAGCAGTTGTCAGCCACCTCCTGTACATGGATGACATCAAGCTGTATGCCAAGAGTGAACGAGACATCGATTCACTGATCCACACTACCAGGCTATACAGCAATGACATTGGAATGTCGTTCGGACTGGAGAAGTGTAGTCGGATGGTAACAAAGAGAGGGAAGGTAGTCAGAACTGAGGGGATTGAACTACCAGAAGGCAACATTGCAGACATAGAGGACAGTTACAAGTACTTGGGGATCCCACAGGCGAATGGGAACCATGAAGAGGCCGCTAGAAAAGCTGCAACCACCAAGTACCTGCAGAGGGTCAGGCAAGTCCTGAGGAGTCAGCTGAATGGTAAGAACAAGATCCGGGCCATCAACACGTACGCCCTGCCCGTGATCAGGTACCCTGCTGGGGTAATAGGCTGGCCAAAGGAGGAGATAGAAGCCACTGACATAAAGACAAGAAAGCTCCTTACCATGCATGGAGGGTTTCACCCCAAATCCAGCACCCTGAGGCTGTACGCTAAGCGGAAGGAAGGGGGCCGGGGACTGGTGAGTGTCAGCACCACAGTCCAGGATGAGACAACGAACATCCAAGAATACATTGGGAAGATGGCCCCAACTGACCGAGTGCTCAGTGAATACCTCAGGCAGCAGAAACCCAAGAAAGAGGAGGGAGACGAGGAACCATCATGGAAGGACAGGCCCCTGCACGGTATGTACCACCGGCAGATAGAGGAGGTGGCTGATATCCAGAAATCCTACCAGTGGCTGGACAAAGCTGGACTGAAAGACAGCACAGAAGCACTAATCATGGCAGCACAAGAACAAGCTCTGAGCACAAGATCCATAGAGGCTGGGGTCTATCACACCAGGCAAGACCCCAGGTGCAGGCTGTGTAAAGATGCCCCAGAGACAATCCAGCACATAACAGCAGGGTGCAAGATGCTAGCAGGCAAGGCATACATGGAACGCCATAACCAAGTGGCCGGCATAGTGTACAGGAACATCTGTGCCGAGTATAACCTGGAAGTCCCGAGGTCAAAATGGGAGATGCCCCCAAGGGTGGTGGAGAATGACCGAGCTAAGATCCTGTGGGACTTCCAGATACAGACAGACAAAATGGTGGTGGCTAACCAACCGGACATAGTGGTGGTAGACAAACAGAAGAAGACGGCCGTAGTGATCGATGTAGCGGTTCCGAATGACAGCAATATCAGGAAGAAGGAACACGAGAAGCTGGAGAAATACCAAGGGCTCAGAGAAGAGCTCGAGAGGATGTGGAGGGTGAAGGTAACGGTGGTCCCCGTGGTAATCGGAGCACTAGGTGCGGTGACTCCCAAGCTAGGCGAGTGGCTCCAGCAGATCCCGGGAACAACATCGGAGATCTCTGTCCAGAAGAGCGCAGTCCTGGGAACAGCTAAGATACTGCGCAGGACCCTCAAGCTCCCAGGCCTCTGGTAGAGGACCCGAGCTTGAAGGATAAACCGCCCGCAGGGGCGTGCTGGGTGTTTTTTATATTAGGGGTGCAACGATATTCGTATCGATATTGAACCGTTCGATACAGTGCTTTCGGTTCGGTACGCATATGTATCGAACAATACAACATTTGTAATTTATTTTATCAACTTTCCTTCTGACGATGCTGTCTGTGTGGAGCGCTCAGTGAATCTGCGTTCGACTACTCCGCCTAGGCTGCACTGTCGAGCGCAGATCCACTGAGTGCTCCACACAGACAGCATAGTCAGAAGGAAGAGCGCAGGGCACCTCCCCCACCCTCATTCAGATCTGGCATTTGGAATTATTTTGGTTTTCATGTGACGTATGACCCTGAAGGTAAGCGAGTCATGGACTAAAGTAAAACAGTATGTTGGATGTGCCATGCAATGCTCAATTACATGGGTGGGAACTAGTGTGTTAGCGCAGTTAGCTCGTTAACGTGTTAGCCGTCTAGCCCCATGCACGGGGCGATCGGCGGTAGCTCGTTAATGGAGATTTGCCGTGTTGTGGTGTTAAGGTCATTTCAACGAGATTAACCTGAAAGCACTAGTGGGAACACAACGAATATGACTGCACATTTACGCCGACATCATCCTAGTGCAAAGACAAAAACAACAAGCATGCTACTAACTTTAGCCGAGTCATTTAGACAGCTGTTAGCACATGATTCTCCTTATGCTGCTGAGAATATAGCCCAGAAGAAGCGGATAGTATAGCTTTTATTTTGGAAAGAGACATTTCTCTGTAATAAACTCTCTTTTCCAAAGATGAGTGATTCCTCAATCAGATACAGGGCTTGCAATATCGCTAGCCTGACGTCCTGGGGCTAGCGATTTTTTCAGTCGGGCTACCCTGCCCGTCGGGCTATTGTAGGAAGGAAAAATATATGTCAATGCTTTTGCATTCTTTCAGAAATGTAGCTGGGTAATTATGTCATTGGCATCGGTGAGCCACTGTCAATATGTGACATATTGAAATCGCGTTTGAATTTGCGCTTGTTTTTTTGCTTTCACTTTGCAATCGTGCGAACTGTGTATAGAGAGCGACAGCACTGATCTGTGAGTGATGATAATTTGCGCACCAATTCCTCTGACATCGTCTTATTAATCGTTACCTTACTATGCAAACATGACAAGTGAAATCTCCCGCAGCAAGCTTAAACATGTGAGAGGTTGATCGCGCAGAGAATCGCTGAGCTTATGTGAGTGAGTGTGTAAAAGCATTTCAGTTCTGCTGAGCCAAACAAGACAGGTCAGGGTGAAGAAGTGACAGCCAAAGAAAAGCTTACCACAAAACGGAGAAGTTATGACAAATCAGACTATAAGGCAAAAAGAAAGTGCAGCTTTATGGTTTCATGGACAAAATAATTTCTGTGGCTGCAATATGACGAGCTAAATAACCAGGGCTGCACATAAGTGGTCCGCAGGTGCGCATTCGCTGTCAAAATAAAAAACACGCACAAGGGTTAGGGTTAAATTTAAAAACTGTACTTTTGAGTTAAAATATATATTTATAATTTTAATAAATGACAAATTAAAAATGCATGAACATTTTTTTGTATCGAAAAAATATCGAACCGTGACACCAAAGTATCGAACCGAACCGAACCGTGAATTTTGTGTATCGTTGCACCCCTAATATATATATATATATATATATATATATATATATATATATATAATGTTCTTCCTCTACACCCCCCCCCAATTTTTGCTCATGTCGAGGAGCATGTCAGGCTACATTTCACTGTGTGTTATACTTGTATAACTATGCATGTGACAAATAAAGAACCTTGAACCTTGAGAGAGAGAGAGAGAGAGAGAGAGAGAGAGAGAGAGAGAGAGAGAGAGAGAGAGAGAGAGAGAGATATAGATAGATAGATAGATAGATAGATAGATAGATAGATAGATAGATAGATAGATAGATAGATAGATAGATAGATTATATTATTTATTTTTATTAATTTTTTTTATTTTACAATTTTTAAGAATGTTATGAGAATAAAGTTGTATAATGTATGTTCCTAGCTTTATTTATATGCTATGTTTGTTTTAGATATCAAATAAAGATTTTCAGTTGTTACATGTGAATGTGTTTTCTTCGACTGAAATATATGAAGGGTAAAATATATTTTTGAAAGATTTTTAATTAATTTTCAATTGTATTTTGAAATATATTTTGAAATATATTTCAAAATATACAAAAAATGGCCAAAAAATATATGTGCTATAATATATTTTGAAATATATGTATGTATGTATTTTAGCGCATATATTTTTTGGCCATTTTTGTATATTTCAAAATATATTTCAAAATATATTTTTTTACCGTATGGGCTTGCATGTGAGGAGCAGGATTTTAAAATCTGGATATAACAGGGAGAGAATGAAGGGAAGCCAGTATCACTGTAAAATCTAATTAGTTCACAGAACTCAAAAAACTATGCAAACTCGTTGCCTCAAAAAAATTGAGTAAAGTTTACTTGAGATGACTAAGTTAAGGCAACTTATTCACGTTGAGTACAGAGTAAAAACCTATTTAGTTTCCAAAACTCAAAAAAAAAAAAAAATATGCAAACTCGTTGCCTCAAAAAAAACTAAGTAAAGCTTACTTAAGATGACTGTTAGGACAACTTATTCGTTGCAAGTCCGCAGTATTAAGAATAACTTGGTATTTCTGACTGTACAATACTAATTGTTTACCTATTGACAAACATTTCAAGTTCAACTAAATGAAAAAAACAATTTGTGGTAACCTGAATATGATTTAAAATAATTAACAATACCTTTTGTAATGATGTTAAAATCAGCCCAACTTTTATTTTCAAATGCAAAAAAGTATAACAGCCAACATGCTTGACACTGTCCTCTTGAACAACAAACAATTATATCACTGTTATAATCTTACAATGAAACAAAGTCACAGATTTCATTATTGTGAAACTAAGTTTAGACCTACCACAACTTTGTTTTGTACTTACATTACTTATATAATCAAAATAAAATATTTATTGTTCTGTCACAAGTGCAGTCTCTAATTTAAACAACACATTTGTTTTTCATTCCAACACAGGAGCTTGAATGTTGTAATATTTTAAGGATGGCTTCTTTTCAGTCCAGGCATTACTGCCTGAATGACTACCATGGACTTAGATGATCCAAATGTAAGTGCAGAAGAAAGTCTTTAACTTCCCTTAAGTACAGTGGCAGTGGATGTGGGTTGGAGATACAATGAACTTGAACCTGCAGGCAACCATCTTCACTGACCATACCATCAGTGACGGAGGACTCATCTCTCCTGGTGTCCTGCAAGCAAACAATCATATTTTTTGGAAAACAAACTTAATTGCTTTCTTAAAACATTTTTTTCTGCATTTGGTATAGAACAGACTCCACAAAACACATGTTGCTGTTAGAAAACTTGCAGACTTCACTATATACAGTGTAGCCCCTCAAAACTAAGTTTGGGGGATGTGATCTTTCAAGAAATGCTGACCAAACTGTTGTTGTTTGTTTACTTACACAGCATGTCTTGTAGAATTAACTGGAGTCAACAGCAACAGCATAGTGCAGTCATATCTCAAGTCTAATAACAGAAGACAGGAAAAGATCAGTAAAGAAACAACTTCCCCAAACCAAAGCACAAATAAACAATAAGTAAAACAGGCTGATCTAAAGTATGATTAAAGTTCAGCCTGATTAATATAAATGTTACTGACAGTTGCTAATATGTTTCGAAACCAAAATACTTACCACTGAGTTGATGTTTTTCTGTCCAACAGCAGGAGTGCTGGTCCTGAGCCTCAAAGACAGTAAGAAGCAAGCAGAGGAAGAACAAACAGAATTTTTTTAGAAGCTGATTTGATCCTTAATGGCTGTGCAATCATTATAACTTACAACACAGAAGGTCAAATGTAGACCCCATACAACCAAATTAGACTAACACATTAAAAACACCATCTACTACTGTGTCTGAATGTGTGGTATTGGCACTGTCAGTTTAGGCCTAAAGAGATATGTGCTTAAAAAAAGACCACCTAATTTAAATATAATCATTACATAATCATTACATACTTGTAAAGCACTATACAAATACAGGCCATTTACCATTTAAAAGTTAACTTCCAATATATAAAGTTTCTAATAAGCAAAATGACCAGATCTAACATATGGCAGGGCTTATATGTAACATAATGTTTCTTATGATGCCATTCTTTAGAAGGACAAGCTATATTACTTTATTATCAATTATAAAGCCAACCTAGACTTTAACCATTTAACAGGCCACTAATCTGGATTATAGCTTTCACAACAAAACTTGTTTTTAAACACATTTTTTAACAAAACAAGTACTATTGTTATTATTAGTATTTAAAATGTAATTAAACAGAGAAGTCGGTTAAATATAAAAGCAGTTTGCTTATGTTGCAAAGAAAGGCTAGATTTGACATTAATAGATGCCACAGGTGTTCAAAAGCTGCAAAAAAGAATTAAAAAATAGACTTCTCCGAAAACATCTGAGCATTTTTGCAAATATGTGATGTCTTGCTAAATCGAGCAGATAGTTGAACTTTACACAGCTACATTCTCGCATCAAAATATCTTAAAAGTTTATTTTGTGACCCAGAAAAAGTAATATTTAAAAGTTTTTAAGCCGCGCTCCTCCGCCATCCGGTTGTTCAGTCTGACGTCACTAGTCGTGTCTGGACCTAAACTCCGCTGCAGGTTGTAACGCCGGGTTGCGTTTAGTGGTTGAGAGGAGGCGGCAAAACACTTAGCAGGGTAGCCAAAAGAATACACACTCACGCTGGCGTTGGGAATTCCACAGTGTGTTCTTTAATATACCTTCTCTTCATCAACCATATAAGCCCGGTTGAACGGCTGCAGCTTAACAAACATAGCGCACAGTGTTCGTACAACCCATAACATTGCAAACAAAGGTGTCTGGAGAGGTAAAACATAAAATCCGTCCCTCCTCATGTACTAGCGTGCAAGCACATGTCCACACAATCACAGAGAGAGAGAAAGACCAGTGGCACAAACTGATGACCCCATCAACCCTCGACTTGGGTGTCTTAAAGGGACACCACACCATTGTGACTGTTACATATTCCCCCCGGGTTAAACAAAGGCTGTCCTCAGCCGGACCCAGGTGACCCTCCTCCCGCTACCCCCTTTCACTACACATAGCTACTTTAGGTAGTACGCAGGTCGTGGAGGAATTGTTACACACCTGTACAGCAGTGGTACAGTCCAGACTTAACCAGCCTCCATACATGGTCAGCAGGATAAGAAGTTAAAACCAAAACAGGGAAATGTACAGTGCAATATTGACAAACTGGCATACATGACAGTGTCCCACATGGTGAATGTCCAGTTGAATAAATGTTAAAGAAAGAAAATAAACTCAGGATAGCCAGGACAATTGCAGAATGAAATTCCCTTTTTCTTTCATTGTGTTCCTTCTTATTCCTCAAAAACAGCAACAGTAAGCATAATATGTGAAAACAGTACCAGAAAGTACTGTAGAAAACTTAAACAGCAGTCATGTCACAACAGTAACCAATACGAAATACATAAGAAAAAATACAAATTCAGGAACTATGGCAAAGCTACATCGAACCCACGCCCAGGAAACGCAGGTCGACGCACATCCAATGGAGCCACGACGAAGAGGCCAAACAGAGAACGGCACCACAGTCCACAAACAGCGCTGGAGCGGCTCCAGTCGTTGCCACGGAAATGCACCGCCGCGACCCTTGGATCCTCCCGACGTTCGCGTCCAGGCCAGCCTGGTCCGTTCCCGCGAAACACGGCAGACATCCACTTTGCCGCGTCGTACCTTTTTATGTACCAATCATCAACTGCTCGAAGATACTGCACACTGAGGTCCAAGAGAAGATGTTCAGGCGCCATTTTGTAACGTCGGGTTGCGTTTAGTGGTTGAGAGGAGGCGGCAAAACACTTAGCAGGGTAGCCAAAAGAATACACACTCACGCTGGCGTTGGGAATTCCACAGTGTGTTCTTTAATATACCTTCTCTTCATCAACCATATAAGCCCGGTTGAACGGCTGCAGCTTAACAAACATAGCGCACAGTGTTCGTACAACCCATAACATTGCAAACAAAGGTGTCTGGAGAGGTAAAACATAAAATCCGTCCCTCCTCATGTACTAGCGTGCAAGCACATGTCCACACAATCACAGAGAGAGAGAGAGACCAGTGGCACAAACTGATGACCCCATCAACCCTCGACTTGGGTGTCTTAAAGGGACACCACACCATTGTGACTGTTACAAGGTCCATATATCAAACGATCACTATGGCATTACTGAGAGTTGAAAAACTGTCTAAAGTCTTTCACCTTTAATAAAATGATCAGCGTTCTGCTCTACCAGGTGTAACAATTGAGTTTAACATCCAGGCATCCATAAAAATGGAATTTATGATATTTAACGGAGTTAGAAGTTAGCAGGAAGTTAGCTCGCTAGCTTCTATCTAAATACAATATAGCATGTCCTGACTGCGGGGTTTTGGAAACAAATTCAAACGTACAGCTCTGTCATCACTTCCAGCATAAATGAAGACAGGAAACTAAACAGCAGTGACGTTTGTAGAGTTACTGAAGTTGGGCTAGCTGGTATATAATGATGTGCTACGTGACCGCTAGCGACACAGCTATGTTAGCATAATATAAACAAGCTAACTTTTTTTCCACTCGATAAAAGTTAATGTGAGTGTTCTCGATGGTCAGGAACAAATGTAATCGCATGGCAGGATGCTGTAAAAGGACCAAACTTCAGCCAGGAGAACAACTGACATAATCCATCCATAATACGAGGTTAGTCATTCATATACTGCTGCATGGGCTGGGCTGTAGTTACATCCTAAGGTTTTAAAAACTGAGCTTAAATAAATGATTAGTGGTAATAAAAGCCGAGGGAGGTCAACAGTGATCACTGACTGTTTTAGGAGCTTTTTGAGATTAAATAGAAGAAAATACATAACATTAAACATGTTAACAACACAAAAGCCATATTAAACACAGACTACTTTAGGCCTGGAAGTAGGATTCGTCACGTCATCACTTAACAATCGGATTGCCGCGTTTGAGTTTTGGACAATTGCATTCTGGGATATTTAGCTGTACCAAGTCGCTGCAAGTCCACACAAGTCACCACCGATACATGTTCGATAAAACAGGAGGAGCTTTTCGTTTTCTCAGCTTCATGTGTACTTTGAATTGGAACAGTACTTGGTCTCCGACATATCACATGTCCACGAGACCACAAGTACGCATACACAGGCTCCAACTGCGGCTGACAAATGTGATCCTCCCTTTCCCCAGATTACCCTTTTTGGGTCACAAAATAAACTTTTAAGATATTTTCAGGTGAGAATGTAGCTGTGTAATGCTCAAATACCTACTTAATTTATCAAAATATCACATATTTGCAAAAGTGCTTGGACGTTTTCGGAGAGCTCTGTTATCCACCAACACCATAGCTGACCGGGAGGTCAAGGCTCGATAGAGCTGGCGAGCACAGCTAACTGCTGGCATATCGTTTTCAACCCCCTGCGGTCTTTTGATACTCAGGTTAAACATGATATATATAGTTAGTTAGTTCTCTTATCCTCTTATCTCACGTTTTATTTCAAACAATCAACAGAAAATTTCACAGACATATTTTTATATAAGGTTTTTAAGGCTATGGTGTTAATTTTTAAGTAACATGAGCCCAGCGGCAGCAGCAATGCTAACTAGCTAGCAAGATTATAAACATGGTGCTACACTAAGAGAAGCCACAAAATAAGTTTGAATAAGAGTAAACATTTACTCACCAAGTCAGTGTATCAGGTAAAGATCCACAGCAGTGACAACAATAATATCTTGAGCTGAAGCTTCTCCAGGTTTGCTCAACATATTCCAGAAAAAAATGCTGGCACCATGAACATACGGACTGATCCATGATAGGGAGGAGGACGGTTTTCAAACCACATCGTTTCATCCTTCCGCATTGAGAAGCAAAACTTCCAGCTTACTTAGTTTTTCTAAGTTAAGACAACTCAAATAAATTGAGTTGATCAGTGTTTTTGCATAAAAAGTACTGGTAACTTACTTAAATTGTTACCAGTACTGGTAACTTACTTACTTGAGTTCTAATAACAAATTGATAAAAATTGAGTTCAGCATACTTAATATTTTTAATTAAACACAATATTAGATTTTACAGTATAAAACAGAAATATGCTCTCTCTTTCTAGTCCCTGTCAGTACTCTCGTTGCAGCATTTTGGATTAACTGAAGACTTTTCAGGGGTTTTTCAGGACGACGAAGATGATGACGATGAGGATGATAATGACGTTCTTTCTGAGAGGTCCTGTGCTTGGTGTTGCAGTGATTACATTATTAAAGGCACTGTCTTCATAAGCAGCACAGGCCTGAGGTAAAATCACCCTTCCTCAGATGCTGCTGACCGGTTAGCCAACAGTCAGCCAGAGCAGATGGAGCCATCTAGTGTTCATGTGAAGAACTCCTGCTGATAAGGAGCTCCTGCATGGCCGTTCATATACACCTAATTGTAGCTGCCCACTTGGAATTACCACTCGTGACGCAGAGAGCTTCGACTGATGCAACTTTATTCTCTCCTCTTTAAACCACCGACAATATGGCACCATGAAAACGATAAAGATGCACAAACAAATACCATTAAACATTCAAGTAGAAAGTGTAGAAATGTTCACATTTTACTATAGAAAATTATTTTGATTAACCCAAATAGTGACATTGACATAAATCAATAGTTTTTAAACTATTTATGTTACAGCATTTAATAAAATTAATTAACAACAACCTTTCTGTCTCTTAAATACATAAACAATCATTTGCAATCATTAACCAACCTCTTTCTGCTTCCAAGGGTGCTAATCATGCTGAACCAGCTAGCAACCTCCTCCATGCGCATCTCTTAGCCAGTCTTTCCACACCGCAAACAAATGACATGCATACACAATAAAAAACGAATTCAACCACATTGAGTAAACTTTCAAAGTTATAGCATGTGACAGAAAAATAAAATACATAGTTTTGCATGAGTATTTTCAAAAAACAAATGCTTTTACTCACTCTGAAGCAACGTGTTTGCGTCGCCTCACCGCGAACAAAACAGGAAGTCTGACGCAATAAAAGAGGAAGTGCTGAGGTACTCTTCAAAATAAAGCACAAAGTAAAGTGGCTTTGCCGGCATTTACACTAATAATTAACAGATAAACAACCGAATGACAGAAAAGTCACTGTTTTTTCACGTCTGTGTTGGAAATGTCAGTTTTTTTATGTGTCCACAGTAAAAACATTAAAAATGAAAAGATTAAAAAACAGATTTAAAAAAGAAACTTTCAATTTTCTGACTGCAGGACAGTTGGAGCAATGAGCTGCTCTACACCAGTGTATACAAAAACTGCATTTGTTCCTTGTACTAGTTAAACTAGCGTACTGCGACAGACTATCACTTAGCCGTCCCACTTCAAATTAAATTCAACTAAAGTAGTTCTAGTAAAAGTACTTTACTAGAGACTTTAACATAGAGACTTTAACATAGTGCTCACAATGATACTGACTTCTTCCTCTGAAAACAACATAAGAGTATTTCAACATACATCTGAGTACTTACAGTTTTTTCTGATTGCTTAAGCACATTTTTTGTAACTATTGGCTAATTTTGCATAACTCTATACACAAATAAAAAAACCTGTCACCCAATTATCAAAACATTTTGGTTCTCTTGCAAAAGCAAACACAGCTAGATTAACCCTTCACACCTTTGTAAAAATGGTGTTTTCGTATCAAACAGTACACACAAGCCATCATCTACCAAGCACACAATGCGCCAACTGCACACTGATGGTATGAATACAAAACACATCTGGCTTTTGCTTTCTCTGTGTACAGATGTCAATTTGAGGTCACACCTTTGTCATAGTGTCATGTAAACATACAAGGATCCAAACTTCAAGTATTGGTGTTTATTCACACTCATCAAAACCAAGACAAAGTCAGAACACAAAATAGGAATTCCACAAATAAAAGGGAAAAAAAAGACAATCGGCCTACATCATGTCGTCTTTCTGGGTCCGGCCACAAAATTTCGTCCACATTGCATGCGATATCCTCCAGTCCAAGGCACCGGGGAAAATATCTCCTTGAATGCCGTATCCAGGCCTGACATGATGCCTGGTCAATATCTCCACATGCCTCCTCCATTGCCTGTAAAAGGGCTACCTGTTGATGAGGATGATGGTCATACACTTTCCAGCGCCAGGCAGAGAAGAACTCCTCGATGGGATTCAAGAATGGAGAGTATGGAGGGAGGTTGAGTGCCATGAAGGATGGATGGTCTGTAAACCAGTTGCGGACCAAAGCAGCCCTATGGAAACTAACATTGTATATGACATCATATGATGACATATCGGGTCTGCTCTGGTCTCTGAACAGTGAGCATGTCATGCAAGGTGTCCAGGAATGCAATAATGTGTGCAGTGTTGTATGGGCCTATGGTTGCATGATGGTGAACAACACCATTTTGGCTTATAGCTGCACACATGGTTATGTTACCACCACGTTGTCCTGTGACATTGATGATGGCACGGTGTCCAATAATGTTCCTGCCACGTCTCCTGGTTTTACTGAGGTTAAAACCGGCCTCATCTACAAAAAGTAGCTCATGTCCCATTGCATCTGCTTCTAGTTCCATCACTCTCTGGACAAGACAAAACAAATGCAACACATCAGGCCCATGCACAGCACTACAGTATGCACTTCCAAATTCAGAACCAATGACACTAGCTTACCTGCACATAGTCATATCGCAGTTGCTTTACACGTTCTGTGTTTCTCTCGAAAGGAACTCTGTAAATTTGCTTCATTCTTATTCTGTGGCGCGCAAGTACACGACTTAGTGTAGAAATGCTTGCACTGTGTATATTTTGAAAGATGGTGTCATCATCCATTATGCTGTATTTCACGCAGTCTTATTGCATTACAGTTTTTTCTGATTGCTTAAGCACATTTTTTGTAACTATTGGCTAATTTTGCAAAACTCTTCACACAAATAAGAAAACCTGTCACCCAATAATCAAAACATTGTAGTTCTCTTGCAAAAGTGAACACAGCTAGATTAACTCTTCACACCTTCGTAAAAATGGTGTTTCCGTATCAAACAGTACACACAAGCCATCATCTACTAAGCACACAATGCGCCAACTGCACACTGATGGTATGAATACAAAACACATCTGGCTTTGGCTTTCTCTGTGCACAAGGTAGGCTATGTCAGTTTGAGCTCATACTTCTGTCATAGATCCATAAGCATAGAGGGATCCAAACTTCAAGTACTGGTGTTTATTCAAACACATCAAAACAAACACAAGTGTTTATTTCCAAGTATAGGATTATTTGCAATCGCCATAATGACTATATGGGTTACTTGGTCTGCAGTGAACATGCTTCCTCTGCCCCCAGCATCTGGTCATCTAGCAATTCTGTAAAGTAACAATTTCAGTATTTTTACATCAATGGTATTGGTGTGTTTCTCATTGGCATATGGCAGTGCTACAAATCTTTGTGCGAAGTGACTGTACTAACCGATTCTCATTTCAAGATGTCCTTATGGTACTTGCTACAGTGTAGCGGCTCGAGTTAGGCTGGACCCGTTGGCCAGCTACCCTCAGGGTCATTCCACGGTTGATTACATGGTCCACTATTGTAGCTCTGATGTCATCAGCAATTCTATTTCTTACTCTTCCTACCCTTCCTCTCCCCCCTCCTCATCTTCCTCTCCCCCCTCCTCGTCTTCCTCTTGCTCCTCCTTGTCCTTGTCGTCCTCTTCATCCTACTTCTTCACCTCCACGTCCTCTTCCTCGGCCTCCTCTACTTCTCACTCTTTCTGCTCCCTCCATTGTACTCCGCACACACAGCTTACCTGTATTATAGTGCTTAGGCTGATTGCAAAGTGAACTAATAATCTAAAAAAGTTTTCACATGTGAAAGTGTGCCAGACAGTTGGCAAATTAGTGTTAATGATAGCCATACATGTGTATACTTTTGCTAGGAGTGTGTTGGAAATTTGGTAATTGAGTGTTGTGCAGTGAATTGTGCCTACAGTTTTGCAAAGTGTGTGTTACAAAATTGCAAACTGAGTGCAAAGCAGTTTTTGTGCTTTTAGTTTTGCAAACTCAGTGAGTGGTTTTGCTATAAGTCTGAATAGTTTTAGAGATTGTGCTACAGGAATCACAGTTAGGGTTTAAGCATTCAGAAAAAACTGTAAATGAGCAGAACTGACTGAAGTTCACACCAGTCCGCCATCCTCCGTGACTTTTGACCTAGCACGCTGTTGCTAGCTGTAGCAGCCCTCCGATGGTAAACAACAAGCCAATAGGTGCAAACGTCCAGCCCACTTACATTGATTGACAGACAAAGTCATTCTGCTGAAAAGTCGCATTATGAAATAAATAGGCCATTGGGAAAAACGGGATTTTGAAATAAAGACTGACATTGAAAATGGGTCATTTTGGAATAAAAACGTCTGGAAATAAATAAAATGCCTCAGGAATAATCTCTATTATTGTGAAAAATAATGACCATGAAATAATATTTCACAATAATAAGTAAATTTATATAGTAGAATGCAATATATTTCACAATAATGAGCATTTTTTTCAAAATGTGTTTCATTATTTCACAATATCATTCTCACATTACATATCTGTGTCTTATTTATTCACATAGTTATTTATTTCATCATTGTAGCGACTTCCACAGTCGCTAGAGGCCGGGGATGGAGCCTGCCTATTTGCCTGACACGCTGTCAACTTTACGCAATAATACGAGAGGTGGAATTGTTTGCTTGTTTATTAAAATGCTTTGAGAGTTTACAATGTCATCGGCTCCTGATTCAGACTCTTACAACGTCACAGGCTCTAATATAACGAAGCAAAACATGTTGTGCAGCGGTCAACAAAAACTACAGCTACCCAGCCCTCCTCTCTGTCAAAATCAAAACCAGTGAATGACAGACTGACAACGCCCATTTATGTCACCGCTAGCACCCACGTGACTCCCATAACAACCAAACAAATAAAAACCCAGTGATCATCAAAATTCAATACATTCAATTATGGCTCCTACACACCAGCCCCTAATTATTAGGATCCCTTCTAATAATTACCCATAATTAACCAAGTAGGAGACATAAAACATGCAGAGAAAAGTCAAGCATTTACTGTATTTCAATATTACCCGCAGGAATCCTATAGGTAATCTTAAAGTCTATCTTTAAAGAAAAAAAATGAGAGACATTTTATGTCCAAATACAATCAATGTCTGATAATTGGACCCAGAAGTCTTTAACTGTGATCTTCCTCCAGCAGTAGACACAGTTTGGTAATAGGCCGATCCAGGCAACTAGTCTGAGTTTTAATCCGAACTTGACGAACGAATCCTCTTCGGTCAGGAAAAGTCTTTATCACACGTCCCATTGGCCAAGAGTTTTGAGGTGCCGAACTGTCCATGATGAGAACCAGATCTCCCACGATGAGGTTCCTTTTTACTCCAATCCATCGCTGACGTTCCTGTTGCTGTAGTAGGTATTCCTTCACCCATCTTTTCCAAAACAAGTCAGACATGTATTGGACATGTTTCCATCTTCTGTGTGTGTACATATCAGTGGAATGGAATACTCCTGGTGGTAATATCGGTGAGGTCTTCAACAGAAGAAGATGATTAGGGGTCAAAGCTTCCAGGTCGTTAGGATCCATTGAGGCTTTGGTAATTGGGCGGCTGTTAATGATGGCTTCAACCTCACAAAGTACAGTATGAAGACCTTCTTCATCCAGGTTTTGTACTTTCATTATGAAATTAAGTACTTTGCGAACCAGTCTTATCAGTCGCTCCCAGGTTCCTCCGTGATGTGAACCTCCAGGTGGATTAAAGGTCCATTTAACTCCCTTTTGCAGAAAGACGTCATTGATTTTTACCTGGTTCCAATGTTCAATGGCAGTTCTAAGTTCACGTTCAGCACCTACATGTCACAGGTCTCTGACCCAGCACTCTGAACTCATTTTTGTATTTGTCTCATTTTAGATATTTGATTAGTTTGCGTCATTTCCTATTTATCTTTAGTTTAGGCAGTTATTGTATCTTGTATCGTTCATCACTTGTTAGGTCTGTTAAGTTTGTTGTCATGTCTAGTTTCAGTGTTTCCTGTTTTATTTTGGAAGGAGTCGTGTGTTCTTGGTTCTTTGTATTTAGCTTCACTGCTCCTGTCATTAGGTTCATGTTAGTCAGCTGTTTCCTCATGTGTCTCCACTTCCCCTGATCACCTCATGTGTGTATTTAAGTCCTCTGTTTTTTGCATGTCATTTGTCGGGTCGTCAGTTATTTCACCATAGTCATAGTTATAGTCATAGATTTTCTTGGTATTTGTTTCTTAGTGTTTTTTCGTTTGCTTAGGGTTCCTGGTTAACCCCTGTAATCACCTAAATAAAGGATCACTTTTCTGTTTAAACTTACAACTCCTCATCTGCTTTTGGGTCCTGTTTCCATTACACACCGGCGCACCCCGCTGTGACAGAACGACCCGACCAGTATGGACCCAGCGGACATCTGTGAGGATTTTTGGGAGTTCAACACTCAGGTGACCGTTCTCCGCGGACAGTGGATTTGCTACTCCGCGTGCAGACAGGAGAATGAGAAGGAGTCAATCAGAGTTCAGCTAAAACAGATTTTGTCTGCATATCCTGCTTACGCGGCAGGATTGTCGGAGGATGTGCAGGATTTTGTTCGCACCGTTTTGCCACCGCAGCAGCATCAAAACCGCGAACAGGAATCACTGCCGCTGCCTTGCGAGCCTGAGACGGTTCGTGTCAGTTCGCTGAGACTCGCCGCAGCGTCACCACCTCTCAGCTCATCAGTTTCCACACCCTCGTCACAGTCTTGCCACACTCTTGCCACAGTCCAGCGCGAGGAAGCGCTGGACGCCATAGATTTGGACTACGACGAACGTCAGTCAATATTCAGCGCTCTATTGGAGGAGGAGCTCCGGTGGAAGCCATGGTTCATTCCAGAGCACGAGCACTCTTTCCGGGGAACTCGACTGGCTCTCGGGGGTCCCCGGAGTTACCAGGGACTTCCACCCATTGCTCCGCCGTCTTCCACTCTCAAGAAAAAGCGGCGTGCGCACCACCGACGCTCCGCACCACAAACGAAAGTGAGTGACTATATTTTGGCTCCTCATGTTTTTTCTCAGGAGAATATTAAAACTAACACTGACTTACCAGTTCATTAGCCCAGCTATAAAGAGACTGTTTATGATTTTCACGTTGCTAAGACTGAGAATATTTCGGCCGAGTCTTCCACGGACCATCCTATCCCTTTGCAAACTTCCCGCTTCTCTGTGCATTGATCATGCCACGAACTATGCGTCCAAGAAGCCTAATTATGAGACTGTTTGCACTGGAAATGCTAGCCATCAGGCTCAGCTAAGCTGCTGTGGGACTGTAATCCAGGCCGGGTTGGAGCCAGGGGCGGAGGTGCAGTTTGTGCAGCCTTTTCCAGTGTCAGCTGGAGGGCCCGAGGAGCCCGTCCAGCCTCACTGGACTCTGCTGGGGGTTCGGGAGAACCCAGCCAGCCTCATGTTTCGTCTGCTGGGGTTCGGGAGAACCCAGCCAGCCTCATGTGTCTCCACTTCCCCTGATCACCTCATGTGTGTATTTCAGTCCTCTGTTTTTTTTGCATGTCATTTGTCGGGTCGTCTGTTATTTCACCATAGTCATAGTTATAGTCATAGTCATAGATTTTCTTGGTATTTGTTTCTTAGTGTTTTTTCGTTTGCTTAGGGTTCCTGGTTAACCCCTGTAATCACCTAAATAAAGGATCACTTTTCTGTTTAAACTTACAACTCCTCGTCCTCATCTGCTTTTGGGTCCTGTTTCTATTACACACCGGCGCACCCCGCCGTGACACTACAAAATTGGTTCCGTTGTCAGAACGCAGTTCTCGAACCTGACCTCTTCTTGCATTGAAACGTCTGAACGCATTAATGAAAGAGTCAGTATCCAGTGATGGAGCAACCTCAATGTGAACAGCACGGATAGCAAGGCAGGTGAACATAACACCGTATCTCTTCACCACGCTCCTCCTACTTTTTACACTGAAGGGTCCGAAGTAATCCACTCCCATCCGCGTGAATGGAGGTTCATCTGGAATGATTCTTTCATTGGGCAAATCCGCCATCTGTTGATTCACTGGTGGAGCATTAAGACGTCGACAGATGACACATTTAGATAACACTTTTCTTATTGCTGTACTAGCTCCAATCAACCAGTACTTTTCTCTTAGCTTAGACAGCATGTGGTTACGACCACCATGTCCAACTTCCTGATGTATGTGTCTAAGCAAGAGCTCGGAAATGTGTTGATCCTTTGCTAGTATTATGGGATGTTTCACCTCAACTGGCATCGATGATCTACTGAGTCTCCCACCCACTCTGAGAATTCCATCTTGCAGCTGTGGGCAGAGTCTTCTTAGAGGACTTGATTTTATAATGGGTTGTCCCTTCTCCAGACTCACAAGCTCCAAGGAAAATCTCCTCCTCTGACAGAACTTGATAATGACAACCTCAGCTTTGTCCAGATCTTCCACTGTAAGATTCTTAATCACAGATGTCCTCTTAAAGTTCCTCAGCTTTTCTTCCACAAATGATTTCTGTTGCTCTTTGGTGACCTCTGACTGTGGTAAGCTTGAACACAATTCTCTCCTTTTCTTCACAAAGGACAGAAGCAAGTCCTTAAATTTTAACAGCCATGCCACTGACTTCTTAAGACGTGTCCAGGTGGAAAAATGTTTAAACAAGCGAGTAACAGAATTTTCTCCAGCTTGCTCAACACTCTCTGTGGCAACTGTTTTTACCTCAGGATCATCAGATGCAAGCAGACTGATGTCATCTGGGTAGACAGGCCATTCACTTCTAGATTGTAGAAGATACTGAGGCCCAGACAACCATTTTGTATTCTTCATAAAAACATCGACTTTCACTCCTCTTGAGGCCATATCTGCTGGATTACTGGCAGTGTCCACATATCTCCATTGCGAGGAAGATGAAACTCCTAAGATTTGTGAAACTTGTTTGGCCACAAAAACCTTGAATCTTGAAGTCTCACTCCTGATGTATTTAAGAACAGAAGCACTGTCTGTCCAAAACACAGAATCCAGAAGTTCCATCTGCAGCTCTTTCCTCCAGAGTACATCCAATCGACTGCCCATGGTTGCTGCAATGAGCTCCATCCTCGGGATGGTAAAGGATTTAAGAGGAGCAACACGAGCCTTTCCCATAACAAACGCACAGTGTCGTTCTGAACAGATGTTTTCAATCAGCAGACAGGTCACTGTTCCATATCCATCCTCACTGGCATCAGAGAAATGGTGCAACTGAGCACTCGTGATTTCTCCAAATCCATCAGGTTTCAGACAACGACTCACTTCAAACTTGCTCAATAGCTGGAGCTGCTGGAGCCATGTTAACCATCTTTTGGAAAACAGCTCTGGTACGTTATCGTCCCAACCGATTCCTTCCTGGCATAGATCTCTTAGGATTTTCTTAGCAGTTAAGACCACAGGACTTAGCATTCCAAGAGGATCATAGATAGAACTGACAATTGAAAGGATTCCTCTTCTGGTGAGCGGTCTGTCCTTGAGCACAATCTTGAACTTAAAAGAGTCTGATTTTATGCACCACTCCACGCCCAAAACTCGCTCGATCATTGAGGAATCCAATTCCATGTTCAACTCTTTCATTCCTGTGGCTCTGTGACTTTCAGGAATTGATTCCAGCACTCCAGGCTTGTTGGTGATCCACTTTTTGAGCAGAAATCCTCCTTTGGCACACAAAGAAACCAACTCGTGGTACATTAACACTGCTTCCTCATCAGTTTCAACGGACACAAGACAATCGTCCACATAAACAATGCAACAACTTCTTCACAGCTTCCTCACTGTAGAGATGTCCAAAGTCATCCGCACACTTTCTGAGTGCAAAGTTGGCGCAACTTGGCAACAAGTTGCCCCGAAGAGATGTACATCCATCCTGTATTCAGATGTTGGTTGTTTTAGATCACCTTTAGGCCACCAGAGAAATCTCAATAGATCTTTATCTTCAGCTGGAACCATGACTTGATGGAACATGGATTCAATATCTCCCATAATTACAACTGGCTCCTTCCTGAATCTTGTGATCACTCCTATTAAAGAGCTTGTAAGATCAGGTCCTTGTAAGAGTTGGGAGTTTAAAGATGTTCCATGATAACTCACTCCACAGTCAAACACAACTCCGAGTTTCTTCTTGGTCTGATGGTAAACACCATGGTGTGGTATATACCACAGCTTGCCATCATTGCGATTGATCTCCTCTTCCGGGACCTTTTCAGCATATCCTTTAGCCAGAAGCTCATTCATGAAGACTTTGTACTCAGTATGAAACACTGTGTCTCTCTCAAATCTCTTTTTTAGAAAGCGCAGACGTTGTTGAACAACTTTCTTATTGTTTGGCATACTGATACTGGCATTCCGAAAAGGTAATGCTATCTGGATATGACCACCCACATATTTGGCAGAGTTAGTCACTATTTCCAGAAATCTCTGATCCTCTCTTGACAATCCAACCTGCTCATCAACTTTGCTCTCAGGAAAGTCATTCTTGAACTGTTGCTGCCAAAGATCCTCCAGCGTGACAACAGAAATTCTGTTGACTGTAACTTGTGGATGCTTCTGATCACCTGTAGCTTCACAGTTTCCTGAAAGTGGTCCATTGATGGTCCAGCCAAGCCTTGTCCTTACGGCATACGGTCCTCCATTAACACTACACACCACTTCCAGAGGTTCCAAGGCTTTGGGAATGTTTGTTCCAATCAGAAGTTCGATTCCTGCATTTATTTGAGGCAAGGTTATGCGTTTTAAATGTGCCCATCCTTCAATATCTCCTGGTGTTGTAATATTTCCTTTATGTACAGGCATGGACTCCTGTGTGTACACTTTTGGCAGTTCCAGAAATTCGTCACCACAAAGAGCGGCAACCTCCAGTCCTGATAAAGTGTTGCTGCTCACAATTCTTTCCTGGCTCATGGTTCTGAGGAGGATGTTTCCTTTCCTTCCCTCAAGGTGAAGTCTGCGCATCAGACTCTCAGTGCAGAAAACTGCTGTGCTCCCTTGGTCCAAAAAAGCATATGTTGTAATAATGTTGCTTCCTTTCTTTGACTTTACTTGGACAGGCACAATGGGCAGTTTACAGTCCTGATCTCCAGCCCCTGTAAGACCACTCGACACCAGTGTGCTCACATGCGGCTGCATGTTCCTGCCGGTCTTTTCAGAAGGTGAACTTTCTTTGTGCAGGATGGTGGGATGTTTTCGGCTGCATTTGGAACAGGAAATCCTTTTACGGCAATCTTTACTGATGTGTCCTATACACAAGCAGCCAATACAGATGCCATTTTCCTTTAAGAAGGTTATCTTCTTCTCATGAGCCATTTTTCCCAACTGTGCACAGACATCCAACATGTGTCTTCCTCCACAACAAATACAGACGTTCCTTCCAACCTGATTATTTTTGATTTCCATTTCCGCAGGCTTAGGTGTTCTCTCCACAACTTGCATAGTGGTGGCAAAGCTTGTTCCTTTATTTCCAGGTCTGCCTTGATACTTGGCTTTACTCATTCCTTTTGTTGGTAAAGAAAGCGGAGAATCTTGAATATCACCGAATACAGGATCAGTTAATATTCTTATTTGCTTCTCCAAAAAGTCTGCAATGTCCATAAATTTGGCTCTTCTTTTATGCCTTTCTTGCAGGTCACAAACATGGCTTCTCCATTTGTCCCTAAATTTATACGGCAATTTTTTAATAATGTTCACCATATTAGAAGGCATGTCCAAATCACTCAGATGCTGCACCTCCTCCATTGCATTACAGCATCCCCTGAGGAACAAACCGTAGTTCTGAAGAGCTTTTACTTCCTCTGTTTTAATTGATGGCCATGAAAGTGCCTTGTCCAGATATGCAGCTGCGACCTTCTGTTCATCGCCATAGTGCTCCTTTAACAGTGATTTTGCCTTACGATAACCACGATCTGAGTTCATTTGTTGACAGCTTCTCACCAATTCCTTTGCATGGCCTCTTGTGTACTGTTCCAAAAAATATAAACTATCGCTGTTATTTTTCGTATTGCACTCAACTGCATTCTCAAATGCTTTAATAAATGAATAATATTGAAGTGGATCTCCATCAAAATGAGGTATTTCTCTCTTTGGTAAAGAAAAGAGGCTTTGTTGTTGGATTAAGAGTGTTGTTATTTCATTTTGTTTAGTCATTATTCCAATAACATCATTTTGTGGTTCCAGTTCCACCATACCATTTGTATGACAGCCATTTTGTCCATTTGCATCAGATGGGTTTGAAGGAATAACTGAATATTGTCGAGGATGCTTATTTTGAGAAGATTCAGTCAGCATGGCTTGTTGCATGACACATTCCAGGGTTTTATCTTTTCTCCTGTTTTGAGTTTCAGCATTAGTCAATGAATTTTGTTTTGCAGAAATGTGAGGTATAAATTCCAATGCATCAACATTAAGGGTTTGTTTAGATCTTTCATGGGAAATGTATGAATTCATTCCATCTGAAACTTTTAAAGATCCTTTTTTGCTTGTTATACTTTGAGCTTTAAGGACATTTATTGTAGCCATTTTTTCAGCAATTTCAGTGTCCAATTTTAGCCTTTCCTTTCTTTTACGAAGACGTTCCTCCTCTTCTTCCAGTACATGTTTCTCATCCAAAATCTTCTGCTTTATCATTAAAGCTGCCAACTCTGCCTCAGCTTTCATATGAACAGATGAAGTTGAAGATCTTGATGAAGAAGTTTTGTCACTTTCAACATTTGAAACACTATCACTTGGCTTGATATCATCCTCCACTTCTGTCTCAGTATTTGATGCAACATTGTTTTCCAATAAATTGATTTGCTTTGGACAAACAGCAGGATTTTGTTCTCTTTGATTTATCCAATTTTGAATTTCATTTAAAAACACATTGGTGTATTTCATGATGTTTGAAAACCATTCCTCTTGTTTTATTACTTCTTCTTCTGGCACCAAAGACAACACCTCAACATGTGAACTTGAAGCCTTTTCACACAGTGCCTTTAAATCCACCAAATACTGCTTAATTTGAGAAAGATTTTCATTGTGTTGCATGAGCGCTTTCATTTTTTGTATTCATTTTATTGACATAAATTTTGCATTCATTTTTTAATTTTTCGATTTTATTCAACAATGCCTTTCCAGTCATTTTTCTTTCTCTCTTTCCCCCCAAATCATTAGAGGAACAATCATCACCTCCTGTTTGACTCATGATTTTCCCGTTTGTTTGTTCGATTTTTTATTTATTTATTTTAATCTTCAGTGATCATCCATTAAAACATATATCCACTGGAAGCCACAATAGACTTTGACCATAAAATCCTTTCAACGTAACGGCACTTTAGTTGTCCATTTGAACATCATCCAAGCAGCATAATTAATAAGACGCAGCGCAGACATCAATCCAAGAGCGCACCCAAAAACGTTGCACATATAACCAACATTCATTCCATTCAGTGTCTCCTCTTGAAACATCTCAGTGCTAATCCAATGTGGCTTCCTTTTCCACAACCAGACATGCACAGGTATTCTTACCTGCGCTCCTCAGAATTGCGTCAGGTGTGTCGGTGCTACTGGGCTCACTCATTCAGATGCGCTGCACTTACTTGGCGTCTCCGCTGGAGGGCCCGAGGAGCCCGCCCGGCCTCAAGCCACGTCAGCTGGAGGGCCCGAGGAGCCCGTCCGGCCTCATGCCTCGTCAGCTGGGGGGCCCGAGGAGCCCGTCCAGCCGCCTTCTGCTTCGCCGTCACCTGGTCCAGCCTCTGCCTCAGCTCCTGCTTCGCCGTCGCCTGGTCCGGCTGATCTGATTTCTTTGATCCTGCTTGCGGCTTGCTTCTCCAGAATGCTGTTTTTTGTTGACTAAAGATGTAGCGACTTCCACAGTCGCTAGAGGCTGGGGATGGAGCCTGCCTATTTGCCTGACGCGCTGTCAACTTTACGCAATAATGCGAGAGGTGGAATTGTTTGCTTGTTTATTAAAGTGCTTTGAGAGTTTACAGAGTAATGTCATCGGCTCCTGATTCAGACTCTTACAACGTCACAGGCTCTAATATAACGAAGCGAAACATATTGTGCAGTGGTCAACAAAAACTACGGCTACCCAGCCCTCCTCTCTGTCAAAATCAAAACCAGTGAATGACAGACTGACAACGCCCTTTATGTCACCGCTAGCACCCACGTGATTCCCATAACAACCAAACAAATAAAAACCCAGTGATCATCAAAATTCAATACATTCAATTATGGCTCCTCCAATCATGACCTATTTATTTATTTAATTTTGAACACTTTGGAGTTCCATAGTAATTAAGTCATTAAGTGTGATTGGAGAAAAGGAAGTAAATGACCCAAGACAACAAGGGGTATCTTCACAGGGCCGTGCAGAGAGGTTTAAAGGGGCGGGTGCTCAAAGTTAAAAAGGGGCACATTGAACCAGGCTGAATAACAACAACACATTCATCAAGAATCTAATATGGGAAGGGCAGGGCTGTGTTGATCTGAGACTGTAGACATTAAAAAGTCCATAGGAGAGATGGTAGCTGATTAAACAAGTGTCATGAGATAATAACAAAATGCAAAGATTGGTGACAGCGCTTGGAACCATAAGGCAACAAAACACTGTGAGAAATAAACTCGGCTCTGCCTGTGAATCACTCTTTGCTTCTCTTCTTCCATCCCATCATTTCATATATCACTCTCCACTTGCTGTCTATCTGAGAACAAAGCACAACTTGCTATTGCAATAAACTATAATCTAATTATCCACATCTAACAACTCTTGCACTTAATCTAAAATAAAATGATGACAGAAAAATGTTATAGCCCTGCCTTTAGTAGCCTCCCACAGCTCCTGCTGTTTCCTCCTCATGTCCTTACCAGGCATGTCTGGATAATGTTATATCATGAGTAATATTTTTTTTTTAAATTCATCTAAATAAAACACACACATGCATGCACACACAGTGACATTTTAGACCTTCTTCAGAATACTGTATATACTATGGGCATCATGGTGCTGATCCACAATCCTTACATTATTATTTATTACTAGAGCTACAATAATAAAGCAAAGAGGGGGAAGTAATAAATATGAAATAATGTCATTATGATGATTCCATTTGTTTCACTATCCACTCTGTGCAGGGGCAAAGCTTATTACATTTTTAAACTGTAGAGATACAATCATTTTACTGCTGTAAAATCCAACTTTTGTCTTATTTAAAATATAAATCTAATATAATCTGCTTCTTAATGTATGTTCTTTAAAATACAGCTTGTGTTTTTAAATATATTATAATTATAATTATTATTATGTGGACATGCATATTAGATCATTTTTTAGTGAAATATAATCCCTCCAGAAAGGCAGGAAAAGCCCGGAAACTTACTTTAAAATTAAATATGTTTCTAAATACTTTAAAACTAAATATGTTCCCTAAAACGGTGGACAGAGCTACAGACCCATGACAGCCAGGTAGCCAGCAGCTATGACCAGCACTACTTGTGCAGTTAATAAAAGGACAGGTAATGTTTGTCACGCTGTTGCACACACAGCACGCTCGTTTGTTTCAGTTCCTCAGTTGCAACAAGACATCTTACCAACGTGTACGTAATAAGCTAATACTCCTGGGTGCTATACACTACAGTGTACGCTGTACACCTACTTACTGGTTTTGTCGCATCAGTCTGTGTCTCTGAGTTAACTTGTGTCTCTCCTACAGCTCCGGACCGCTAAAAATGCGCGTGCTCTTTGTGAGCTCGTTCCCGGCTCGTAACCAGCGCGTTCTGCCGTCAAGGGCGATCATTGGTTAAATGTGATCATGTGACTGATGCAAGCCAGATCCTTTTATTTAGCAAAACTGTGATTAATAGTTAAATATTATTGTTGAGGGGTACAGACAGGACTCCGCACGCACGCACACACACATAAAAAAATAATAATAATACTAATTTTTTTTTAAAAGTTACCTCAACAAAAGGGCACTTTGGGCACCCATCAGGAAAGGGGCGGGTGCTCAAGCCCCTCTAGCCCCCCCCCTCTGCACGTGCCTGTATCTTCATAAGGGGTGGCACTTGAGGAAATTTTGGATCTCAAGTCCATAACCTTATTTACAAAATGATTGAGGAAAGTATTGCAATCTTCATCAGAAAGTCACACAGCATGCTGAGTTGGAGGAGAAACAATATTGTTTATGGTATCAAATAGAGCTCTCGAATTACTTTTATGATGATTTATAAGATTATTGAAATAAGAGGAGCTAGCCTCTTTGACTGATTCATTATATAAGTAAAGAAGTAATATGTGGTTTGAATGCAAGCAGGTTTGCCTACAGCTAATTAAAGGCAGATCCAGCCCATAATACTGCAGCATGCAGTTTGTGATTTATAGGCTTTCTGCTGTTGAGTTGCAGTTTGATCATCTGATCTCATGGAACAAATGGAACAGGTGCAAACAGCTGTAAACAGCTGTTCTGCAGCTAACAAAATTAATTTAACATTTTCCAATCTACACACGTTCAAATACTCATTGAGTCTGTGTAGCAAATCAATGAACTCTACAGGCAGGTCACTAAAGGCGCAAAGCAGCAACAACCTTGACAAAATGAAAACTATGAAAATCACTTTTTGTTGCATTACAGAGTTCCTGGCTGCCGTTTTACAGATTATTAATTAGAACTTTTTTTCTTAATTTGAATTTCACAGCTCATATGTATTGAATAAGAGCACTCAGGATGTAGTGAGAAAATATATTTAGTTCAGGCTGAGTCATAGCAAACCTTTTGTCATGGTCCTGGGTCGTGTGACCCAGTGTTTTGTGTTTAGCCTATTTTGATGTTTATTGTTTGTTTAGGTTCTCTAAGGTAGTCCAGCCATTTGTATATATTACCCTTGTATTAAGTCCCTTGCCCTTCGTGTGTTTATGTCTGTGTGTCTTGTATTGTCAAGTTCATGCTGTCAGTTATGTCATCTCCCCTGTACTAAGTTTCCCTGGGTCGTGAGTCATGTCTGCGTGGTTATGTTTAGTTCTTGTCATGTCTAATTTCCATGTTTCCTGTTTTACTTTGTAAATCTGTATTCATGTCAGTGTATTCAGTTGCACCCTCCTGTCCTGTTGTTAGGTTCATGTGTGTCAGCTGTGATCCCATGTGTGGCCACTTCCCCTGATCATCCCTCATGTGTATTTAGTCTCTGTGTTTCATGTAGTCTGCGTCGCGTCGTCTGTGTTCCCACCCTCTGTGTTTCCATGCCCGGTCTGTTGTCTTCCAAGCCATAGCCTCACCTAGTGATGGCCAAATGAAGCTTTCCGAAGCACTGAAGCTTGTATTGAAAAACGGTTCATTACTCGAAGCTTTTCAACACAGTCCTCTCCGGTGACATCTGGTGGTGAAAATTTTGAAGAGCAGCTTGAATCTGCAAAATAAAACGGACTGCTCAATTATCACTGCTCACTCAAGAGTGGAGTTCTCTCTGATATTGGGCCACCGTTCCGTTGCTTTGAACATGTAATTGGTTTTGTTTTCTCGATTGGGGGGCTGAAAAAAATGTAATGCGTATCTGCGTAATACATTTTGATCAATAAACTTTCCCTATTTAAACATGCACTATGGTGTGGCCTTTCTTTGCTCATAACTCCTTGATGTTGGTAAATACAATAAGTGAGCAATATATATAATATACATATGAGAATGCACAGCACATTATGGAGTATGCCCCTGCTGTGAAGTCCTGCCTCCATCTACTTGTCGTTTAATCACTGGACAGCTGGACAGGTTCATACAAAATATTAGATTAGGCCAATTCCTATACATATTTTTGACCTAGGGGTGGGATTGATTGTGAACTGGAAAGGGAAAATGCTTAGGGAGCTGAGTACGGCTGCATCGTTACTGATTTGTAGAACCATTTTGATTCGATACAGGATCCGGTTCAATTTGATTGGAATCTGGAAAGTTTTGCCTCAGTCAGAAATATTACAATTCTGATCATTTAACAATATATATCCATAATTTCGTATCTATTAAAAGAAAGCTGACACATGTGAGACTTAATTAGAGATGTAAACAGAGAGTTATGAAACCTGCAGCTGCAGAAGCCAGCGAAAAAAAAGGAGGCAAACACAGCGCGGACCCGACGACACACCAAAATCTGATTCTGACGCGTCGGGTCCGCGCTCTGTGTTTACGTTTGTATGCAGAATCCGTAAACCTGCTCCCAGTTACTGTTTTAGCTGTATGGTGTTTGACGACATGTTGTGAGGTTTAACCTGAGATGCTGGCGTTTCAGGCATAATAACGTTAATTTACAAATCGACACGGGATTTTAATGAATCAATATCACTTTATTCAATTTAGCATGGATTGTAATCAGAAAAGCGATAATCAAAACCCACCCCTAATCAAGAACTTGCAAAGTAAAAACATGATCTATGTAAGGTAGCCCTTTTGTTATTTACATTTAAAAAGAGGATTAGTGTTACTGTGCGCTGGCTGAGTCTGTTTCTTTTCTTAGAAATAGTTTCTCCTGCCCTGGAGAAAATCCACTTGCATGGAACAGAAGAGGCTGTGGAGTGCAGGAACCACACTGCAAGCTGGTAGATATGCAGGTATTCCTGGGTCCTGCAGACTATCACCTAAAAACAATAAACAAAATGATTTTCTAAACTGTGTAGCAATGTAATAGTGTCAAATACATTTTTGTAGTCTTCATTAGCTTTAATTCACATGGAAGTGTTCCTAAAGTCATATGCTGTAATGATATTTACATTATGAAAACATGATTTTGGACATTTCAAGTTTTGCACTTCGGCAGATAAAATGAATTGAGCAAAATCAACTCAAAATATTCCCACACGCCAGAATGTCCTCTCTTCCTCGCTGGCTCCATATCTGTCAGTGGAATGATCACCTCGTCACTATCTGTCACCATCAACACACTCCACGAATCCCGTGGATGATTCACTTCCTTATATCCGTTTGAATCAGGTACCGAAGCAGTTACGTGCGTAATGAAGCTTCGGACGTCACTGGTCACGTGACTTTTGCCAAACGAAGCAAGCCTCGACACAGTGCTTCTGAACCAGTGTGTTGTTTTTTTCGACACACGCTCCGGAGCGTCAGCTTCAAGCGGGCCATCACTAGCCTCACCATAGTTTGTTCCCAGTTTAGGTTTCTGTTTAGCCACGCTATCCCTGCTGTGTTTGTACACCTTGTTTTCAGCCATATTAAAGGCTCGCCTTCTGTTAAGCTCACTCCCGTCTGCTCACTTGTGTACTGTTGGATTGTAGTGTTATTTTATGCCATGTTATACCCCGAATTAAAGATTGTGAATTATTATGTAGTTTTAGTTTGCATTATTCTCCTGAATTAGAAAAAGCTGATAACTATTGCATTAGTTAAACTGATTTGCATTACATTAAACTGCTGACTTGTTGTGAATGAATGACATTGTTTTATGATGCATTATACTGCTGAGTTATAAGAAATACTGTTCGCAGAGAGTTATTGTCTTATTTGTCTGATTAGAAGAGAACAGAATATGCTGGAGTTTTCTGCCCCATCTCAGCAGGAGCAGATAAACAGGGAGCCAAGGTCGTAGCTTAGACGCCGTGTGAGAGTGTTGGGGGAAAACTCTGTAAAAGACCCAGGAGAAATAAAGACACAATGAGACAAAGTTACTTTTTTCATCAAACGTGTACACGGGTGAGCTGCTAAGAACAACTCACACCATGCACAGTGGCTTGGTAATTTTTATAGGAAAGACAGTGAGAACAGGATAAGAAAATACAAAACAAATAAAATAAACAACTCCATATGTGGCGCTAGTCTCGTCAGCAGAGAGCTGGGAGAAGGCTGTGAGAGATAAAACAATCTAAAACAATATGTCCCAAAACAGTATGTCTTTGCTGAGAAAGTCTAAAAAGATTATTCTAAACTAATCTAACCATAGGCAAAGGGCAGACAAAAGGCATCTTTGTACATTTAAAAGAAGGTAAAGAAACATAGAATCATTTTTCCTGTAACATTCCCTCCTGTTTTAACTTATTTTAAATGTATACAACAATTGTCTATGAAGGTTATTTATTAAGTATCTTAGGCAATTTTTAAATTTTCAAAATTTTCAAAATGTCAGCATAGCAGAAATGGCAGTCATTTGGTCTAAAGAATAAAACAAAAGAAAATAATAAAAAGAAAAACATAGTAAATGAAAATCATAGTAAATGAAATAACAAGTGGAATAAACAAGAAAAAATAATAAAACTAAAACTACAAAAAATAAAAGGATGAAAAGTAAAATGAAAACTTTATATTTAAAAATGATGAAAACCTAATATGTAAAATGAAAACTTCAAAAAATACAAGGATGAAAACCTTATATTTAAAATGATGCAAACCTTAAATTGAAAACTTTATATGAAAAATGATGAAAACTTCATATTTAAAATGAAAACTTCAAAAAATAAAAGGATGAAAACCTGCATAACCTACTAATGTTTTAATCAGTGCGTGATCACTTGACAAGTCATTTTTAAACACCACGTCATTCATTAGCAGTTATTACAAGTTCTCCTCTAACAGAATTGCGACGGGATGCTGTTCTTCTTCAGGCACGGCAACATAAGCAGTCATTGTAGTTGTTATCATCTTTGAAATCATTACTCTTAGGCATGGCAACACACACAACACTAATATGAGCAGTGCTATCATGATGAGACCTAGAAGGAAAAATGGCTTTGCTACAGCAGCCAGCCATGAACCGCTGAACAGCCAGTCCAGCCAGCTTTGTGCTGTAGCTGCTCCAGGTGTGTGGTCAGTGACATATTTTTGCAGAGCGGTCAAATTCTGCAAAGCTTCATAAATGTCTCCTCCAGTTTCGTATCCATCAGGGATAAAAGTGCAACATGTTTCCCCGATCAGCTTGCAAACTCCTCCTTGTGATGCTGTTAGCAGGTCTAGTGTCAGTCTGTTCTGCAGCACCATCGTTCTGATGGCCTGCTGTTCTCCTGCTAAGGCAGTTCCCAGGGTCTTAGTCAAGTTGATGTGTCGTAGCAGAGCATATCGGTTGATCTCCACGTGATCCCGCACCTCGGCAACTCCAATGCCGGGGATCAAGCTCTGTAAGAATTTCACTCCTCCTCCCCAGATGCGAAACTCTCCCGGCACTCCAGTGTCCACGGTAATGCCGAAAGAATTGGGGGAGGCGATGTCCACTTCACGTCTCTGCCGGCTGCTTGGATGATGTGCAACACTTTGCATGAAGAAAACGTGATCTGATAATTCCACCAGGGCGCACAGACCTCCCCAACCTTCAGGGAGTGACAGATAAGCCTTGTTGCCACATAGGAAGTACCAGTCAGCCAAAACTCTGGTTCCTCTGCTGCTGGGTGCCGTCCGTGCACATCCTGTCTGGTACTGAGTCTTTGTTTGTAGTGGCATTCGGTAGCTGTAGTCGGAGCGACAGTTTAGGCCCATCAGCGTCGTGTTACTGGCACAGGTTTCGTTGAGTGAACAGTCCATACACTTCCTCTCGTTCCTCGGTGGGCAGAAAGTGTATATGTATTTGCATAGCAGTCAGTTTTATTATTCAAGTAAGCTGTAGTGTTCATAAACTGCCACCAGAAATTAGTGGCATAGCCATGGGGAAACTTGGTGTACTTTCCTTTGTCATACAGTGTCTGCCTTTTCTTCATATAGCGTGACTTATTGTCCCTCACGGAAGCAAAGATGAGGAGCCCGGCCATGGTCAGGGCCGCTGCAGTTGTTAAGAGCCACCACCTCATGACGACGGAACACACCCTCCTGTCGCGAGTAGACCCCCCGGCCAGGAAAGCTGACCCCTCCACCGGGCGAGATCACAACAAGCGGGCAAGCCTGCCGTCAGCTGTGTTTAGATGGCTTCACTGACTCGCCTGCAGTGACTCTGATGGATCCAGGATGGTCGTTCCGCAATTTTGCAAGCGGTCGGTGTAGTGAGGAGGACTTGGTATGGCCCCTCCCACCTGGGTGTGCTCCAGTTTTTCCTTTGGAGCACCTTGATCAGAACCCAGTCACCGGGCTTTAGTCTGCAAGACACTTGATAGACATCATTACATTCTTCGTCATTTTCCTACAACTTAGACATACATTTTGCTACTGAAATTGTATCTGCCTTTTTCACTGGGTAGATTTCTGGCCACTTTGAGAATACATCTATAACCACTAGGGTGTATTTTTACCCTTGGCATTCATTTAGCTCACTAAAGTCCATATGGATTGTGTGGTCTCAGGTTTCCCTGAGCATTATATTTTTGACACGTCATGCACGTTCTGACAAATTGTTTTGCTGAGGTTTCAAAATTTACAGTGTAGAATTTACAGTGTAGAAATGAGAGTTGACAATACTGGTCAGTCCCCCCGTTGACAAATGCGTACAGCCATGAGTCACTAATGCCGCCATTTTGTGGAGGAATTTTGGCAACACTGGCTTGCCATAACACATCATTAAATCGTTTGTCAGAACTGCACCGTGTTTTAGCCATTTTGCCTGCTCTGCTGTGCTTGCTGCTTTTGTTCATTTTTCAACACATCCAGTGGAATCTGATGTGTGTTTACTGCCATCAATGTCATGTTTGTCTTTTGTGCCGCCTGTTTTGCTGCTCTGTCAGCAAAATTGTTGCCTGTAGTAATAAAAGAGTCAGTAGGCTTTGTAAGAGGTTGGCATGCTGGTTTGCCAGTTGGTGTAATCATTCCTCTGTTATGCCAAATTTTTTGCAAAATGATGCACAGCAGAGAAAACATACTGGCTGTCTGTATGTATGTTCATTAGTTTGTCTTTGTGTATTTAGCTTTCGCGTATCACAGCTATCAGCTCAGCGCTCTGTGCAGGACATGAAGAAGAAAGTGGTTTTGCTTCTATTATTTTACTATCTGTGGTTACTGCGTAACCTACACAATTTCGGCCTGTGCTGTAAGGTCAAATGCTGTTCTCCTAGCTTCCACACTTGCTGATCATAAGGTGGATCTGGGCCTGGAGTTTGTTTAAATCTCAGAATGTTGTGATACTCGGTCGGTTTCTGGCACTCAGGTGTAATACCAGAAAAGAATGGCATGACTGCTATCTTAAGTTTTGTCAGAGCGTCTCTACCTAGCAAATTTACTGGACACGACGGGTCATATATGCATTTAATAAAGCACCTGCGGCCACTTGCTGTGTGTACTAGTTCTAAAAGGGCAGTTAATTGTTGTGCAGTTGTGTGGCCTGAAGCTGACTTTACAACTAATTTGTCCTCTACTCCTACAATCTCGTGGGAAGTGACCTTCCTCTCCACGGTTCTAGCAGGCGTTGTCTCTATGTTATCTGCTGTTTCTGCGTGGCTGTCTGCAGCCTTGGTGTTTGTGACTTTGCTCGCCTCTCTGTTCCTGATAGCCACCTGCGAATTAGTGTTTTAGTCTGTTGTCAACAGTCAGCCTTATTTTTAAGTTACAGAATGCTTCTCCTTTTTTGTTTGTCTTGGTTTGGGAGAATAGATGCAACACTACATTTTCACTTAAGGCAGTTTTGAATAATTTCTAGTTTTTCAAACAATTCATGGATCTCACACATTTCAAACTTTCAAGTTACGGTTGTTTCCCATTTATACAAATATATATATTTAACTTTGCATTGCTCACAGCTCATAGCTCACAGCTCTAAACCTAGGCATTTTTCAATCATATGCCTAATCACTATGTGTCACTGTGATTCTCAAGTATTGTCACAAGTTCGTTTAAATTCGTTTCCAAAACCAACAAAATAATCAAACAAAAACAAAAAACATAAACGTGTCAGGACACAAAAGAAAAAAGAAAAATGCTGCCACCCGAACAAGGCAGAAGTCTGCATATGTTGGCTTTTAATAGCATGCAGCTTGTAACATGGTAGACTAATGTGCCTGTGTTAATTCAGCTCCATATTATTGTGTGAAGTTGCACTGGGTTGGGAGTGGTTTTGTGGTTGTCACATTTTTGGTGAGCCAATGGCTGGAATGGCGTTGGACTAATTAGAGGCAGGTGTACTTGATTGCACTGATACACTGGTCTTCTTATAGCCCACACTACAAACACTGCTGTGTTGTTTTGTCTCTCTGTGCAGGTATGTAATGTGATGAAATCAGATATGTTTGGGATGGACGGGTTTTGCCCTATGAATTTTATATTAGGTGTGTCGTTTTGTCTCTCTGTGCAGTCCAGGGCCTATTATATGCCACAGCCTAAAGGCAGCAGGGTTGCAGAGGCTTGAGTGACCACTGACTATATGCTTGCAGGGTGGTGGGTCTCCAAGGACAACTTCTAACCCTGTTAAAGGCAACATGTGGGGTGCAACTTGGCCGTGTGGCATAGCTGGCTCTGGCCTTGGGACTGTGTGTTTTTATACAATTCTTAAGTGGGACACTGGACTGTTTTATCTTTTATCTCTTGATATATTTTTTGTCAATAAATTATCTTTTAGAATTTTATTGACTGACATCTTTTTGCCCATGACTGAGACGGTTGGTCAGACCTAGAGTCTTTCTTTGGGTGTGTTACAGCAGCTTCTGCTCTAAAAGAAACAAATAAATAAAAAGAAAAGAAAATGTGGAACATGCTCATCAGCTTAGCAGTGTCTACATATTTAATTCAGCTTCTCAATCCTGTAGTTTTAGCTGTTGTCTACAGGGTTTTGCTTATTGGTTGTTATTGTAGGTGTGCTCTATATCTCAGCAATGTGTCATTCTAGGATGATAAGTTTCAAGCTGGTCAAGTGCCTCTCTGCACTTCATTAGTTTAGTTATTCTCTGTATTGTCTGCATCTCACATGTCATTACACTGAGTTTCAGCAAACCTTAAGCTTGATGCAGACTACTGCTTAACAATTATCCACCTCACATCATAACCGATTAAGGTGCCTCTTCATATTAATATTATGTCATTGTTAATATTATCCTCTTTGTCTTATATAACAGCAATAGCATATTATAATATTTTATCAGTGTGTACCACTATACTACTACTGAGCCAATTTGTTAGTTAGGATCATCTTATTCAGCAAACAGATAATTTAGAATTCATCCAATCTGCGGTCACATTTGTTCTCTCTGTTGCATGGCGGACCAGGCAGTTCTATTATAATATATTATTTATATTTTATTTTGTATCCATCAAGGGCTTCAGATGACCTGCAGAATCATCCTTTTCCCAAGGTGGAGACAGTTACCTTTTCACACACTGTCCTTGGCTGAACAATGACACAGCCTTAATATACCTTATTTATTTTATTAAAATATTTTCGTGTGAAATATTTGCTTTATATTCATTTTATACATGCTGGGCATGGTCATCATGCCAACTGTGTTTCATTGTTAATATCACTTTACAGGTTGTTATCCTTGCTATTATTAATTTCAAATACTCTAAAGATAATTTCTACTGTAATTTTCCCTTTGTTTATCTTTATTTCGTACTTTTTATATTTATATCTACTCAGTGGGGTCTGTTTTCAACCCTTTTAAACTACTTCAAACTACTTTGATCTCTAGTTTTCACCTAATAAGGGATTATTATGTTCTTCCTGATATGGGTGTTGCTGCAGATGCGGCTGCAGGAATGGGTGATGGTTTACTAAAAGGATTGTGGGAACTGCACAGTGTCTCGTCTTCTGGTTTTACTAAACTGGCAGTTGGATTCTGTTCTCCCGACTGTTTATATTTTGTTTTCTTAAATCTCTCAGTTTACAGACACTGTTTTTGTCCGGCGTCTGGACTTTTCTTTTCTCACCACTGCTCGTCAGCAGGAGTGAGTTTTAATTTCACTTGCTTGATTACCCATCTTATTTATGTATTTACTTATTTTTGTTTAAGTAATATATACACAATACAGCTGCTATCACCTTCGCTGGTATTAGAGACGAGAGTGGTTGCTCACACGCCCTTCTACTTTCGGACTATTTCCAAAAGCGGTGTGAACTTTACGAGACGGAACTCGACCGTTCTCTCAACTCACCAGCACGTCAGTGAATAGCAGTAAAAGAAAAACACAGTAGGAGCAGCTCAGTCTCTTATTGGACCGTGAAAATTCAGCTTGCTCCGTTAGTTACAACAATACACACATACATTCACACTTATTCGCGCGATCGGAACCCTTATAATAAGGGGAGCTGCCAGTCTTTCTGTAGACGAGCTACTTATTCCCTTGACCCAGCTGGGGGAGCTACTCAGAGCTCCAAACCTAACCCACAAGAGTGGGGAGCTTCCAGTCGACGAGCTCCAAGCTACCAGCCGACGAGCTACTTTAAACCCACAGAAGTGGGGAGCTTCCAGTCTCGACGAGCTACTTTCGCTATTTTAAATTCCCTGAATTTAAAATACGTTTTTACGCAAGATTGTGTCAGTGTGTCTGTATCTACCTGGTCAGTGTCGCCGGGTCTGGTCCACCTCGATCGGGCCCCACCACCGTGGGTCGCTTTCTAAGAACGTTGGCCAAGACTCGAATTTAACGCCCTTGGTCTTTGACCACACACCTAGTGTGTGGGCTGTCGACAGACGAACAACGTGGACTGGTCACGGAGATGGGACACGATGGAGGCGCTCCGGCTCCGAAGGACCAAGAAATGTTGGGGGAAAACTCTGTAAAAGACCCAGGAGAAATAAAGACACAATGAGACAAAGTTACTTTTTTCATCAAACGTGTACACGGGTGAGCTGCTAAGAACAACTCACACCATGCACAGTGGCTTGGTAATTTTTATAGGAAAGACAGTGAGAACAGGATAAGAAAATACAAATAAAATAAACAACTCCATATGTGGCGCTAGTCTCGTCAGCAGAGAGCTGGGAGAAGGCTGTGAGAGATAAAACAATCTAAAACAATATGTCCCAAAACAGTATGTCTTTGCTGAGAAAGTCTAAAAAGATTATTCTAAACTAATCTAACCATAGGCAAAGGGCAGACAAAAGGCATCTTTGTACATTTAAAAGAAGGTAAAGAAACATAGAATCATTTTTCCTGTAACAGAGAGAAAGCATGCGAATGTTTAGGCTTTTTATGATAAGGTGGAGGCACCAGACGCTATAAAAGTTTGAGCAATGCTCCACCATTTTGAGATCTGAGGCTGTCTGCATACAGTGTCCATCTCCCACGCGTGTGATCATTAAAATCATCGTTTGACTCAACCCGGCCGGACCAGTGTTGTTATTGTGGTTTTTTCTCTTGTTTCCATCCCCAATTTTGAACTCGTAACAGTACGCACCTGGGTCCATTACACACACCACCGCACGGCCTGTCTCTGCAGACCGTGACACCTTTCCTCATCAGGTTTAACTGTTAATTGAACGTCTTCAGCTCTGGGACTGACCAGAACGGACAGATTAGAAAGAGTTTTTCAGAGGGACGGGTTCACTAAAGCTCAGGTGTTTGGACATGTACAGGCTTGTATTTTTGACAAAGGATGTTGAAGCTGGCAGGGAGGATGAAAAGAGGACCTCAAGGAAGATTCATGGATCTACTGAAGGAGGACATGCAGAAGCCTGCTGTGTTGGGGAGGATGTTAGGAACAGAGTGATGTGGAGACAGATGATTCGCTGTGGAGACGATAGCAGCCGAAAATTGTGCAAGAAGTGGTCTTGACCATCTGTTGCAGACACCGACAGATGAAGTCCGCTCCTGGGGTGCAGTTCTCTGTGGGTGAGTCCACATGGTCAAAAAACCACAGGCAGGCGTCCTCGTGGTCGCTGTGCGACGACAAAACACTAGTGATGTGCGGATCGATCCTGAAATATCGATTCCTCCGATACCAATCATTTATGTTCTAGAATCGATTCTCACATTAAAATATCGATATTTTAGTAATTTAGGGTAAATTTGTAGTTTATCATTAACAGGAACACAGTGGAAAGAAACTATAACATTCGGATTGTCTATATTCAAAGGAACTACTTCCTCTTCCGCCTTTCATAGTCATGTGCGAAATACGGCTGTATAAATGTCTCGCAGCCCCTTCACAACAATGGCTGAGCGTAATTGTGTGAACGTATTTTACCTCCACAAACAGCTGAGACGTGGTTTGCAATACATGTGGCAAAAAAGTGAGGTGTTGTGGCCATACATGCCAACCTTGAGACTTCAGAATTAGGGAGACATTCAAAAGGGCTGTTGGGGGGGTGATAAATACATTTTACAGTGTTTATTTATCGGATAAAATACGTTAAATGTCACCGTTATTATTGGCCGGCCCGGAAACAGCTGGCGTAAACTCTCGACCGTCTCACACTTTGTTTAATTAGTTTTCTGTTTAACGTTTATTCAGCTGTGTGAAAACCCCAGAGGAACCCACCCGAGGGATTAATAAAGTTTAATTTAATTTAATCTAATCTAATAACTTTAATCTCAGCCAAACCGATTTACTCACGAACAAATAAAACACTGAAAAAAGCCAAACAATAACATTTTTAAGTTATCAAAGTGACTTATATCTCATGTTTAACCCGAGTAGCGAAAGACCGTGGGGGTTTGAAGACGATGTGTCGGTCGGCTCAGATATTTGAAGTTTACACAGCTACATTCTCACCTGAAAATATGTTAAAAGTTTTTTTGTGACCCAGAAAGAGAAATAAGAGTAAAATTAAAACTAAGTAGCTGCCGCCATTGTTGGAAACTGGAATTGGCTGGGCCGCGCTATGAATTCTGCAATATGGTTTTTCAATTTTGCTGCCCGGGTGGAAAATCGGGAGAAATTCGGGAGAATTGTTGCTTCGGGAAATTTTCGGGAGGGGCACTGAAATTCGGGATTCTCCCAGAAAAATCAGGGGGGTTGGCATGTATGGTTGTGGCAACATCACTAACCTTGTCAAACACCTCAGAGTAAATCATATCACAGAATATGATGAGCTTATGTTGAGGCGAACTGAAGAGGAGGAGAAGGACAGGTGCTGCTAGGGCAAGACAGACGTCTCTCACGGAGTCCTTTAGTGCTGCAGGCAGGCAAGGTGTTCAAATAGTGCACAACTTCAGTTTTTTTATTTCTATATGATGAACTCTGCATTATTAAGTGATAAGAACAAGTAATCTGATGTCCTGTAATTATTATGATGCTATAATTTAAGATACAATAAATAAAATAATGTTTTGTACAAAGTATCGGTATCGGATCAGTATCGTCGATACCACCCTGAATATTACTTGGTATTGGATCGGAAAGGAAATCAATGGTATCATACATCAGTACAAAACAACAGGGTCGTGTGACAAGTATAACAGAGGCCTTGTTTTATTTCGACACACAGACGGTGGAGACGTCACTGTAAGTGGAAAGAAGAGACAATTGTGGAGCTTTTCTGTTGTATTGACTTGCTTCACCACAGTTTGTGGTAACATAAAGCAGCTAACATTAAGGTCGTGGAATGGCTGCGCTTAGAAGTCGGTCTGTGCCAGGAAACCATGAACTTTACCAGTTGTGAGAAGAAGAGATAGCTCATTTACGCAGATACATCAGGAAGCCATTTTAAACACGGACCAGCGAGGAAGGGAACAGGCAGGTTTTCTACATCTGCGTGTGTGGGATTGGCTGCCCGCTCTAAAAGGGGGAGTACGGTCTATGACAAGCACTCAAACTCACAGACACACACACACACAATCTGTGTGTGTCTCTTTGTGTGTGTCCTTGAGTGTAAGTGTTGATGATGATGCAGCTTTTCTGAACCGAAACTGAAAGTGTTCTTTCAGGATGACGTGAGGGGGATTCAGACATCACCTGCTCTCAGCTGCATCCAGTCCTGGTCCCGGTCGATCTGATCGTCGTACTGCCCGCGCGGAGGTACTTTCAGCTCCTAATGAGTCATCAGAGGAGTAAAGGTGAGCTCATCTATGTTTCGGTTCAGGTTAGACTCCTGCTCCTGCTGCTCACGCGCCCTGCCCTCTCCCGCTGCTCCTTCAGACACAGAGCGGCCGGTGAGGAGATTAGCGGAGCTGCGGAGTCCCTGTCGTCGATTTGACGTTTGTGTGTGTGTGTGTGTGTGTGTGTGTGTGTGTGTGTGTGTGTGTGTGTGCTGGTGATCGATAAGCGGACTCATTGATCTGATTGATCGGACTGTTTGAAGTGTTTCCATCAGAGCTACAGCGGCAGGCCTTCAGACTGCAGGTGGTGCTCTGCTGGGGAAGTGCAGAGTCCGCACCAAACTCCGCTCAAAAAAACTCAAATTTACGGCGCAGCAGCGAGTTTCACTCTGGTGTTCATATCAGTGCTTCATGCTGCCGCTCAGGTTTAGCTGGAAAATCTGTGAGCCCTCTGCAGTGGACCCGAGCCTGTCAGCTTACACTGTATTGACTGTCTGCAGCAGGGCTTTCATCATCATTATCCATTGCAGTACTTATATCTATGTAGCGTCACAGCAGATGCCTTTGTGCCAAAGTAGCTGAGGATAAAAACATGAAGGAGATTTTCCCGGCCTGGCTTTTTATAGCAGATAACCGCCTTAAAAATATTCTGCAGTAGATCAAAAACAGAAGAAAACCATGAAAACATACTACCTGATGCTGCTTAAGTAAATCAGAGCAAAGTTACAGAGGTTTGATTAGAGAGACAGCTAAGCAATCATTTGTAAAAGTTTAAATTTCTTCAGCATTGAACAGCAGAAATGAGGCTTTCATGTTGGAGGCCGACAGCACTGAACAAAACGGTAGACTTGTGCATAATAAGCAGCAAATAATGCAGAAAACAGATATTTTTGATGGTAAACTGGTCTCTGAGTAAACTGACAGAGAGAGAGAGAAAGAGAGAGAGAGAGAGCTGTGCAGGGAATAACAGCCAAAGTAAGAGGGAATTAATGACGATTTTTATCAAATGTGAAGCCCAGTTTTGATCTTTTGCTGCTAGTTAAGTGAATTTTAGTAGGAAAGCGATGAAACCTGATGTTTCAGAATATTTTAGATTTTGGCTTTCAGCACCAACGGCGTGTCTGTGTTGTGTGCCGTCAGGTGAACGAGCCGTGCTTTGTGTTGACATCTTTTTCCGTTTTCCCGCTCTTTAATCGTTGCTGTTTTAGCTGTTTTGCAGTTGTTGAAATAGTTTTGTGAGCTCTAAGCTAAGATTCTGGCAAAATACATTTATATTTAAAATTCGATTCAGGATTTAATTAATCGATATCAGCTGCACATATTCATTCATCATCTTACTGACTGCAGCAGGAGGTGCAGAGGAAAGTGGAGAAGAAGGAGGAGCCTGGAGCAAACTGCCAAGACTGAAGATCCCCTCAAAGATCTGGAAGAACCGCAAACTGCACAACAACAATGAAGGTGAGACCTGCAGAAGCCCTGCTAGAACCAGGTAGCTCTCCAGGACCACAGACTGTAGATGAAGGATGGACATAGCAACAGTCACGTCACCCACTGGTAGCTTTCGTGAAGGCTCAGTTTGAGGATTTTCTCTATGTTCGTTTTTGTTTCCAAAAATGGCAACATGTGGACGCTAATGGTAGCTAGGTTAGCATAGACTGAATGGGAGCATCTTACCGAGATGGTGCCTGCTAATTAGTGCTCAGTGACATCCAATCACAATACTTTCACCAGAGTTCTGCCCTCTTGGACAGTCTATTAGTACAGTAACCTCACAGCAACTATACGATTGGTCACATGATTTCATTTAAAATGGTTCAAAAGGCTCCAACAGGACAAACACAGTCCAGAAGTCCAGTTCAGGTGAAGTTTGCTAGCTACCAGTGTAGTGGCGAATTTCTGTCCCAAGCTTCGAAAAAATAATTCTTCCACTTCTTAATGTGAGCTGTTCAGATTTATTTCTGACTCGTACATACAAACAAAAGATGTCACGGTCTAAAAAACTATTTGCTGCTACAGCGCACATTTCCATTGCCGTCCTGGCTCACTCTAACCTGCTACCACACATGCGCTGTAATGTTTTCTTACCCGACACAAATTAAACGCCCAGCATTTATTCTCTAACAACATATTATACAAAATTAAACATGTAACATAATAACTGAAACAGTATCAAAAATATTTCTCTATAGATTGGCTCTAACATTTCCAGCCCCCTAATTGGAGGGCGTGAAGACTGACAATTAGCGAACACTTACAAAAGAGCCAAATAACATTAACACTTCCTGTATCACACATGGTCATTCAAATTATCTTTCACAAAACCTGTAACCGATCAGAACATATACTGTATTTTCTCATTCCAAGTTACATGACATTCTCACAGATCAAGCATAGCTTGTCAATGGGTCTTTCTAAGGTGTTAGTCTTTGTCTTGATGATCACACGCCGCACCAGACCCTTAGCATCTGGAATGACACGAAGAACTCTCCCCAACATCCACGAGCTTCTTGGCGCTGACTCGTCGACCACCATTACAATGTCCCCCACAGTTACATTTCTTCTGACCTGAGTCCACTTTTGACGCTCTTGAAGCATAGGCAAATACTCGCGCACCCACCTCTTCCAAAACAAGTCAGCAAGATATTGCACTTGCTTCCAACGGCGGCGGGAGTATGAGTCTTCCTTTCTGAAAAGTCCAGGAGGCAAACCCGGCTTTTTCTTCATCAGTAGCAAGTGGTTAGGCGTCAGTGGTTCCAGGTCTGTTGGATCATCTGTTACTGTAGTCAGCGGTCTGTCATTTAGTACTGACTCCACTTCACACATTAGTGTCAGTAAACCTTCATCATTGACCAACTGTTCCTTCAGTATAGACCTCAGGACCTTCCTCAAGGTTCTGATCTGCCTTTCCCATATCCCTCCAAAGTGAGAACCAGCGGGTGGGTTAAATACCCACTGGATTCCCTTTTGCATGAGACAGTCTAGAATCTTTGACTGATTCCACTCTTGAATGGCTCCCGTTCAGCAGCGACTAGGTTGGTGCCATTATCTGAACGCATGACAGATACCTGACCTCTTCTGCACACAAAGCGTCTGATGGCATTCAGACATGAATCAGTGTCCAAAGTGTGCGCAATTTCAATGTGCACTGCTCTTGTTGTAAGGCAGGTAAACAACACACCATACCTTTTTACTGTGCTGCGGCCATGCTTCACATTAAACGGTCCAAAGTAATCCACCCCAACATTAGAAAAGGGGGGTTCATCAGGTAGAAGCCTATCCTCTGGCAAATTTGCCATCTTCTGTTCCAGTGGTTTGCCTCTAGTTTTCCTGCAGATTACGCACCTTGACAGAAACTTCCTCACTTCTGAGTTAGCGGATGGAATCCAATACTTCTGTCGCAGCCGTGAAAGCATATACAGTCTTCCACAGTGCCCAATCTTCTCATGTATATCCTGCAAGATCAGTGTGGTGATATGTGAGCCCTTTGGGATAATGACTGGGTGCTTCACATGTTCTGGCATCCCAGCAGCTGCGAGGCGACCACCAACTCTCAAAACTCCGTCCTGCATCACGGGATCAAGTTTCCTCAAGTGACTAGTCTTTGTCACACACTTGCCTTTCTTTAACATGGTGATCTCTTCTTGGAATTGTTGACTTTGACAGAACTTAATGATCTCTGCCTCAGCTTGCACCAGATCTTTCAGGGTAAGTGTTGTCTGCATTGATTCGTTGTCTTGTTCTTTCTGTTTAGCGTACGTCTCTTTCCTTTTTTCACATCGTCGTAGCAGTAAGTCTTTGAGTTTGATCATCCATGCCACAGCTCTCTTCACTCGATGCCAGCTGGAATAGTGATTGATCAGCTTGTTCAACGTGTGAACATTCTCAGCTGCATTTGTGAGATGTACCATGGTTGCATGCCTCACTTCGCTGTCATCTTTATCAATCCTTTCCTTGTCAGGTCTTTCTGGCCACTGTCTTTCTGGGGTTTTCAGGAAAGCTGGGCCGTGGAACCAGCTTAGATTCTTCATGAGCTTAGATGGTGCAAGCCCTCTGGATGCACAATCAGCTGGATTGATTGCTGTACCAACGTACCTCCACTGCTGAGGATTTGTTAGCTCTCTAATGACCGCAACGCGATTGGCCACGAATGTCTTGAAGCGAAGATTTTCATTTTCAATATACTTCAACACAGTTGTGCTGTCAGTCCAGAATGTAGATTCAAGAAGATTCATCTGAAGCTCCGTTCTTAACATTTTGTCTATCTTTGCAGCAACCATAGCTGCAGTCAACTCTATTCGTGGAATAGTGGTTTGCTTCATGGGCGCCACACGGGATTTTCCCATCATTAATGTACAGTGAACCCGTCCATCATTGCTGGTCATCCTCAAGTATGATGCTGTTCCATATCCACTTTCGCTCCCATCAGAAAAATGGTGGAGCTGTGCTGTTGCGACAGGACCGAAGTCCAATGGTCTCACACACCTGGGTACGGTTACCTCTGACAGCTGGCACAGCTCTTGTAACCACTTGTTTCACTTATGACTGAGCTGTTCTGGGATCTTATCATCCCAAGCAAGACCCTCCCTGCATAACTGCTGCAAGATCATTTTTGCAGGGAGAGTTCTTGGGGAAAGGAATCCCAGTGGGTCATAGATGGAGCTGGTGACGGAAAGTATTCCATGTCTCGTCACAGGTCTTTCTTTGATGTTAATCCTGAACTTGAATGCGTCAGACTCAGGGCACCATAGAACTCCTAAAGCACGTTCCATAGGCAGCAGGTCATGGTTCAAGTTCAGGTCTCTGACAGCTTTGGCTCTCTCATGCTCAGGGATGAATGAGAGCAAGGCACGACTGTTGCTTGTCCATTTCGTTAGGTGAAATCCTCCACCAGAACACAATTCAGTAAGGTCTGTGTATAACTGCATACCTTGAGTTTCCGTGGCAACAGACTTCAAGCAGTCGTCAACATAAAAATTTTCCAGGACTGTGCTTACAGCTTCAGGTGATGATTTGCTGCGGTTCTCCTCTGCTGTAAAGGCGATAGACTATTGCCTGAACCGTGTCAGCACTCCGATCAATGAGTTTGTTAAATCTGGCCCTTGTAGAAGTTCACTATTCAGTGAAACTCCTTGGTAGCTGGCAGCGCAGTCAAATACCACCCTCAGCTTCTTTTTTTGTGGATGATATACCCCATGGTGGGGAATATACCACTGTTTTCCATCCTTGCGGTTTAACTGTGTTGTTGGAACCTCAACGGCATATCCCTTGTTCAACATGTCACTCATGAAGGCAGTGTATTCTTCATGGAGTGCAGGATTCCTTTTCAGCTTGCACTGAAAGGCTCAGTGCACGCTGTAACACTGCACTTCGATTGTTCGGCATCTAAACGCACGACTTCTTCGTAGGAAGACTTATGGCATAGTGTCCATCAGTGAGACGAGTAGAGCTTGACACAGACTCCATGAAGTGGTGGTCTTATTGAGACATTCCTGCTTTATCATCACAGTGACGCTCTGGAAAGTCGTGGTTATACTGTCGTACAAGCAGTTGTTCCACGTTGTCGATGGCTATTCTGTTCACAATAGCACATGGTTGTACATCATTGGCTGCAGTATCTGTTTCTCTGAGTGGTCCATTCAGAATCCATCCAAGTGCTGTCTTTACGCCATATGGACCATTGTCCTCACTTGGGATCACCTTCCATGGCTCCAATATGGTGTATTCTTTAGTTCCAATGAGAAGCTCCACTTCAGCCTCAATATGAGGCAACCTCACCTCGCGTAGGTACGGCCACTTGTCAACCTCTTTCTGGAGTGGGATGTTCTCTCTGGAAACAGGAATACTTTTCTGTGTGAAGACCTTTGACAGTGCGATAAAGTTGTTGTGTGCCAGACTGCTGACTTCCAATTCTGTGAGCACATAACTCTCCTCTCGACTTCTGGAATTTATGGTCCTCAACGTTAGCTCGGTTCGTCTGCCTTGCACCTTCAACTTCCTTGCCAAGGCTTCGGTGCAGAACGATGCAGAGCTACCTGGGTCAATGAAAGCGTAAACCTCCACAGCCTTGTCACTCTTGCAGGACTTCACCCTTACAGGTACAATGGCAAGCACGCAGCTGCCTCCAGCCCCAGTACAGGCACTTGTCTCCTTTTCTTCAGACAACCCTGCTGGGCCTTTAGCAGTGCTACCCATATTGACCTCATCGGGAGGCTTCTCTTCCTCATAACTTGAGAAGTGCAACAAACTTGGATGCTTGAGTGAACAAACCTCGCACACCATCTTCCTTTTGCAATCTCTGCTCATGTGACCCTCTTGTGAAGGCGCAGTTGAGTGACAGGTCACTCTGGTTCTTACTCACTCTGCTTCTTTTGTCCATTTCTGAACCTTGGTTAACCTTGATAGCAAAGCTGCTCCCATGTCTAATGTCTTTCTTCAACTTATTTCCTTGCTGTGGCTTTTTCATAACCTTGTCTGACACTGCTGTTTCAAGATCGCCAAAGAGTGGGTCGGACATGATCTTTGCTTGGTGTTCAACGAAGGCCACCAGCTCTGTGAATCTTGCTCTGTTGCAGCGCCGCTCCTGGATATCATATGCATGGATTCTCCAGCGCTCTCTTATTTTAAATGGCAACTTGGAAATGATGACCCTCATAGTTGCAGGGTTGTCCATCTCTTCCATATAGTCCACATCCTCCATGGCATTACGACAGCTCACCAGGAATACAGAGAATGCGCTCAACGCCTTTCCATCTTCAGCCTTAATTTGTGGCCACTTCGATGTCTTCTCAATTAGTGTGCTAGCAATCTGTAACTCATTTCCATATTTATCTTGAAGCAGCTGCAGAGCCCTTTCATACCCCCGATGTTCAGGCATATGCTGACAACTCCTCACAAGATCACGAGGCTCGCCTCGAGTATACTGCTCCAGAAAATATAGCTTGTCTGAATTGCTATCAGTTCTGGTGTCAATAGCGTGCATGAATGCCCTCATAAACGACCTGTACTCCAAAGGATCTCCGTGGAACACTGGCACATCCCTTTGTGGTAACCGAGCCAGCTGTTGGTACTTTACAAGCATCTCTGTGATATCTGCCTGTTTCTGCATAACTTGATAAAGCTCACTTGGTCTGGTCTCCTGAAGTGAGACACCATCTTGGCGTTGGCTCGGCCCCTGCAGTGGAGTTCTATGTGTCTTAGGTATGGCCCCTGCTGCAGTACTTGGATCACCAGGATTCCTCCAAGAGGCAGACCTATCTATCTCTGTTGGCTTCCCTGGTGTGTGTTTTACGTTGCCATGACGATTTTCGTTATTCATCTTCAGGAGGTCACGACGTGGCATTACCGTAAGTCTGGTTTCACTCACTTGAGACTTAACCCCTTCACATTCCTCATACACTTTCACTTTGGCAGTAGACACTGCAATGGCTGTTTCAATTTCCAGTCTTTCCTTTGCAGCTTTAATTTCTGCTTCTTTTAACTCTAGAGCCTGTTTTTCTTTCAGAGACGCTGCTCGTGCCATCAGAGCTGCTCTGTTAGCTTCTTCCTTGACGCGCTCTGACGATGCTGTCGACACCCTTGACGTGTTGGATACTTTAGACTTGTTTGACACTCTAGATGTTTTTGACACTCTGGATGCACTGTCCATGGGAGTTATCTCTTGATCACATGTTTGTATTTCAATCCATGTATTAACTCTATTAATGAACTGCAAACATCGTTCTGACATTGGCTGAAACCAAAATTGTTGGTCAGCCTCCTTTTCCTCCTCATCTTTAATACACAGCAACACTGCATAATTGCATTCTTGAAACTCTTCATACAACTTCTTGTAAACTTTCAGTGCCTCTCTCACATCATTTACAGCCAGCAGAATTTCATGGCTCAAAAGTCGCTCAGTTTCATCTTCTTGTGCTGTCACTTGTCCTAATTTGCCTCTTCTCACCTTTGTGAGCTGATGCAGTTTGAACTCCAGACCTTTGTCTGTCATCGCCCTCTGGCTGTCATCACGCGTAACTACACCCACACTGTCATTAATGTCGTCCGCCATTGTAATTATATAACACCGCTAAGCCGTAATGATTTTCTTCGGCACAGCTGTCGGGTGGTGTACTGCACAAACTCCTTTATGCTACTTCCACAGGTAAGATGCATCTGACAAAACACTTTTTACTTAGCTGTTCGCCGTGTTGTTGTGTGTAGGCGTCCTTATGCCGACGATCCGGTGACTTTTCTATGTCTCAGTCGGTGGCTCTACCGCGGAAAACATTCCTCCGTTACTCGATAGATTTTTGACTTTTATGTAGTGGCGAATTTCTGTCCCAAGCTTCGAAAAAATAATTCTTCCACTTCTTAATGTGAGCTGTTCAGATTTATTTCTGACTCGTACATACAAACAAAAGATGTCACGGTCAAAAAACTATTTGCTGCTACAGCGCACATTTCCATTGCCGTCCTGGCTCACTCTAACCTGCTACTGTAATGTTGTAATGTTTTCTTACCCGACACAAATTAAACGCGCAGCATTTATTCTCTAACAACATATTATACAAAATTAAACATGTAACATAATAACTGAAACAGTATCAAAAATATTTCTCTATAGATTGGCTCTAACAACCAGCTATCCGGTTGTTCAGTGATGACGCGACGAATCCTACTTCTGGGTCTAAAGTAGTATGCGTTTAATATGGCTTTTGTGTTGTTAACATGTTTAATGTTATGTATTTTCTTCTATTTAATCTCAAAAAGCTCCTAAAACAGTCAGTGATCCCTGTTGACCTCCCTCTCCTTTTATTACCACTAATCATTTATTTAAGCTCAGTTTTTAAAACCTTAGGATGTAACTACAGCCCAGCCTATGCAGCAGTATATGAATGACTAACCTCGTATTGTGGATGGATTATCTCAGTTGTTCTCCTGGCTGAAGTTTGGTCCTTTTACAGCATCCTGCCATGCGATTACATTTGTTCCTGACCACCGAGAACACTCAAGTTAACTTTTATCGAGTGGAAAAAAAGTTAGCTTGTTTATATTATGCTAACATAGCTGTGTCGCTAGCGGTCACGTAGCACATCATTATATACCAGCTAGCCCAACTTCAGTAACCCTACAAACGTCACTGCTGTTTAGTTTTCTGTCTTCATTTATGTTGGAAGTGATAGCAGAGCTGTACGTTTGAATTTGTTTCCAAAACCCCGCAGTCAGGACATGCTATATTGTACAGTGGGGCAAAAAAGTATTTAGTCAGCCACCGATTGTGCAAGTTCCCCCACCTAAAATGATGACAGAGGTCAGTAATTTGCACCAGAGGTAGACTTCAACTGTGAGAGACAGAATGTGAAAAAAAATCCATGAATCCACATGGCAGGATTTGTAAAGAATTTATTCGTAAATCAGGGTGGAAAATAAGTATTTGGTCAATAACAAAAATACAACTCAATACTTTGTAACATAACCTTTGTTGGCAATAACAGAGGTCAAACGCTTACTATAGGTCTTTACCAGGTTTGCACACACAGTAGCTGGTATTTTGGCCCATTCCTCCATGCAGATCTTCTCGAGAGCAGTGATGTTTTGGGGCTGTCGCCGAGCAACACGGACTTTCAACTCCCGCCACAGATTTTCTATGGGGTTGAGGTCTGGAGACTGGCTAGGCCACTCCAGGACTTTCAAATGCTTCTTACGGAGCCACTCCTTTGTTGCCCGGGCGGTGTGTTTTGGATCATTGTCATGTTGGAAGACCCAGCCTCGTTTCATCTTCAAAGTTCTCACTGATGGAAGGAGGTTTTGGCTCAAAATCTCACGATACATGGCCCCATTCATTCTGTCCTTAACACGGATCAGTCGTCCTGTCCCCTTGGCAGAAAAACAGCCCCATAGCATGATGTTTCCACCCCCATGCTTCACAGTAGGTATGGTGTTCTTGGGATGCAACTCAGTATTCTTCTTCCTCCAAACACGACGAGTTGCGTTTATACCAAAAAGTTCTACTTTGGTTTCATCTGACCACATGACAATCCTCTGCTGTATCATCCATGTGCTCTCTGGCAAACTTCAGACGGGCCTGGACATGCACTGGCTTCAGCAGCGGAACACGTCTGGCACTGCGGGATTTGATTCCCTGCCGTTGTAGTGTGTTACTGATGGTGACCTTTGTTACTTTGGTCCCAGCTCTCTGCAGGTCATTCACCAGGTCCCCCCGTGTGGTTCTGGGATCTTTGCTCACCGTTCTCATGATCATTTTGACCCCACGGGATGAGATCTTGCGTGGGAGATTATCAGTGGTCTTGTATGTCTTCCATTTTCTGATAATTGCTCCCACAGTTGATTTTTTCACACCAAGCTGCTTGCCTATTGTAGATTCACTCTTCCCAGTCTGGTGCAGGTCTACAATACTTTTCCTGGTGTCCTTCGAAAGCTCTTTGGTCTTGGCCATGGCGGATTTTGGAGTCTGACTGTTTGAGGCTGTGGACAGGTGTCTTTTATACAGATGATGAGTTCAAACAGGTGCCATTCATACAGGTAACGAGTGGGGGACAGAAAAGCTTCTTACAGAAGACGTTACAGGTCTGTGAGAGCCAGAGATTTTCCTTGTTTGAGGTGACCAAATACTTATTTTCCACCCTAATTTACGAATAAATTCTTTACAAATCCTACCATGTGAATTCATGGATTTTTTTTTCACATTCTGTCTCTCACAGTTGAAGTGTACCTCTGGTGCAAATTACTGACCTCTGTCATCATTTTAAGTGGGGGAACTTGCACAATCGGTGGCTGACTAAATACTTTTTTGCCCCACTGTATTTAGATAGAAGCTAGCGAGCTAACTCCCTGCTAACTTCTAACTCCGTTAAATGTCATAAATTCCGTTTTCATGGATGCCTGGATGTTAAACTCAATTGTTACACCTGGTAGAGCAGAACGCTGATCATTTTATTAAAGATGAAAGACTTTAGACAGTTTTTCAACTCTCATTAATGCCATAGTGATCGTTTGATATATGGACCTGCAGCGGAGTTTAGACCCAGACACGGCTAGTGACGTCAGACTGAACAATCAGATAGTCTCCTGTGTCAGTGAAAATAGGCGACTCCCCTAAAAAACAGGGGAAGTATAAAGACCCCACCACCCCATTCATGTGCAATGAAGGAAAAGACCAAACTGTTTGTTTATCAGGCTGTAAATATGTTTATTTGTGCTGTGAAGTTTTAACATGGGAGTCTATGGGGGTGACTCACTGCTGTTTCTGCTGGATGTCATAGGAACTGCAGGTGTTTGGTTCACATGAAGAATGAGAGCTAGCAGGACCTGATCTGTTGATGGATTTAGCTCCTGTGGTTTTTTGCTTCTGATGCTTTCTGTTTTCTTCAGGGGATGAGGTCAAGCAGGTGCAAGTGGAGAAGGAGGAGCAGCTGGAAGAATCAAGCAGGAGGCTGATAGAGAGGGAGGAGGACCTGTTCAGCTATGACTCGGTCAATGAGGAAGAGGAGGACGAGCTGCACAAAGACTTCGAGGCTCTGCAACTGAAGCTGTGGATGGCCATCAATGACACCTTCAACCCCTCCTCCTCTGCAGGGGAGCTGAAGGTCCTGAGGAGTGCCATGGTGTCTATCCAGCAGCAGGAGGCGCAGGACCGGCGCTGGAGAGACTGTCAGGAGGAGCGAGTCCCAAGATGGCGTCCTCAGAAATGTCTCAGCATCCACAACATACTGCTCCAGAACATGGTGGAGGGCCGAATAAAGGAGGCTGCCAAAGACACCTCGGGAGGAACCGACTGGCTCTCTTCACCTGTGAAGAGACAGGTTAGTCACCTGGGAGGAGGTGTGGGAGGAGCTCTGCTGGTACTCAGTTTGAGCTGGATGAGAGTTTTTTTTTTAAAATTCAATTATTTATTAGATTTTACATTTTATAATAACAAATACAAAAATACAACAACCAAAAACAAGAAGCAAAAAATCAAAACAAAAACAAAAGAGAACAAGAAAAAAGCAAACAAAAAGAACAAAACAAAAAGTCAGGTAGACATGTAGGTGCAGAAATTGCCCCATTGTTCCACCAAAGCTTCCGTCACATGATCTTACCTTCCCAACATCTTTTCGCAAGTAAAGTTCCCAATCATTCTGGCCACATTTTAAGCATTTGAGTATAGGTGTCCTTTCAGTATTCCAAAATGACACAGGCACATGTTACTGGTGCAGTGCTTAACACTCTAAACTGGTGTTTATTTAATTGTGGCACCTTTCTTTTATCTCCTAGTAGACATAATTTAGGTGATTTGGGCAAGTTACAAACCTTCCATCCCTGCATATAATTCAATACAGTGTTCCAAACTGAAAAAACAAACAAACAGTGGGCATTCAGGGGGCATGTATCAGTACCTTTGGCTTGTTGGCATTTCCAACACAAGTCCTCTCTACCAACACCCATTCTATACAGCCTTGAAGGAGTATAATAATATATATTAAGATTTTTTACTGAATAAATTAAAATTATTCTTATTCAATTAAAATTCAGTTTATCTTGTTTTTCTCTGCTCAATGTTTGCCTAATCTAGCCATTTCAAAAGTATGCTTTAATAATCTATATTGGGCAGGACTAATCCCCCTTTTTGTTTTGGTTGGGACAGTCGATTAATGTTAATACGGGGTTTGATGAGAGTTTTTACCCTACTCCCTGTTCGATGAACCTGTCCAGGTGTGTCGAGTGGGAAGATGTGTGAAGGAAGACCTGCTGACGGTGGTGAGGAGGGTGAAGAACTGCTACCCTCCTCACATGGACATCATGAACCTCTACGCCGGCCTGTACCATCAGGAGTTCTCGGCCCACCTCACTCAGCTCACCGCTGCAGGGCTGGACGACGATGACTGCAGCTACCTGTTGTCCTGGGTCAACCAGTACTACCCACAGTGAGTCTGTGTGGCACTGGGTGTGGCAGCGCTGCCCACAGGCCAAAGAGCAGAGTGCTAATCACCATAGCAACAACCATAACAACAACCCTGAAACAAATCAATGCGAACCTAAACACTTCTACTGAGCTTAACCATGACAGCAGAACCATTACTGGGGAGCCGTTATTGCAGAACTGTCACAGCAGAACCGTTACAGCAGAGCCATTATTGCAGAACCGTTTCAGTAGAACCGTCACAGCAGAGCCATTAAAGCAGGGCCATCACTGCAGAACCGTCACAGTAGAGCTGTTATTGCAGAACTGTAGCAGTAGAAGCATCACAGCAGAGCTGTTACAGTAGAACTATTACAGCAGAACCATTACTGCAGAATGGTTACTGCAAAACGGTTACAGCAGAACCGTCACAGCAGAGCTGTTACATCAGAACTATTACAGCAGAACTATCACAGCAGGTCCTGTCTGAGCATCAGTCCTCTGCCTTACCTGAACACAGCCCAGATTCCTGCTGCGCTGTGAAACATTCACAATTATTTATTTAAACCATCAGCCAGACCTGTAGGTCCCAGTTCTGGTCCACAGGCCTTATCTTTATCCTCTCTGTAATAACCACTGGCTAGTTTCTTTTGCATGATCGTATTCTGTCAGACTCATGTGAAGGAGAGAAGTTAGTGTGTGTGAATTATGATCTTTGCTCGGTGTGGTCAATAAGACTTCAGAAAGTTGTCACGGTTGAGGATTGAGTGGACTCAAGCACGGAGCTGTGAATATAAGCAGTGCGTTTATTTACAATGGATAAAGGTTGACAATAGTTAAAATGTGCAATGATAATAGTTGGTGCGTCCTCCTTCCCGTGCTCAAACCGTGCGTGGTAGTGAGTGCCAGTCTCTCCTCCAAGTGTTTTCTTGTGCTCGTGAATCCTCCGTCCCAGTTCCTAGTTGCACACAGACAATAGTAATGAATAACCAAAAAGAGCAGACAACACTGAGCAACATGAGCGGCTCGTAACATTACCAGGCTTAGTGCAATACTCCAGCGCTGTCGTTCGCTCAGCCACACCATTAAATAGCCCTGCCCAAGATGGTGGATGATTGGTAGCAGCTGGTGGAGAATCGGTTGCAGGTGAGGCAGCTCAGGGCCACAGCGCCTCCGGGTCGGAGGTCCCTCGTTGCTATCCGACCTCCGTAAACACCACAGCGGAGGGAAACAGAGCGAGAGAGGAAAACACACACACACATATACACACAGGCGGGTTGACCGGTCGGGGCACCGTCCGACCCTGACAGTACCCCTTCCTCTAACGCGAGCCACCCGGCGACCCACCAAACTTGTAAGGGTGCCGGTGGCAGAATTCTCTCACCATGGCATCATCGAGAATTGCGGACCGCGGCACCCAGGAGTGCTCTTCCGGACCATACCCATCCCAATCCACCAAAAACTGAAAACCTCTACCGCGGTGCCTAGCATCCATAATGCGGGTGATGGAGTATGCCGGGGCGCTGTGGATAATCTTTGATTCAGTTTTGAGTGGAATGTGTTTGGTTGAGAGCCATACCTGCTGGCCCACCTGGTACTCTCAGAAAAATTATGGCTCTTAAATGGTTCTTCAGATGTCTTCATGGTTCTTTAAAGAACCATCATATGTCAAAGAACCTTTTTATTTTGTAGATGGTTCTTTAGGTACTACAAATGGTTCTTTAAAGAACAAAAGGTTCTTCATCCTTAGCTATCTAAATTTGATGGTGTAAAATGGCATACATATTTGTTATAATTATAGTGTGAATTATACTGTGTGTTTTGTTTGTGTACATGTGTGTGCAAAGGGGGAGGGCGGGTTACCTGGCAACCTCCAGGAGGTTTGCTCACTGGTGCATCTTTATTTATAAGGCCCTGCTTGGACAAATGCCCACCTACATTTGCGATCTGCTCACACGGAGAAGTACTGTTTCTTACAGCCTGCGTTCAAGCGATCTTTTATTGCTCAATGTTCCATTTGCCAGAACTGAACTGGGAAAGAGGGCTTTTACTTATGCTGCCCCTTTCACATGGAACATGATGCAAAAAGACTGGAAGATAGCAGATCTTATTTCATTAAATGCTTTTAAGTCCAGATTGAGAGAGCCAGAGAAAAATGTTTTTAAAATGTAATTGTTATTTATAATATGTATGTAACTTTGTAATTTCAACGTGTTGTCGCCTCTTGGCCAGGACTCCCTTGCAAAAGAGGTTTTTAATCTCAATGGGACTTTTCCTGGTTAAATAAAGGTTAATAATAATAATAATAATAAAATTACCCTTTAAGAGCAGATGGTAGGAAACTGAATATTCAAATAAAAGTTAGAAATACTTGGTTAAAAATATACTGGTGGCAGGGGTGGGGGCCAAAGCCTAAAGACCCTACCCCCAACACCCCTAACCCTGCAAACCCACTGATCACAAATAATGTGGTAATAGAATATGGAATTTATTATTAAGACGTTTACTGTACTTTAGTTTTAAGTTTTAATAAAGTATTACTATTTTCTGTTTCAAGGCATTACTTTTGAGATTATTATACATATTAGAAAATATAGCAAAATGATAATACTAATTATTGTAAACTTTATAAACCACCCAGCAGTATGTAAAGTCAAATTATAAAATACAAGTAAATAACAATTGTACAACAGAATGTCAGTGTAATGAACACACTTATGTGTAGTGAACACACTTATGTGTTCATTATCGACACACTTACTTAGTTTTGACAAAGCGCACTGCTTAGGTAAAGGATCTGAGTACTTGTTTATCACTGAGCAATTTGTTAATATGTGTTTCGAGCCAAATAAATGACAGAGAGAGAGAGTCACGTTAGAACATGTCGTACTGTGGCAACCTTCCGAAAGAGAAGGGGGGCGTCAATTGTTGGGATGCACATGCGCAGACAGATTGTGCGACCGGTGGGCCTTGAACTTTGTAAGGGAAAAAACACTTTCTCACAGTCGGTGACAGCAAAGCGGATAACAGTCTTCAGTACCTGCTGGTCTTTGAAGCTCTGGATTCTGGGACTGTTGGAAAAGGTAAAACATTTTCATTAAAACCTTTTTACTGTTTTGTTTTTGTTACTTGTCATTGTAGCTTGCTGTTAATGCTGTGCTAACAACAAGGGTTAGCTATGTTAGATACGTTAGCCGCTGATGTTAACGCAATTTAGTATCCAGTATACAGAACTGTTTTCCTAACAAAACCACTGTTATAATTAAGTGAAGGTGCTCCCAGCTAATTTGAACCTTTGGCTTCTCAAATTGCGTGCTGCGTACATAACGTAATGTCAGCTAGACCGATATTAAAATTTATAATATTGTTAAAGTCACTAAAAGGGCGCATGAAGCCTGTTTGACATGAGCGCTGTGTCTGCTCTAGAAACTCTTACATTAAATACTCACATCAGCCTGTACTTTGCAGTCTGTAAGAGCTGTATAAAACACAGCTATGCGTAAGTGTTTTGAATGAATAGAATGTGACACATGAGAAGGTGTGTCTTTGACTGTTACTGTATAACTTATTTTCAGACTACTTGACAAGTTATGCTCCGGTCATTTGATGTTTCAAAGATAGATGATCTTTTGTGATATAGTTAAATTTTCTTTGTACATTTCATTTATCCACCATCATACATTAAGCCAAGAAGAGGTCATTATACTATACAAGTACTATACTATACTATACAAGAGGTATCAACGCTGGGCCAAAGTTCAACACGTGGTTAAAGTTTGTAATCCAGCCGGGGTGTAAATATCACTCAGCAACCAGTCGTAGAGATGAAGCAGGCAGCATCAACACATAAATCTACTCTTCCCAGCTTAAATCACAAGAGCATCTCTGACCGAAAAGCTGATTTTTCACATTTGCAAAAATTAATTCAGATTCACACTAATTCCTTTCACAGCTCCAACAAAATGAGGAAGAGGAGGGGGAAACACAATTAGATTGAATTACAATTGGATGGAAGTCGAGGACAAGGAGAAGGAAGCTTTGGATGAGGAGGAAGAAAAACAGCAGGAGCATCTTTAGGGATCTCTGTGATGTCATTGAGATTGGTTTCATTAATATGGTCCTCTCACAAAGAAAGATGACTTGTTTTAGTTCACCTACTTCCTGTATTAAATAGTGATGTGCAAAATGTTGTGGAAAACCACAGAGCAGGCACGTATAGGGCATCTGCAGGTAAATGAACGTCAAATCTCTCAGACTAAAATCTGTATTATACTTTTAGTCTTAAGACCATATGTTGTATATTTATCACCCTTATGATAAAACCCATGTCAGCCATTAGTTTATGGACTTTGTATTTTGAAGCCTCAACGTTTGCTTTATTGCTATAGCTATGTTGGTTGTTGTGAGCCTTTTGGGACCATATTAAGACAAGGGATCAGAATCTGAAGTCGTGCACACTACTGTTTCATTTATTGTGTATCCATAAGATTTGTACAGCAGATCCAAGTTGTGCCTTGAAAACAGGAACGTTGTCTGCATAGAGGAGAACTTTAATAGCAGGCTTGTATAAAGTGAAGCTTTGTGCTCACATTTGCTACAAACACTTGTTTTAATTCTGTCTCCCTGTTTTGATGCAGATTTCACTTGAAATCAGGCAAGAACGGGACTTTCTTTTTTAATGTGTTCTTGTGAATTGATTGTGTATCGCATACATTTGATTTGACTTTCTGCGAGACAACAGTCGTCTGCTGGCCAAAAAAGTTTTCCAAATACCTCCACGTGATCAAGCCTGGATTTAGAAAAGAATAGCAAAAAAAATCTGCACCTCCTGCTTTACATGCAATTTGTGTTTGTGTGTTTAGAGGTGGTGGTGAAAGGGGAGACCTTGGCTCATCCAGCTGGAGAGCCTGACCAGGAAGAGTCGAAAATTAACTATGCTCTTCCAGGGCACCCTGCAGACTCGGCTGCTGGCATTGGCGAGTGAGTGCAGCCGCCGCTGGGATGACGTGAACACCAAACAGGAGTCCATCACAGGTCGACCTTCTGAGGAGGGTTTCACTTTTCTCTCTTCTTTATAATTGACCCTTGTTTTCTCTCTCTCAGCTCCTTGTCTCAGAGTGGGAGGGATTTGAAGCACAAAGGGAGGAGCTTGTTGTTTGGTTGGGTGATATGGATGTCCACCTGAGTGAGGTTGACCACTGACAGGAAACACCTGTGAAAAACTGAAACAACTGCAGGTGTGGGGTTGTTTTGATATGACATATATTTGATATGATACATACGTCAGAGACATGGTCCTAAACTGGAATAACAAAGGACCGTGAGTCCAACATGAAATTTCCCTTACATAACGCTGAAGTTCATTCATCATTTTAATCAAAAACTTGTTGTTGAAATATTTTTACTGAACATGCAAGCATCTGCTGATGAAAATGTGTTGATTTATTGGTCTGTTATGAAGCTATTGCTATTTCTAATCTGTTTTTATATCTTTCTGATGTTTTATTAATTAAGCAATACATGTATTAATTGTTGTGTTATCTATAGATATAGTATTTATATATTTTTGTTTATAGTATAGTAAAAATATTTAATTATTACTGTTTAAATGACTAATATGTGACATGTATTAGCTGTGATGTTGTGCTGAGGGTTAAAATGTCCTTTTGTCTTTTGGTAACTACGAAATGGCAATAAACCATTAATATACAGTGGGGCAAAAAAGTATTTAGTCAGCCACCGATTGTGCAAGTTCCCCCACTTAAAATGATGACAGAGGTCAGTAATTTGCACCAGAGGTACACTTCAACTGTGAGAGACAGAATGTGAAAAAAAAATCCATGAATTCACATGGTAGGATTTGTAAAGAATTTATTCGTAAATTAGGGTGGAAAATAAGTATTTGGTCACCTCAAACAAGGAAAATCTCTGGCTCTCACAGACCTGTAACGTCTTCTGTAAGAAGCTTTTCTGTCCCCCACTCGTTACCTGTATGAATGGCACCTGTTTGAACTCATCATCTGTATAAAAGACACCTGTCCACAGCCTCAAACAGTCAGACTCCAAAATCCGCCATGGCCAAGACCAAAGAGCTTTCGAAGGACACCAGGAAAAGTATTGTAGACCTGCACCAGACTGGGAAGAGTGAATCTACAATAGGCAAGCAGCTTGGTGTGAAAAAATCAACTGTGGGAGCAATCATCAGAAAATGGAAGACATACAAGACCACTGATAATCTCCCACGCAAGATCTCATCCCGTGGGGTCAAAATGATCATGAGAACGGTGAGCAAAGATCCCAGAACCACACGGGGGGACCTGGTGAATGACCTGCAGAGAGCTGGGACCAAAGTAACAAAGGTCACCATCAGTAACACACTACAACGGCAGGGAATCAAATCCCGCAGTGCCAGACGTGTTCCGCTGCTGAAGCCAGTGCATGTCCAGGCCCGTCTGAAGTTTGCCAGAGAGCACATGGATGATACAGCAGAGGATTGTCATGTGGTCAGATGAAACCAAAGTAGAACTTTTTGGTATAAACGCAACTCGTCGTGTTTGGAGGAAGAAGAATACTGAGTTGCATCCCAAGAACACCATACCTACTGTGAAGCATGGGGGTGGAAACATCATGCTATGGGGCTGTTTTTCTGCCAAGGGGACAGGACGACTGATCCGTGTTAAGGACAGAATGAATGGGGCCATGTATCGTGAGATTTTGAGCCAAAACCTCCTTCCATCAGTGAGAACTTTGAAGATGAAACGAGGCTGGGTCTTCCAACATGACAATGATCCAAAACACACCGCCCGGGCAACAAAGGAGTGGCTCCGTAAGAAGCATTTGAAAGTCCTGGAGTGGCCTAGCCAGTCTCCAGACCTCAACCCCATAGAAAATCTGTGGCGGGAGTTGAAAGTCCGTGTTGCTCGGCGACAGCCCCAAAACATCACTGCTCTCGAGAAGATCTGCATGGAGGAATGGGCCAAAATACCAGCTACTGTGTGTGCAAACCTGGTAAAGACCTATAGTAAACGTTTGACCTCTGTTATTGCCAACAAAGGTTATGTTACAAAGTATTGAGTTGTATTTTTGTTATTGACCAAATACTTATTTTCCAACCTAATTTACGAATAAATTCTTTACAAATCCTACCATGTGGATTCATGGATTTTTTTTTCACATTCTGTCTCTCACAGTTGAAGTGAACCTCTGGTGCAAATTACTGACCTCTGTCATCATTTTAGGTGGGGGAACTTGCACAATCGGTGGCTGACTAAATACTTTTTTGCCCCACTGTATGTCTATGCTGTTGTTCTTGTATTTATTTTACCCTGCTCAAATTCAATTTATCTTACACTTTATTTTGTTGTTTTTTTTTTTTGGTTTTTTTTTTGCCTGTCCCGTTTGCCTCCTTTGCCATCAGAATTATTGTCTAAAGGCAAAGAAAGATGCCCAACGGATTTACTTTACCAAATTGACCATCCCAGCCTTGCCATAATGGTCCATTTGATTCATCTTTTATTGTTTATTTTATTTTCACTTGCTGAATACGGGACAGACTTGACTGAGGGAAAGAAGGGGAGAAAGAAAGAGGGAAAGAGAAACAGCTGAGAAGAGGGACGGGGGAGAAGGGCAAAAAACAAAAACCAACAGAATGGGCAGAAGAAGAAAAAAAAGAAAAAGAAAATGCATATATCGATCACCTGGATCACCTGTTGAGAAAGAAAAAAGAAAACAAGCAGAAGAGAACAAGAGTAATAGAATAAACAACATCATGGGAATATGACAGTAAATGCTAAATATTAAACATTATTGTGCAGCACGTAAGATCAACAGAACACAGTGTGCTTTGAGGTAGGAGCCAAAAAGGGTGTAGTTTGTGGGTGTGATCACCCGTGTGTACACCTGTGAGCATGGACGCGCTTGTTTTTTTTTTTTTAAAAGGTTCTTTCATGTAATGATCTGCTAGAGGGTGTGGGGGGGCCACAGCCCCGTCCTCCAGGGCATGAAGCAGGTATGGAGGAGATCAAAACTCCAGACATCCAGAGGCCCTCAGAACACAAGAGACCAAGGAAGACCAACAGAGGGGCAGCCACGCCACTGTCCCAGAAAGAGCTGAGGAGAGTCCCAGATGAGGGTTCACTCAGCAGCCGCGGAGCAGAAGCCAGGGGGAGTTGCAGTGACGCGCCCGTGAGCTCCGCCGGCAGCCAGCCGTGCCTGAGTGACCGAGCCCCAGGCCGAGAGGCCGGGGGCACCCCACCTCCGAAGTGGCCCGAGCGAGCCCCAGGCTCCAGGCCCCGATAAGCGGCCGCCAAGGAGTGAGCCGGTGTGTACCTGGACGCCCATCCCCAGACACAAAGAAGCACCAACGCACCGATGTCTGAGGGAGTCTGCCACTGGCAGGGGAAGTGGTGGTGGGGGGAGATAGGCCTCCAAACCTTGGAGGGCCTGAGATGTCCCCAGAGAGGTGGCGTCTGATACCCAACCTGACATATAGACACAGACATACAGGCACACACAGATACAAACATCCATTCCCACCCTCATGCTCTCATATGCACTTACTCCACACTCAACCAATGTGGAGACAGACATAAAGAGACGCTGTACACACAATCACACTCCCCAAGCGTACTCTACGAACCGGGTCTAGGTACCCTTGCCCCTGGAGGGGGGAATTGCACCCAGACCCAGGTGGTGTTACCCTTTTCCCTGCGGCGGGGAGAGGCAGACCGCCCCGACTCCGCAGCAGCAGGGAGGCCCCACACTCCAGACCGCAGTCGGACGGCCAACTCCTCCTCTTAGCCCCCCCGCTCCAGCAGGCCGCAGAGAATGGGGGTGAGAGAAGACTCCAAACCTCCCTCCACCCGCTCATTGTAGTGTTGATGCATGTGTGTTCTAAGGTGCATTTAAAACCCAGGAGGGCATGGAGCTACCTGCCAGAGAGCACCAGGTACATTTTATTTTGAAAGATTTAAAATGGTTCTTTAAAGAACCACTCAAAAAAGGTTCTTTAAAATGTTTTTTTTAAAGAACCATTTGAAGGACCTTTTTAAAAATGGTGTCTTTACAATAAGACCCTGACAAAAGTATTCTCTCCGTAAAGTATAACTCTGGTGTACTTGTAGTCAGAATGATCCCAGCAATACGTCACACAGTAAGAACCTGGTCCGTGTTCTGAGGCACCTTGGAACCCACACAGGTGCTGAACTTTGTGAGGTCATCACAACACACAGCAGCTACCATTAAGAGACAGTCACGCCTTTAAACGAGGTGCACAAGTTCTGGTCCCGTTCAATGGAGTAGTCACAGTATCTGAGCCTGAGTTCAGATTTGTGTTTTAGGACTTTTTATGGTCTTTTTTTCCTCCTCCACAGAGCACAAAGTGCTTTACACAGAAAGGATCAGCTCATGTTACAGGCTGAAGAAACAATAAGAGACTTTAGCAGTTAGGTTAATTTTAGCTCATCAATAAAAAGCTAGAAGCTCTTAACTGACCAAACACTCAGTTTTATCTCACATCTATAAAGAATCCTTCCAGAAATTCCTGAATCCAGAACACCTTTTGGGTCATCCATCTCCTGTAGGGTGGTCACGCTAACAGAACCAGATACATTGTTTCATTTAATTTAGTTCAATTTTATATTTCTATCACCAAATCACAACAGTTTCCTAAAGTTAAAAACTCAATAATAAATAATAAAAAGAAAACAGAGAAAAACCCAACAATTATATGACCCTGCTTGAGCAAGCGCTTTTTGACAGTGGGAAGGAAAAACTCCCTGTTTGACAGGAAGAAACCTCCAGCAGAACCAAGCTCAGGTACACAGCCATCTGCTGTGAGCGGTGGGGGGTTATGGGAGGAAGATGGGACAAAAGACATACTGTGGGAGAGAGCTAGAGATTAATAATACCTAATGATTAAATGCAGAGAGGTCAATTTTCACATAGAGAGTGGAGATGAAACACTCAGTGCATCACGTCCTGCTGCATGCTCAATCATCCAGGTAAGAAAATCCCAAAAGGTGGATTCTGTTCATCTGGATGTTTTCAGTGGGAGAAATGACCTTGTAAACAGTATATTTGTATAATGACTGAAACTAGCACAACTGGCTGTTAAGTCAATTTCTTGATCATTAATATGCAAATTGTCAAGACCCTTGATCAACAACCACTGATAAATGGCCATGAGTACCATTCACAGAGAGTTGGGGAATGGCTGAACTCACAGCATTGTAAGATGGTGAAAAATGTACCCTTAGGCTGCCTCCTTGATTCAGAGATGGTCTTTCCCTTTTCACATAAATGGCCTCCCTGACTTCCCGCTCCCTCCTTGTCCAGGATGTGTACATCCTCATTATTGAAAGAGTGTCCAGTGGCCTGTTGGTGTGAATAGACTGCTTAGTCCTGGCCTGATGAGCTCTTCTGTGTTGCGCCACCTGCTTTACCTCTTTAGGTTGTTTGGTTTCCCCGATGTATAAATCATGGCAATCCTCCTGGTACTTGGTGGCCCAACACATTCACATTCACCAGGGAGATGCAAAGTGGCAGGTTAGCCTTCTTAAACTGTGAAATTTCCATCAGTAATGGGGGGCATTTAAAAGTTGATGTGAACCGTAAACCTACACACACTGTTCAGAATTTAAGGTCTTACTCTCATCATTCACTGGAGCACAAACTGGGTTCATCGGGACGCTACAACACAGAGCGAACACCATCCTGACAGGCAGAGCAGCCAGGAGTTTGTATCAGGAGTATCGGAATAGTTGAGACTCTTAGCACCGCGTCTCTTTGGCTTTCAAACCGCAAAACAGGCTGCGCCAAAAATTGGTCAAAACAGAAACAAAGCTATATAGTGTATGCTGTTAAGTAGCAGGAGGATTGCCATGATGTATACATCGGGGAAACCAAACAACCTCTGACTATCAAAAGGGCCTGGAAGCCTGTATGTAACTGCAGACTCAAGTGCAGAACCAAACGCAGAGACAACAGAGTAACTTTTGTACAAACATCTACATCTACAATCGTAGAGTTAAAAAAAATCCTAAACATCAACTCCATTAGCAATAACCCAATCATCCTTAATGGACGTCCTCTGGAGGAAGTACACTCTTTCAACTAACTGGGCGGCATCATCGACCAGCAACGTGGAACCGATGCAGATGTCAAGGCAAGGCTCAGCAACGCAAGAGTCGCCTTCATCCAGCTCAAGAACATCTGGCCTTCCAGAGAGCTGACCGAGACTACCAAGATCCAGAGATGGGCAGTAACGCGTTACTTTTAATGCGTTACTGTAATCTGATTACTTTTTCAAGTAACGAGTAAAGTAAGGGATTACCATTGCAAAAACGGTAATTAGATTACTGTTACTTTCCCGTAGGAATGCTGCGTTACTGCTTTACTAAAACCGTGATTTTTTTGCCAGAATGTCTCATGACAGTGACGTAAGCGAGTGCGACGTTTGTGACAACAGCTGTCTGCAGATCAACAATGGATCATATATCAAGTGCGGGAGAGAGTATGCAACGTTTAAAGCTTGGAAGTACTGACCTTACTTTGAGTTTGATTCCATAAAAAGTGACAAAAACATTAGCGTCCATTGTGGGTGGGAAGAAAACTTCTTTTTACACCGAAAAAAACCCGTAAACTTCCAAGCAAGCTCCGAGTGCGCAACGACGTAATGGGAAATTCACAGAGAAACTCGCGGATTCTTCCACTGACCGCTGTGCCACACCTGCACCAGAGCACACCTCCGCCTACCCCACTCCTGCTTTACAGGTGAAAATAGAGCACCAGGACTGCTAGTCTTTGATTTTATTTACTTTCTGCTGTGTTTTACTTGCATCTATTTGAAAGACTGAGTGCAGACACAAAAAATATTTTATTTTATGTGCTGGAATGTGCAGAAAATAGGTTTAAATGTTAAACTAATTTCTTCAAGTCAGAGAATGGTGCATATAATTTAATTTTTGCTTGATGCATAAAGTTAAAAGATTAAAACGGATAAAACAAGTTTAAAAAAAAGAGACTTTTCCATTTGATTACATTTTGTATGATGGATTATGCAGAAAAAGTAGAATTGGCTTGACAGATCTATCGTTTTATCACCTATTCAGGTTATAAATCATGTTTTTAAAAAGTAACTAAGTAACTAAGTAATTAATTACTTTTGAAAATAAGTAATCAGTAAAGTAACTGGATTACTTTTGGGGGAAGTAATCAGTAATTAGTTACTGATTACTTTTTTCAAGTAACTTGACCAACACTGCCAAGATCCGACTGTTCAACTCCAACATGAAGTCAGTCCAGCTGTATGGGGCTGAAACTTGTAAGACAAACAAACCTCAAACAGAGAAATCCAGACATTCCAGAACAGCTGTCTCAGAAGGATTCTCCACATTCGCTGGCCAGACACTATCAGTAACATAACCTATGTTGAACCTGTCAACTCCCAGTAGAGGAAGAATCAGGAAGAAAAAGAAGAACGGACAGGGAAATCTGCGCTTTCACAGATAGCACTTTATCAATAAAGAAGTGTAGGAAGTTTTCACAAATTTCCTGAGAGGACTCGACACCAACAGTCTGTGGAGCATGAAGGACCCTGTCAATAGTCTTAAATAAGACATGAGGCTTACGACAATTTGACTGAATAATAGCAGCAAAATGTTTCCTCTTAGCATCTTGTACAGTCTTCTGATAGGAATTCCAGTAGTTTTGTAATATTTGGTATGACACCTGAAGTAGATCCTTCTTCCATTTACTTTCAGTTCTCCTACACTTTCTTCTGGCAGCACAGAGTGTCTTCATTCAGCCAGGGTTCAGATTTGGCTTTAACTTACCTAAGTTTAAAAGGGGCCACCGAATCTAAAACAGTTTGGCAGACTGAGTAAAATCATGTACTCAGCTCTTCTGTATCATTACATATGGAGTCAGGAAGGCTGCAGTTCTGATTAAAAACAATAGAGAACTGACCAGCAGAGGAAGGGTTAAAAATACGACAGCATCTAGCAACAACAGGAGGAGGATTAACTTTGGTACAAGGAAGGGAAACCTCAAACAAGACAGGCTTATGATCCGACCATACAATATCACAAACCTCTAAGTTAGAGACAGGTAGATTGTGAGTTAAAACAAGATCCAACGTGTGCCCATATTTTTGGGTAGGCACAGACAAAGGTTGCACAAGATCAAAAGAGTCAATAAGATTTAAAAAGTCCTTTGCCATTGGCTTGCCAGGGCAGCACACGTGAATATTTAAGTCCCCAGTAATAAGGACATGATCATATTTTGGCATAATTTCAGCCAACAGATCAGAAAAGTCATTTAAGAAGTCCTTATTGTATTTTGGGGGTCTGTAACCCACAGCACAGAGCACTGTGTGACAGCAACCTAGCTCAAACACACTCAGTTCAAAGCTACTAGGTGATGTTGATAAGGACAGTGGTTTACATTTATACTGCTTCTTAAAAACAACTCCTGCTCTGCCTGATATTCGAGGAGAGTTTAAAAAGCAGCAGTCATCTGGTAAGAGATCTATGAAAACGCTGGACTCACCGGCCCTCAACCATGTCTCAGTTATACAGAGGAAATCCAATCCTTGGGTCATAAAAAAATCCTTTAAAATAAAAGTTTTATTACTCAGCGATCTAGTGTTCATCAATCCAAATCTGGTGGAGGTCAGCGTGTTCTTGGCTGACTGCGAGACCCGACACAGCGGCCGCAGGTTCTGTAGGTTTGCACCGCGCCGACGAAGATGAGGGAAAATCTTTCGCGGCTGGGACATCTGATCCGAGCCAACAACGGGCACCAGCCAGGCATCGATGGGCTCCAGAGAGCATGGAGAAAAGACATGGCGAAGCACAGATCCACGTTCGTTCCAAGGAGCTGGGGAAGAGCGCACCAAGTATGGCTTAAGTTTCACGAGCAGACAGCTGCGTTTGCCCCGGCGTCTGAAACGCTTTCGCTGTGAGGCTGGGGCCAGGGTCCAACAAAGGTTAGCTGGTATCCCAGATACCGCGCGCCGCACGCCGCACGAGGCCGCTTTGTAAGGCGCTCATATCACCAGTGGCGAGACCCGCGTTGTAGGTGGCGGTCCTGGCGTTCACATCAGTTTTCTCTGATGGACTCTCCATCCACAAATGCACATTGGCCAAGAGTTGGGAATGTCTACTAATGTCCGTAGACTCATCAAGTTGCAATGCAAACCTCCCACTGAAGCGTATCTTCTCCAAAACCACACTTTTGATGTCTGCAGACATGTCATCAATACGTCTGGCAATTGTGTTATCTGAGAGCAGGACTTTTTCGGGGGCTATTTCTTTAACTGCATCAGGTCCGAGCATCTCATTCACAATGGCTTTGCAGGCAGGTAGAGTATTAATGTCTCTACTACGGTGTGGTTTTTTTGCTATAAGTTCAGCCACTAAGTGGCTAGCTTTGAGAGCTCTTTCAGACACCTTTGTGTTTTTTCTCAGTAAAGTTGTTTCTCAGCGTGTTCAAGCAGGCAAACAAAATAGTCTCTGTTCTTGTTTTGAAGTGAGGGATGTTTTGTGTGGAAATGGCGTTTGAGCTTGCTTGGGACCATGGTACTGTTTGAGAGCTTTTCTCCACACACCAAACATAACGGAGTCGGTGCAGTCGGATCTCCAGTGAAAGCAAATCCGAATGAAAGATAACTTTCGCTGTATTGCCGCGAGCTCACCGTTTTTGCTTTCTTTTGACTAGCGCTCGTACTAGGCTCTTCTGGATTAGAATTTTTTGGACCAATTAATTAAAATTAAATAATTTCCCACGGCACACCTGACAATCTCTCATGGCACACCTATGTGACACGGAACAGTGGTTGGAAAACACTGGGTTACCTGATCCAGCCGTAACTACATGCTTTATCAAAAAGGAAAGTTTGAAGCAAACTTTCAAACTTGCCTTTCCTTTTCCTAGTTTTAAGACTATAGTCTTAAAAGTAGAGATAGTGCCTGTCTCCTAAATACAAACTGGAAGCTGGTTCCACAGAAGAGGGCCTGAAAACTGAAGGCTCTGCCTCCTATTCTACTTTTAAATACTCTAGTAACAAAAAGTAAGCCCACAACAGATCATTTGCCTCCTATCCAAGAATACTCCTCTGTCACACCATCCCTCTGCATGTCCTCCTTCAGTACATCCTCCTCTGAAGTCTTGCTCTTCTCCTTCTGCCTGGTAACTGTATCTCCAGCCTCCACGCTCCCTCCTCTCCACATGCTCAATGCAGCTCATTTGTGATCCTGTCTATACTGCTCTCTGAAAATCTTCACCTCTGTCTCCTGTCTTTTTGTCAGTGCTACTGTCTCCAAAGCATACATCACAAAAACACTCAGATATGGTCATTATGTTTGTAGCCTCTGCCACAGCCGCCTCTGTTAGGTGGCTGGTTTCTGGAACCTGTCTAAGGACTGGGACAGGGCTTTCCTGTAGTGCAGAGTTGGTGTGGAGCCAACTGGTCAATTTTGTTAGTGTATGTACACTCGTTATTTATAGACACCAGGTCTATGAATAACGAGTGTAGAGGAACTTTGTAGACTCTCCATAGGCTCCTGTTGTTAGTCTTTTTCTTTTGTTCATTCTTCTGTTATTCACATTAGTATTTGTGTACTTTTGCAATGCCAGAGTTGACGAGTGGTGTAATCTTGAATGTCTGTTGTTTCATTGCAGTGAAATCCTGGAACATACGGAGCTGGATGGACAGATAAAGGTGCCCTGTCTGGGTTCTCTGCTCCCGCAAAATGAGCTGAAGCTGCTGGAGGAGCAGTACCTGACCCACAAAGAGGTAAAGAGCAGCAGGAACTGATGCTGCTGTCGGGTCAACTCAGTTCTGTCCCCCCATGTTAAAACTGTTGAGGGTGGCTTCTCGCTTTGGCCTGATGGTCGGCTTTCTGCTGGGGTGATTACATAGAGAACCCAGACTCTATGATAACTCAACAGCGTCTGATTATAATTTGTAGAACAAATGTGAAGTGAAACGTTTTCTTTAGGAAAAGGTGAAGCTGTGGCTGAACACTGCCCTGAAGAAGGAACAAGAGAACTGGCTGAGTGGAAGGACACCCGAAATCATCGATGGTTATTACTTCAGTTGTCTGGCTGTAGACGTCATACAGGTGAGGCTCAGGTGAGACCCATTGTGCAGGTGAGGCTCGGTCTGTGTTAAGTTGATTAGTGTTGTGATGTTTGTGTTTTCAGGTGATGACCGGTTCCCTGTCTGAGTTCAGCTGTGCCATCAAAGACAAGAGAAAAGCTCAGAGGCTCACAGTTCAGCTTGAGAACTTCATGTACAGGTACAGTCGTACTATGTGGTTCGCTAATCTTGAACTTACTTTTTATGTTACGGCATCATTCCTCCCATGCTCACTGAATATTTACTACAAATATATAACTTAATGCTGTCAGCATTAATCCCGTTAACATGAAGTTAACGCCATAACGGCATTAACATGACAAATCTCCGTTAGCGAGTTAACGCGGATCGCCCTGTGCGAGGGCTGCATGGCGTCAACGTGTTAACGTTGTTACCTTGTTAACGCATTAGCACCCTGCAGCCCCTTGCACGGGGCGATCCGTGTTAACTTGCTAATGGAGCAACGATAATGTGGTTATGGCGTTAATGTCATTTTAACGAGATTAACACTGACAGCACTAATATAACTATATTGTAACGTTTTCCACTTTAAATAAAAATGGTAGAGCTCAGCAATAAATTGTTCCACAAACTTATTTAAATAAAATTCTTCATAAAGCCTTCACTGCTTGTTCACATTTTCCATATTAAAATTGATCTTCAGTCAATATTTGAAGTCTGTTTTTGACCTGAAAAAAATGCAGACATGTAAATGACGTCTGATTGACACCCAGATGTGTAACAAATGTATGTGTGTGTGTGTGTGTGTGTGTGTGTGTGTGTGTGTGTGTGTGTGTGTGTGTGTGTGTGTGTGTGTGTGTGTTCAGCTATGTGAAGTGTGTGGAAGAGTTTGTGAAGGGAAACCATGGTAATGTCCGCTCGGTGATCAAAGCTCAGCTGGTCTGCGAGCAGCAGCTCAGGTGAGGTCACCTGTTCAGTTCTCAGACACCTGAGTCTTTGAAAGTCTTCCAAACAGAGTGGACTAGATCACATGACCTGTCTAAGGACCAAGGATAGAGTAGGATTAGATCTACCTAACTTTCAGCACTACTTCTTAGCCAACAGGCTTCAATTTATCTCAGGATGGCTAAAACATACCTACATCAAGCGACATGAATGCTTTAAAAGCATCCACATCAGCTCTCTGACAGCATGGGGGGAGTTTCTAAAATTGACACAGTCTTCATTAATCCCATGCAAATGTAGCACCCCGGTGAGGGAATGGCCACATTAATATTATTTTGTGTAAAACACTTGTGTTATGGGACATTTTTCATTACTATATGTACTCATTTTCAGTTACTTTAAAAGAATAGAAACCCATGTAAAAGGGAGTCATTTTATGTTAGAAAGCAGTAAGGGCGGAACGTTGGTGGCTGCTCTAGGGTTTCGGGGTGCAGTAAGTGGAGCCCACCTTCTGCTGCTTCCTCAGACACGTTCTAGAGGAAAACAGAGATGCATTGTGTCTTCCTTACTCCACTCTTCACCTGCTTTTACAGGTTGGTAAATGGTGTTTGTACTGAAAAAGTTGTTTATTGTTACCACAGTTACCCATGGTAATGTGAATGAGAGAATTTAAGGCGGTCCGCCTGAGTTACTTACAGTGTTGTGCAAGTTACTTTGAAAAAGTAATTAATTATAGTTACTAGTTACTTCTTCAAAAAAGTAACTGAGTTAGCAATTGAGTTACAATATTCTAAAAGTAATTAATTACATGAAAAGTAACTATTGCGTTACTTTAAAAAAAACGTTTAACCCCCTGGGTCCAGGGTATAATTGGCCATTTTTAACTACTTTTGATTTTCCCTCCACATTTTACCTTTAAAAACTATTTACTTTGCCTTGTGTTAATTCCAGTTCTTTTGATTCTTAGGGCCAAGAAAACACAGCTCAAAAGTGGTCTTTTACTTTAAAAAATGATCTTTATTTACATTTTCTGGAATATGGAGACCTGAGCACACAGCACACAGCCCCAGGTCTGAAGCACAAACGGAAGCCTAGTTATTTATATACTTGCTCTCATGTCACACCACACTTTAAGTTTCGATCAAACAGCCTAGTTGGTTTCACTTTCACTTCATTTTAGCTGCAAAAGCACGCTCTGCAACAGCAGCACTTTTTGGCACAGAGTGTACTCAGAGTTAGGCCTTTCTCATATGAAGCAATATAATCAGCATATAAACATTTGATATGATAAATTTAACGTCAACACTTGTTTGGTATCATCCTTTTCAGCACAACGTCCCATGTCTGAATTTACAGTCATGTTTTCATTTTGACACACTGTATTAACACAATTGATCTATAATCAGACAAAAAACATAAAATCATAGTAGAAAAAGTTATTTTTTACTGTAACAACCACAAACATGTTGTCATGAAACGCTGTGTGGCAGGCAGGAGTAGGACCCAAGATGCAGGCACTCAGACGCGAGGGATGAACTCAAAAAACTCAGCTTTATTTGCTGACAGGGGAAAAGCATACAAAACTAAACTGGGAAAATATAAACTTACACTTGACAGAGAGGCACACGAGGAAACACACAGCTTGAGGCAGTGGTTCCCACACACACACACACATTGCCACACACACAAACACATCCTCCAACCACACATACCCATATTTTCAGGGGGTGGCTGTAGCTCAGGTGGCAGAGCAGGTCAGCCACTAATCAGAAGGTCGGTGGTTCGATCCCAGGCTGCATCCTGGCTGCATGCCAAATATCCTTGGGCAAGATACTAACCCCATGTTTGCCTACTGGTGGTGGTCAGAGGGCCCGGTGGCGCCTGTGTCCGGCAGCCTCGCCTCTGTCAGTGCGCCCCAGGGCAGCTGTGGCTACAATGTAGCTTGCTATCGCCTGTGGGTGGATGACTGAATGTAGTGTAAAGCGCTTTGGGGTCCTATGGACTAGAAAAGCGCTATACAAATGCAGGCCATACCCATATTTTGCTCCATTGCGGTTTATTTCACACCTCAAGCATTTAGTAAACAATTAAGCAAATACAAGTAATCTGCAATAAGTTACAGGTAGTAATAAAATAAACTACTAACTCTTTTAGGCTATGTCAGCACCTACACGGGTATTTTTGAAAACACAGCTGTTTCGTCCACACGTAAACGGCGTTTCGAATCACCGAAAACTGAGATTTTTTAAACTCCTTTTTTGCGTTTACGCGCGGACGAGGAATACAGAGTTCGCCAATCAACGTCAAAGGTATGTGCCTTTTTTCACGTCACGCTGTGCGCCACGTTATTGTTTACATGAGGTGAATTGCAGAATGGGAGATAGAGACAAAATACTGTTACTATTAATCTTCAGGTTTTACACGCTTAAATATACACACGCAGTTACTGTCCCTCCATTTACAAAGGCAGAGGCGTCACAGTGTGATTATTTTACGTGTAGTTGTTTTTTTTCATGTGTAATAATAGTCAACATTGCTATCAATACATTTTTCAAATGGAACAGAAAACAAAAGCAGTGCACAGTAAACACCGGAGCCCAAGAACACAGCCCAAACACAGTTCAGTTCAGGCAGCCGACCGTGCGGACGGCAATGGCGGCGGCGGCGTGGAAACAGATCAGGGGGCTGGCTGTGCGGACGGCGGCGGCGACGAAGGAGGCTTGGAGGCTGGACCAGACGAGGATGAAGGTTCGGAGGCTGGACCAGACGAGGATGAAGGCTCGGAGGCTGGACCAGATGAGGATGAAGCTGCTGATGGCTGGACCAGATGAGGAGGAAGCTGCTGATGGCTGGACCAGATGAGGATGAAGCTGTTGATGGCTGGGCGGGCCCCTCAGACCCTCCAGCGGAGGCAGGTTGCTGGACGGGCCCTCCGGAACCCCCAGTGGAGACGAGGAAGTGCTGGCCAGGCCCTCCCGAGCTTCCAGCAGGAGCAGATGCAGAGCCAGAGGGTGTGGGGACCCCTGGCTGAACATTAGGCTGACTAGGTGGGTGAGTGTGTGGCTGACCAGGGAACTGAATTGCTACAAGGGACTGAACTGAAGTCTGAAGTGGCACAGGGGACTGAACTGAAGTCGACTCAGCTAATGGTTCATATAGGGGTTGTTTTTGTGTGTGTGTGTGTGTGTGTGTGTGTGTGTGTGTGTGTGTGTGTGTGTTGATATTTTAGAATATCAACAAATTAAATACATAGTAAAAAAGAAATTTAAACCCAGTCGAATCACAAACACCACCAAGTGTGGTACAGTTTCTTACTCTTAAAACCCCAAATTACTGTCCAAAATATACAGAATGCTTTCTAAAACATATGAATCAATATCACTTCCTATTGCAAAATGGGAAATAGATTTATCAGTCAACTTAGACTGAAACTTCTGATCTCAGGTATGCATAAAAACCTTTCATTTAAATAGAAATTCCATTCTGCAATTAATTCAATACAAAACATTACATACTGTAGAGTGCACTATACGGGTCATCGGATGCTCACATTGTCAAGCCAATACACCAGACAATTATATTCACGCTCTTAGGTCCTGTCCACCAGTTTAGAAGTTTTGGTGCGGAATATGTGAAGACTTATCAGCGTCTGAAATGTGACAGCAAAACACAATAAAATACAAACGAGTGAGAACAGAAGAGTCAATAAACGCATTCAAAAGTGATTTACTCAAGCAAGAATGGGAGATGCTGTATAAGGAAAAAAATATTGATAAAGCTTATGAGATTTTTTTTAGGAAAATTTAAACTGTTATATAATAGTCATTGCCCAGTAAAGAAATATAGTAAAAAACAAAAATATGCAGAGTGCCCATGGATTACAAAAGGATTGCAAAATGCATGTAAGAAGAAAAATACCTTATACAGAGAATTTATAATGAACAGAAGTACAGAAGCTGAAAATAAATACAAGAAATATAAAAATAAATTAACGAGTATTTTAAGGTCATGTAAAAAGGAATACTATGAAAAATTACTGATTATGAATAAAAATAATATTAAAGGGATCTGGAAAACATTAAATACCATCATCAAAAAGGGCTCGGGGCAGGCAGACTATCCTTCGTATTTCGCAAATAATGATAGAAATATTACTAATATGAGAGATGTGGTAAATGAGTTCAATAAATTCTTTGTAAGTGTTGGGCCAGACTTGGCTGAAACAATTCCTGATATAACAGATTCTGTAGAGAAAGAAACTAGACTCATTGACCGCAATCCTCATTCAATGTTCTTAACGGTGGTGGAAGAAATGGAAATCATTGATATTGTTGGGAAATCACAAACAAAAAACTCTACAGACTCTGACGACATTGATATGGAAATCGTTAAGAGAGTGATAGAGGGCATTTCCAAACCCTTAACACACATTTGCAATTTGTCCTTACAAACTGGTACATTCCCAAAACAAATGAAAACAGCTAAAGTAACACCACTGTTTAAAAATGGTGACAGACACCAATTCACAAATTATAGGCCTGTCTCTCTACTTTCTCAATTTTCAAAAATACTGGAAAAAGTCTTTAGTAATAGACTTGACAAATTTATAGATAAACACAAAATAATAATGGATAGTCAGTATGGTTTCAGATCAAATAGATCAACATCATTGGCATTAATGGAACTGATCGAAAATATCACCAACAATATAGATAAAAGTTAGTGTATTCATTGACCTAAAAAAAGCTTTTGACACAATTAATCATGACATATTACTTGATAAACTGGAGTACTACGGCATTAGAGGAGTGGTGTTAGAATGGGTAAAGAGTTATTTGAGAGACAGGCAGCAATTTGTGAAAATTGGGGAATATCAATCAGAGTGTATGGACATTGTTTGTGGAGTTCCGCAGGGGTCAGTATTGGGACCAAAGCTGTTTATCCTCTATATCAATGATATATGCAGAACATCAGATATATTACAGTTTATTCTATTTGCAGATGATACAAATATTTTTTGTGCTGGAGAGAACTTACAGCAGCTTTTGGAAATTGTCACACAAGAAATGATTAAACTGAAAACATGGTTTGATAGAAATAAGCTATCATTAAATTTGGAAAAAACTACATTTATGTTATTCGGAAATTGTAAAAAAGATGCAGGAGCAAAATTATTAGTAAACAATGTTGAAATAGAGCAAGTTTCGGATACAAAATTTCTGGGTGTGATAATAGTAGGGATGGGTATCGTTTAGTTTTTATCCGATACCGGTGCCAAAACGGTACTTTTGAAACGGTGCCGGTGCTTAAACGGTGCTCGAACCGGTGCTTAAAGAATAAAGAACACAAACTTCGTCCAAAAACCTCGTGTTTTTATTTTCCCCAGTAATTTTTTTAAGCAAAATTATAACAAAGTTAGCCCTTTCTGTCAATAAAACATAACGTCTTTGGAACCAGTGCTTAAACAATTGAAAACAAACTTTGTCATGAAACCTGTGATGTTTAGCAGTTTTTTTGCAAGAAGATAATCATATTAGCCTTTTCTGGAGCTATACGGCATCGCTCTTGGCTGATGGCATGCCCAGCACAAAAGAAAACACTTTCAGAAGGCGTTGATGAGGCTGGGACACACAAGTATTTTTCTGATAGGGCAGATAAATTGGGGAGTGTATCCCTCTTACTCCACCACCAGGCCACAGGGTCTTGTCCAGAGGTAATTCCTGGCAGTCTTTTGTATATTTGAAGCTCCTTATGTACCTGCTCTGTGATTGAGGGGACTCTACCCGCTTGAGAAGCAGCCTGTTGAAGTTCTCTGTCTTCATCCTCAAACAGTTTTTCTAAGGGTGACTTCTGGACCTTACTTAGCTGAAAAACAACAAAAAAAGATGTGTGAGGTTTGCAAAATAAATAAAGATCACTTTTAGAATGTAGTGGTTGTGTTAGAAAAAATCTGAAATTACATATTTTTCTGGCTTGTCCATGTCAGCATCATCCACCTCGCTGTGTGCTTTGGGGTCCTCAGTGGGAGGCTATGGACACACAGATAGTAAAAGAGCATTCCTTCAACATAGAAACTACATCATGATGCAAAAGGACAAGATTGTACACACACAATGAAAATACCTGCGCAACTGCTACTGTGGCATTTGCAACTGCTGCCTTCTCCAACCTGTCCCAGATGTCAGTAGCTGCCTCACCAGCTAGCCTGCCTTTAAAACGTGGGTCCATCATCGTGGCCTCCTTCAGAAATTTCTGAAGGTTTTCATCCTTTAAGTAAAACAAGATATAACATAGGAGCTGATACTGAAAAAAGGTAACCCTATTTTCCATGCGCATTGACATTGTCTGCAAATACCTGATATCTTTTCTGCAGACTACCCCAGACTTTCTCTTTTATTGAAGAGGTGAAAACACTGTCTTCATCACATCGGCTGAAATGTGCCTCCAGCTTGGCCAGGATGGGGATGATTTGGCTGCATGTGGGTGACTTGTCACTTGAGACACACATGGTTGACGTGTACAGGACTTGCATGCACTTAATAAACTCCTCTGCCTTGATTAAATCAGTGTGTGTGAACCTTTCTAGTCTGTTGAAAAATATTCACAATGTTAAAGGTAAATGACGTTATTTAGCTCTTGCAAGTGATGCTCATGTCATTCACTTACTTGTCCTTCTCCATAGGCTTCCTCAGCCGTTGATCCAGAGCAGCTGCCTGGATTGCATCAAACTGCTCCATAAATCTCTCCACCATTAGGAAGAGAGAATTCCAGCGCGTCTTAACGTCAAGAATTACATTATGCTCTGGCAAATCTAAAGCACAGATAGACACAAACATTTTTTTAAATTACTATAAAAAAGGTAATATGAATAACAATACTTCTTGATATGTAACTGCATGTGCTACTTACTCAGGATTCGCTGCTTTTCTCTGAGCACAGTTTTGCTCAAGGATGAACGTTTGAGCCACACCACAACTGAACGGATTTTGGCACACCAGCTGGAAACTGCAGGAATGTCATACACCTTTTGTGCGGCCAGGTTGAGGGTATGAGCAAAGCATCCCACTTTTAAAAAGTCCAATTTTTTCAAAGCAACATCCATGTTGCAGGCATTATCTACAGTGGCAGCAATTATTTTCCCTCCCAAGTGAAATTGCTCCACAACGCTTGATATTTCTTTAGCGACAACTGGACCTGTTTGTGACTCATAAACTGCTTCAGTGCTGAGCACATTCTGCTTCATTTTGCCTTTGTAGATGTAGTGAACAGTCACTGTGAGGAAATGGTCCTGAGCAATACTGGTCCATCCATCACAGGTGATAGCGACCTTGTTAACCTGTGCCAAATTCTGGATGAGGTTGCTTTTCTCCACACAATACCAAGCAGGTATAAGTGTGTTGGATAGATCATCCCTGGATGGGGGCTGATACCTCGGATTAAGGGCAGAGGACATCTCCCTGAATTGAAGAAAAAAAACAAAACAAAAAAGAAAAAAAAACATATAACTCACCTTTTATTCAAATATAGTTTACTTATAATATTTAGAGAAGACTTACAAAGCTAAGCAGCTATGAACATATTAACCTTTACAGTATTATGCAGTCTATTTTTTATGTCAGAGTAATACAACATTTTTCACCTGAATGATGGTGACTCCACCGTTGAAAATGGATGGAGATCTTTGACTATAAATTTTGTCACTGCCCTGTGAATTTCGTCCACTTTTTCTTTCGTCATTTTAGCCTTTTTGGCCAGGATGAAGGGAGTATCTGCCATCAAACAAGAAGAAAGCCGCATGTAACTACGACGGTGTTTGCTAGTTCACCTTACATGCATTAATTTAATAACGTGGTTAGCCTACTCAACTTAAATTACACACGAACAACATTAAGATACTCACCCAGAGAAGAACGGGTGCTGCTGCCATCATCATCATCAGTTATCATTTCCGCTACACTGGCGGCAGGGCTAGGGGCCGGACTCTCCTCTTCGGGTTCTTGGATGTTGCTAACTCCGAGAACAGGCACCGCAGCAGATGTGCTAGGTGTGCTGTCTTGCTGCAAGTTATCAAATGCGGTGCATTTCTCGGCTTTTAAAAAAACGCTATGCGACGCCATGTGTTTCATTAGATTTGAGGTGTTACCTCCTTTGCACATTATTACCTTTAAGCACTTGTTGCAGACTGCTGAGTTTATATCTTTTGCTGTGAAGTACAGCCACACTCTCGAGCGCTTCGCCTTCGGCATTTTAGCTCCGCTCTAAAGAAAAAACCGTACATACCTGGGCCCGCCTACTATCCTGGGAAAGGAAGTGATTGGCTAGATTTCTCAGGGGAAAAAAGCACCGAAATGAAGCACCGAATTGTGCGCTGCTTTTCGGTCTGGTTACTACCGTTTATGTCAGAACCGGTTCCACAATGGCACCGGACACCGGTACCCATCCCTAGATAATAGATAACAAAATCTGCTGGAAACCTCACATAAAGCATATACAAGCCAAACTGTCAAGAAGCATCTCCGTACTAAGTAAAGTTAAATATTTTTTGCCTTCCAAATCACTCCGGGTACTTTATTGTTCACTTATATTGCCATATTTGGAATACTGTGTGGAAATTTGGGGAAACACATATAAAACTGCACTTCAACCAATATGTAAAATTTAAAAAAAAGCAATCAGGATGATTAATAAAGCAGGATTTAGAGACCATACTAACATCATGTTTTTGAAATTAAAAATACTGAAGTTTATGGATCTTATAAAATATAAAACTGCAAAAATTATGTACAAGGCCCGATACAATATGTTACCAGGAAATATACAGAGGATGTTCTATGACAGAGAAGGAGACTATGAATTGAGGGGGAAATTGAATCTAAGGATTCTTAAAGCACGGTCAAAGGTTAAAACCTTTTGTGTCACTATTTATGGGGTAAAACTGTGGAATAGTTTTACTATAGATCTACAGCAATGCTCAGGAATTAGTAAGTTCATGAAAATACTTCGAAAACTGATTTTGGAAGAATATGATACCGATAAAGATGATCACCCATTGTATGTATAAAAATATCAAATTATATCCAAATTATATCAATCATGGTAGCCAAGTTTATATAGGTTCTCCTCGTGTATCGTGTGGAGTATGTGATGATGGGAATTAGGTGAATTATGTGGGATCAATAAGATGTTGAGCAGGGGTAGGAATTAATAAGTATGTTCATACTTCTTCCTACTCCTTTTCAGACCAAACATTGTTACATTATGTCAGACGATTTTGTTTTATTTCATTATATATTTTTTGTTTATCTGAACACATACGTGTGTGTGTGTGTATCTACATATATATTCGTATCTGTAAAAGGAAATATATATATATACACACTACATGTGTGTATATATTGTTTTTTGTTTTATATGTCTGAAACAAATAAAGATACAATACAATACAATACAATACAATACATTCCAACTTCCCCATTAGTGTGCTTGTTGGGCAACTTAGAATATGTCACAACGTATTGGGGGGTCATAGTTTGGTCCCAACTTCGCTGTTATGATTGATGTGGGGGTAGGGACAGGCTTGGGGCGTCGGGGGATTCCCTAGGGACGTCTTCCTTGGAGGACATCAGGAATATTTCAGAGTCATTTAATAAAAATCTGATGAAACATTCGTCTCTATATCAGGACTTTATCTGTCATCCACTGTGATCACCTTCTGTTTTCTTTCATTTCTACAACACCGTGAAAATAAAAGGGAGGTTTGCGTGCTTCGTACACCCCCGTTCTCAGGGCAGGTGGGCTGGGAGGAGGAGGTCTGGGTTGTGGGGCCTCCCTGCTACTGCGGAGTTGGGAGCGGTCTGCTTGTCTCCAACCCAAGGGAAAAGGGTAACACCTCCGGGGTCTAGGTGCAGTTTCCCCCTCTAGTGGCGAGGGTACCTGGACCTGGGGTATAGAGTATGTTTGGAGAGTGTGATTGTGTGTACAGTGTCTATTTTTGTCTGTCTCCACATTGGGTGAGTGCTGAGTATTTGCATATGTGTGCATGAGGGACATACAGGACAGGCGGCAAAAAAAAATGACATGACCTGGATCACATGACCTGCAGATCTGACTGATAGCACTGATAGAGAGAGTTAACCATTTTGTCTTCTTACAGCAGAGACTTGCTTATATTTAGTCATCCATTGCTTTTATTTCAGATACAGAAAATAAAGAATTATATTTCATATCTGTCCACAGGAGTTTGCCTCACATTTAAATGGTAGAGGACTCGCAGAGGAAACAAAAATAAAAATTTTATCATGATGTTACAGCCTGACTTCTTCCTACTGTTTATCTTTGTTGGTCTATTTTTAACAGTGAATCATTTTATTGTTGCTGTTTTGGCGAGCTGTGTGATCATGAGCTCTGCTGCTGACTGGTTCTCTCTGCTCGTCTTTAGGGATTACATCACAGCTGAAACAGGAAATCTGTCTCAGGAGCAGAAGCATGGCTGTCTGAATGCGCTGTCTGCCCTGAGGGATTGTGGGTACAGATATCTCACCTGTTCTCTTCACATTAGACTGAAGGTATGAATACTGTACTGCAGTAGTAATATTCAGAAACCTGCACATTAACAGAAGTCCTTAAATCAAATCCTCCTGGAAATCCTGTCACAGAGGTTTTCAAAGTGTTATCGTGAAACGTTGCATTATTCACCTGAAGCTTGTTCTGATAAACGTCTTTATGTCGCTAAGAGCACTGCTCACATCTCATGGTTTGAAGATCTGACAGTTTCATGTTTAGGGCATTTATTTCTGGAAATGACAGAAGGTGTGTTGGAGTCAGCTGTGGATGCCGCGATGGCTGAATGGCTCACTTCCTCTCGTTGACTTGCTCCTGGACTCTCTGAGCCAACAACTGGTTGACCTGACTGACCTGAAACCAGTCTGCAGAGAGGTGAAATGCCTTCATACCTCTGTATCTGTCTGCACACCTGTCTGTCTGTCTGTTTGACCCCACTGTGTGTCTGCAGTTGCTCCTTTGTGACCTGCATCAGGATGTGGTCCTTAAGTATGTGAAGAGGATGATGAAGACCAAGATGAAGAGCAAGGAGCAGCAGACTGCCGGAGCTCAGCGGATGATTGAAGACGCCAAAAAGATCAACAGCTTCTTCTCTGAGGAGGTGAGACAGGTGCACCCTCACATAGGTGTGCTCACCACCAGGCTGTCTCAGTTAGTTCACTCTTCAGTAATACTGTGCTAGTACTGCAATACTGTTAATGCGTTAAGGCATCTGGGAAGGATCTCAAAACTGGATTATAGATGCCATACAGTTGGTGTCATAAGCCCCGGCCTCTATTCAAAGATGGTCATTCACTCTGGACATAGATGGCTTCTTTCACTCCTCTGTCAAACCATCTTTCTTCTTGAGACCACGCCCACTCACATCCTGGGCCATTTGACCTCAGTAAGTCACATGATAGGGTGGGGCAAGGTCTCATAAAGGGTTCACCTGAAACCTTGGCTGATTGTCACCCAAACCTGTTTTCACGCCTTGGCTCGTGTGATTAGGCAGAGGATCAATAGGGGGTCCATGACCCTTTTTGGGACACTCAATGGGGCTTAAAAATCTGGGACTCCACCGTTTGCTCTTAGAACTGAAGAAGCTTCTTGGATGAAATGTCTTTAAGAAACTTAAAGTCCAGATGCTTTTTAGGCCAAGAAGTAAAATTATTAACAAGATAATCAACCTCTGTTGGAGTAGCGTTCAGGTAGGTATTCTGTGCTGGTACAGAAGATGATAACAGTGGGGTTAATAAATTTGGCCAGATTTCTAGAAATGAAATCTGCTCCACCAAAAGTGTGATGCATGCTGTGTCACGGTCGGACGGTCCTCCCCGGACGACCCTGCTTGTCTATGTATGTGTGTGTGAGTGTGTGTGTTCGCTTCTCCCTCTCTCTCCCCGGTCCTCAAAGCCGTGTTTACGGATGTGCGCGCTGTAGGGAAGGCGTGACCTGGCGACTTTCGTCATCAAAGGTCCCTTCTCGCTGTCGCAGGCCCACCAGCGTCTGATTACCTGGCCAGCTGTTGGCAATCATCCTTCTTTGCCATTCGGAGGTATTTAACCTGGGCTTGCGGCGACAGTCACGTGGGATTATTACTCCAAACTGGTAAAATCTTTGCGAGAAGTGTGCTTTTGTTATTCGGCTAGCGAGTTTGCTAATTGTGGATTTTGTGGATTTCCTTCTTCCTCCAGGAGAGTTGGGTGGAGAAGCAAGTTGGGGAGCACACGCACTCACGGAGCCTCTGCATGGAGCACACGGGGAGCAAAGGACGAGCCCTGTTTGGAGATTGCACTTTTTTTATTGTATTGTTGGACTTACCTGTTTTTCTCACTCTCGAGGGTTGAACAAGATTACAGTTAAAAATAAATATCCTCTCCTTCTGCTTGCCTCAGCATTCGAACTGTTACAGGGGCCGGTCATGTTCACAGGGCTCTAGACTAACTTTTTGCCATGGTTGCACCACATCGCTTAACACCGCAGTTTTACATGTGCACTTTTTTTTTGGGGGGGGGGGGGGGGAATTGCTGTCCATACAGACAATATTCATTTGTAAATGATTAACTAACAATCTTGTGCTTAAAGTGGTTTGGCACTCTTTGGCAATATTGTAGAAAATGTTAAACTTAATCATCATCTCGGCCTCCTCTGATGACCTGTTTGCTGCTGCCTGCTGCTGAAAGGCAGTGGGGAGAGGGAACACTTGGGCAGTGCATTTATTGCAGCATATAATGTGTTTTCTGGATACACCGTGCTTTTTCAGTGTTCAAAGATTAATGGCTCCGTGTCAGAGCACTGCCTATGAATTTCAGATGGATCAGGCCTTAACTTAACAAAAAAGTTATCAATAGTTCTTTTCATCTTTTCTCATTACCCACAGCTACATCCACTTCTGTTGGGCCTACTCACTAGGGCTGGGTATCATCACTGATTTCTATAATCCATTCGATTACAGTTCTCAAAGTCCCGATTCAATTCAATTTTGCTTTCGGTCTTACTAATGCCCCTGTTGTCTTCCAGGCCTTGATCAATGATGTGCTCAGAGACTTTATTAACCATTTTGTTTTCATGTATCTGGATGACTTTCTGATCTTTTTCAGGACCCGGAGAGTGCACATCAACCATGTACATCTGGTCCTACGTCGCCTGTTGGAGAATCGCCTCTTTGTTAAGGCAGAAAAGTCTGAGTTCCATGTTCAAACGTTTTTTTTTTTCTGGTATTCATTGTCTGCTCGCAAACAGGGGCGTTTGCGAGCAGATGCGGTCAAGGTCAAAGCCGTAGTGGAATGGCCAATTCCCAAAACCTGCAGGGAGCTGCAGAGATTCTTAGGCTTCGCCAATTTCTACCCCCGCTTCATCTGGGATTTCAGCAAGGTAGCCCTTCCTCTAACCAACCTCACTTCTCCTAAGTTGTCTTTCCAGTGGTCTCCCACAGCCCAGCAAGCGTTCAATCGGCTCAAGCACCTGTTCTCTTCAGCTCTGGTCCTTGTCCAGGTGTACCTCAGCTGGCCCCTTTATCATGGAGGTGGACACGTCCGACTCGGGCGTGGGGGCGGTTCTCTCCCAACTGATTGAAGGCAAGCTACATTTCTGTGCTTTTTTTCTCCCGTAGGCTGTCTCAGGTTGAGAGGAATTATGATGTGGGTGATCAGGAGTAGCTCGCCATCAAGTTGGCTCTCAAGGAATGGCAGCATTGGTTGGAGGGCAGTGAGCAGCCTTTCGTGGTGTGGACAAACCATAAAAATCTGGCATACCTCCAGGCAGCCAAGCGCCTCAATGCCCAACAAGCCAGGTGGGTCTTGTTTTTCACACATTTTCACTTCTCCATTACCTACAGGCCCGGCTCAAGGAACACTAAGCCTGATGCGTTGTTGGTGGCCCTCTCTCATTCTTGATGTCCAGAACTATGTTTCGGTTTGCCCAGTGTGCGACCTCCAACTCACCTGCCTCTGGCCTCCTGCGACTGTTGCCCACTCCTAAACGCACTTGGTCCATTATTGACCGTTTTTCCAAGGCCGCCCACTTCATTGCTCTGCCCAAGCTCCCTTCTGCCCTGGAGATGGCCCAGTTACTAATGCAATACGTGTTCCGGTTCCACGGCATACCCCAGGACATAGTTTCTGACCAAGGCCCTCATTTTACCTTGCAGGTCTGAAAAGAGTTCTGTTTGGAGTTGGGAGCTCAGGTCAGCTTGTCCTCCGGGTTCCATCCCCAAACTAATGGTCACACTGAAAGGGCAAACCAAGAAATGGAGACCACGCTGCGCTGCGTTGCTTCATCTAACCAGTCGACCTGGAGCAACCAATTGGCCTGGGTGGAGTACGCCCACAACGCAAGCACCTCATCGGCAACCGGACTCTTGCCCTTCGAGGCATCGCTGGGGTACCAACCTCCCCTCCTCTCTAGCTCTGAGGGAGAGTTGGCAGTTCCCTCTGTAAAGCACCACCTGAGATGCTGTCGTCGGGTCTGGCGGGCCACCCGAGCAGCGCTCCTGAGAACGGCCGAGCGTAACAAGGCACTGGCGGATCGCCGTCGCAACCCTGCCCCAGACTACCAGGTCGGCCAGCAAGTGTGGCTCTCCAGCAGACACATTCCCCTTTGGACTGGGTCCAAGAAACTGGCCCCTCGGTCTCTGGGCCCCTTCTCTATCCAGGAGTTCCTGAACCAGGTGACGGTCCAGCTGGCCCTGCCGCCCGCTATGAAAGTACATAACGTCTTCCATGTTTCTCAGATTAGGCCCGTACGGACCAGCCGTTTGTGCCTGCCCTCCGGGTTATCGACAGCACCCCGCCATGCTCCATTACTCGCATAATGGATGCCAGGCGTCGCAGTAGGGGCTTTCAGTTTTTGGTGGATTGGGAAGGGTATGGTCCGGAAGAACGTTCTTGGGTGCCGCGGTCCGCAATTCTCGATAATCGCATGATGAAAGAATTCAGCTGCAGGCATCCAGACAAGTACAGCAGGTCTCCCGGAGGCTCCCGTTAGAGGGGGGGAACTGTCACGGTCAGACAGTCCTCCCCGGATGACCCTGCTTGTCTATGTATGTGTGTGTGTGTTCACTTCTCCCTCTCTCTCCCCTGTCCTCGAAGCTGTGTTTACGGAAGTGCGCGCTGTAGGGAAGGCGTGACCTGGTGACTTTCATCATTGAAAGTCCCTTCTCGCTGTCACAGGCCCACCTGCATCTGATTACCTGGCCAGCTGTTGGCAATCATCCTTCTTTGCCAGTCGGAGGTATTTAACCTGGGCTAGTGGCAACAGTCGATGTGGGATTATTACTCCAAACTAGTAGAGTATTTGCGAGAAGTGTGCTTTTGTTATTCGGCTAGCGAGTTTGCTAATTGTGGATTTTGTGGATTTCCTTCTTCCTCCAGGAGAGTTGGGTGGAGAATCGAGTTGGGGAGCACACACACTCACTGAGCCTCTGCACGGAGCACATGGGGAGCAAAGGACGAGCCCTGTTTGGAGATTGCACTTTTGTATTGTATTGCTGGACTTACCTGTTTTTCTCACTGTAAATAAATGCACTGTTTTGCTGTTGAATAGAACCGTGCCTGGATCCTCTTTTCCGTGACATGCTGTCCCCAAAACGTTTCCCAATTATCTATATAGGCCACATCGTTTGTTGGACAGGTCTACTGTGAACATCACTGGATCAGAATAATTCATTTATGTGCAAAACAGATAAAGTAGGAGGATACATTGGTGTAACAAGGACAAACAAAAAGGAAGCCACTGGATTGTTGAGTAAGGACAATGAGAGATGACGTGCATACTGTGACATTTAGAGTCAAGGCAGTTTTTTCTTGCAGTACTGAGAGAACTGACAGTGCATTGTTTTACCTCAGGGCTGCAGCAAGGCCTCGTGGCTCTGCGAGATAGTATGCAAACTTGCAGAGATCCTCCGTCTGCAGGATCCTGCCAGCATTCAGCTGGAACTCGTCACTCTGGCCCGGAACTTCCCCGACCTCAGGTACAACACAATTAATCAAAATACACATTAAAGTATGTCACAAAGCACTTCAGTCTAGGGATGGGTATCGTTTAGGTTTTATCCGATACCGGTTCCAAACTGGTACTTCTGAAACGATGCCGGTGCTCAAACCGGTGCTTAAAGAATGGAGAACACAAACTTTGTCCAAAATCCTCTCATGTTTAGCTGTTTTTTTGTAAAGAAATAACAATGTTGGCCTTTTCTGCAGCTATAGGGCATATATGGTATCACTCTTGGCTGGAAGAAGTGCTTAAACAATGGAAAAAACACAAACTCTGTCCAAAAACCTCTCATGTTTAGCTGTTTTCCCACTTTCTTTGGTCATTTTAGCCTTTTTGGCCAGGGTGAAGGGAGCATCTGACATCAAACAAGAAGATGGCTGCATGTAGCTACGACGGTGTTTGCTAGTTCACCTTACATGCATTAATTTAATAACGTGGTTAGCGTACTCAACGTAAATTACACACAAACAACATTAAGCTACTCACGCAGAGAAGAACGGCTGCTGCTGCCATCATCATCCGTCATCATTTCTGCTACACTGGCAGGGCTAGGGGCCAGGACTCTCCTCTTCGGGTTCTTGGGGGATGTTGCTAACTCGGTGCATTTCTCGGCTTTTAAAAAAACCGCTATGTGTCACCAGATTGGTCGTCAGATTCAAGGTGTTACCTCCTTTGCACAGTATCACCTTAAAGCACTTGTTGCAGGCTGCTGAGTTTGCATCTTTTGCTGTGAAGTACAGCCAGACTTTTGACCGCTTTGCCTTGGGCATTTTTAATCTGTAGTTCTAAAAGAATGTACGTACCTGGGCCCGCCTACTATCCTTGCAAAGGTAAAATGATTGGCTAGAATCCAAGGTGTATGACATCTCAGGGAAAAAAAAGCACCGAAATGCACACTGCTTTTCGGTCTGGTTACTACTTCAGACTACTTTAAAGTATCTCAAACTATGTCAGAAAATACTTTAAAGTACTTTGTAATTTGAAAGTACTTTGACATCGTTAACAGGCAGATTCTTCCTGTTAGCAAATGGTGAAATGATGACAAACGCTGATTTGTTCTAGTGATGATAGTACTCAGAGATGTTGAGCTGAACGTGATGTTTGACTGGTTCATTGTGTTGTGTCTGAGTCCCTACTCATTCAGACTGTCACTCATCTAATCAGGCGGCTGCTGGTGATGTCACCTGGTTAACATTCGGGTCATGTTGTTTCATGTTCTTTCCTGATGAATGAAGCTGAGTGGAAGAAAACAACTGAGCGAGCAGCCAAAGCTTTCTTCACTCATTTGTCCAAACACAGAGATTATAAAAACGAAGTCCGCCGACACGTTTAATGAAATAACGAGGAGCAGGGAGCATGAGATGAGGATTAGAACCATCAATAGAGCTTTCAATGCGGGGTTCAGTTTCCCTGCTTTAATCTTTGATCCGGTGGGAGGTCCTGCTGGGTCCCCTTCATGCTCACAGCTTATGTAAGGCCTCAGCCTGCAGACCTTCCTCTGAGTCTGCACACATCACGCTGGCCGAGTTTCCCCTGATCCATCACACCGACTCCCTCCCCGTCCTTTGTGATCCCCACATAAGGGCAGAGCAGCAGCAATTTGTGTGCATGAAATCTCTTTTGTCTGTTTTACATCAGGAATATTTCAGAGCTATTTAGTAAACATCAGATGAAACATTCGTCTCTGTATCAGGACTTTATCTGTCAGAATCAGAATCAGAATCAGAATCAGAATACTTTATTGATCCCTGGGGGAAATTATTTTTTGTTACAGTGCTCCATTTTAAACCAACATTAAGACAAGACAGACAATACGCTAACTAAGAATAGTACAATATATACATATATATACATACATACATACATAAGTCACTTATAAATAAATATTTGGAAAAGAAACATGTGTAGTTGTAGCAGCAAACAGTGTGTTAAGTGGATGCGTTGTACAGGGAGATGGCCACAGGCAGGAATGATTTCCTGTGTCGTTCAGTGGTGCTTTTCGGTAATCTCAGTCTCTCACTGAACGAGCTCCTGTGACTGACCAACATGTCATGGAGTGGGTGGGAGGTGTTATCCAACATTGTCTTTATCTTGGACAGCATCCGCCTCTCCGACACCACCTTGAGGGAGTCCAGCTCCATCCCCACAACATTGCTGGCCTTACGGATCAGTTTATTAAGTCTGTTGGCATCTGCGACCCTCAGCCTGCTCCCCCAGCATGCAACAGCATAGAGGATCGCACTGGCCACCACAGACTCATAGAAAATCCTCAGCATTTTCTGGCAGATGTTGAAGGACCTCAGTCGCCTCAAAAAATAGAGACGACTCTGGCCCTTCCTGTAAAGTGCTGTGGTGTTTTTAGCCCAGTCCAGTTTATTGTCAATGTGTACTCCAAGGTATTTATAGTCCTCCACAATGTCAACACTGACCCCCTGGAGTGTTTCCTGGTCTTCCTGAAGTCCACGATCAGTTCCTTGGTCTTTGCCACGTTGAGCTGCAGATGATTCTGCTCACACCACGTGACAAAGGAGTCGACCACAGCCCGGTACTCTGTCTCATCATCCCTGCTGATGCATCCAACCACCGCAGAGTCATCAGAAAACTTCTGAAGATGGCAGGTCTCTGTGCAGTGGCTGAAGTCTGTGGTGTAGAGGGTGAAGAGGAAGGGGGAGAGGACAGTCCCCTGTGGTGCCCCTGTGTTGCTAATCACCTTGTCAGACACACACTGTGGGAGACGTACATATTGTGGTCTTCCTGTCAGGTAATCAACAATCCAGGACACCAGAGAAGCATCCACCTGCATCGCTGCTAACTTATCACCCAGGAGGGTCGGCCTGATGGTGTTGAAAGCACTGGAAAAGTCAAAAAACATGACCCTCACAGTGCTCGCCGGCTGGTCCAGATGGGTGTAGACACGATTGAGCAGGTAGATGATGGCGTCCTCTGTTCCGAGACGAGGCTGATAAGCGAACTGAAGGGGATCCAGATGTGGTCTTACTATGGGTCGCAGCTGGTCCAGGATGAGCCTTTCCAGGGTCTTCATGATGTGGGAGGTCAGTGCCACGGGCCTGTAATCCTGGGGGCCACTGGGACGAGGCGTCTTTGGTACAGGGACGAGGCATGATGTCTTCCACATCACCGGGACCCTCTGCAGACTCAGACTCAGCATAAACAGTTTATGAAAGACTCCACACAGCTGGGGGGCACAGGCCTTGAGGACAAGGGGACTCACTCCGTCTGGTCCAGCAGACTTGCCTGAGTGAAGTCTCCTCATTTGCATCTCAACCTGGTATTGAGTGAAGGTGATGGGTGGGGGAGGGGTGTCAGGAATCTCACAGGAGGCAACATGTGAAGAGAGAGGCTGGCACAGTGGTGTGGCTCTGGATTCCAGGCTGACTGCAGGTGAGGTTGTGGGGGTAGGAGCAGACACTGTGGTGTCGAATCTATTGAAAAACAGATTCAACTCGTCGGCTCTATTCTCACCTCCCTCAGCTCCCCTGCTGTTGGTTGGCCTGAATCCAGTGATGGTCTTCATGCCCCTCCACACCTCTCTCATGCTGTTCTGCTGGAGTTTCCACTCCAGCTTCCTCCTGTAATTGTCCTTAGCCTCTCTGATCTTGTCCTTTAGTAACACCTGGACCTTCCTCACCTCCTCTTTGTTGCCCCCTCTGAAAGCCCTCTTCTTGTTGTTGAGGAGGGCTTTGATGTCCTTAGTCACCCACGGCTTGTTATTTGGGTAACAATGAACAGTCTGAGCTGGAACAATGGAGTCGGTGCAGAAAGTTATGTAGCCTGTGATACACTCAGTAAGCCCATTGATGTCCTCGGCGTGAGGCTCACAGAGTGTTTCCCAGTCGGTCACCTCGAAACAGCCCTGTAGTTCCGCTATTGCCTCCTCTGACCACCTCCTAACAGTCCTGGTGGTCACAGGTTCCCTCCTCACAATTGGCACATAGCGGGGGGTGAGGTGAATCAGGTTATGATCTGACCTACCAAGTGGGGGGAGGGAGGAGGAGCTGTATGCATCCTTGACGTTAGCATACAGTAAGTCTAAAGTTTTCTCTCCCCTGGTGGGACAGTCCACATATTGTTTGAATGTTGGTAGTGTATTGTCCAGTGATACATGGTTGAAGTCACCCGAGATCACAATAAAGGCACTCGGGTGCTGAGTCTGTAGCCGAGCTATGGCAGAGTGGATAGTGTCACATACAGCTGTGGGGTTAGCAGAGGGGGGAACATAAACAGCCACCAAGATGACGTGAGAGAATTCCCTGGGTAAATAATACGGCCTGAGTCCAACAGCACACAGTTCAGTGTCCGGGCAACAAATCCTTTCTTTGATTGTTATGTTGGCAGGGTTACACCACCGGTTGTTAACTAAAACAGCAAACCCACCTCCTTTACGCTTACCGCTAGCGATGCTGTCCCTGTCCGCCCGAACAGTGTGGAAGCCTTCCACGGAAGCATTCTCATCGGGAATGACCTGGTGCAGCCATGATTCGGTGAAACACATCAGGCTACACTCTCGGTATTCCCTCTGACTCCGTACCAGTGCTGAGAGCTCGTCGATTTTACTTGCCAATGATCGCACATTTCCCATCACGATAGACGGCAGACACGGTTTAAACCTCCTCCTCGCTTCGAGCCTCCGCTGTCTCACCGTCACCTTTTTTCTTCTCTTCTGTCCTTGACCTCTGCATCCCCGATGTGTTTTCCTCCAAATTTCAGCTGGTACTTCTGCGGGCACTTCTGCGGGCCTGGCCAGCGAGCCGGCCGGCATCAGGGCGATCAGCTGATCTCTGGAGTAAACAGTCCGTGCGTGTAGGAGATGTGCCGCGGTCCCGTTCCATGATAAAAGTAACAGTTCCACGGCCACCAGAAGAACAAAAACTCTCTCAATCCACATGATTGAGTAAGAGATAGAAAACGGAGGAAAATACAAGTCAGAAAAAAAAAAGAATACGTAAGAAAAAAGAGCTAAACTAAGAGAAAAGCAGGAGCGACTGTAACAGGCTGCACGCTGGTTGGCGCATGCGCACTTAAGTCAACCATTGTGATCACTTTCTGTTCTCTTTCATTTCTACAACACTGTGAAAATAAAACCTCAGTGACTGAAAACAGCAGACAGGAAAGATGTTCTCATGTCAGATGGTGGGTGCAACTAGGTGGGGTTCATGTATCACAGGTGTGTAACATGAGTGGAAAAATACTGACTGTCTGACTAGGCTTCCTCTGCTTTATTCCTCTGAACTGTATTTAGGCTTAAAGTTTGCATTATTAGGGGCGTGGCGCGTGACTAACAGGTGGATGGCGACAGAGGTGGCTGTAGCTGCTAGTTTTCTGCTAGCTTCACCTGAACTGGACCTCTGGATCATGTTTGTGCTGTTGGAGCCTTTTGTGTCACGGCTGAGGAGGCGAGCCGTGTGGTGTGGAGGAAGGAGGACCCAAGATGCAAGCAGTGGATGAAAATGCTAGTGAAGTTTAATTACAAGGTGTTGTAGTGGCAAACGTACGGTGGCTGGGAAGTGCAAAGCGAGACAAATTAAAAAACCGCAACAAATTAAAAAACCACAACAAATTAAAAAACCGCAACAAATTAAAAATCCACAACAAATTAAAAATCCACAACAAATTAAAAAACCGCAACAAATTAAAAAACCGCAACAAATTAAAAATCCTTGACGGAAAGGGATTGTCTGAAATACCGGAAGTGACACAACGATTAGCCTAATAGGGCTTTTGGAGAGTGATGTCACGAGAGGGGGCGTGGCCAGGATTTTGGGTTGAGGTGCCATGTTTCTGGGCCGAACAAAGCGCTAGCGAAAGAGGAGCGAAAGTACACGGATAACACCAGCTATGGTTCGTACTTGCTGTGCGGTCGGTTGTAAAGTTAGATCACACGACCGGCAAGGGAATAAGGTTGAAAATGGTTTATATTTTCATTCTTTCCCAGTCCAGGCAGGGCTGGACTGGGACAAAAAATCGGCCTGGGCATTTTGACTAGAGTTACTCCAAAGATGTGACGTCATTCAGGGGTAAAACCGCAAAGGATTCTGGGAACTTGTGGCAAGAGGTACTAGCGCATGCAGGCTTTCAATTGAACTCAGTTACACAGCGATAAAAAGAAACACAAAAAATGGCAAGAAGCTGTTGTATTATTAACTGCAATAGCTGGTGTTGTGCCAAAAAGTGATTTCCGGTATTTGCCAAAACCTGATTGCTCATATTTAAATTGCTATAAGTAACTTGTTGGGCTATAATATGTGAAACATATGTCAAATGCATCCCTCATGGATGACATAAAGTCATCTCTCCATCTCCATCTCTCTCTCCTGCTCTTTTCTTTCTCTCTCTTGCTCCATCTCTCTCTGTAGCTCTTCTGTCTCCTCTGTCACAGACTTCTCCACTTTTGATGATAAATCAGCCTGGTGCAACATGTAAGGATTGGCACAATTGGTTAAGATTTTGAGGAGTTTGAGAAACTAACCTTAAGCATAAAATAAAATTTATAATCAGTAACTTCATAGCACCCGCCCAGCAGTATACAAACTCCGTCATGCTAGCTAGTACGCAGTACCAGTTATTCTAAGCGACTGTAAAAAGTCAGCACAACGAAAACAAACTACAACTAAACTTGGTTTATATCTGACACAGATAGACAGCAGGTCATAACTTCTTACCTGAAGTTCAGTTCCTCTGCCACTGTGACCGGCGGCCGCCTCGGGTCTCTCCTCCTCTTGCCTCCCCTTACCCTTTTTTTTTTTTTTTTTTTTGTGTCCCGTTTGGATCTATAGCCATCAGAATTGTTGTCTTAAGGCCAAGAAAGATGCCAAGCGGATTTATTTTACCAAGTGGATCATCATGGCTTTGCCATATTGGTCCATTTGATTGACCTTTATTATAATTATGAATTTATTTTATTTTCAGTTGCTACAAATGGGACAGACATGACTGGGGGATAGGACAGGGAGAAAGAATGAAAGAAAGAGAGGGAGAGAAAGAAAACCAAAGGGGAGAAGAGACGGTGAGAAGGGGGGAAGAAAGAAAAAAAAAACACCTGGGTCACCTGTATGGAGAAAAAAAACAGAAGAGAAAGCAAACAACAAAGAGCAACATAATAAAAAAAAACAGCACCATCACAATAAACTAGCAAGCAGTAGATATCAGTAGATACTAAATAATAAACGATATTGTGCAGCACGCAAGATAGACAGCGTACAATGTGCTTTGAGGCAGCAGCCAAGAAAGCTGTAGTCCGCGTCTGTGAATACCCGTGTGTACACCTGTGTGCATACCTGTGTGGATCAGCGTGCTTGCATTACAAAGGTTTCTCCATGTAACGATCTGCTAGGGAGTGTGGGGAGCCACAGCCGCGTCCTCCAGGGTATGAAGCAGGTATGGAGGAGATCAAAACTCCAGACATCCAGAGGCCCCCAGAACACAAGAGACCAAGGAAGACCAACAGAGGGGCAGCCGCGCCACTGTCCCAGTAAGAGCTGAGGAGAGTCCCAGATGAGGGCTCACTCAGCAGCCGCGGAGCAGAAGCCAGGGGGAGTTGCAGTGACGCGCCCGTGAGCTCCGCCGGCAGCCAGCTGTGCCTGAGTGACCGAGCCCCAGGCCGAGAGGCCGGGGGCACCCCACCTCCGAAGTGGCCCAAGCGAGCCCCAGGCTCCAGGCCCCGATAAGCGGCCGCCAAGGAGTGAGCCGGTGTGTACCCGGACGCCCACCCCCAGACACAAAGAACCACCAACGCACCGACACCTGAGGGAGTCCGCCACTGGCAGGGGAAGTGGTGGTGGGTGGAGATAGGCCTCTAAACCTTGGAGGGCCTGAGATGTCCCCAGAGAGGTGGCGTCTGATACCCAACCTGACATATAGACACAGACATACAGGCACACACAGACACAAACATCCATTCCCACCCTCATGCTCTCATATGCACTTACTCCACACTCAACCAACGTGGAGACAGACATAAAGAGACGCTGTACACACAATCACACTCCCCAAGCGTACTCTACGAACCGGGTCTAGGTACCCTTGCCCCTGTACCTATCCACCTGCTGGCCTGCACCACTTGCTGATGTTGCTAAATCTGTGGAAGCTATGCCATAGCTACCGCCAAACAATTCAGTTATTTTTACACATTTGGCAGCGTCTGCCAGGCAAATGCCCGGTATGCCCAATGGCCAGTCCAGCTATGCTTCCAGGTGGGGAAAGAATGAAAATATAAACCATTTTCAACCTTATTCCCTTGCCGGTCGTGTGATCTAACTTTACAACCGACCGCACAGCAAGTACGAACCATAGCTGGTGTTATCCGTGTACTTTCGCTCCTCTTTCGCTGGCGCTTTGTTCAGCCCAGAAACATGGCGCCTCAACCAAAAATCCTGGCCACGCCCCCTCTCGTGACATCACTCTCCAAAAGCCCTATTAGGCTAATCGTTGTGTCACTTCCGGTATTTCAGACAATCCCTTTCCGTCAAGGATTTTTAATTTGTTGCCGTTTTTTAATTTGTTGCGGTTTTTTAATTTGTTGTGGATTTTTAATTTGTTGTGTTTTTTAATTTGTTGCGGATTTTTAATTTGTTGCGGTTTTTTAATTTGTTGCGGTTTTTTAATTTGTTGTGGATTTTTAATTTGTTGTGTTTTTTTAATATGTTGCGGTTTTTTAATTTGTTACGGATTTTTAATTTGTTGCGGTTTTTTAATTTGTTGTGGATTTTTAATTTGTTGTGGCTTTTTAATTTGTTGTGTTTTTTTAATTTGTTGCGGATTTTTAATTTGTTGCGGTTTTTTAATTTGTTGCGGTTTTTTAATTTGTTGTGAATTTTTAATTTGTTGTGTTTTTTTTAATATGTTGCGGTTTTTTAATTTGTTACGGATTTTTAATTTGTTGCGGTTTTTTAATTTGTTGTGGCTTTTTAATTTGTTGCGGTTTTTTAATTTGTTGTGGATTTTTAATTTGTTGTGGATTTTTAATTTGTTGCGGTTTTTTAATTTGTTTTGGATTTTTAATTTGATGTGTTTTTTTTAATATGTTGCAGTTTTTTAATTTGTTACGGATTTTTAATTTGTTGCGGTTTTTTAATTTGTTGTGGATTTTTAATTTGTTGTGGCTTTTTAATTTGTTGCCATTTTTTTAATTTGTTGTGGATTTTTAATTTGTTGTGGTTTTTTCATTTGTTGCCGATTTTTAATTTGTTACCGTTTTTTAATTTGTTGCCGTTTTTTTAATTTGTTGTGGATTTTTAATTTGTTGCCGTTTTTTTAATTTGTTGCGCTTTGCACTTCCCAGCTACCGTACAAACGAGCAGTGGGGCATGACAAAATAACTGAAGACACCTAAACTGGGAGAACTAAAATAACAGACCTGGGAGCATACGACAAAGGGATGAGAGGCAGCCAAAGAGCGGGACACCGAGGAACCAGCAACAGGCAGGAGAACACACAGGGCTTAAATACACACACCGGTAATCAGGGGATGAGAGACAGGAGGGCAACACAGCTGGGAGAAATCAGAGCTGACGGGACAGGGGAAACGTAAACTGAACACACTCACATCAGACAGAGACCTTCACAATAAAACAGGAAACTCAGACACGGGGAACCAAACAAGACACAGAACTAAACACACAGATTCACAAACAGACGGGGTGACACCATAGACAGACAGAGACACAGACGCAGACTCAGAGGCAAACCGAATATAACACATAGAACTCAAACAATAATAATCATCATCATAATAAACTGGAAAATAATAATAAACTAAAAGCGCTGGGTCACCGACCCAGGACCATGACTTTTTGTCATTTTTAATAACATCATGTGACCAATATACGGCTGCTGTGAGGTTATTGTGCTAACAGACTGTCCAGGAAGGCTGAGGTCCAGATTTTGCGTTTTATTTGGATGCTACTGATTAGTAGGTATTTGTGTCTGTGATGTAAACAAGCTACCTAGCATTAGCTAATGCTCCACCAGGTTAACCCTCCACCCTCTTGTCCAAATACGATGACTTCCTGTAACACAAACCAACATGGCGGTTCTAATTCATTATTAATGTGCTGAACCTTCAACACATTAACAATTATAAGGTGTCTGCTGAAGTGTTCTTAATGTGTCATTGAGTGGCAAGATGGCGCCTGTGTTTGGCTTTGCCACTGCTGCAGTTTGCTGGATGCAACGATGTAGTTTTTCATTGTCGTCAATCGTCATTTGTAATGTTATTTTTGCTCTTTTGTGTTCTGACTTTGCTTCTGCTGCTTTAATTTGTGATCGGGATACACTGTTAAACATTAAAAATTAAATGGAGCGCTACTGTGACAGCTACAGCAAAAACTTTTCCTCATCCTCTGGAGTGTTCCTTACCTGAGTGCGCGCTACTGTGCACAACCCACAGGACTCCCACCCCTAAGAGACAGAAAGGGGGAATGAGGCCCAGCATCCAGGTGAAGCCGGAGGCTAGCTTCTTGTCTGTGGGGAGACTCCAGGGTGCCTGAAACCAGTTCCTCTCCTGACATTTGGTTGGGATGTTACCCTGCTGCCTGGGACCTGGGCCCCATGGCTCAAAAGCAGTATGCTCACCCTGTGTCTGTCATCCGTTTTCCTTTTTGCTGGTGACAGCTATGTCCGTTCATCGATCACTGTTTCCCCCAGCTCTGGAGTCGCAGTACCGCCCGGCAGGCACACAGGTGTGCATAGGTTTTTAATTCAAGTGCCGCTGCAGTCAGCTGTTGATTTCGCAGATCAACAGTCATCAACTCAGTTCGCCCTGCTTAACGTTTGTTCCATAACTAACAAATAATTTATTCTAAACAGTCTCTTTTTTTAGAGTCTCTAGATTTTATGTATCTGACTGAGACATGGCAGCAAAATAAGGTTTACGTCCACTTGAATAAAATCTGCCCGGCTGGCTGCTCCGTCATCGGAACTCCGCGTCTTTTGGGATGTGGTGGAGGCCTTGCTGCTGTTTACCAGGACAGATTCATGTGCAGGCTGATGACCTTGGACTCCTTTTCTTCATTTGAGTCACAGATGATGAAGGTTTGTTCTCTGAAAAACTTTTATTTTATTTTAATCTATCGACCTTCTGGACCTGCTGGGGTCTTTCTAACTGAATTTAACGACCTTCTGACATCCATCATTAAATTGGAGAAGGTTGTAATAGCAGGAGATTAAAACCTTCATATTGATGAAGCATTCTGTAACGCTGCTGCTGAGCTCATTGCTGTCACAGTGTCTTTTAACTTTAGGCAGCATGTTTCTGGTCCCACACATAGAAAGGGCCACATACTGGATCTTGTTTTCTCTCTGGGTTTAAATATACATGATGTATGTGTGGAGGATGTGCATGTGAGTGACCATAGCTACATATTTTTTAATTTGCCATTTTACTTGGATCCTTCACCTCCTCAACTAATGATCCGAAGATGGATTATAAACCAAGATGCTGCTGGAAGGTTCTCTGCTATGTTTGACCCTGGCATGGGTCAAATATGGCAGAAACATTTCTAAACTCAGACTACTGGTGTCAAAGGCAGAACTTGAGATGATTATTCAAGCGTTTATTTTTTCTCATTTGGATTATTGTAATGGTCTTTTTACTTGTATCAACAAATCAGCTTTTGCTTGACTTCAGACTGTACAGAGTGCTGCGGCAAGACTTTTAACTGGCACTAACAAGAGGTCACATATTCCAGTTTTGGATTCTCTTCATTGGTTGCAGGGTTTTAATAGTTTTGCAATTTTCATTAGTTTTTATTTTTATTTAGTTTTGACTTCAGATTTTCAATTTTATATCAGTTTTATTAGTTTTTACCAATTGTTTGCTAGTTTAGTTTTTATTTTTTTGAAAATCCTTAGTTTCAGTTTAGTTTTGATTAGTTTCAGTTATAGTTTTAGTTGTGTTTGCAATAATTAAGTGTAACAAAATCCCAGTTTCATCATATCAGTCATTCTCTTCTGCTTATCCTTGGGTATGTTGCTATTCCAGCTACCATACCCTGCACCCTTGACAGGTCGCCTGTCTGTCGCAGGGCTAACACGCAGAGACAGACAACTCACATTTCCACCTATGGGTTCTTTAAATAAATAAATAAATACATAAATAAATAAATAAAGGCAGATGAACAACCATTGATACCAGACAACTTTAAATTTTATATATTGGCCCCAATGAGACTACTAACTCTTGCTGCACTGGGTGTTCGTAATTTTGGTTCAAGTGAATTGATAAACTTTTTGAAGACAATTGACTCGCACAGTTACGTAGATATCCCAGTCCTGTTGTCTCGGGATGCATCACGCTGCCTTGCCTGGGGTTAGCTTCTGTTTTCTGGGGATGAGGGTTGAGTGTGCTCCCTTACCTTCTCAAGGTAAGCTAGGTTAGCCTTCTTGTGTGAGCTTTTCAAGTGCACTTTAAGGTTTGTGGGATTTTTTTCCCTTCTAAAGGGATTTTTTTTCCCTTTAGAAATGTCCCTCATAATTTGTCTCTTTCCACTACACCCATCAAACACAGTCATATTCAAAGTAATCCCAAATTGGACTCCGGCGCTTTCTCCCGACTTTTCCTGACATGAGTCTTTGCGTGGACGGCACAGCAACACAGACGACTCGACTAACGTACTTGCCACCTGCTGGCATAATGAGACGGCAAGAAAAAAAATCTGGAAACTAAACTTCATTTTCACCCTTGACTATTGTATGACACACATACATCAACAAAAACTAAACACATTTTTGCTATAAATTCAGTTAATTTTAGTTAGTTTTGTGAACACTCATTACAGTTTTAGTTAGTTTTCCTTTTTTTGTTTTTATTTTTATTTCCGTTAACGAAAATGTTTTTTCACTTCTACTTTTCGTTATTTCGTTAGTTTTCATTAACGATAATAACCTTGATTGGTATGGAACGCCAGGACTGCCATAATGAATTAATTAAATACACCATTAAATAATTAATTAAATGTGTCAATAATTAATTAAAATTGGAATTAATTGATTAAATAAATAGTTTTGACACATGTAATTAATTAATTATTGACACATTTAATTAATTATTTATGTATTTCACATTTTAATTAATTATTGACACATTTAATTAATTATTTAATGATATATTTATTTATTTCATTTTGGCAGTCCTGGCGCCTGGCTCTCATCATGAAATAATTTTATCTGTCAGCCTCACCCATTGAACTCAGGGGGCGGGGTTAACGCTGCCCATGCAGCTTCTCTAACATTTGACTGGTTGGCGTCCAAAGTAAGTCAAAACAGGTCGATCCTAGATAATCGATTGCTTGTGTAGACTTGGGGCAGCCAGGTATCCCAGAATGCAGATCAAATCACAGGCAGCAATGGTGGTGGTGTAGTTTTTCTGTCACCAGCTACACTTTTAACAGTGATTTAGCCGCGAATGTCGCGCCGTATGTCTGGTCAGGTTGTCAACATAGAACATGTTTGCAAAAGTGCTCAGATGTTTTCAGAGATTTCACTAGCTCTGCTAACAATTAGCATGCAGAGTGCACCGAGGGGGTTACGTTAACCGGTTTGTTTACATATTCCACTCTCCGTGTTCCACATGTTGCATTCGCAGATTCTCATTTTCACCGAACGATCGTCTCTTTCCGCCTGGTCTTGTGTCTCTGTGCTTCTGTAACATAAAGAACGAGCTGACATTTTTCTCACGAAACCAGCGATCAGCTCAACAGACCCTCAGTTTACCTGCATGCATCCTCCTCCTCATCTGTCAGCTGTTTAACACCTGCTGCTAATTCAAGAAACACGCCTACGTTACCTGGTAATAGTCACAGTTTAACTGGGCAGCCGGTGCTCGATATAAAGCAATGTCAGCGCATTTTTCTGCACAAGATAAGTAAATATAGTGTTTTCCCTGAGCGCAGAGCTGCTGGAGCTTGTTTCCTTACAGAGCACTTTATAGGCGAACCAGCTTCATCAGCGGCTGATGTCCAATCACCGGCACACAGCTTTGAAACCTCAGCTGAGTTTTAGCTCTCAGTGGTTAAATGCTGGACTTCATTCACTCAGGTTCTGTCTGTCGGGTCACGTTTACTTCGCTGTTTTATTTACAACTGAGCAAATCGGTTTGGCTGAGGTTAAAGTTACGTTTCATAACTGCATAGTTTCACAGACATTTAATGGTTCACTGGCACATGTATTAGACTGAACTATCATCTAAATATCATCTGTTTTTTAATAGTTATTCAACTGTATTCTAAGCACCAGCTGTCTGTTAGAATGTGATTTTTTTTCTCTCTCTGTTGGCAGAGGTATAAAAATGCGCAGGAAAATCTGACGTGCATGGCAAACTTCACCGACGATATTTAGGGAGGAATAAACACACATCAAACATAAATGAACCATTTGCCTGTCTCCATAATTGAGAGCATTTTCTCTTCTTATGTCAACACTCTCTCTCTCTCTCTCTTTTTTTTTTTTTTTTTTTTTTGCTTTTTTGGTCATGTTATGTTTACCTGTCAAAGGCTTGTTACAAACTATGAAACACATCGTGCAGACTTCTGGATGTTAGAAGAAAACTAATACTGCTCATGAAGGAGACTAAAGGCAGGAAGGTGTCCTTTAAAACTAAACATGTTAATAGGACCTCCCTATTTATATCATAGTCTATGATATAGCACGTGTATTTCAGTAATAGCCTGCTGATTTCAGTGTAGTGGTGAACAGTCGCACAGCTCACGTAGGCGTTATCTGTGATTCTCCTTAACTATAATTTATCCAAGTTAACTTCAGTTAACCATTCAGACAGTTCTTTTGCAATAAAAAACATAAACACCCATGCTGCCGGTAGGTTTCCTCAGTGCCAGCTGTTAACATTATAGCTGCTTATGCAGTAACCATGGTAACCACGGACTCTGAGCGGCTGGATCGACGGAGGTCAGACAACAATTTTACATGTATGATCTTAAAACAGGACACAGCCACTATACGTGCTGGCCTCATATCAAATGTGAAGGCAGACTGAGTCTATGTTTGACGTTGTTTATATCTAATCTTCCTTTTCAAACATTTAAACAGCAGCGAGTCTGCAGCTGAGGGAATACAAACTCAAATTGTCGGAACAGGTTTGCTCTGTATAACTGTTATTCTAATCTTCTGCTGAGTATCTTACACTTTTCTTTATGCTGTATATTTTCACGTCTCTGGAATAGTTGGAAGTTAGATAGTCAGCTGGGAAACTTTGTGTTAACTCATGGAGCTGAGGATATCGTGGATATGCTGACCTCGCTGCGTGGTGTACAGAGCGAGGTCAGCATGATTAATATTCACAATAAAAATATTAGCCGAACATCATGAAGTCTGTATGTGTTTCATAGTGTCGAACAACCTTTGTACAGTTAAAGCCAGCAGTTACTACATGACGGAAACACCAACGTTATCTCTTTTATGCGTTTATACACAGGTCACGCTGATTACTGAACAAAAACCCAAAGATCAGATGTTAAACAGGTTTATTTGCTCTCTCTCCTCCTTAAACATGTTTTTAATGTTAGTTATAATTCAGAATTGGCGACTGAAACACGTAGGACACATAAGAACATCAGGAAATAAAACACCGATAAATATAACCTCAGTAAAAGAAGTCAGCGGGGGTTACTACAGCTGTGTACCGGGGCCTGCGCTTTGTCGGTGGGATTGCTTGCGAGGCGAGTGGGTCTATCCCACGCTTTGCTGTGAGACTGGGCAGACATCTCCGAAATCATCGAAGCACTTTTGCAAAGAGGCTGTATCTTGACAAACCGACCAGACACATGAAGATTAAACCACTACATTCTCGGCTAAAAAAATATTAAAACGGTATTTGGTAACACACAAACAGGGTTTTTCAAAGTTCAGTTCTGTTAGCTTCCAAATGCCGGTTGTTGTGTGCTAGAAACAATGGCCACCAGGCCAAAGCAATGGTTTTGACTCGATCAGCATTGACCCCGCCCCCTGAGTTTGATGGGTGAGGCTGACAGATAAAATTATTTCGTGATGAGAGCCAGGCGCCAGGACTGCCAAAATGAAATAAATAAATATATCATTAAATAATTAATTAAATGTGTCAATAATTAATTAAAATGTGAAATACATAAATAATTAATTAAATGTGTCAATAATTAATTAATTAAATGTGTCAATAATTAATTAAAATGTGAAATACATAAATAATTAATTAAATGTGTCAATAATTAATTAATTACATGTGTCATAACTATTTATTTAATTAATTAATTCCAATTTTTATTAATTATTGACACATTTAATTAATTATTTAATGGTGTATTTAATTAATTCATTATGGCAGTCCTGGCGTTCCATAGATTGGTTGACAGTAAATTTTAGGTTTCATTTTAAAATTTTAGAGCTCAAAACGGTGAAGCTCCCCAGTATATCTCTGACCTGTTGAAACCTCGTGCTTGTTCCTGAGCACTTAGATCTTCTGGTCAGAAGATACTATTGCTCCCATGTACTAGATTGAAAACACGTGGGGATCGGACACAGACACCAGGGCTGTGGAATTCTCTTCCGTTGTCATTATGCTACATAGACTCCGTTGACTCTTTTAAAAAGCAGCTGAAGACATTTTTCTACAAACAAGCTATTAATTACTTTTTTCCATTGTTTTGTATTATTTTTGTATTTTTATTATTTTATTTTTATTTGTGATTTTATTGTGAAGCACTGTGCTTTTTATCTATGAAAGTTGCTATATATAAATAAATTTTACTTACATACTTTTAGTTACCTCGTTTATTATAGTTTGTTATTGTTTGTTGTCATTCTAGCGTTCGTTATCTTCCCTTATCAATTGTTGTTGTTCTAGTTATCATGTTCGTTATCTTTGTTATCGTTCATTATCAATCGTTATCGCTTGTTATAGTTTGTTATCGTTCTAATTGTCATGTTCGTTATCTTTGTCATCTTTGTTATCGTTCGTTATCAATCATTTTCTTTCATTATCATTCTTTTAAAATGTAGCTGAAGACATTTTTCTACAAACAAGCTATTAATTACTTTTTTCCCTTGTTTTATATTATTTTATTTATATTTGTGGTTTTATTGTGAAGCACTGTGATTTTTATCTATGAAAAGTGCCGTATAAATAAATTTTACTTTCTCACTTCTAGTTATCGCAATAACAAACAAAAACGCGTTCGTCCGTTATTGTTTGTTATTATTCTAGTTATCGTGTTTCATTATCATTTGTTACTGTTCTACTTGCGTGTTTGTTATAGTTCGTTATCGTTCTAGTTGTTGTGTTCGTTATGTCTCGTTAGTGTTCGTTATCTTTGTTATCATTCTTTATCCTTCGAATTATTGTGTTTGTTGTCTTTATTATCGTTCGTTATCATTCATTTTCTTTCGTTATCGTTTGTCATTGTTTGTTATAGTTCTAGTTATTGCGTTTGTTATCGTTCTAGTTATGTGTTCGTTATCTTTCGTTAGTGTTTCTTATGTTTGTTATCATTGTTATCATTCTGGTTATTGCTTTCATTATCATTCATTATCATTCGCTATCTTTGTTATTGTTCATTATTGTTCATTTTCTTTCTTTCATTATCATTCGTCATCATTTGGTATTGTTCGGTATCATTTATTTTCTTTCATTGTTGTTCGTTATTATTTGTTATCATTCATTTTTTTTCATTATTGTTGATTATCATTCATTATTGTTCTAGTTATCATGTTCGTTATCATTCGTTATCACCTGTTATCGTGTCTGGCATGACTCTAACCCTAACAATGCCTCTCACAGCTGACTGCTGTAACCCTGTGTGTCTGTGTCTCTTTCTTAGCGGCGCGCATGTCTCGGCTCTCCTGTCTCTTAAAATTGGGCTCTCAGCTGCTGACACTCGCTCTATCAGACGCAGTGTGGAGGAGAATCGCCACGGTGACGTCTCCACCAATTACAGTCCTCCGTTCTTCTCCAAGGTCAAAGTCAAATGGATTGACAACAAGATGAATCAGATGGGACTGTAGGTATAACAACATGATGTTAGTAGTTCAGGATGTGAGCAGTGTTTCCTGTATGCTAGCCTTCTATTTCATCCTAATGCAAACAAGTATTTTGTTGTGAAAGGTGCTGCTGGAGCCCATGATGAAGGACAGAGCAGCAAACACAGTGGCTATGTCCAAATTCAGGGGCAGCATGTTTCGAAGGACCCAACCTAACCAGTCCATGTAGGGTGGGTCCTTCGAAAGCTCATCTCACACTTCTGTTTGATATTTATTCAGCTGTGTGTAAACTATAACTTTAATCTCAGCCAAACCAATTTACTCAAGAACAAATAAAACACTGAAAAAAACCCCCAATAACATTCTAATTTATCTATTTGACTATTTGAAGACCGCGGGGGTCTGAAAACGATTTGCCGGGAGTCCGGTGCTCTCTCCGGCTCTAGTGAGCCTTAACCTCCCAGTCAGCTATCGAGTTGGTGGGTAACAGACGTCTCCGAAAACATCGGAGCACTTTTGCAAATATGTGATGTCTTGATAAATTGAACATGTATTTGAAGTTTACACAGGTACATTCTCACCCGAAAATATCTTAAAAAGGATACCCAACCCATCCTTCAAATCTGGGGAAAAGGAGGATGCATTTGTTGCCGCATTTGGACAGCCTTCGTCACGTCACTGTGACGTAATTGCCTACAAATGCGGCATTCGAAGCAAATGCAGAGAGAGAACCCACGCAAACACGGGGAGAACATGCAAACTCCACACAGAAAGACCCCGGCCTGATGGTGGAATTGAACTCAGGACCTTCTTGCTGTGCGGCAACAGTGCTAACCACCGTGCCACCGTGCTGGGCATTCGAAGCATGCTGCCCCTTAATTTGAACACACCATATATCGTTACAAATTCTCGAGAGCTGTGCAGCAGGGCTCTGCTTTCTTCTGATTGTCTGGTTTCTGGAAGCCTGCAGAGGAGAAGACAGAAATCTGTGAGTGGACTCTAATGTCCAACAGGTAATAATAATAATAACAATAATACATTTTATTTGAAAGTGCCTTTCAGAACACTCAAGGACACTGTACAAGGTAGAATAATAAAAGAAACATAAAAGCAAACAGTTTACACAATCATAAAAGCATAAGACATAAAACAAATTTAAAATAGCAGAGTGGAGAGGTTATGTGGGATAAGCTATTTTGAACAAGTGAGTTTTGAGTTGGGACTTAAAGAGAGAGAAGGAAGAGATAGTTCTTAAATCAGGAGATAGTGAATTCCAGAGTCGAGGAGTAGAGCAGCTGAAAGGGTGATAATACGGGCAGCAGAATTCTGGACGCGTTGGAGCTTGTGGATGGATTTTTGAGTAAGACCAAAAAGAAGTGAAATACAATAATCAATCCGAGAAGTAACAAGGCTATGGACAAGAATGGCAGTGGCATGTGGGGTGAGAAAAGGACGGAGACGATTAATGTTGCGCAATCGAAAATATGCAGATCGACTAACATTATTAATGTGTGAATTGAAAGATAGAGTAATGTCGAGGATGACACCCAAGCTTTTCACAGAGGAAGAAACAAAGACCGGCGAGTTATTGATAGTAACAGAGAAACTGTTGGTTCTGGATAATGTTGATTTAGTGCCTACCAAGAGAAGCTCGGATTTATTATTATCGAGTTTGAGAAAATTAGAAGAGAACCATGAATTTAGTCCGGCTAAACAAATGGTGAGGGAGGATGGGGGAAGAGCAGAATCAGGTTTAGTGGACAGATAAAGCTGGGTGTCATCGGCATAACAGTGAAACTGAATATTGTATTTACAAAAAATGTGTCAGAGCGGTAGAAAGTAGATAATGAAAAGAAGGGGCCCCAGGATAGATCCCTGGGGCACACCAGTGGTCGGAGGAAATGGCTGAGAAGAAAAGCAGTTGAATAAACTGAGTGCGATCAGTCAGGTACGATTTAAACCAGGCTAGTGGAGTATGGGAGAGACTGATGGAGGCTAGCCTACTGAGAAGAATGGAGTGAGAAATAGTGTCGAAAGCAGCGCTCAGATCGAGGAGAATAAGGATGGAAAGTAAACCGGAGTCAGCTGCTATAAGAAGATCATTGGTTATTTTAAGTGTTGTTTCAGTGCTATGGGAGGAGCAAAAACCAGACTGAAACTGTTCATACAGATTATTATTAGTTAAATGTGAGTGGAGTTGTGTGGGAACTATTTTTTCAAGAATTTTTGAAAGGAACGGTAGATTGGAAATAGGCCGAAAATTCTCAAAATTACTGGGATCTAGACCAATTTTTTTTTTCAATATTGGGGTGATGGCAGCAATTTTGAGGGAAGCAGGAACAGTTCCAGTGGTAAGTGAAGAATAGATTATGGCAGATATTAGGGGAAGCAAAGAAGGTAGACATGCCTTAACCAAAACTGTAGGAATGGGATCTAGGTGACAAGTAGAACGTTTTGACTTACAGATGAGATCTGAGATATCAGTAACCGAGTGGAGCTGGAAAGCAGAAAAACAGTGTGATGGGAGAGGTATTACAAAGGAAGAGCTAAATGGAACATCGGAAACCAGGTCATGGTGTATTTTGTGAATGGTGTGCTCACCTGCCACATAAAGAAGAGCAGGAATGATTTCCTGAAGCATCGGCACTAAATGCGTCTGAGGAGGCGTTATGTTTGTCCCACACACAGACACAGGCAGAAATTCACAGACACATAAACAGAGACACACACACACACGCACACACACACACACACACAAAGTCATTTTCATATCCTAGTGAGGACATCTAATTGACATAATGCTTTCCCTATAGCCGCTTACTCTAACCATGAAAAGTGAATGTCTAAACCTAGCCATAACCTAACTGTAACCCTGATACTAAAACCACAAACATGCCTTTAAAAACACAGGTATAGTGTTCGCCTGAAAATATCTTAAAAGTTTATTTTGTGACCCAGAAAGATTAATAAGACTAATTTTACAACTTAGTAGTGGCCACCATTGCCGCAAACTGGAGTTTGGCTGGGCCGCGCTATGAATTCTGGGATATGGTGGGCCACGAAGGACACACACGACCCATCCTTCAAATTTGGGGAAAGGAGGATGCATTTGTCGGCTGCATTCGGAGGAGTCTACGAATTTGGACAGCCTTTGGCGCATCGCTTGTGACATAATCATGTACATGACATATGTAGGATCAGAAACATTCCAAAAATCAGCCAATCAGAAGAAGAAATGCTCTTCTGCAGTCTGATGTCCTCTGGGCCTCGTTCACATGGCCTAGCTCCTCTTCCTCTGACCGGCTTCCAGCAGTGATGTTTGTCAGTGACACTGTTCAGAGCTTTGTTACTTTAATCACCTGAACGCAGCGAGCTCGAGCTGATGTTTGACGAGCTCGAATATGAAGCTGCTAGAAATCTGTGCAGAAACTGGTCGACATCTTCATCTCCTTCATGTTCACCACCGCCTGCTCTGCACCACACTGCCACACAGCTTGTTTGCAAGATGTTGATATACTGACTTATGACATACTGAGGATGTTATTAACAGTAACAGAAATATGTTAATATTAATAGTAATATATGAGAAATTATAGTATTTCAGAGGAGACAGAGACAGTACTGATGTATTCTGGTCTAAAGACTTCCTGTATTTGAGTATTTAATGATCCTTTTTCCTGAAGTGTTCATGTACTCCCTTCCTCTTAAACGTCCTCTATGACTTAATTTACAGAAACTACATTTCCTGCATCCATTTCAAAATAAAACCATTCTTATGTTTCAGTAGTAGAGATGCTTTGTTTCTCTTATTGTGAAACATTCTTTGGGACACAATTTTTGGGGTTTAGGAATCATTGAGCAGGAGAACATATGTTTAGCTGGTAACGTTTACTGGTTTAAACATGAGAGCAGAGAAATCTGCTGGGTCTGACCGGGAGAGAGGAAGATGACACTCAGACAAATTTTATTCATTCAGTCCAGTATTTAATCATGTTTAATAATACTCCAGTAAAAGTGGAAGTACTGGCTCTGAAATGTATTCAAAATATGAAAGTAAAAGTATCTTCTTGGAGGACGTTTCTACCAGCTGTTTTATCCAAATCTAACTGAACTCTGCGCTATATTAATGTAATAAAATAATAATAGTAGATGGAAATACAAATCTTATTTCAGTCTAAATTTTAATTATAATATTTAATTTTAATAAATGAACTCAACTTGAATCTGTTAAGTAGAACACGAGCAGAGAAAAAGGAAAATAAAAAATAATTCTATTTTCTGTTGCCTCCATTGTAGAAGGGTGACTTTAGCTCTAAACAGTAAAATGTGCACAGTCAGGGGTTACAGTGTGATCGTTGCCCCCTTGGTGTGACAGGTGCCTGGGAGGGGTGCGATCCTAGATCCCGCAGCTGTGTATTGAAATAAAGAGGCACAGATCATGAACTTGTTTACGATTCAACTGCAGGATTTATTCTGCTCATCAAAAGGGGAACAAATCATTAATCGCCTCTCATAAGAACCAGCAATTCTTTGTAACGTGTGGCATAACAGCTGTCAGCGCATTTGCAAAAGTACAGGAATAACCTTGGCGAGTATACATTAACCATCATAAATATAGACAACATTGGCTCGCAGTGACCAGGTTGCCCCAGCCTTGGTTCCGGTTACACATACATATCACTGCATCAAGAAATACAATGTACTGTAACTCACAGCCCATGAATAGCAAATAACCATTCATATACAGCACATGAGCAGCTATGCAAGCATTAATTACAGCCTTTGCATCCTGTCTTACTTCAACAAGACATATAGAGAACACACAACTGACAACGTGCCTTAGCATCGCTACGGTACTTGAAGCTCACTTCCCCCGCTAGCCAGTCCATTAGCCTAGCACGGTCACGTTCACATCACGATCTCATTCAAAACACAATACTTCAACAGTACTTAACTTATAATGGTATACTTTCATTCATGAGTTCACAAAAGTCTTATTGCTTCTACTGTGTTACCTATTAGTCATTTTGAGGACTAGTAACCCACCTGTGTATTGAAATAAAGAGGCACAGATCATGAACTTGTTTACGATTAAACTGCAGGATTTATTCTGCAGATTTGCCTCCCAGGGGGGTTTACGCTCCTCCTGGCCGCTATGCGCCACCTACTGGTATTTTTTAAGTAATGCCATGGAAGATGTAAAGTGTAAGTAGAAAATACTGAATCAACACTGAACGATATACAAAGACCAAAATATAACTGGGGTGTTCCCTTTTTTCCTTGTATGAAGACATAAACTGAACTAACATCCCCATAAGTCTGTTTATCTCTTAACTTTTTAACTATTAGTGTAATCCAGATTTACCAGCCACACATTTCAACTTAAACACATATGGTAACCTTTTACAGGTTCAGCAGGTGGGGGGGGAGGGGGGGGGGGGGTTGTAATGTCTGGTGTGAGGGAAATAATCATAACTAACAGTAATTTCTATTGACAGCTTCACTAGATTTTCTTAATGTACAGGCTGTGATCAGCTGACCTGCTGCTCTTTGTGGATGTACACAACTTAAGTTAGCAGATGTTCCCTGAGTTGTCCTGGCTGATTTCATCCTCTACACTGGCAGTACACTGTTTGTTCTGTCTTTATATTAGACACTATACAACCATCATCAGCTAAAATTCATATGAATCTCTGCTACACTTGATGTAAGCTAACTGTGACCATGAAACCACAGCAACTGTGCACCAGTCACCAGAGGTGGGACCAAGTCATTGTTTTGCAAGTCTCGAGTAAGTCTCAAGTCTTTATCCTCAAGTCTCAAGTCAAGTCTCAAGTAATGTCAGGCAAGTCAGAGTCGAGTCTCAAGTCACTGGTGTAAAAGTCCAAGTAAAGTCACAAGTCTGAAATTTTGAATTTCAAGTCCTTTCGAGTCATTAAAAAAAACGAAAAAAAGCATGTTGCAGTTATGCTAAATGTAAATATTAGACCATGTAATTTTTAAATCTGTGTTTTTCCTCAACACATGACAAAATAGTGAACTTAGAAAATATACACAAATTGTGAAATTGCACCTCTTTAGAATGCAGCTCAATTAAACCTAGCTCCAAGAATAATTTTCACCGACGGTTCTAAGATAAGCTGCATGTTATTCTTGGATGCGGTTGTAGGACCAGCTTTAAAATCGCATGATAAAAATATCATACATATAAAAAAAAAAACTGCATCACCAACGTAGCCTGGACAACATTTGCTAGTTAGATGAAGTCAGCTATCTCATTGTAGCATATTTATATGCATATTTATAATTATACGGTTCTTGGAGTGAGTGCATACACTCGTGAAGTTTAGTAACTTACGGTCACTGCAACAAGCCCAGGTACAGTTTACCGACGGATGGGTACAGGACCTTGAAATGCACCGTGTAGAAAGTAAAGACCATCGTACGAACAAAGGTAAGTTTACCAGTCTCACAAATCGTCGTCATAAATACACATTCCTTAACCGTTTATTAATAGGACCTTTGAGCTCAACGATAATTAATTAGTAGTGGAAATAATTTCTGGTAGCATCACAGAAATGTAGCAGTGACAATAATACTGTATGCTGTAATCGCACTGGACAATTAGTGATACAAAACAACTGTTTTACCCTGTGAATAAAAGTATATGTTTTTGTCAGTGTACCATAATAACAGAAGCGAAACGCAATATTGTGTCAGGACAATTCACTATTTATGCACAATAAACAAAGGAGCATAGCGCGACAATTTCTGTTCAGCGCCAGACTTGCTTGTAACCTATATCACCAATTATGTTATGAAAATGACTCATTAACTACAACAGCAGACTGACCTTCGTGTAAATGCTTGGAGCAGACTAACCTGTGAGCTGGAGTGTTCTGGGACGTTATATTTGATCTTTGAATGGCTGCAATCCAGGCCATCCGTCGCCTCTTTGTTACTTCGGAAACATGGCTCGAACAATTTCTCTTCAACGACGTAATCCGATAACAACCGATCTCTTTACCCGTCGGCTTCCCGTGGCTGTCATGTGACCGGCTATTGCAGTTAATAATACAACAGCTTCTTGACATTTTTGTGTTTCTTTTTATCGCTGTGTGACTGATTTCAATTGAAAGCCTGCGTGCGCTAGTAACTCTTGTCACGAGTTCCCAGAATCATTTGCGGTTCTACCCGTGAATGACGTCACATTTTCAATCTCTATATAATATGCATGTTAAATTTTATATTTGGGGTGAAATATCAAGTCTTTTCAAGTAAACCGGTTCAAGTCCAATTCAAGTCCCAGGTCATTGGTGTAAAAGTCCAAGTCAAGTCACAAGTCTTACAACATTTTTTCAAGTCAAGTCTAAAGTCATAAAATTAATGACTCGAGTCTGACTCGAGTCCAAGTCATGTGACTCGAGTCCACACCTCTGCCAGTCACACACTGTTCTTTACTGTAAATCTTTCACAGTGCAGCAAACTAACCTGTTTATCCTGCAATAACCTGCAGAGGATTTTCATGCAGCCTTTAAATAACATAGTTAGTCTTCCTCACTTTGTTTAGCAGCAGGTTTTACACTATAAAAAAACATAATGTCACATGTACAGATTTTAAAACATGAGGAATTACATTTGAGCTTTAAATGAGCAGTCCTTCCCTTTAAATCTAAGCTCTCTTCTTCATCTCCTGTCCTGTCTTTCTTATTTTTTCCATCTCTGAGTGAAGTTACCTCTTTCTATGGGTAGAACTTTGTGCCATCAGAAACTGAATTAAATAAGTTAAATTCGAATTTGAATTAGGGGAGACCGGGGATAGTTGTAACGTGGGTCAGTTGTAACACTTCCAATTTCTCCAATCAGGGCTAAGTTTCAAATGATGTGACTCATCCTGTGCATGCCCAATTCAGTTCTGCTATCACACGTGAAAAATCAGCACATTTTGTCAAACACAGACAATTTAACATGAAAAAAAGTAATTTGTATGCCAAAAAGTAAGTTTTTCTACTTTATTTCAATTTGTGATAGCATTATCTGCTTTGCAGTTAAACTCATCAAACTTAAATTATGTTATTTGTATGTCTATGGGGATATATTCTGTGTAAGTCTTTAGTGCTAATGTTTTAGCCGTTGGCTGTAATGTTAGCTAGTTCATGGCTATAGGAGTCTGGGTCAGTTGTAACAGCAACAGTCTGGGTTAGTTGTAACAATAATGCAGATGTTACAACTTGCCACACTATTACTTTAACTTATATTAAACAAGTTGGGGCAACGACATCAGCAGAGAGAGGTTCACTGGTCGCATTTGTATATGCGGTTAATGCCATTGGCAACACAATTCCTCCACTGTTTGTGTTCCCACACATACCGGTACATTATGCAGACCTCTGTGTCAGAGATGGACCAGTAGGAAGTACTGGTAGTGGAAATAAATCAGGATGGGTGCAAGAAACAGATTCCCTCATCTTTCTGAAGCACTTTGCAAACCACACCAAGGTAAGCCATGATAAAAAGTAATGGAATTGCGATGCTGGTGAACGACTACATTTTTTCAGCTTCATTGTTATGTTCAAAATTGGTGCAAGAGTTGTAGGTTATAATGCCCACTGAGCCAATGAGGCCAAACTCAAGGAAGACCAACCAAAATTAATGAAATATTCAGTTGCAGAAAATTCCATAATATGTCTTTTTTGGGGGGTTGGAATATGTTCAAAAGCTAGATTTCTGCATTCTGTCACACACACACAGCTACATAAATGGATGTAAGTGCATTCATGTGTTCAATAAACAAAGATTACATGTTAATGTTTTGTTAGTACCCTTATTTCATTGTGTTACATTTTACCCCAGGATGTGTTACAACTAACCCAGACTATGGGGTTAATTGTAACATTTCACTCTTTGTGTTTGAGACCATACCATGCAATGGGTAATTGTGCTGCAGAGAAAATAGCTGCATTATTTAATAGCAGAGACATGTAAATACTTTGCATTACATTTTGAATCCACTACCTTAAAAGAGCTTCAATTTACAGACAGAAATGTCAAAAATGTTACAACTATCCCCGGTCTCCCCTACTCAGATTGAATCTGAATTGTAACTTGAATAAATGCTTTTCAAAACTAAAATTAAAATGTTTTGAAATTTGAAAAATTTAAAATTAAAATGTTCATCATGTCAAATGACTACCGGATAAATTCTCAGGTTGGTAATAAATGTATTACATTTAAAAGAACAAGCGTCATGTTAACAAATGATAGCCGTACAGTAACTTTTATGCTTATTGTAGCTGTTAGCTAAAAACGCTAATTTAGCGTGATCGACTGTTTCCAGTTGAATTCCAAAGTTGTCATCTTGTACCCTCTCAGAGCCCTGTAGGCTTGCAGAGACTCCTACAGTAGGGAAATGTACAAAAGAATGTCCAACCATTGTATTTTAGGTTTATATATGTGTTACACTGCATCCAAACTCTTTAGCTAACTCAATAACTTTAGCTACAGTGAATAGTTGGTCAAATTCTTTAGTGCAGCATTACTGGATCACCTCTGTTTGAAGTGATATAATATGATATATAACTATGACTGAAACAGCAAACTTTGTAAAAAAAATAAACTAAACTAAACAAAAAACCAACAACAACACTTCTCATTCTCTAAACGTTTGGCCACAGCTGTAGATTACACTATCAGTGCTCGTTCACTCTTGTCAATAATTACATTTCTAAATTCTCTGTGCAGTTGGAGGTCAACAATATCTAATATGGGATGTAAGTCCCCAAAAAATGAATTCTGAAACTGAAATTGAATTGTAGAACTGAAACTGAATGCTGAGAAGTGAAAGTGAAATTATTCGGGAGCTACATTTTTAAATGATAAAATAGTTTCAAAGCAAATGAATTCATTTTCAAAATATAAAATTCAATTTCAATTTAGTGACGATCATTTTCAAACCAATACACTGAATTTCCAATTAAGCTAATTCAAATTCAGTTTTAAAAAAGCATTTATTCAAGTTACAATTCAGATTTAATCTGAGCAATTCAAATTCAAATTTAACTTATTCAAATTCAGTTTCTGATGGCACAAAGTTCTGCCCATATCTTGCTTTTCTCTCCCTGTGAAATACAGCAGCTGCAACACACTGTGAGACAAACTGCACACAGTTTGTGTGTTTGCTGATGTTTGGTGAGCTGATAGAAACGCTGCATTTCAAATTACCTGACACTTAAAAAACATTACACACAGTCTCAGTTACATGTGGTTGAGCTTCAGCGTCGGTTACAGACTCCTCTACAGTGACTCTGTTTGTCAGGGTCCTGGGTCTGAGCAACCCAGGATCCCTGAGCAGTTATGAATTATATGATTATTATTATATGTATTTTGGTGTTGCTGCTGCTCTTCTCCATGCTTGTAGATGTGAGTGTGTGTGTGTGTGTGTGTCTGCGGGTATGCTTGGAGGATGGAGCTCAGCCACCTGCAGGCCTGAGGGGTGTGGCCCTGCGGAAGGACTGGCCACACCCGAAGTCACACCACACACCTGCTGCTGATCAGGCCTCGTCGGGGGAGCTACTTAGGAGAGAGTTGGAGCTCCCACCGACGCGGGATCATTTCCTTGAGACTCCACGTTAGTCGTCCCATTGAATTGAGTTAATGTGTGTAAGTGTATGCCCGCGGTTATTTGTGTCCTGACGGCTGCGTCTATTGTTTCCCGCAGGAGGAGCGTGGAAGGCACGAAGAGCAGCGAGCACCGGGGGGTGCTGACACGGGAGCGGAGAGCACAGAGACACGAACTATTCACGCAGAGACACGACACGGGAGTCTGGGAGAACACGGGGATTTATTGTTGTTTTTGTTCCACTCTGTAAATAAACACACTGTTTATACATAGAGCACCGCGCCTGGGTCCTCCTTTCCCCACATCCCCACGGTCTGCCAGCCAGACCGTGACAGAATGATCCCGCCACTTATGGACCCAGCGGTCTCCGAGGAGAGGCTCAGGAGGGAAGTTATGGATGAAGTGTACCACCTATGTGAGGTGTGGTGGGAGAAGCCAGCGGAAGGTTTGCGTCGCGCTGTGGAGAGGCGGCTGCAGGAGATGCTTTTTAAATTCCCCTGGCTGGTGGACTCCCTTAATGCGGTGGTCCTGGACTTCCTACTTTCCACCCTCCACCTCCACTCTCCTCCTCAGGCTGCCCACCAGCTCGGACAGCTGGTGGATTCACTGCCTGAGACGCCGGCCCCGACGCCGACACGGAAACGACGTTCGCGCCGCCAGCGTTCCTCACCGCAGCTAAATCCACAGACATCTCAACAGCCGGCTGTAGTGAGTCATATGGACAATTCATCGTCACTCACCTCAACTGTTTACTCTGGGGCTATGTTTATACGGTCAGCTGCCCAGCCGGTAGCCAAGGCGCTGCCCGCGGCCCAGCTGGTCGCTATACCTCAGCCTATCGCCCGGCTAGTGATCCAGCCGTCACCTGCTGAATCATCCCCCGCGACATCTACCTCACCGCTTACCGTTTCATCCTGTTCACCATCCACATCACACGCTCAGCCATCTTCTCCACCAGCAGCAGCCTCCATTCCACTGCCCACTCCAGCGGCCTTGTCCGGAGAGAGCGACCTCACCCGCGTCCAACGCCTGATGGACTGGGTAACTCACACCACCAACGCAAGGGCAGGAGTGGTGGGGTTAAACGCCATCGAGGCAATCCTGGAGGGAAACCCCTACCTCGGCCAGCTCAAGGGAGTTTCCGCCTGCCTTTGCACCCTGCGTAAAGCCCGGGGGGTAGTGCAAGCTCGGGAAACCTCAGACTTCGTCCGGCTGCAGCAGGAGCTCAGCATGCCCGAGCAGGAGCTCAGCGAGCCGGAGGAGCCCGCACCGTCAGCTGAGGCGCTCAGCGAGCCGGAGGAGCTCAGCATGCCCGAGCAGGAGCTCAGCGAGCCGGAGGAGCCCGCACCGCCAGCTGAGGAACTCAGCATGCCCGAGCAGGAGCTCAGTGAGCCGGAGGAGCCCGCTCTGCCAGCTGAGGAGCTCAGCGAGCCGGAGGAGGAGCTCTCGCTGCGAGCAGTGGAGGAGCTCTCGCTGCCGGCCGAGGAGGAGCTCTCGCTGCGAGCCGAGGAGGAGCTCTCGCTGCCAGCTGAGGAGGAGCTCTCGCTGCCGGCCGAGGAGGGTCCCGCTCGGCCGGAGGTCAGCGGACCGGAGGGACCTCCACGTCTAGCGCGGCCTCCTCGCCGTCCACGTCCGGTGCGTCCACGTCAGTGATCGGCGCGTCATGGACCTGGTGCCACGCCTCGCTGTTGCTCACCGGAGCAGCGACATTGCCATCGGACCCGTGGCAGGCCACCAGAACCGTTCCGCCGCCACCGGACCCGTGGCAGGCCCCCTGAACTGTTTTGCTGCTGCTGCCGGACCCGGGGCCGTCCGCCGGAGCTGCTACGTCGCCGCCGTTGGGCTCGAGGTAGGCCCCCTGAACTCTCTTGTTGTGTTGATGGGCCGCCTGTGACTGTTTGTGGCGTCTTTTCATTTTCTTTTTGCACCGCTGCGGGATACGCGGTCTGACTCTGAGACTGTGGACTGGGTCGGTTTGTTGTTTTGTTGTTTTTGCTTGTTTCGGTTCTGGCCCTCCGTCCTGGTTACCCCAGCCGCCCGCCCTGGGTTGGTTGTGCTGTTTTTTGTTTTGGTTTTGGGGTCGTCGGGAGCCGACCCTTAGAGGGGGGGTACTGTCAGGGTCCTGGGTCTGAGCAACCCAGGATCCCTGAGCAGTTATGAATTATATGATTATTATTATATGTATTTTGGTGTTGCTGCTGCTCTTCTCCATGCTTGTAGATGTGAGTGTGTGTGTGTGTGTGTGTGTCTGCGGGTATGCTTGGAGGATGGAGCTCAGCCACCTGCAGGCCTGAGGGGTGTGGCCCTGCGGAAGGACTGGCCACACCCGAAGTCACACACCTGCTGCTGATCAGGCCTCGTCGGGGGAGCTACTTAGGAGAGAGTTGGAGCTCCCACCGACGCGGGATCATTTCCTTGAGACTCCACGTTAGTCGTCCCATTGAATTGAGTTAATGTGTGTAAGTGTATGCCCGCGGTTATTTGTGTCCTGACGGCTGCGTCTATTGTTTCCCGCAGGAGGAGCGTGGAAGGCACGAAGAGCAGCGAGCACCGGGGGGTGCTGACACGGGAGCGGAGAGCACAGAGACACGAACTATTCACGCAGAGACACGACACGGGAGTCTGGGAGAACACGGGGATTTATTGTTGTTTTTGTTCCACTCTGTAAATAAACACACTGTTTATACATAGAGCACCGCGCCTGGGTCCTCCTTTCCCCACATCCCCACGGTCTGCCAGCCAGACCGTGACACTGTTGTTCTCACAGGACTTTTAAACTGGAGACAGATTACAAGAACAAGAGAAAAAGTAACCAACACTCCATTTCCACCTTAGGGCCTAAAGCAGGATCAAAGTTCTCTTGGGCCTCTGTGCAATTCAGTTTTATTTATACAGCACCAAATCACAACAACAGTCACCTAAAGGTGCTTTATATTGTAAATTAAAGACCCTACAATAATACAGAGAAAACCCAACAATCAAATGACCCCCTATGAACAAGCACTTTGGTGAGAGTGGGAAAGAAAAACTTCCTTTTAACAGTAAGAAGAAACCAACTGATTGAGGGGAGGAAGACAGGATAAAGACATGCTGTGGAAGAGAGCCAGAGATTAATAACAAGTATGATTCAATGCAGAGAGGTCTATTAAGACACAATGAGTGAAGAAGAAACACCCACTGCATCATGGGAATCCCCCAGCAGCCTAGACCTATTGCAGCATAACTAAGGGAGGATTCAGGGTCATCTGATCCAGTCCTAACTATATGCTTTAGAAAAATGGAAAGTTTGAAGCCTAATCTTAAAATTAGAGATTTATCGATTTAACAGGGAGCCAATGAAGGGAAGCCAATATAGGAGAAATCTGCTCTCTTTTTCTGGTCAATAATGTCAGTGTTATCTGAGTCCGGTCCACTAACACCGATATGAGCGTCCCTGTACTGAATGTGGGAAACTACGGCTGGTCTTTATTGTCTGATCTAATGACTGCATCAGAACTAAAGAATCCATTTTCATAACTTTAGTTCAATGAGATCAAAAGTTTGTAGGCGAATAAAACTGTCCTTTGAAGAAAAAAAGGATAACTTTTAGTTTGAGAGAGCTGAGGCACGTACCACAGAAGACGGATGGAAGATGGATGACCTAGTAATACCTTTTCAAGATTGGGCAGACCTCCTACAGCAGTTGATATTTATTAAGAAGTGGTTAAAATGATGCATCCTCAGCCACTTCCAATAACACTTTTGAGTTATAACAATCAGTGTGAGAAGAGCATGGTGCTAATATCAGGCCCACGTTCACACTTGTGCACTCGCCTCACATTGTGGAAGCAGGACCATCTCCTCCCTGCGGGTTTGTTGGTTCATGGAGTCATTTTCATTTGATTTACCAGCCAAAATATTGGCATCCTTGTAACTCCCAGATCTCTTACTTACTTTACAAGAATTCATTCTGTTTTTTAACTAAGCCAGAAGACAATAAACTTTCCTCTGCTCAGTGAACATCAATGAACATCACTGTTAACAACCTGAAGCCTAGTCGGTTCAGCGGAGTCATTGGTGAATTTGAACTTGGTCAACATGTCAGAGCACAAGTTTGGCTGCCATGCTTCTCACCATAATTTAGATTTATTTACTAAAAGTGAAGCAGAAAAATAAAACCCCATCATCAAATCAATAAATCAATATAAAAGTAGAAATGTAACTACTTATATTTTATATAATACAAGTTTTCACAAACGACAGTTCAAATATCTGAACGATGTAAGGCGTTTCCAGGGTATTCAGTTACTTTTAAGAAACTGATGCACATTAAATTTCAACATTCAAATATACACGTTGGTTGTCAACCAATTGGAGGTCACTGTATTTTACAACCTGGGTGATGTCATCAGGAAGGAGGTGCCAGAGTAAAGCAGAGATTCTGGTGTTTCAGCATCTTTGTGTTGCTGGTAACCTTCATGACGTAGTTTACATTGAAGTTATTAGCTGCCATCATGATGTTACAGTCACATGCCATCCACACAGGAAGTGATTCGCAGTGGCATGGCGCCCAGCGACCACAAGTCAGTAAGATTCAGCAACTTCAAGCATCTGTGGGCAACAAAAAAAAGGACAACCCCCTCCCCCAAAAAAAAAAACACAGGCAAGCGGCCGGGTCCTGAGATAATCTTTTCTTAGCTTTGATGTGTGGCAGTGACCATCAGTTTCAAAGCTTCCTGTGTGGACATAGCTGAAGCTCCATCTCAGCTCACATGCAGGGTTTCAGAAAAGTATGGATCCAACTCACGGAGGCCATCAATCAGGGATGAGCTGGCTTCTTCTCCTTTATTTCGCACCACATCGATCACATCCCGAGCTCGGTCAGCTCTGGGTTTGATTCTGGCTGAATCCATTTCTTCCATATTTATGATTCCCTGTTGGAACAGGCTGTCCAGCAGCTGGTTCAAAGTCGAATCCGACACTTGATCCACAAACTGCTTCCGAATGAAGAGCAAATGCTTGTCTGGTGGGAGGCTCTGCAGCCTCAACCGATTGTCTCTGGTCTGAACAACATCTGAGGGAATAGAGAAAATTTGTAGATTTCTTCATAGCAGAATAATCAGCTTCAAAAAATCGAGATAATCTCTGCTGGTAATTAATCAGCACTGAATGTCGCTGAGCTTCAGACACTCTGTCAGTAATAGCATGAATCACGTGGCTGGAGAAAAATTCAAAATGAGGAGATACAATTTAATGAACACAGGACAGGAGGCCGAGCTGGAGGTGCTCAGGGCCTCAGTGAGAATGGAAACAAGTCCATCAGAGGGACAGCTGAGAGTCAGAGAGGTTGCGATGGTCTGAGCATGTGCAGAGGAGGGAGGGTGGAGAATGAAGATGAAACTGCAGGCAGAAGGAAGGAGTGAAGAAGGACATGCACAGGTTTAGAGGATGCTGGAATAGGAAGAGATGGTGGCAAATGATCCTAAACAGAACAGCCGAAAGAAGAAGAAGAGGAGAATGAAGGAGGAAGAAAACTTGCGGGTGATCCTTGGTCATTACTCAAAAGCTACCACGGACCACCGTTTCTCATCATTTCTGATCGAGTGTCAGGTGTAGTGATGTTACCGCTCAGATCAATGTCCCGCCTCCAGACATCTGTCTGCATTTGGTCCTTGACTGTTATCGATACTTCTTCAGTGTTTGCAGGAAGGCGGATCTCAAATGTTGGGTGGTAGTTTGGTCCAAAATCCAGGTGAAATTTTTCCTCCTGCAAACACAGTGCAAGTGTCTCCATCATATCCAGAGTCCTCTGATGGAAGCGTGTCAAAGGGCTCCACCACAGAGAGATGAATTACTCACCTCAGGCTGGATTCTACAGGCGACTGGACACAGAACTGTGTATATGCAATCTTTGAAGAATTCACAGTTGGAAGGCACCGGGATGTAGTCAGAATATCTGTGTTTCATCCTCACCTTAAAATATGACAAGTTTATTTCTAGAGTAATTTTAAATGACCTCATGATGAAATATACATGTGAAGAAAACTGCTCTTTAAGAGGCAGTGAAATTATAAAGAAAGAGTATAATTATAAAGTAAACCGACAATCTTCTCCCTCTGAACTGCACTGGATGCAGTGATAAGGAAACGTTCTTACTTTAAGACTAACAGTCTCTTTTCCATGTTTCACCCTCTTTGCAACTGATTTCCCACTAGGGATACCCAGCAACCTCTAACAAACATTCACCAACCAGTTGGGGAATACATAGTTTTCCTAGTGACTGGAGATTGCAGGGGTCCCCGATCTTGGCTCTGTGACAGCGCAGAGATGCAGCAGTGGTTAGCCGAGAGACGTAAATCATCTGCCTCTGAGCTGTTGTGGTAACCCGGAGACAAAGATCCAGCTGTGGGACAGTTGTACGTATTCTGACCACCATTTTTAACATGATGTTTCTGAGAAACACTGTTTGTGTAATTTGTACATTTCGTTGTACAAAATATAAAAATACTACAATACCATGGAGCCTTAGCTGTCTTTGCCATTCCATGTAGCCATGATAGTAGTGAATTCAACACTATGAATAACAACAGTTTCAACAGTGAAACCCAAGCATGAAGCCACAAATGCTCAGTTCACCCACAAATGATGCTGAATTCGATGGTAAGGGGCAGAATGAGGTTTGAGTTTTCTTCCACTCAAATGTAACCTCCTCTAGAGCAGGTTAGTTCTTTATCATAAATTCCCATTGTAATGCACCCTAGTATTACTTAAACCACCTCATGAAGTACAACATCCATAAAAGATATATAGTCCCAGTCGGTCTGGGACCTCCCCAAGATCCCCTGGAAGAGGTGGAAGATTCTTCTGAAGAGAAGGAAACCTGGAATAACTTGTATTTTCTGCTGTCTCTGAACCTGACTTGACCCAAGTAACAGAAGATGGACAAGCTCCGAGAAAGATAAAATTAATTAATACTGAAGGTAAAGGTATAACCTTTCCTAGATCTTTACCTCTTCCACTGGGATGTTGCTTGGCAAGAGAAACACATTGAGGTTTTGCTTCTGTGTTTTGGGGTTTGGCAGACGGAGGAACAACAAAACTTGGCCCAAAACTGGTTTCTCCTTGTTCCAAAACCTCCTTATTATGTCCCACACGAGTCCAAAGGAAGAGAGGTGAGGAAATTCCACAATCACATGAGTGTCTGTGATCTTTAGGGGCTTGAGGACGTTCATTTCCCCATCAGAGATGTGGACGACAGACAGACAGTTGGAAAGCAGATCTGTGAAAACAAAGAGCCAGCAGATATCTCTTCGACTCCCAAAACCTCATTACAATGACAGTGTGAATCTGATTTTACAAAGAAAACACTTCAAATGGTGTCCTGGGTCAGGCAATGGATCAAACCCCGTTGCAGAGACACAAGTGAGTCTCCTTCATTTCTACCAGGTAGGACCTCTGTGGGGAGAACACAGACTGATGTCCCTGTGTTGGTGTTCCTCCATCATCATAACAATGATGGTCCAGGATCAAAATCACTATTGACCATTCACATTGTCTGAGCATTCAGTTGACATTAGCTAAGAAGTTAGCTTATGCCATCAAATGCTGTCACTAACAAACTAGCAGAAGTAACCTAAATTTGGAAAAGGAAAACTAACTTGATAATACAAGTAATTATAAATATAAATTTTTCCTTCTACTTCCCAAAGCTACAACAACGCAACAACGTGATTGGTCAGCTGCAATGCCTATCCTGGGCAAACGTTCTTATCAACACCAACACAGAGATATCAGACAGACTACGGGGGAGAGGCTTCTGGAGAATATTTAAACGCACCACTTATGTGATATGCAGAGGTGACTGATTTTGCTTTTAAAAGTACACTGTGCATTTTAATCCAAGTATAGGCAGTTACTCTAGTAGAGCTGGAGATGGCCGTAGACGGCCTTAACCCAATAGTGGGACCAGTATCTTCTCCTTTGTGCAAAGAGGAATAGGACGAGCATTGCCAGAGCTACAAAATGACCCCCAGCAGGCCACTGGTGTTAAAGTCTCTGACCAGTAAGAAACATGGGGGCCTGAGGGACCGACATCCTCATTCAGCATGACGGTGGGTCAGTGACGGTCTGGGTAGGGACAACAAGTAAGGCTGCAGTGTGAGAGCAAAGTGGCTGTACCATGGGATGATATGGTACTATAAGGTCATTAAGATAAGATGAGGCCTGATTATTCAAGACCTTGAATGTGGGGAGCATGATTTTGAATTCTGGATTTAACAGGGAGCCAATGAAGGGAAGCCAATTTAGGAGAAAAATGCTCTCTCTTTCTAAGTCTACATTAACCAAGAGTCTCCTTTTGAGCTCTGACATTAACAGGGTCTCAGTGATCATTATGGCAGTCAGTAGGAAAATTTCTGCAGCCTGTAGGGGCGTTAGCATCCCCACATGAGGAGTGCTTTGCTCACCATCCTTTGGTACACAGTGTGGTAGGTGGAGCTGACGGACTGCATCCTTTGAACTCTTAATGTTAAACAGTGGGCCTGCAGCCATCTTATTGGACTGCTGAAGGAGTTTCTCATCCCATTGGACGGTCTTGTACAGAAGCTCTGCCTGCTGACTGATATCAAACACGAGTCCAGTCAGAGTACACTGGAACACACCTTGACCAGGACACCTGAAACTGAAGCAATGCAGAGATGAGTGACCATGTTAAAACCTGCAAACAAACAGATATCTGCATATGAATAAATAAGGTCATATATAGTTTGTTCCTTTGTTATTATTTGCTTCCTACTTTTTTAGGTTATAACCCATTTGTTTAAAAATCTACCTGTGTTCCTGTTTCCAACCAGCTAGGTCTACAACTGTTAGCTAATTTATCTGCTATATTCCCTGATACAAACCATCTTGTGAATGAAAACTTAACTTTCAGTTTTTTAGTTGTTGGTGGAGTTTACAAGCTAACCAACCGATCTGCAGGCCTGTGTGACTGACACCTCTGACTCTGTCCTTAAAGCTACTGGAGTCACTCTTCCACGTTCAGGGTTACAGCTCCCAGTGCTCCTGTTACCTGGCCACCTGTTATCATTGTTTTCTGGGTTTTATTGTTTATCTTCAAGAAAAGAGATAAAGGAAAAAATATAATCCCAATAAAAAATCCTCTCTGTTTCCAGTCCTGTTGGTAAATTCATCGGAGAGATAACAAACTGCTAAGCCTCCCACACTTAAATACACGAAAGCACGTCTAGCTTTCAAATCAATGTTTATGTCATGGCTGTGTGCAGGCAGGCAGGAAAAGGACCCAATATGCAGACTCCTGGAGGCAGAACTTAAACTCAAGGACCCCTGCTTTATTGGAGGCATAAGTTGAAAACCGAAAAAAAACTAGAAGGGCTACAAACTGAAACAGAACCAAAACACACAGGCCAGAATGAGGGATGACGCGACACTGAATGGGAACACATGCAGACACTAAATACAAAGACGAGTTTGGGAGGAAGCAAAACAGAATATGTTGACCTTCAAAGTAAAACGGGAAACAGACTGGGCACAGAACTAAACCTAAGAACTAGACAGAAAAAAACCCTCAAAACTAGAATACAAAAACAGAACTCAGAATACAAGAAGTCATATACAAAGGAGAACTCATAGGATAACAACCGTGACAGTTTAACCCCAATAGAAGGAAACTGTGGAGACGGGAGGAGGAAGACATAGTCTGAGGTCTGATGAGCTTCAGATTTGTTACATGCAGACTTGTGCAGGATTACCTGTAAAAGATGTGTGCAGATTCACCGTACACCTCAGGTGTGAAACTGGACTGAAAGAAGTAACATTAGAGGTTTCAGGAACATATACTTGGAGAAGAAAGCTAGGTCGTGAATCACATCAACAATATGTACCTGAAAGGGTACAAAACTGTCAAAAAATTACAAATTAGTATTTGCTGGGAATGAGTACAAAGCTTGGATACAGCACAAAGTTCTCATATGAAATGATGAATCCGTTTCTGTACTGACAGTTTGTTGTACAAAGAGTTGAAAAAGTACCAGCCTACAACAGATATTTGTTAAATCTGTGTTTTAGAGTCCTTAAATATCTGGAAACTCACCTCGATCATCTTTGTGTTATCCTCTGACAAACCAGGCTGTGTGTCTGCTTTTACACTGGAAACACCTAAAGACAAAAGATCAGCAGCAGACGTCAGTAGGTTTGGGCAATTTGAACCTGGCTTGTTAACATTTTTGAAAACTTTCCAGCAAAATACTTCTAAGTCTGAGTACTCACAGGAAGCTTTAATCATCGTGAACCCTTCAATCCTACAGAGACAAACAATAGTAACTGTTTCTGTAGATCCAGTTTATGGGTTAGTCTGCCCCCTTGGACATCATACAAAGAGTACATCCTTTCTTTGCTGTATACTGGTGTATTAAGCTGTAACTAACCAGAATGAGCTAAACTTTCAACTGAAGTAAGTTATGACATAATCTAGTCTCAGGTTCAGTTTTACTGCATTTAATAATTTGATACCTGTGTGAAGGTTTTTCGGTCAGCTGTCTTTTTCTGGCATCCTGACGTGGATATGGGAACAAAATCAGCAAGAAACTCTACACAATAAGTAAGTGTTTCTATAACAGGAAGAGACCAGTGATACTCAACTGCACACAGAGACACTGAAGAACCAAATGACCAAAATCCAAATCCAGGATACAGAGTTTCAGTGAATGTGGTGTTAAATGTGTGGAGGTGGATCAGAGTGTCAGGGGAGACACTGTAGAAGGACAGAGTGCCAGCAGGACAGTCCACATACACCCCTACTCTGTGAGAGACCGAGGAGGAGGAGGAGGAGGAGGAGGAGGAGGAGATCGTAGTTCCTCTGTCATTGTGCCACACAGAATAACAACCATCATCAGAGCAGTTCAAACTCCACGACTGGTCATTCCATCCAAACACACAGTCTTTACTGAATCCCCTCCTTCCGATTCCTCTGTAACTCAATGAAATAAAAATGTCTCCACTCCACTCCACCTCCCAGTAACAGCGACCAGTCAGACCATTTCTACACAGCAGCTGAGTGCACCATTCGAATCTGTCTGGATGATCCGGATACAGTTTATCGCCTTCCATGTATGTCACCTTCCTGTTTCTATCAGACAGTTTGAGGTTTCTGTACGCTGTGTTTGTGTCGATGTTGAGTTCACAGAAATCTGAGTGAAAGTATAATACAGCTGCAGTTATTGATCCATCATCTGTTCATTGAAGATGGTTGAATGTGTGCTGCTTTGTTTTCATGAATCACATGAAAAACACACTTACACTTCCTCAGGCCTGGTATCAACCATTGGACTCCAGCAGGCTCCACCCTGAAAGGAGGAGGAGCACAGCTTGTTGCAGCATGCACACATGGACATTGTGTTGAAATAATAAACCTAAATTAAAGTTGAATCTAAGATGAATGTCATGTTAGTTTGGTTTTTTTTAATTCCATCTTAGACTAAATTAAGTTTTGCAATATTTTCAACAACTGGACAGGTACACTTAAGTAAAGTATCTCTAAAATATTGTGCTGTGGTCGCTCCTTTCCAGGACAAACTGACAATTAACCTTCAGGAATGATTTATTCTGCCTTTCATAACATCACTTGGGCTCGGGAGGTAAAACGGGTTGTCAACTAATCAGATGGCTCATGAAGACTTTGGTTCAGGACCTGAGGAAAGGACAGGTTCACTTAGGACTCTACATACTTGAGAGTGTCCAGTCTCCAGCATGGATCCTTCAGTCCAGCTGACAGCACCGTCGTTCCTGAGGCGCCTGGATGGTTGTAGCTCAGGTCCAGCTCTCTCAAATGGGAGGGGTTGGAGCTCAGAGCTGAGGCCAGAGAACAACAGCCTTTCTCTGTGATCAGACACCCTGATAGACTACAGAGACACAACACACTCACTGCATCATGGGTTTCTTGTTTTAATGTGTCAGAAGTTACTTTGAAAAATACTTATGGTGTGTTTTATTAATACAAACACTTAAATCAAAGCACATTACTGGTCCGCGTGTGGGGTTGCATTAGCAGGCAGCAAACTGTTTAAAACCACAGACACGTTTTAAAGAGCAGCGCACCGGCATACATTTGACTCCCATCTCCATTATTTCTGTTTGGTTTTGTGGTTAACTGAACTGCAGGAGCTTGTTGGTAGTTGTTCACAGTTGTTTCCATTTCTTGAACAGTAAAGAGGGATAATTGTGAGGTTCATGAAGCTAGAATAAAATCAATAATCATTGCCGTCTACAGGAACGGAACAGTCCTGCTCCTTGGCATTATTTAACTCCTTTTGAATGTTGGTGAGGTACTGAGATAAACTGCTACTTCACTGGCTGTGCCTTGTCAGTGTAAGATGGAAACTTAAATAATAGAGTGAATGCTAGCAATAGGTAAATCAGCCGCGATGATTCTCCTTGAAGATGAGCCAGATTTGAGCTTGGTGGCCAGTTTCGTAATCAAATTCCAAGGCAATCAAATAGTAATATAATTGTCCTGGGCAGACTGTGGCTCAGGAAGCAGCTTACTACCAGTCAGAGGGTCACTGGTTTGCTCCGTGCTTCTCAATCTCAAAGTATCTTTGGACAAGGTACTGAGCCCATCCATCAAAATTAAAGTGTGTCAATGTAAGTGTTAAACAATGTTTGTGTGACTGGGTGATAGAAGTGAGTAACAGATGTTAGGTGTGGCTGTGTGCAGGCAGGAATAGGACCCAAGGTGCAGACTCCGGAGACAGACGTGAACTCAAAAAGGCTTTAATTTGGTACTCAAAAATATAACATAACTGAAAAAACTCAAAACAAACTTAAACCAGAGGAATGACAGAACACACAGCTAAGAAAACGGTAGATCGCGACACAGACACTAAGAAACACAGGGCTTAAATACACAGAGGGAGCAATCAGGAAATGAGTAACAGGAGGGAAACACAGCTGGGGCAAATCAGAACTGACGAGACCAAAGAAGCGTAACCTGAACACACTGAGAAAAGACGGAGACCTTCAAAGTAAAACAGGAAACACATAACACAGACTGAACAAAGACACAGACTCACATGCAGGCACTACAGAGGGAACAGAGACGTGGGAACAGGGCAGACACAAACACTGACTGAACACGGGGATATAGGAACTTAAGATACACATAGACGCGAACTAGACAAGGGGATGCAGGTGATAGGGGAGACAGAGCAACTAAAGAAGACAGAGACCTAAGCCATAAGACAGAACTCAAAGAAACCAAAAACTAGACAGTATAAATAATATCATAAACTCAAAAACCCTGGGTCGACGACCCAGGCATCCTAACAGTACCCCCCCCCCCCTTAAGGGCTGGCTTCCAGACAGCCCAAACCAAAACATCAAAAACAAAAAAACAAAAACAACCCAACCAGGGTGGGCGGCGGGGGAAACAGGATGGAGGGCTCGAAACAAAACAAGGAGCCAAACCAAAAAAAGAAAGAACAAACAACGGAGCCTGGAAAGCAACAGAAGAAAACACAGGAACAAAGTCCAAAACAACAGCACCAAGGCCCAGGCATAGTCCAAAAGCAAACAAACAAAAGAGCTCACGAAAAGCGCAGAGGCCCAGGCAATAGTCTCAAAAAAGTTCAGGGGGCCAGCCCGGAGGCTGACAGCACGATAGTCCAAACCCGGGCAGTTCAGGGGGGCGGCCCGGAGGCTGATGGTCCAAGAGCCCAGAAAACAGTTCAGGAGGCCGGCCAGGCGGGAGGCACCGACGGCGACGGAGCAGATCAGGAGGCCGGCCGGGCGGGAGGCACCGACGGCGACCGAGCAGATCAGGAGGCCGGCCGGGCGGGAGGCACCGACGGCGACGTAGTTCAGGGGGCCGTCCATGACGGCAATGACGTCCAGTCATCGGCCGGACAGGACGTGCAGGACATGCAGGCCGTGCAGGACGAGCAGGACGTGCAGGACGTGCAGGACGTGCAGGACGTGTAGGCCGGGCAGGCGGAGCTACAGAGGCTGAGGTCGGATCAGGGAGAGCTGCAGACTCGGGGGCCGGACCAGGCGGAGCTGCAGACTCGGGGGCCGGACCAGGCGGAGCTGCAGACTCGGGGGCCGGACCAGGCGGAGCTGCAGACTCGGGGGCCGGACCAGGCGGAGCTGCAGACTCGGGGGCCGGACCAGGCGGTGGAGCCGGTGGTGGCTGAACGGCCTCGCCAGAACCATCAGCAGACACTAGGACGTGCTGGCTGGGTCCTCCCGGACCCCCAGCTGACGAGGCACGAGGCTGAACGGGCCCCTCGGACCCTCCAGCGGAGACAGGTGGCTGAACGGGCCCCTCGGACCCTCCAGCGGAGACAGGTGGCTGAACGGGCCCCTCGGACCCTCCAGCAGAGTCAGGTGGCTGAACGGGCCCCTCGGACCCTCCAGCGGAGACAGGAGGCTGAACTGGCCCCTCGGATCCTCCAGCAGGAAGAGACGGCTGAAGCGATTCCTCGGACCCTCCAGCGGAGACGGGTGGCTGAAGCGGTTCCTCGGACCCTCCAGCGGAGACGGGTGGCTGAAGCGGTTCCTCGGACCCTCCAGCGGAGACAGGAGGCTGAACGGGCCCCTCGGACCCTCCAGCGGAGACAGGTGGCTGAACGGGCCCCTCGGACCCTCCAGCGGAGACAGGTGGCTGAACGGGCCCCTCGGACCCTCCAGCGGAGACAGGTGGCTGAGCAGGTGACTGAGCCGATAGGTGAGCTAATGTCTGAGCTATGGAGAGAAGTTTAAGTTGTATTGACTGTTGTAACGATGGCAGTAATGGCGGGTGAGGTGGTGGATTAGCAGACGGTTGGACTAGGTTGTCTGAGCCTACGGATCCTACAGAAAACTGCTGGACGGGCTCACCTGAGCCTCCAGCGAGGTCAGAAACAGGTGCAAGTACCTGCCGGACACCAGCCACTCCCACCCGAGGAGAAGGTACGGGTGCAGGAGCTAACTGGTTCCCGGTCATCCTCACCCTGGGAGCCGGGACAGGCACAGTCAACGGCTGGGCAGCTGCAGTCCCCACCCGAGGAGCTGGTACGGGTGCAGCGACAGGCAGAGGCTCAGCCAGCCTAGACACCCGAGCAGGGACCAGCTGGACCTCAGCTTCCCTCACCTGAAGCACTGAAACAGGTGCAGGGGAATGCTGGGCCTGAGCTGCCCTGGGAGCAGGAACACAATGGTGCGAAGGAGCAGGCTCAGCAAACACAGACTCTTCTAAAATGTTTTTTAACTTCCTACCACCACCACGTCTAACAGTCTTAATATTCTCAGTCTTAGCAGTGTTCATATGATTGTTAGTCTCCAGCTCCAAGGAACGACAGCAATCACAACTCACCACCGGGAGTTGCTCCGCAGAAAAAGAGTGGTGACGGTGTGAGCGTCGCCTCCTCCGGGAAGTGGGAGGTGGCGAACTGGGCTGCGAACCCTCCAAAGGACCGGGCTGCGATGAGGAAGCAGAGAGTTTGTGAAGCTCAGAACGCGGCAGACCCAAAAACAGAGCGAAGGACTGCAGCGGAGTGAGTCTAACATCTGGTGTCACATAATCTCTCTTCCTCCGCCGCTTAACTCTCTTGTCGGACTGGTAATCCAGGGGTGAAGGCGGAGGTGTAGCGACTGGAGAGAAGGAGCACGTGCTCAACCTGATCGCCCGAGGCATAGACACTGGCTTGGCCGTAGCCATTTGGAGGCTGCGGGGCCCTCCCAAAGCCAAACGTGACCCATAGAAGGGTGACTGGAGCTCCTGCGCATGCTCAGCTTCCTCCCTCACGATCTCCTTGAGGAAGGCAGAAACTGCGGGTCGCTGATACCACACGGAGTCTGCTGGGTCCATGTTCTGGTCGCGATCTTCTGTTAGGTGTGGCTGTGTGCAGGCAGGAATAGGACCCAAGGTGCAGACTCCGGAGACAGACGTGAACTCAAAAAGGCTTTAATTTGGTACTCAAAAATATAACATAACTGAAAAAACTCAAAACAAACTTAAACCAGAGGAATGACAGAACACACAGCTAAGAAAACGGTAGATCGCGACACAGACACTAAGAAACACAGGGCTTAAATACACAGAGGGAGCAATCAGGAAATGAGTAACAGGAGGGAAACACAGCTGGGGCAAATCAGAACTGACGAGACCAAAGAAGCGTAACCTGAACACACTGAGAAAAGACGGAGACCTTCAAAGTAAAACAGGAAACACATAACACAGACTGAACAAAGACACAGACTCACATGCAGGCACTACAGAGGGAACAGAGACGTGGGAACAGGGCAGACACAAACACTGACTGAACACGGGGATATAGGAACTTAAGATACACATAGACGCGAACTAGACAAGGGGATGCAGGTGATAGGGGAGACAGAGCAACTAAAGAAGACAGAGACCTAAGCCATAAGACAGAACTCAAAGAAACCAAAAACTAGACAGTATAAATAATATCATAAACTCAAAAACCCTGGGTCGACGACCCAGGCATCCTAACAACAGATTAAGGAGGCAGATCTTAGTTCATCCCTCTAGCCCGTGTGATATGAGACCCAGCTGAGATCTGGTGATATGTTAACTTTAAAAACTGCTTTGACAGCATCAATCCTTTCAGATTGCAGTAAGTTTGGCGCATGACCAAAATACATGAGTGTGAGCTGTTATTTGAATGCCACACTTTCTCCAGCATGAGCCGGGATTATTTAGGTTCATCTTTGATTTTTGGAGTTCTGAAAAAGCTTAATATTATAGTCCACTTAAACTCCCTCGATGTGTATGAATTTGTAGTAAAATTAGCTTCAATGCATATTACCTCTACTTACTTTAAAAAAAATAACAGTTTCTTCCTCCCAACTCTGCTTAATAGCTACAAGATTATGCTGGTTCATGGACACAAAAATGTCATATAAAGTACTTATTTTCTATCCTCCTGTCACAGCTGGTGTGACAGGCAGGGTGGTGTGTTTAGAGGTGTGGTGCAAAGCACAGGAATGGGAGAAAAATGAAGTATAACAAAAAGTGAGCCTTTATTTGGGCTAATGTCAAAACAAAAACATGGCAAACTAGAGAAAAACTAAAAATAAAACATGAAAAATGTGCCATGAACATGGCCTGCAGAGGAACATGAAAAACTATAACGTGAGATAATCAGAACATGAACAGGAGCTGGAGGGAAAACCTGAGACATGAAGAGCCGAGACTCACAGAAGCATGTAGCGAGACAAACAGATGACCCGAGACTGAACAGAGGAAGACAGAGGACTTAAATACACAGAAGGGTAATGAGGGAAGTAGAAAAACCTGGGGAAACACAGCTGACACAAATGAACATGACACCACAGGGGAAGCAAAACTAAACACACTGAACATGGAAACACAAACCTGCCAATTAGGACATTGAACATACAGACATGAAATACCTGAGGAGACACGGAACACAGGGAGACACTAAAGCAGTGGCATAACTCTAAGTAAAACACAGGACAAGACAGATTATACAGAGCACAGAAAAAGACTCATAAATCAGTAGACATAGAAGAAACGAAAACTAGAATAAAAAGTCACCGCTGCGGGGGTAAGTGTTTCTTGCACATATTCTATTGCCTTTACAGGTCTTGGAACTCTTTATCTTCATCTCCATTTTTAATATGGAGCCTCGCCGGGTACAGTCACTCAAGTTAGTATTCATGGACCCAGATTACTCTGCAAGGCTCCTCACTACAGTAGCCATATTGCTCTGACTATCCATCAAGCAGTGCAGCTTCATAGCTTACCAAAGATGTGCTAAAACATTTTTGACCGATTTTTGAGCACTGTGTACCACATAAAATCGGTTCGAGGTCAGTAAGCACAACGGGTATTCATACATAAGGCGCACTGGATTATATGGTGCACTGTCGATTTTTGTGAAAATGTAACAACTTTAGGTCCATCTTATAGTGCAGAAAAATACTGTACATCATGTCTGTTTTAAGATGTGCAATGTGTATTGACCTGAGAGTTTCCAGTTTACAGTGTGGACTTGCCAGACCAGCAGACAGAAACTTTATTCCTGAATCCTGTAGGTCGTTGTTACTCAGGTTCAGCTCTCTCAGGCTGCAGGACTCCGTGTCAAGAGCCGAGGACAAAGCTTGACAGCTTCTCTCTGAGAGGTTACACCCACCCAGCCTAAATTGAAAATGAAAATGTTCAGGGGGTTTTTCAATTCCATATCTAAACAGTTAAAGCAACAATGTTGAGGTGTGTCTCTACACACTTACAGAGATTTGTTGGAAGTTTTTACCCATGGCAACAACCTCAGAAAAGTCTTCTCTGAAGCAATGTGTTTCTTCAGGTCAAACACCTCCAGGTCTTCTGAAAATAAGAGTTGATCCTAGATCTATTCAATTCAATTTTATTTATGTAGCGCCAAATCACAACGAATGTCGCCTCAAGGCGCTTTATATTGTACAGTAGATACAGAGAAAAGCCCAACAATAATATGACCCCCTATGAGCAAGCACTTTGGCGACAGTGGGAAGGAAAAATGGTAAATGGCTTGTATTTGTATAGCACTTTACTAGTCCCTAAGGACCCCAAAGAGCTTTACATATCCAGTCATCCACCCATTCACACACACATTCACACACTGGTGATGGCAAGCTACATACACAGCCACCCTGGGGCGCACTGACAGAGGTGAGGCTGCCGGACACTGGCGCCACCGGGCACTCAGACCACCACCAGTAGGCAATGGGTGAAGTGTCTTGCCCAAGGACCAACGACCGAGACTGTCGGAGCCAGGGCTCGAACCGGCAACCTTCCAATTACAAGGCGAACTCCCAACTCTTTAGCCACGATTGCCCCAAACTCCCTTTTAACAGGAAGAAACCTCCAGCAGAACCAGGCTCAGGGAGGGGTGGCCATCTGCTGCGACCGGTTGGGGTGAGAGAAGGAAAACAGGACAAAGACATGCTGTGGAAGAGAGACAGAGATTAATAACAGATATGATTCAATGCAGAGAGGTAACACATAGTGAGCGAGAAAGGTGACTGGAAAGGAAAAACTCAATGCATCATGGGAATCCCCGGCAGCCTACGTCTATTGCAGCATAACTAAGGGAGGATTCAGGGTCACCCCTAACTATATGCTTTAGCAAAAAGGAAAGTTTTAAGCCTGATATTGAAAGTAGGGATAGTGTCTGTCTCCCGAATACAAACTGGAAGCTGGTTCCACAGAAGAGAGGCCTGAAAACTGAAGGCTCTCCCTCCCATTCTAATTTTAAATACTCAAGGTTCTTCAAGGTTCTTCAAGGTTCTTTATTATTTGTCACATGCATAGCAATACAAGTATAACACACAGTGAAATGTAGCCTGACACGCTCCTCGACATGTGCAAAAATTGGGGGGGGGGGGGGGGGGGGGGGTGTAGAGGAAGAACATTATATATATATATATATATATATATATATATATATATATATATATATATATATATATATATGCACACAGACGGCTGTTAAGTCCCAGATCCCTCAGCTTTGTGAACAGTCTGCTGGGCACTATTGTGTTAAACGCTGAACTGTAATCAACAAACAGCATTCGCACATAGTTACCCTGTTTCTTGTCCACGTGGCTGAGAGTGGTGTGTAGGACGTGGGCGATGGCATCCTCTGTGGATCTGTTGGATCTGTAGGCGAACTGCAGCGGATCTGTGGTGTCTGGGATGGCGGAGGAGATGATGTTCTTCAGCAGCCTCTCAAACACCTTCATTACTACCGAGGTCAGTGCAACTGGCCGGTAATCGTTCAGGGATGAGGGTTTGCTGTTCTTGGGCACAGGGATGATGGTGGATCTTTTGAAGCATGTGGGGACCACAGACTTCGCCAGGGACTCGTTGAAGATGTAAGTGAACACACCTGCTAGCTGGTCAGCACAGCAGCGCAGCAGACGGCCGGTGATGCCGTCTGGCCCCGCCGCTTTCCTTGTGTTCACTCTCCTCAGTGCCGCTCGGACGTCATGCTCCGCGATGCTGGTCACCGGTCTCTCACTGATGACGTCACTGTCCTCGGTAGTCAGGCGGTAGATAGCATTAGCCGCCTGGCTAACCTCGAAACGGGCGTAGAACCGATTCAGCTCGTTGGTGAATGCAGAGTCGGCGTTGATCGGCGCAGTGTCCCTGGCTTTGTAGTCCGTAATGGTGCGTAGTCCGTGCCACATACTCCGTGTGTCGCCCTGGTGGAAGCAGGACTCCACACGTTCCCGGTACCTGCGTTTGGCATCTCTCACCGTGCGCCGCACGCCGTATGAGGCCGCTTTGTAGGCGCTCATATCGCCAGTGGCGAGACCCGCGTTGTAGGAGGCGGTCCTGGCGTTTACTGCAGTGCGGATCGATCTGTCCATCCACGGTTTCTGGTTTGGGAATGTGGTGACTCTCACAGTGGGGATAATCTCCTCTGCTAGCATATTGACGAAGCATACTGCTACTTCCGTAAACTTGTTGATGTCGACTGCGCATGTTCTGAACATGTCCCAGTCTACGTCGTTGAGTGCGTCCTGTAGCGTAGCTTCTGATTGGGCAGTCCACCGTTTTACTTCCTTCGTGGTCACGTCTTCCCTCCATATGCTTTGTTTATACTGGGGAATGAGGAAGATGGCGTTGTGGTCAGACTTCCCAAAAGCCGGGTGTGAGACAGCTTTGTAGCCCTGCTTGTATGGCGTGTAGCAGTGATCCAAAATCCGATCCCCTCTCGTTGGACACGAGACATGCTGGTAAAAGTTTGGCATGACTTGTCTGAGGTTCGCTTTGTTAAAGTCTCCTGCTACAATGAGGGCTGCGCCCGGGTCCTTGTTTTGAAGCGAGCTCAGCACATCATGTAATTCGGACAAAGCCATACCTGTGTCCGCTTGGGGTGGGATGTAGACCGCCGTGGCGATGACTGAGGTGAACTCACGGGGCAGATAGAAAGGGCGGCACTTAATGCTCAGGAACTCCAGATGTGGCGAGCAGCCGCTGGAGAGAGTAGAAATGCTCCTGGCATCACACCACTTTCTGTTTACCATGAAACACACTCCTCCACCTTTGGTTTTGTTCGACTCTGCCATTCTGTCCGCGCGGAGCACAAAGAATGAATCCGACGGAGTTACGGCCTGGTCCGGCACGGTGGGGGACAGCCATGTCTCCGTGAAGCACAGAATGTTGCAGTCCCTCATGTCACGTTGGAAGGTGACCCTTGCTCTTAGATCATCGAGCTTGTTCTCCATGGATAGTACATTGGCCAGTAGGATACTGGGCAGTGGTGCGCGATGCGCCTGCTGTCTCAGTCTGTTCCTAATACCAGCGCGTTTTCCCCGGCGCTTCTTTGTTCTGCGCCTCGGATGAGCGGCCCGTCCTTTGTTGTTCTCCGCGCCGCGTAGAATCTCTGGCGGCCAGGAAGGGTCAGGTTTAAAAGTGTCCAAGATTAGATGTGCAACCTTGGCACCGATGTTTACAAGTGATCCGCTGTCGTATACTATAAGACTAGAGGATTTTGGGATGTAAACCAGAGCAAAAAATAAGTAAAAAACAAGAAAAGTGGATAGTCGGAGCAGAGCGGTCAGGAAGGCGTCTGGACGTGGCCGCGCCATCTTTTTTTTTTTTTTTACTCTAGGAACAACAAGTAGGCCTGCAGTGCGAGAGTGAAGTGCTCTAATAGGGTGATATGGTACTACAAGGTCATTAAGATAAGATGGGGCCTGATTATTTCAGACCTTGTATGTGAGGAGCATGATTTTAAATTCAGTTCTGGCTTTAACAGGAAGCGATTGAAGGGAAGCCAAAACAGGAGAAATATGCTCGCTCTTTCTAGTCCCTGTCAGTACTCTTGCTGCAGCATTTTGGATTAACTGAAGGCTTTTCAGCAAGATTTTTGGACATCCTCATAATAACAAATTGCAGTAGTCCAGCCTGGAAGTAATAAATGCATGAACTAGTTTTTCAGCATCACTCTGAGACAGGATATTTCTAACTTTAGAGATGTTGCGCAAATGGAAGAAAGCAGTCTTACATATTTGTTTAATATGTGCGTTGAAGAACATATCCTGGTCAAAAATGACTCCAAGGTTCCTCACAGCGTTACTGGAGGCCAAAGTAATGGCATCCAGAGTAAGAATCTGGTTAGATACCATATTTCTAAGATTTTCAGGGCCAAGTACAATAACCTCAGTTTTATCTGAATTAACAAGAAAGTTGGCGGCCATCAAGGTCTTAATGTCTTTAAGACATTCCTGCAGTTTAACTAATTGGTGTGTGTTATCTGGCTTCATGGATAGATAGAGCTGGGTGTCATCTGCATAGTAGTGAAAATGTATGCTATGTCTTCCAATGATACTGCCTAAGGTAAGCATGTATAATGTAAACAGAATTGGTCCTAGCACCAAACCCTGTGGAACACCATAATTGACCTTAGTGGGTGAAGAGGACTCTCCATTTACATGTACACTGTAAAATATAATATTGTGTTTAATTAAAAATATTAAATAGGCTGAACTCAGTTTTTATCAATTTGTTATTAGAACTAGATTTAAATAAGTTACCAGTACTTTTTATGCAAAAACACTATAAACTCAATTTATTTGAGTTGTCTTAACTTAGAAAAACTAAGTAAGATGGAAGTTTTGCTTCTCAGGGCGGAAGGATGAAAGATGTGTTTTGAAAATGCCATGTCACTACCGTCCTCCTCCCTCGCGGATCAGTCTGCATGTTCATGGTGGCAGTATTTGTTATGGAATATGTTGATTAAACCTGGAAAAGCGTCAGCTCAAGATATTATTATTGTCATTGCTATGGATCTTTACCTGATACACTGACTTGGTGAGTAAATGTTTACTCTTATTCAAACTGATTTTGTGGCTTCTCTTACTTTAGCACCAGGTTTATAATCTTGCTAGCTAGTTAGTGTTAGTGTTTGTTTTGTGCCCAAATCATTTTGCACATCATTAGAATGAAAGTTATTGGCCATGTTTGCATAGCCCTTTTTAAAATTATGCTTTCATGACATTATTGTGTGTTGGGTGGTAGTCATGGCTATCCAGACTGACAATTGGGACATTGAGTGTCACCTCTCCGGTGGGGAGGCAGCCTGAGATTGTCCAAATTGGAATCTGTTTTATACCAAATGCAGAAAAAAATGTTTTAAGAAAGCAAATGGCCTGTATTTATATAGCGCTTTACTAGTCCCTAAGGACCCCAAAGCGCTTTACATATCCAGTCATCCACCCATTCACACACACTGGTGATGGCAGCTACATTGTAGCCACAGCCACCCTGGGGCACACTGACAGAGGCGAGGCTGCCGGACACTGGCGCCACCGGGCCCTCTGACCACCACCAGTAGGCAACGGGTGAAGTGTCTTGCCCAAGGACACAACAACCGAGACTGTCCAAGCCGGGGCTCGAACCGGCAACCTTCCAATTACAAGGCGAACTCCCAACTCTTGAGCCACAATCGCCCCAAAAGCAATTAAGTTCATGTTCCAAAAAATATGATTGTTTGCTTGCAGGACAACAGGAGAGATGAGTCCTCCGTCACTGATGGTGTGGTCAGTGAAGATGGTCGCCTGCAGGTTCAAGCTCATTGCATCTCCAACCCACATCCACTGCCACTATACTTAAGGGAAGTTAAAGACTTTCTTCTGCACCTACATTTGGATCACCTCGATCCATGATAGTCATTCAGGCAGTAATGCCTGGACTGGAAACAAGCCATCCTTAAAATATTACAACATTGCAGCTCCTGTGTTGGAATGCAAAACAAATGTGTTGTTTAAATTAGAGACTGCACTTGTGACAGAACAACAAATATTTTATTTTGATTATATAAGTAATGTAAGTACAAAACAAACTTGTGGTAGGTCTAAACTTATTTTCAATAATTGCATCTGAGACTTTGTTTCATTGTAAGATTATAACAGTGATGACAATATAATTGTTTGTTGTTCAGGAGAACAGTGTCCAGTATGTTGGCTGTTATACTTTCTTGTGTTTGAAAATAAAAGTTGGGCTCATTTTAACATCATTACAAAAAGTGTTGTTAATTATTTTTAATCATATTCAGGTTACCACAAATTGTTTTTTCATTTAGTTGAACTTGAAATGTTTGTCAGTAGGTAAACAATTAGTATTGTACAGTCAGAAATATCAAGTTATTCTTAATACTGCAGACTTGCAATGTATAAGTTGTCCTAATAGTCATCTTAAGTAAGCTTTACTTAGTTTTTTTGAGGCAACGAGTTTCCTTAATTTTTTTGAGTTCTGGGAACTAACAAGGCTGTACAGTGTACAAATTGGAGTCTATTAGATAGATATGATACAAACCACTGCAGCACAGTACCTGTAATACCTACAGCATGTTCTAATCACTCTAATAGGATATTATGGTCGACAGTATCGAACGCTGCACTGAGGTCTAGCAGGACAAGCACAGAGATGAGTCCACTGTCAGAGGCCACAAGAAGATCATTTGTAACCTTCACTAAAGCTGTTTCTGTGCTGTGATGAGCTCTGAAACCTGACTGAAACCCTTCAAATAAGCCATTCCTCTGCAGATGATCTGTTAACTGTTTGACAACTACTCTTTCAAGGATTTTTGATATGAAAGGAAGGTTGGAGATTGGCCTATAATTAGCTAAGACTGCTGGGTCTACAGATGGCTTTTTGAGTAAAGGTTTAACTACAGCCACCTTGAAGGCCTGTGGTACATAGCCGATTATTAGAGATAGGTTGATCATATTTAAGATTGGCGCATTAATTAATGGCAGGACTTCTTTGAGCAGTTTTGTAGGAATGGGGTCTAAAAGACACGTTGATGGTTTGGAGGAAGTAATTATTGAAGTTAACTCAGAAAGATCAATTGGAGAAAAAGAGTCTAACTTAACATCAATGGTACTAAAAGTAGCTGTAGATAATATTAATGTGGGAGGATTATTGGTAATGTTTTCTCTAATGGCTAAAATTTTATTTGTGAAGAAGTTCATGAAGTCATTACTAGTTAATGTTAAAGGGCTGGTTGGTTCGATAGAGCTCTGACTTTTTGTCAGCCTGGCTACAGTGCTGAAGAGAAACCTAAGGTTGTTCTTATTTTCTTCAATCAGTGATGAATAGTAAGATGTTCTGGCTTTGTGGAGGGCTTTCTTATAAAGCAATAAACTATTTCTCCAGGCTAAATGATGATCCTCTAAATTTGTGAAACACCATTTCCTCTCCAGCTTACGAGTCATCTGCTTTAGGCTACGTGTTTGACAATTATACCACGGAGTCAGGTACTTCTGATTTGAGGCCTTAGTTTTCACAGGAGCTACAGTATCCAGAGTCGTACGTAGTGAGGAGGTAAAATTATTAACAAGATAATCGACCTCTGATGGGGTAGTGGTCAGATAGCTGCTTTGCTCTATGAGCATTGAAGATGATAACAGTGGGTGGATTATATTCTTAAACTTAGTTACAGCGCTTTCAGAAAGACATCTACTGTGATAAAGTCTGCTCCCCACCGCTGTGTAATCAATTATTGTAAATGTAAATGTTATCAGGAAATGATCAGACAGGAGAGGGTTTTCAGGAAACACTGTTAAATGTTCAGTTTCTATGCCATATGTTAAAACAAGATCTAGACTGTGATTAAAGTGGTGGGTGGGTTCTTTTACATTTTGAGAGAAGCCAATTGAGTCTAATAACAGATTAAATGCCATGTTGAGGCTGTTATTTTTAGCATCTACATGAATGTTAAAATCACCCACAATAATTATTTTATCTGAGCTGAGCACTAAATTAGATAAAAAGTCTGAGAAATCAGAGAGAAACTCTGTGTAAGGCCCAGGTGGACGATAGATGATAACAAGTAAAACTGGTTTCTGATTTTTCCAGCAGGGGTGGACGAGGCTAAGCGTCAGGCTTTCAAATGAATTAAAAGTCTGTCTTGGTCTTTCGTTAATTAATAGGCTGGTGTGAAAAATTGCTGCCACACTGCCCCCTCGGCCTGTGCTTCGAGATTTCTGGTAGTTAGAATGACTCGGGGGTGTTGATTCATTTAAATTAACATAATCATCCTGCTGCAACCAGGTTTCTGTAAGGCAGGAGTAAATCGATTTGTTGATCAATTATTAAGTCATGTACTAACAGAGACTTGGAGGAGAGAGACCTAATATTTAATAATCCACATTTCACTGTTTTACTCTTTGGTTAAGATGTGGATACTGTATTGTTCCTTCTTTGTGATTTTTTATGTTTAAGTTGTTTGTTGCTGGTTTTTAGTTTGTTTTTTGTCTGTTTGGGAGCTGACACAGTCTCAATGGAGATGGGTTTTGGGGGGGGGGGGGGTAGCAGGAGGAGAGAAGCTGCAGAGAGGCGTGTCAGACTGCAACTCTGCTTCCTGGTCCCAACTCTGGATAGTCATATTTTGGGGGGATTTAATACATTTGTCCATATTTCTAGAAATGAGAGCTGCTCCATCCAAAGTGGGATGGATGCCGTCTCTCCTAACAAGACCAGGTTTCCTCCAGAAGGTTTGCCAATTATCCATGAAGCCCACATCGTTTCTTGAACACCACTCAGACAGCCAGCAATTTAAGGAGAACATGCGGCTAAACATGTCACTCCTGGTCTTATTGGGGACCGACCAGAGAAAACTACAGAGTCCGACATTGTTTTGGCAAACAGATCTTTATACAAAGTCTTTTTCAAACATGCTGTGGTAGCTTTCTTCCTGATCCTAGTTGTGCCTGATTTCTCCCTTTCACTTGGAATCAACCCTAGATCTTTTCTGTATAATCTGGAATGGAACAGACCTTAGCTGACCTTGAATCAGTTTGTCAGACATTTCCAGTTGGTTTTGAACCTCTGAAAAATGGGGGAACCTTGGAAAACCTTGAATCAGAGCTGGAAGCCTGTCACAGATTGATTTGATTTAAAGTCCACAGTAATGGTGTCCAAATTCTTATGGACCTAACATTAGCAGCTGAAGCAAGTGATTACATTTTGTCTAGTAGTTCCTGTTTTGTCTTTATCTCACTATGATTGCATTTTCTATCTTCTCTTTGCTATCACCTACCAAAGTTGGCAGAAGCAGAAGGATGCCCCTCCCTGATTCTGGTTCTGTTAGAGGTATCTCCTAGTTCAAAGGGAGTATTTCCTTTCCACTGTCACCAAGTGCTGCTCATTGGAATGGTCTCTTTAATACTGTTGCTCTTTGCCTTATAATGTAAAGCACCTTGAAATAACTTTTACTAAACTGTTCTATAAAACTGAACTGATTTGACATGAAAGTGCATTGTGAATTGACCTCTAGATGAAATTGTGTATGTTCTTCATCTTTTTACAAATACTTGTAATTACTTGTTTATTTTTGTCCCACTCACACTGGCAATAAAAAGATAATACAATCAAAGAAATTCAAACCAGAAATTCACAACATAGTAATCATTCTTTGCACAAATAGCCCTAAGCTACAAAACACACTGGAACAAGTCTACCTCTGATAAGATGAGTAGAAGTATGCCCCCCAACTTTATCTTGGAAACATCAAATACTGTTCCCCCCAGTCTGTGAATTATTCACCCTCAGGTACACACCAGATTTACCTTTTGTCACGTAACGCTATGTGGCAGGCATGATTTATCCCAAACGCAGGACTCAAAATGCAACAGGATACACTCCAAGAGGCAGCTTTATTTTGGCTGTGAACATGCTATGTTCATTATAAATAAGAAAACATGGAAACTGGAAACTAGAAACTAAGAACTAAGAACCGAAAAACAAGGAACCTAAGAACAGACTCTGAAATAACCTGGGTAACTCAGCTTTATCCCAACAGTTTTTTTTTTTTCAAAACAATCACTTTGTGTCCTTCACCAATTTAGTCTTGACATTTAAAATTATAACCCAACATAACATTTAATTTGTGAAAATCAAGACTTTTTTTAAAAAGCAAAACAGGAAAAAACAACACTCTAACAACACTCTAAAGACAGAAGGGGTTATCATACAACGCAAAGATCATAAAATCCAGGATCCATCCACCCTGCTCACTCCAGATCAGGCCTGACAGGAAGCTGCAGCTTGTCCAACACAAAAACACAACGTAAGACAAGTAAACCCAGTGCACCGTGGAACACAGAAAAGTCCCTTTATGCAGTTTACTCTTTCTTCACACACACACATTTTATTTTATTTTGTGGACCTCCTCATCACCACCATGTCACCATCACAGTATCTCCAGTTGTTCCATACTTTAAAGTATTTGAGCAGTAGAATAAAAAGCAGAAGCTAATGGTCCTCACACCTCACTAGGTATCCTTCTCTTCCCCTGTTCTTCCCTTCTCCACAGTGGAAGAAAGTGAAGTGTGTTTAAATCCTTTCAGCAGAATAAATCTGAGGCTCTTATGTCCACATGCACCTTCTTCTCCTCCACTGACTTACCTTTATTCATCTTGAGCTTCTTTGTGATCAGATTGGTCACTGTCACAGCATCATTCAAAGCATATTTCTGGACTATCAGATCCACTGTTTCCGTCCTGCTCAAAGTCTCCAGGCCCATCTTCCTGATGGCCGGGAAATCTCCCAGTAACTCCGGATCCTGGAGATAGCACTGGAATGAATTCAGCTCCTCATCTCTCAAATCCTGTAGCACCTCCAGCAGCTGGTGCTTCACCTGCATCTCCATGTCTGACCTGTGGAAACATCAGAGCTCACCTGTGACTGTCAGAGAGCTCATGGGGTTTCAGACCAGCATAACTGTGCACACAACACAACACAAATTCCTCCTACCCGTGACATCAGTCTTTATAATTCCTTCCCATTTCACCTGGGCTCCTCAGTTGTAAGAGCTTGGTTTTATTCTACATCGTACTCTTTAACTTAGGACCATTTACAGTGGGATGCAAAAGTTTGGGCAACCTTGTTAATAGTCATTATTTTCCTGTATAAATCGTTGGTTGTTACAATAAAAAATGTCAGTTAGATATATCATATAGGAGACACACACAGTGATATTTGAGAAGTAAAATGAAGTTTATTGGATTTACAGAAAGTGTGCAATAATTGTTTAAACAAAATCAGGCAGGTGCAAAGATTTGGGCACTGTTGTCATTTTATTGATTCCAAAACCTTTAGAACTAATTATTGGAACTCAAATTGGCTTGGTAAGCTCAGTGACCCCTGACCTACATACACAGGTGAATCCAATAATGAGAAAGAGTATTTAAGGGGGTCAATTGTAACTTTCCTGCCTCTTTTAATTTTCTCTGAAGTGTAGCAACATGGGGGTCTCAAGACAACTCTCAAATGACTTGAAGACAAAGATTGTTCACCATCATGGTTTAGGGGAAAGATTTAAGCTGTCTGTTTCCACAGTTAGGAACATATTGAGAAAATGGAAGACCACAGGCTCAGTTCAAGTTAAGGCTCGAAGTGGCAGACGAACAAAAATCTCAGATAGACAGAAGTGACGAATGGTGAGAACAGTCAGAGTCAACCATCAGACCAACACCAAAGACCTAAAACATCATCTTGCAGAAGATGGAGTCACTGTGCATCGTTCAACCATCCGGCGCACTTTACACAAGGAGATGCTGTATATGAGAGTGATGTAGAGGAAGCCTTTTCTCCGCCCACAGCACAAACAGAGCCGCTAAGGCACATTTGGACAAGCCAGCTTCATTCTGGAATAAGGTGCTGTGGACTGATGAAACTAAAACTGAGTTATTTGGGCATAACAAGGGGCGTTATGCATGGAGGAAAAAGAACACAGCATTCCAAGAAAAACACCTGCTAGCTACAGTAAAATATGGTGATGGTTCCATCATGCTGTGGGGCTGTGTGGCCAGTGCAGGGAGTGGGAATCTTGTCAAAGTTGAGGGACACATGGATTCCACTCAGTATCAGCAGATTCTGGATACCAATGTCCTGGAATCAGTAACAAAGCTGAAGCTGCGCCGGGGCTGGATCATTCAATAAGACAACGACCCAAAACACTGCTCAAAATCCACTAAGGCATTCATGCAGAGGAACAAGTACAACGTTCTGGAATGGCCATATCAGTCCCCAGACCTGAATATTATTGAAAATCTGTGGTGTGAGTTAAAGACAGCTGTCCATGCTCGGAAGCCATCAAAACTGAATGAACTAGAGATGTTTTGTAAAGAGGAATGGTCCAAAATACCTTCAACCACAATCCAGACTCTCATTGGAACCTACAAGAGGCTGTAATTTCTGCAAAAGGCGGATCTACTAAATATTGATTTCATTTCTTTTTTAGTGGTGCCCAAATTTATGCACCTGCCTGATTTTGTTTAAACAATTATTGCACACTTTCTGTAAATCCAATAAACATCATTTCACTTCTCAAATATCACTATGTGTGTCTCCTATATGATATATTTAACTGACATTTTTTATTGTAACAACCAACAATTTATACAGGAAAATAATGACAAGGTTGCCCAAACTTTTGCATCCCACTGTAATTTAGCAAACTTCAGCTTATTTTTATTTGTTTTCAGATAAAGACTTTGTGTTTTCTCTCCTTCATATTTATATTTGAATTCTGCGAAAGTAATTTCCCCTCCCTGGATCAATTAAATGTTGTGCTTTTACAAACACACTGTTCACAGAACATGCCAGTTTCCAGCAGTGCCCCCTTGTGTTTAAGAGGAAAAATCATGAATCATATGCACCGAACGACAGTTGAGAGTACCCAGCCTTCTTGGAGTCCCTGGGTGGGATGCTTGAGGGTGGGTCCACCTGGGGATTCTGTTGTTTTACTGGGAGACTTCAAAGCTCATGTAGGTAACAACAGTGAGAGGAGGGGAGTGGCTGGGAGGAGATCTGCCAGATCTGAACCCAAGTGTTGTTCTGTTACTGGACTTCTGTGCAAATGACAGTTTGTCCATAACAAACACCATGTTCGAACATAAGGGCGTCCATAAGTGCACGTGACACCAGAACACTCTAGGCCGCAGGTCAATGATCTACCTGCCCTACCCTCACCTAGGGTCACAGCTACAGATGTTGACCAAAAGAACGAAATCGCAGATACAAGCAGGGAAAATCAGCTTTCTCCAAAGGGTGGCTGGCTTCTCCCTTAGAGATAGGGTGAAATGTTTATCCATCCAGGAAGGGCTCAGAGTAGAGCCGCTGCTCCTCCACATCGAAAGGAGCCAGTTGATGTGGTTCAGGCATCTGACTAGGATTCCTTCTGGGCGCCTCCTGGGTGAGGTGTTCCTGGCATGTCCCACCTGGAGCCCCCCGGGGCAGACCCAGGACATGCTACAGAGATTATATCTCTTGGCTGTCCTAGGAACCCCTTGATGTTTCCCCGGACAAGCTAGAGGAGGTAGCCGGGAAGAGGGAGGTCTGGGCTCCTCTGCTTAGGCTGCTGCCCCGTGACGCAACCCCAGATAAACGGAAGAAGATGGATGGATCGACTGAGAACAACAAAGCTGCAGAAAGAACCTGTCGTTATGCAAACGAGCAGTTTATGATAAATTAATTTACACCAACACAGCCATAAAGACGACACGTACAGCTCACACACTCAAAAACAGCCGATCGACTCACGCTGTAAATCATTCTGTATTCACACGGATTCAAAACCTCTGATGCTCTGTGCAGCCAAGGCTTCATGAACTGTGACATCAGACACCTGCTGCAGGTGAGCAGATAAGCATCCAGTCTCACACAGAGACACACACACAGACAGTCACACACACACTCGTTTCTCGTATCATGTGATGGTACGTCACAGCGCACATGTCTGAGTTTTCCATGCATGTACGACGCGGGTAACAGTTACCGGTTACAAAAAACAGACGTGCCAGTGCTGCGCGTGGTATGTGAGCGGCCCATAACTGACTGAAGCGACCGCTGCTGTGTCACGTGCGTAAACGCGCCACTCTATTAACCTGAGGGCATGCAGCTACAGGGGTTAAACATCTGCACTGCGCAGTCTCCGTGTGTTCCTGTGGGGAAGGCTCGACCCCGCTGAGTCACCCTACCGCTTGACCCTGACCAGCTGGCAAACCAGAAGTGAACATCTGCCTGTAAGCGGAACAGCAGCAGCACAGCTCTCTCTCTCTCTCACACACACACACATGCACACACCTACACACACACGCACACACGCACACACACACGGCTCACCTCTGTTGACAGTCCGGAAAACTCGGACCGGGGTTGCAAGTTAGACGGTCTTCTCCTGACTTCCGGTTTAAAAGGTTTAAGCCAATCAGAAGCTCCAGATGTTTGCCACACCCACGAAACGTTTAGCAGCCTTTCAGTCACTCCCCCCCCCCCCCCCCCCCCACACACACACACACACGCACACATGAAACACTTTCACTTTGTTTCCAGATGCTTCTTCATCATCTGCCTGTGCAGACTCCCTTCCTTCGTGCCAGATGTGATCCATACCGCCTAAAGTGATGTCATGAGGTAGTAAATATTAGAGTTGAATGTCTGGAGACCGGTCGAGACCATTTTTACGTGGTCTTGGTCTTCTCTTGGTCTTGCTGTCTCGGTCTTGCTTTCTCAGATCGACATTGGCTATATCGCAATTCAGGGTCTGCAGTACGCAGCCTTAACTGTCCTCAAGGACCACGTACTCAAAGACCGCTAAGGCCGGAAGTGCGAGGCTTGTGAAATGGGACGGTCTAGCCTTCGTCGCGCTGCCCAGGTTGCCTAGCAACCATGATACTAACAGCTGGAAACGTTTCATACAGCTTTGTTTGACAGAAATGAAGGAGAACATATTTTTGTTCATTTGTTTCTACATGAGCTTTGTATGATTTTGTATGATCTGAAGCTGAGACCACAGGACTGTAAAAACATGATTTTTGGGCTTCATTTCTGTACTGAACAGTCATTTTAAGATTAGTTGGTAAATAACAATTAGCTAATGTTATTCATGAGACTAAAGTCATCTCACTTTGGTAATGCAAATATAATATGGCCAATATTATAGTTATTATATTAATCATTATTAGTTATTACAGCAGTGAGTTTGAACTCTGTGTCAACTTGAATCTTTACTGAGCTTCAGTAAAGATTCAAGTTGGAGTTATTTATATTTGCTGTCACCTTAAATCTTCACTCAAAGACAAGTATCTTTGACAGTGTATATATAGGTGTATTATATATAAGAGACAAATATTGTTTTTAATATGTTGGTGTTAAGTTGAAATATTAAATGTTTGTCATTTTTATGTTTACCATTTGTACATAGTTTTAAAGAATTCTTTCTGTCCTCCCCTCCCCAGATCCTTAAGATTCTGGGAGGGGGGCGGTAGTGTTTTTATCACAGGAACACCCTTGTTTGAAGTTGGCAAACTTCCTCCCCTTTGTATGGCTTCACTGTGTTATCTAGGGTGAACCATCTAGGGTGTGGGGGAGACTACCCTCTTTATGACCAAGGATGTTCCTCTTGTGCTTTTATGTTATATGACCCTTTGATCAACAGGATCACACACACACACACACACACACACACACACACACACACACACACACACACACACACACACACACACACACACACACACTTACTTAAATACAGAAGTTCACACATCTTTGTAAACTGTGTCTCAATAAAAAGGGCAGCAAGGGAGGTCGTGGTCGAGGTCATTTTCGTGGTGGACACAGGCCTCCCTTGCGCAGGTGTTTGATCGAGTGACTGTCTTGTTTTCTTCATGATGAATAAGTCTCTAGAATTAGCGGGGCTTGTGGAAACACAGACACAACATTTATTTGGTCCTTCGGAGCCGGGTGTTGTGCCAAAAAGTGACTGTCTGCCAAAAACTGATTTCCAATGTTTCCGTGTATTTTTTATGTGTAATATCTTTACGTATGTTCGTAAATAGACTGCGGTGAACAGGGTTTACAAAGGGGTTATATATAGAATTTAAAAATTATCAGTTTTTCAAGTATCTTCACAACTCTGTGTTATTGTACTTACATTATAACCAATCCGGTCCTTTATCCCTACTTAAAATATTTTTACAGAACTATTGTAATATTTGCTGCCATTTCTGCTGTCCTCTTGGCCAGCTTACTCTTACAAAAGACATTTTTAATGTTAATGAGATTGTTTTTAACTGCAAAAATAAATAAAGGTTATATAAAAGTCACTGCCAAAAACTGATTGTGGCTTCTACCTTGTTACACGGATGTTGTTTGTGGCTCAAGATGACTATATGTAATCCATGAGGGATGCATTTGACATCTGTTTCATATATTATAGCTCAACAAGTTACTTATAGCAGTTTAAATACAAGCAATCAATTTTTGGCAAATACCGGAAATCACTTTTTGGCAGACAATCACTTTTTGGCACAACACCGGAACCTAACACATTGCATCCACCGAGGAGAGGGAGAGGACGCCACCACAACGTCTGGGATGATTGACGTAAAGCCCTGGTGTTTTTGGCTTGTCACCAGGCCGGGAAGTTTGCGCCTGAACTCCCCTCGGGATGGATGACGATTGACGGGATCCAGAGACTCTTCCCATGAACGTAAACAAACAGTGAGTACAGAAGGCCTTAGAGAGCGGCTACGTGACCCTGCGTTGAACGCAGGTACGGGAGCGCGCTAGCAGCGTGAGAGAGACGCAGGCTTCTCCGTCGTGTGGGGCGTAGAGACAACCTAGGTTCGGTGACTCCGCCGTGAAGAGAGTCCGGAATCTCCGCCATATGGGGCGTTAGAGAGTTTTCAACAGAGAGCGCTAGCTGTGCGTGTAGACACAAGCAATAGGCCTATGTTGTGTGTGTGTGTGCGGGCCCGACGTGGTCTGCGTGAGTGTGGCTGATTGTTGTCTAATGGAGAATAAACTGTGTAAGTCTGCCTTGAAAGAGGATGAAATACACTGCAAAGTTTTTATTGGGCAGCACGTGATGTGTGGATCGTTGACGAATGAAGTGTAATTGTGATTTAAGCAGAAGTGAGTGTGAGTGTGTCTGACGTCACGGTGTGTGTGAAAAGGTATCCAGCTGGGGCAGACATGATTCTGCAGATCACCTGCCCAGTAGACAAAAATAAATAAAATAGTTGTGTTGGTGAATGATAGTGTGGCAGGATGAATGTTATCCCTCGGTCCAACCCACTTTCAGCCTGGCCCCTTTAGGGGGCGCTGGTATAAATAGTGGCCATTTGAGTGTCTCTGCATCGTTTGCCTGTGATCTCCTTTTTGGTCACCTGACTTCCTCGGTGTGGTAGAGATCGTTTGTGGGTTACTCCTCTAAAGTCTCCATCGCGGCTGGTCGTAGCTATAGAAGCCTCCTCTGAGCTATTCTGCTTACGTTCTGTGACCCGGCTTACTTGGTACGTAATCAACTTTTGTTACGCTCTCTGCCTTCTATTGTTCTTTTATAGTAATTATTTATTATGTTTCGCAGGAAGTGTGGACCTTAGTTTTGCGCCAAGCTACGCGAACTGAAGTGCTGCTGTTTTGCCTTGCTGTGCTTTTACCGTCTGTTCCCGTTGTGAGAATTCTTTCCCTGCTGCTGTCAGCTTTTACAGTGGACGTCGGCGTGGACAACGGCCATATGCATGCCGGTTATCGGAGTCAGCTGGCATGCATATTGATTGACTGTTAACTTATCGTCGTGTGGACGGCAAGTTGGAGCAGTACGGCGATTCCGTTTGCTCCAGATTTTAGAGTTTTATTCAGATTGTATGTTGTTTTATTGCTTTTTGATTTGTAGTTTGGATTTTCTGTTACACCACTGGTGGGAGGCCCTTTTTCTAGCTGTAGATCACCAGTGTGGTCCTGCAGTTGGGTTATCCCCCAGTGCTACACATTAGTTTGTTGTAATATATTAACATTTTCTTTGTTTCTTTTATTCAGATGCGGAGTGCCGACGTGGAGGAGACTAGGGTGCCTTGGTGGTGGGATCCCTTGAGTGTACACACCTGCCTTGTCTAGTTTATTAGTGTGAGTGTGTGATAGTGTGTTGCACTTGTGTTTTGGTGTGTTTTCTTTCTGTAGTTGTGTGTGGCATCCCTGCCCCTCCACTGGTAAGCCTCAGCTCTGAATACCTTTTTAAGCATATTTGTATTTGAATATTTATGATTATGTTTTTATTCGGTGTTTTAAATAATTACCAATAAATTGTCAATTTGTTTATTATTGAACCTCGTCTCTGGATTGAGTATAGCGAACCTAAGTGCCTTTTTGGTGATTTAGTGTCATTTCCAGTATTCTCTGGGTGAAATTCCCAGGGTGACGTTGTCGTTCTTTAAAACTGAAGAGTATTTACTTTATATCCCAACCTCGTCTCGCCACAATAGCATGAAGAGTGTTTGGTGTTTCTCAGTCTGAAACAGCTGTAATGCTATTTTCTGTTTTGGAGGAAAGTAAAGTTAAAAAAAAAAAACAGAGAGATGTGTGTTGTTTAAGCAGTGATGAGAATAATGAAAGTGTGATGAGAGAGGAACAGAAAAACATACAGGAAATGCATTAACCATACTAACCCTTACATGCATATACACTGTTACATCCCCCAGGAGGATGTCTCTTCTCCCTATTAACCCTTTGTTTTGTCCAGGCTCCACCTCCTCTGTCCTGATTGGATGTTGCGCAGAGTCCGGCTAATTGGTAATCAGCAGAGCACTACTTAAGGCCTGTGGAGCTGTGCTTCTGTGCCCTCTGGCCATTTTGGGTGCCATACTTGTGAAGGCTTGCATGCCTTTGTATTTTGTGTGAGCATTGTTGTTTCATGTTCAGACTGCTTGTAGGGGAGAGCTGCCTTTTGTTTTGACACCCTGTTTTCTCCTGTTTATGTGTTGTTAGGTAGGTTATGGTTATAGGTTGTATATTTTGTTTCTTTGGAGTTAGGTAAGTTTCTTTTGTTTCTACGTCAGGGATGTTTTGTTTGTTATGTTGGCCTTGGCTCTCCCTGACGTTACACCTCGGTCTGAACCCCATCACCAGTGTTAAATAAACCTTTTAAAATTACCATCTTGGCTCCTCCTTTTCTATCCACATTTATGTTCGTCCCTTCAACCCCCTAGACTAGCCAGGGGACGTAACAACACATACAATGATACTCATGAAGACCAGACAGCATCTTAAGCATGAGATTCTGTTTGTCATCTTGTCCAAGTCACTAGTAAGATGAAAGTGATACATAGACTAGTGGACTGAATATTATAGGAGGACAGATGGTTGCATCATAGAGGAGAAAACAGAATGCTGATGAGAGGTTTTAAATGAGTGAGCTGAGTGAGTTGATTGTGAGTTTCTGGTGTGTGAAGAAGTTTTAACATGGCACACATTTAGTTACATGAGAAGAAACTTATTATGTGCTGAGACAACAGGGTTATGTTGTGTGTATGGCTGATTTGGATGAATGCTTGAGATTAAACTGGCTGTTTATTTGTCTTTTGTTATTAAGTTGAGCCTGCCAATTGGGTTGTTACAATTTATCCCCCTGGCATGAAGAACACGTGTCATGACTTTAACAAGGCCTTTCTTTCCTTTATTTTCTTTCTTTCCTTTTATTTTGTTACTTTCATGGTGCACTGAAAGTTTTGTTTGATGATCTTTGTTTGAGCAGATCTGCACGATTAGAACCGAAGCGTCGTCGAGAAAACTGTTGAAAAGTGAGCTTCTCCAAAATTAAAATGGGCTCAGGAGAAAGCCACTTATTTGGGACAATTAGGAAACAAGTTCCTGTCCAAAAGAATTCAACGAGGAAATCCAGTCTAAATTCTTTTTCTTTTTGAAATGACGTCGTTTTGCTGAGCGTGGAAATGAATGCGATGATAATTTCCACAATCAGCAAAAGAAGGAATCACTGAGTGAATATGTGTGAATTTTAAAATAAATGGAGAAGCTGACAAGACTGACTGACTTAATACCATTGTGTGAAGTTAACCCCCACCTGACAAAGGTGTGGATGTATCTCTGTGTGTGTCTCTGTTGCAGGAGAAGAAGGAGACCACAGGAGGAAACTTGGGTCACATGACTATGTGAACTCTGAAAATTTAACCTTTTAGTTTAAAATTTTCTGTGTCTGTGAATTTACCAGGTACCATTCACTACCTTGTGTTGCTACCAGAGATTACTGTGAGAAAGAGTGTATACACCTACGCAGCGCTAACATTTACATTTCTTTTTACAGCAGATGGTTAATCATGTGATTTGATCATGTGATTTACAGCAGGACGCAACTTAATATGTTTTTCTACCACAGGATTACTGAGATTTTGTGTGAAGGAAACCAGAGGTGTGGACTCGAGTCACATGACTTGGACTCGAGTCAGACTCGAGTCATTAATTTTATGACTTTAGACTTGACTTGAAAAAATGTTCTAAGACTTGTGACTTGACTTGGACTTTTACACCAATGACTTGGGACTTGAATTGGACTTGAACCGGTTTACTTGAAAAGACTTGATATTTTACCCCAAATATAAAATTTAACATGCATATTATATAGAGATTGAAAATGTGACGTCATTCACGGGTAGAACCGCAAAGGATTCTGGGAACTCGTGGCAAGCGGTACTAGCGCACGCAGGCTTTCAATTAAAATCAGTTATACAGCATAAAAAGAAACACAAGAAGCCGTTGTATTATTAACTGCAATAGCCGGTCGCATGACAGCCACGGGAAGCCGACGGGTAAAGAGATCGGTTGTTATCGGATTACGTCGTTGAAGAGAAATTGTTCGAGCCATGTTTCCGAAGTAACAAAGACGCGACTGGATTGCAGCCATTCAAAGGTCAAATATAACGTCCCAGAACACTCCAGCTCACAGGTTAGCCTGCTCCAAGCATTTACACAAAGGTCAGTCTGCTGTTGTAGTTAATGCGTCATTTTTCTTAACATAATTGGTGATATAGGTTACAAGCAAGTCTGGCGCTGAACAGAAATTGTCGCGCTATGCTCCTTTGTTTATTGTGCATAAATAGTGAATTGTCCTGACACAATATTGTGTTTCGCTTCTGTTATTATGGTACATTGACAAAAACATATACTTTTATTCACAGGATAAAACAGGTTTTTGTATCACTAATTGCCCAGTACGATTACAGCATACAATATTGTTGTCACTGCTACATTTCTGTGATGCTACCAGAAATTATTTCCACTACTAATTAATTACCGTTGAGCTCAAAGGTTATATTAATAAACGGTTAAGGAATGTGTATTTATGACGACAATTTGTGAGACTGGTAAACTTATGATACGTACGATGGTCTTTACTTTCTACACGGTGCGTTTCAAGGTCCTGTACCCATCCGTCGGTAAACTGTACCTGGGCTTGTTGCAGTGACCTGAAGTTACTAAACTTCATGAGTGTATGCGCTCACTCCAAGAACCGTATAATTATAAATATGCATATAAATATGCTACGATGAGATAGCTGACTTCATCTAACTAGCAAATGTTGTCCAGGCTACGTTGGTGATACAGTTTTTTTTAATGTGTATGATATTTTTGTCATGCGATTTTAAAGCCGGTCCTACAACCGCATCCAAGAATAACATGCAGCTTATCTTAGAACCGTCGGTGAAAATTATTCTTGGAGCTAGGTTTAATTGAGCTGCATTTTAAAGAGGTGCAATTTCACAATTTGTGTATATTTTCTAAGTTCACTATTTTGTCATGTGTTGAGAAAAACACAGATTTTAAAATTACATGGTCTAATATTTACATTTAGCATAACTGCAACATTATTTTTTCGTTTGTTTTTTTAAAGACTCGAAAGGACTTGAAATTCAAAGTTTCAGACTTGTGACTTGACTTGGACTTTTACACCAGTGACTTGAGACTCGACTCTGACTTGCCTGACATTACTTGAGACTTGACTTGAGACTTGAGGATAAAGACTTGAGACTTACTTGAGACTTGCAAAACAATGACTTGGTCCCACCTCTGAAGGAAACCGTAGTTACAGGCTATATGTTGATGATGAAATTACACTGTGTTAAAATGTTGGAGAAAATGTGAATGTGACAGGGGAGAAATTAATACAGTGTGATGAGACCATTGTTATTTTTCCACAGCGAGTGTTAACTTTATGACTTTTCACAGCTCCTCTGGAATCTGGATGGCCGACACCTGACAACCAGGATGAACCGTGTGTTTGGCTAATGTTTGTTTTTCTTTAAGAGTGCTTGTAAAGGATTCAGCACAGACAGACAAGTGACGATTGAACAGATGTGCAGTGGTTACAAAATAGTTACATGGGGCTCATTATCTGACCACTATTGGGCTCATGGTGAGTAACAAACTTAAGGGAAGTCACTGATTACAATGTGGAATGACGTTGAGATGTTAAATAATTTGGAACAAATTATGGGAAAAAGTAGGAGTTTAATGAGTTTAGAATAAACCTGCAATGATACTTGTCTCTGTGACGCTGAATACTTTATTACACTTACGAGCTGCAGTTGGTTGCAAATATGAAGTTGTTTTAACTTTAAGACTTTTTCTTCTAGGATACAGGCTCAGGGTGGAGCTGCGAGTTAAACAAGCAAAACATTTAATTGGTGACTAATGTTTTTACACAGGGTTACAGCTTGGAGTGAAGCTGCTCCAAGGGACAAACCCTGGAGATTGTTTTAGGGAGACTGTGCAACATTCTTGTACATGTCTCATTGGGGAGTTGACACATGGCGAGAGGAGTGTCGTTTTTTTGATTTGTAGATGTCGTGAGGTGCCATGACGAGAAGGAATGACTGAGAGGATCGCCCACAAGATGGAAGCTGAGGCCTGGAGAGAGTCTTCAGGAGGATCAGAGATCACCTTCAGCACAGAGAGCTGTGCTACTGGGCATCCAAAGGATTGTCACGAGGAGACTTTGCACAGCAAATCTTAAATAAGATGAAAGAGTTTCGACGTTGACGTTAAGGAAGACAACTAAGGTGTACGACGTGCTCTGCCTTAAATCTTCAGCAGCGTTGGAAAATGCAACATGAGGTTACGTGCCAAGCTCCAAAAAGTGACAGCGCAGAGGAGGTCCAGCGATGGACTTGTGGTTCTGTGAACAGCACAAATGCCAGGTGACTGTAAAATAACTAACAGCATTTTTTTCCACAAGTGAAGCCAGTAACTTACTATCATAAAGATTAGCTCTAGTTGCTTGTGCTTTACCTCCATGCGTGAGATCAGTATGTGCAGCAGCTTAAGCTGTACAATGTTTCAATAGTTTATTTCAGCTTTTGACATTGTTAGTTCCACACGAGGTAGATGTTTACTACTGCAGACTAAACTTACATTTCTGTCACCTACAAGACACTTGCCTTTAATGTTACTGTTACTCTCACAATCACACATATTACCATAAAGTGGTGCACAATTCTGAATCTGTCAAACCCTTTTTGCCAACGAAAGAGGAGGGCACTTCTCATGAGTGTAGAGAACACGTGGACAAAAAGTGTAAGCTGAGGGATGACTTAATAGCTGTGCCACTCGTTGAGGGAAAGGTTTGGTTTGTTCATGATTTGAGTTTTACAATAGCAGAGGGACAGACTAAAACAGGTTTTACTGTAGCAGACAGTGAGAGAGTATCTATGCATGACAACTAACATGTTTCATATTTGCTTGAGCAGCAGAGATGCTAGCTTTAACGGAAGCGTGTAAAGCTGTAGAGAGACAATATGCCCTGATAGCCAGTGTGCATTTGCTACTGTACATTTCTTTGTAGTGCAGTGAGTGAGACGAGGTGTGACAACCTCTACAGGGAAACCTGTAGAACACACCAAACTCTTGCAAAATCTGCTGGAGGCAGTGTTATTGCCCAGTAGAATTGCTGTATGTAAATGTGCAGCACACATGTGAGGGGAAGATCCAATTGCGTTAGGGAATGTTTTTGCAGATAACATCGCAAAAGAAGCAGGTTTAGGAGAACATGGTGTTAACATTTTAGCAGTACAACATCAGCAGACATGTAGGGCCACTCACCTACTGCAGGAAAACAGTTGTGATTTACAGAAGGAGCGAGCTTGCAGGGTGGTGTTTATTATCTGTGTGATAAACCGATATTTACTCTATTTAATTTGTAAAATATGTGTACACACACACACACACGTAGAAAAATATTTAGTATACACATCCAGAAACGCATATACTATTATATATTGTACATATATTTATTAGTTTCAGATGTAGCCATTCTTGTATTTTGCTTGTTTACATTATTGTATTTTGCACAACTCTGTTGCTTGTGAAGCTCGCACACAAGAATTTCACTCACATGTGCTGTACCAATGTACCTGCACATGTGATGTGACAATAAAAGTGATTTGATTTGATTTGATATTGCCTAATAATTTGTATAAGACTGCTGCTATTTTGAGCCATGGGCTATACCATGTCTCAACAGGAGGGAGATGAGCAGTAGTTTATACTCACTCTAGGATTATTAAATACTTTTTAAAAAAATGCAGGTAGAGAGAACTAATGGGACAGTAAAGTTAAGACTTAGGAAGACAGGCAGGACATGGTTAGACTGTATAGAATTAGTTAAGATATACATGAGGATTACTCCAACAGAGAACGGTCTGACTCTTTGAGATTATATATGTTAGAGCATTTAGAGTTCTAGTCTTCTGTAGTGATGATAGAAAAGCAGAAGAGAGAACATATTAGCAGATTAGATGCTTGAAATGTTTAAAAGTAAAGTCTTGAGAACAAATGATCTGCCAGATGATTCTGTTTCTCCGCAGGAACAGAGTCTGAAGTCTGGAGATTGGATGTTGATAAGGCCATGGAGAGGAAGTGCTGGTCCAGTCCACGATGGAAAGGTTCCTATCGGGTGCTGCTGACAACGACCACAGCAGTGAAGATTGCTGGAAGAAACACTTGGATACATCAAGCGCACTGCAAGAAGGTGACACACATCCAGGCCAGCTCGGAGTAAGTGGCAGGAAGACCGGGTACAAAGGGGGGGGGAAAGCCTCCAGGGCCCTTCGTCTCAATCCGGTGAAGAAACCAACTGAGCCACAGGTACTCATCAGAATGGCTGGGAATGTGCTGTGCATCTTCTTGAGCCTGTGGACCCAGAGTGGGATGACAGGGAGCGCACTGGGACAGAGCAAACCATACCCAGTACCCGCATGGGTTTTCAACAACTACTGGTGGCAGTTTAAGAACACAACCGCTCACATAAAGAACGAGACCAATGGTTATGCTTGTGATGCCACTGGCTACACATTCTTCTGGACTGTGGCCATATAGCATCACTGAGAGCGAGACAGTTTGTTTGGTTGCTTTAGCAACACATCCAGGAACACTGCCAACTTTTCAACTGCTCTGAACCTGAATGGAAGGTTGATTCACCAGTAGCTGGGAAGGTGAACTGCTCTGGTACGACAGACCTGCTGGTCTGACTCAAAGTATCTGACTTGCTGCAGGACATTGAACAGTTAAACAAACTGGAAACAGGCCAATTGCCTATGTGTATGAAGGGCAATGGATTAGTCCAAGTTGGAGATTTATCATGGAATTTGTGCAACATCATCTATTCTTTTGTCTTCTGCAAGAAGGATGTAAACAGAGAAGCCTTTTGTCTACATTTACATCATGAACACTTGAGGTTTTGAGCCAAGAAGATCAAAACACCTTGATCCAATTTCCTTTACAATTCGTTTTCTGTGGTGACAACAGGACAGGAGAAGAGTTGTAAATGCAGATAATTCACCAGTTGACTCTAACCCCCACAGGATGCCTACAATGAGATTTGGGGGGTTGATAGGAGTCATAAAGAAGGATGTTGACCAGGCTGCAGCTTTGAAGTTAGCTGAGAGCCACATGGACAAACAATAAAGTCAACTGATGTGTTTAAATGCCTATGTCTGTATGCAGTTGGATTGTAGTGACATATGATTTTTGAGAATGATGATTCTTCTTGTTCGACTGTTTACATTCAGTTGTTTACTTGAAGAAATACATAATGAATTGCACGACAGGAGTAGATCCGCCACAAGGCTGGATAGTTTGGTTAATGTCTGGTCCTTGGTGGCATCTTCTTTTGAAAATATTAATTCCTGTTTTTGTATCGTTGATACTGATTTGCTTATGTAAAGGATGCATTTTACCGTGTATAAGATCAATGCTAACTAAGATGATTTCCAATACATTTGTTAATTATGTACTTTTGCAACAATATGACATGACTGAAATTACTGACATGACACAAGCCTGTGTATAAATGACGCCTGTGCTGAAAATGTTAAGCAAGAGGTGCATGGCTGAGAATATATTACATAGGAATAATTTGGAGCATAAAAATGACATAACAGGAGGGAAATGTTAAGTTGAAATATTAAATGTTTGTCATTTTTATGTTTACCATTTGTACATAGTTTTAAAGAATTCTTTCTGTCCTCCCCTCCCCAGATCCTTAAGATTCTGGGAGGGGGGCGGTAGTGTTTTTATCACAGGAACACCCTTGTTTGAAGTTGGCAAACTTCCTCCCCTTTGTATGGCTTCACTGTGTTATCTAGGGTGAACCATCTAGGGTGTGGGGGAGACTACCCTCTTTATGACCAAGGATGTTCCTCTTGTGCTTTTATGTTATATGACCCTTTGATCAACAGGATCTCACACACACACACACACACACACACACACACACTCTTACTTAAATACAGAAGTTCACACATCTTAGGACCATGTGGGCGTGGCTTTGTTCTGACGTGTTTTGTGTAAACTGTGTCTCAATAAAAAGGGCAGCAAGGGAGGTCGTGGTTGAGGTCATTTTCGTGGTGGACACAGACGAGGCCTCCCTTGCGCAGGTGTTTGATCGAGCGACTGTCTTGTTTTCTTCATGATGAATAAGTCTCTAGAATTAGCGGGGCTTGTGGAAACACAGACACAACAGTTGGCATTACAAAATTTTGCTCAATGCTTACATATATGTGGAAAAAGCAAATGTATGAGCTGTGATAACTGTTTCTGATAGAATGAAGAGTTGACTGATATATTAAATATTCCTTTATTGGGTGAGAAGATCATACCATGTCATAACTGCTTTAAGTCATACAGAATAGATATCAGAGCCTTAAACAGGCTGACATCTGCTAAATGGGTCAAACTGGGCAGAAAGTCTACAAACACATAACATCCTTATAGAATATGGTAAATGGCCTGTATTTGTATAGCACTTTACTAGTCCCTAAGGACCCCAAAGTGCTTTACACATTCAGTCATCCACCCATTCACACACAATTTCACACGCTGGTGATGGCCGCCCTGGGGCACACTGACAGAGGCGAGGCTGCCGGTCACTGGCGCCACTGGGCCCACCAGTAGGCAGTGGGTGAAGTGTCTTGCCTAAGGACGCAACGACTGAGACTGTCCAAGCCGGGGTTCGAACCAGCAACCTTCCGATCACAAGACGAACTCCCAATTCTTGAGCCACAATCACCCTGGCCATTGTAAATATGATGTAACACTATAGATCAACTTAGCTCAGAATATATAAAGCATATAAACAATTACAGCAATATGATGCAACAAACACAGCAGTGCTACTAAACCAAAATACTCAAAGCTTCATAGAACTGAAACAAACATGGACATTTATTTTTAGGTCCATTCTGCTGCTGATACATACTTTAGGTTTTTGAACATTAAACTTGTTTCTGCCTTTCATAGTGTGTAACTTGAAGGCCCTGAGTACTTTCTCCCACACTGAAAACACTGGAATGATATAATTATTTGAACATTACCAAATAAGACTGATTCAGAACAGACAATTAGTTATGTTAAACTTTTCTAGCAGTCCTTCACAAACAAGGAACAGTCTGTCTCTCCATCTGTCAGCTGGTGCTCGCTCCTCCTCTTCCTCACACACTGCTGAGTTTGTCCTGGTGGATCATCAGGGGTGCAAAGCCTCACAGATGATGTGCAGCAGTGGGTCCCTCAGTCTGTCCTCACTCTGGACACTTGCAGATGTCACACATGGAAATCAAATGTGTGATAAGCTGCAGGATTCAAACACAAGTGTAACTTATAAATACATGTTCATACTTTTATTACACAATCAGAGAGAAAGAAAAAGAGAGAGAGTGCAGGACAGACAGACAGGTGACAGTCTCAGGTGTATACACTGCTACAAAACAGCACAAGAGAAGGAGGATTTAGTGTTTGTGTTATTACGAGTGCTAAACAAGAAGAGTTCCCAGATGGTACAGTGGACACATGTGTGACTCCTGTGATTAAAGCATCTTTTTTTTTAGCTTAACGAGTGAACCGTCAGCTCGTTCAAACACACGTTAAAGTCCATTTGGCTCAACACCACCGAGCAGAGGCAGCAATATAACATAGCTGTCACGATCCTTGGTCTTTTGACCCAGCGTTTTGACTTTTAGTTTATGTTTAAGCCCTTCAGGTTTTCTAAGTTCATTTTTTATCATGCCTAGGTTGTTCTAGTTCTTTGTTATTAGATTCCCATTGTGTCTTCCACCCCTGTTAAGTCTCCCTTGCACTTCATGTGTTTCATGTCTGTGTCTTACGTTGTCAAGTTCAGGTTGTCATGTCTGCGTTTTATGTTTCCTGTTTTATTTTTGAAGAGGTCTTGTGTTCGTGTGTTCATCGTGTCTAGTATTACTCTTCCACTGGGACGTCGTTATGTTCATGTGTGTCAGCTGTTTCCCCCATGTGTTCCCACTTCTCTCATTAGCCTCTTGTGTGTATTTAGTCTGTTCCTTCTCATTCAGTCTTTGTCGGATCGTCTGTGCTGTTCCCATGCCAAGTCCTGCGTTCAGGTTTTATATATATTATATATATATATATAAAAACCTGAACGCATATATATATATTTATATATATTTATATATATATATATATATATATATATATATATATATATGCATATATATATATATATATATATATATATATGCATATATATATATATATATATGCATATATATATATATATATATATATATATATATATATATATATATATATATATATATGCATATATGCGTTCAGGTTTTTATATGCATATATATATATGCATATATATATATATATATGCATATATATATATATATATATGCATATATATATATATATATATATATATATATATATATATATATATATATATATATATGCATATATGCGTTCAGGTTTTTATATGCATATATATATATGCATATATATATATATATATATATATATATATATATATATGATGAGCATGCATATGCATATATATATATGCATATGCATGCTCATCATCATTGCCATGTTTAGAGTTTTGTTTGTTTTTCTGTTTGCCAGGGTTTTTCAAAGTTCGTGCTTCCTTTCTAGTTTACCCAGTTTAGATTATTGCTTAGTTTACATTGTTTTTGCCCTTTTATTTTGTACTGTTCTGTCTGCCTTAATAAACAGCTCATCATCAGTTAACTTTGAGTTTTAGAATGTCTGCACCTGGGTCCACTCTTCACAATCCATGCAGTTTGCCTCGGCAAACTGTGACAATAGCTAACATTAACAGTGCAGTGAATCTTGCTTGTGCCGTCATATTCAGAACTGCAAACCAAGCAGCATCACTGACTTTCAGCTTGTTGTGTTTGTGGATATATGACTGTCTGATAATTATCCATAAAATCCTCTGTAAGATTAAGGTCGACTATTGAACGGCGTATATTTTAAAGTAAAGGCTTTAAAACCAAGTAAACGCTGAAAGTACAAACATCACTAATGTCACATAACTTTGCCGACATGTGGCCAACAGTAATATTTTAATGTTCTTCATTATTAAACATTTGCACATAAATAAGTTACATAATATTCAGTACTTACTTTTAAGAGCTTACTCTTTGGCCGGTCTGCTTCCACCGTTTTGTTTTTTTTGGAGCAAAATTATCCACACCCACTGCCGCGCTATGAAGTCTGGGATATGTTGGGCCATGAAGTGTACACTGCCACATCCTTAAAATTCAGGGAAATGAAGGACGCATTTGAGGGCCGCATTTCGAGCAGCCTTTGAATTGGGACAGCCTTCGTCGCGTCGCTGTGACGTAATCGGCCTTAAAATGCGGCCTTTAAGGCTGCAGACCCTGAATTGGGACACAGCCCCTGGCTGCATCCTCCTGAGGACCCGGCCTTCGCGGTCTACGTGGGTTGGGTCCTCAGATGGTCGGGTAGGCCGGAAGTAAACGGCTGGGGAAATTGGTAGTGATGTGCGATACCACTGATTTCCTTTCCGATCCGATACCAAGTAAAATCCAGAATTGCATTATGTAATTGTAATAATAATATAACAATATAGCTTCACAATGATTACAGTACATCAGACTACTTGTTCTTATTGCTTAATGATGCAGAGTTCATCATATAGAAATAAAAAACCTGAAGTTGTGTGCTATTTGAGCATGTTGCCTGCCTGCAGCACTAAAGGACTCCGTGAGAGACGTCTGTCTCGCCCTAGCAGCACCTGTCCCTCTCCTCCTCTTCAGTTTGCCTCAACATAAGCTCATTGTATTTGTATTCTTGTATTTTGCTCGTTTGTGTTGTTGTGTTTGCACATCTCTGTTGCTTGTGGGGCTCGCACACAAGAATTTCACTCGCATGTGCTGTGCCAGTGTGCCTGCACATGTGATGTGACAATAAAAAGTGATTTGATTTGATTTGATTTGATATGATTTACTCTGAGGTGTTTGACGAGGTTAGTGGTGTTGCCACGACACCTCACTGTCTTGCCACATGTATTGCCAACCGCGTCTTGGCTGTTTGTGGAGGTAAAATATGTCCGCACATGACTTTGTTTACGCTCAGCCATTGTTGTGAGTGCGCACGCCAGGTGCAGTGTTGCCAACTTAGTGACTTTGTCACTATATTTAGCGAGTTTTCAGAGCCCCTTAGCAACTTTTATTCTAAAAAATGACTAGAGACAAATCTGGTGACTTTTTCTGGTGTTATTGAAGACTTATTTATGACAACTTTTTGATGTGAAAGCACGTATCGCTCTTCTCAACAAGCAGCGGGTGCTGCTGTGGGCACCTCGCCCATGCCAAAGCGCTCACGGGTGCTGCTATCAGGGCAGGAGATGTTCCCACCTATGCATCCAAACTGCAAATGAATCGCGTATGAGTGAAGCCTCTGCTCCCGCACTGACTGTAACGCAATCAGTTCTTCTTTTACTGTTATGTTGTTTTGTGGATCACAAGGTTTAAAACTACTTAAACACACACACAAAGTAACTCCACCAGAGTGCCTATTTTGGGTCACTTTTGCCGGTCCAAGCGCAGATAAAGGAATAAGGTTGGAATTGTGACATAAAAAAAACAAAAACAATAATCGCTAAAAAAATATATACATTTGTAATTCTAAATAAATTCTAAATGCATTTAGGACGTTTTTTTACTCACTTTATTTCTCTTCTTTTTTTCTCTCCTACAACATGGGTTACAATGATATTAGCATGACCAATTATGCAAATTAGGCAATGACGTTGTTTAGTGACTTCTAGAGACTTTTAGTGATTTTCCTTACGGAGGAGTTGGCAACACTGGCCAGGGGTTGTGACACATTTATACAGCCGTATTTCGCATATGACTATGAAAGGCGTAAGAGGAAGTAGTTTCTTCCAATTTAGACAATCCAAATGATATAGTTTCTTTCCACTGTGTTCCTGTTAATGAAAAACTACAAATTTACCCCAAAGTACTAAAATATCTATATTTTAATGTGAGAATCGATTCTAGAACATAAATTACTGGGATCGGAAGAATCGATATTTCAATATCGATCTGCACACCACTAGAAATTGGACGGTCTAGCCTTCTGATTGGCGTCACCGCTGTCTCGGTGGAGTTTAATAAACTCGACCGTCTGCTCCTTCCCAGTAAACACCAGTATGTGGGCCCCACATGGGCTATGGGGGTTCCAAGTGGGGATGGGCTTACAATGGGCATCCAATCTGGGACCCACCTGGGTTAGCCAAGTAGGACCCACTTGAGCCAGCCCAGATGGGCTAGGTTCTATGGGCACCATATGGGTAACATATGGGAAGTTGCATGAACAGGCAACTGAGTTTAACGATCTTAGTTAAGTATAATTATTAGTCATGTGTAAGTATAAACATGAATTAAGATGAAATAACTGATAATAAATTATGCCAGAGGCAGCATATGTATATTTAATTAATAACAAAATATACATATAAAATATATTAATATAAGTGAAACACAAAGAACAGATGTGACTTAAAATTGTAAGACGCTTAATAAAATAAAACAAATAGTTTTACATTTGAGTGGGAAAAAAATTTCACTCCATGTAGGAGTGCTTTTCGAAATCTCGCGTTATTTCATGAAATATCACGAGGTTTTCTCAAACTCGTCCCCCCATTCTGGAACATTCTTCATTTCGCGCCCTTGGACAAAGCTGACAGTTAAGCTGGCAATTTTTGGATTAAGTTCATCTTTGAGCTACGGACTTATTTTCTGCACTAACGGTAAGAACTTTTTGACTTAATTTGAATCCCTAAGTATAAATGAAATGTTTACAAAGTTATGATGCTGCAAAGTAATGTATGGCACAAGTGCTGGCGAACTTTTTCCTAGCACTCAGGCAAGGCTAAGCTAGTTTAAATTTTTAGGTAATGTTGGATTTAGCCAATTTTCAGTTTGAAAGCATTTTCTGGTGTCCTGTATACTGCTTAACTAGCACCAAAATTAATTACTGCGTGTACTTAACATCAAGTTGTACTTAAACATTATCTTGGTTTTTCTCTATGATTAGTATTAATAAAGGACTGTATTAGACCAATTTAACAAAGTTCTAGTTTTTTAGGAGGAATATGGGAGGGTATTTTCACTATCAGAGCAACCAAAATTGCTTTGGTGTTGTCTTTATAGACTACTTGCACTAAGGCATGTGACGTATTTCCGTTTCCAAATAGTACCGCTTGTGCGTTTCCGGTACGTTTGCTTATCTATCGGTAGCTATGCTAATGTCGCTTCAGAATGAGTATAAAAAGGAAAGTATTTAAAACAGAACATTTTCAAAAACAGGAGAAGAAATACTCCGAGCATTGCTGTGTCCCACTTTGTTCAGCTTCAGCCAAATTTAACGGCATACTAAGTTTTCATGCCTTTCCGACCCATTCCGACTTGAGAAGACAATGGCTGGTAAATATACGCCGGGATCATTTTACGATTACCTCTCACACCAGGGTCTGCTGCAGACACTTTGCCAGTGATCAACTCATAGAGCCAACAACCCTCGATGGTCGAAGGCGGCTTATTAAAGGTGCCGTACCAACACTTTTTGAGTGGAATGGCTATAAAGTTGAACCACCGCGGCGTAGTGTTTGGGAGAGAATGGAGCGACGCCCTGAACTAGTTCCTCCTGACGATCAAGAAGAGCACAGTCTTACAAGAGATCATGACTACTGCTCAGTCCCTGAGCCATCTGCATTGGACATATCTGCATCAGCTGCAGAAGACCTGTCCGAAGACGTGGAGACTCTGAGGAAGGAAATACAGGAGTTACGTGTCCAGCGAGAATTTGGGTTACAGCGTTTTGCTGGCTCCGACACTGACATCCGATTCTATACCAGGTACATCTAAGTTCTATTCAAGCTAACTGTTTAAAATATACCAAGGTCACCATCAGTTAAATTTCGAAAGTTTTTCCAGTCTTAATGAAAACAAAATAGAAATTTACTTTTTCTCTGCTGATTGTATGTTTTATGTAGATGCTTTAGTATTTAAACAATATCCTAATGCTACAGGTAAAATACAACACCAAATACTCTTAATCAGACTATTTTATACAGCATTCCATTAGCATATTTGTCACAGTTCACATTATTTTTATGTCAGTGTGTAATGTTAATTAATGATTGACATGATGTATGTCTCTCTCGTGAATAGATTTCCAAGATAAGATAAGATAAGATAAGATAAGATAAGATAGAACTTTATTAATCCCTCGGGTGGGTTCCTCTGGGAAATTCGACTTCCAAAAAAAGCACAGCAACGACCAAAGTTACAGTTACAGAACTGTTATATATATATATACACACACACACACACACACACACACACACACACACACATATATAAATACAGAGACAAATATAAATAAAATATACAAAGGGGATAAATAGAATAAATAGGAATAAAAAATAAAAATACAAGTGAATTGCACATTTCAAGTATTGAGTCTATTGCACTGTTGACTATTTACAAAAAGTATTGTTCCCCCCTCCTTTGTCCTCCTGTTTCCCCTCCCTCTCCCCTCCAGAGAGGAGTTAAACAGTCTGATGGCGTGTGGGACAAAGGAGTTTTTAAGTCTGTTAGTTCTTGTCTTGGGGAGAAGCAACCTGTCACTGAACAGACTCTTCTGGTTGTTTATGGCCGTGTGCTATGATCATTTGATGGCATTCTGGGTTTTGATTGAGCCTTGCATCTATAAAATGATCCGGGTTTCAAGAGCCAAGTCAGCTGCCAATCGGAACGAAGAAGTGTTGACACCTGCACGCACATCAACAGTAGGTTATGGGTTTGTTGGTAGTTAGAACTAGAGGTGTAATGTTATTGTATTTATGTACAATAACATTACTTTATGTACAGTAGCATACATACACAGGTGTATGTATGCTAGACTCAGTATCCTTTACATACATACACCTGTGCACTACAGCACCTCATTGTTTACCCCATGGTACAGTATGGTATGCCTAACCATTACAAAACATTTAGCCAAGAAAAGAATAATTTTACTAGTTCATAGCTTAAGGAGTAACATTTTCCCTTTTGTTTTCACCTTCCAGAGGCAGCTGCTACAGCCAATTGATGAGTTTTTTCTTTTCCTGGTTTTCCTGTCAGTTGGTTTGAAGGAGAGGGACCTGGCACACCGATTTAACATACACCAGTCCACAGTGAGCCGCATTATTGCAACATGGACAAATTTTCTTGCCACTGCACTGGGGTCTCAGTGCATCTGGCTTACACGTGAAGAAGTGCAAGCTTACCTCCCTGAGGAATTCAAAGATTTCTCAGACACCCAGATGATCCTTGACTGTACAGAGCTGAGGTGTCAGACACCATCCTCACCACTTCTCCAAAGTGAAATGTACTCTTCGTACAAATCCCACTGTACGATGAAAGCCCTGGTTGGCATAGCTCCACATGGTCCAGTGACATTCATCTCTAATCTGTATGCTGGTTCGGTTAGTGACAAGGAACTATTCAAACAATCAGGCATTGCTGAGAAGTTGACTGAAGACATGGCAGTGATGGTAGATAAGGGCTTCCTAATCACTGATTGTTGTAAATGCAAAGTGTACTGCCCACCTTTTCTATCTAAGCAGAAGCAGATGCCAGCATACCAGGTTAAGGAGACGCAGGCCATAGCCAGACTCAGGGTACATGTGGAGCGAGTCATTAGGAGGATCAAACAGAACAAACTTTTTGATAGCATCATTACCATGTCACATGTTTATAATATCAACCAACTGTTTGCAGTGGCATGTATGCTGTCAAATTACCAGAACACAGCATTAGTTAAAAAATGGGTTAAGTGAGACAAGATGGATTTTTCCCAAGACACCAGTGCCAGTACAAGTAACTTATGGAAAATGACCTGCAGCTGAGGCCACTACAGTTGAATTTCTTCCTTCTCAGCTGACAATACTTGATTACAGAACTGGTACTTGAGTGCCGATAGTTGAGTTTCAGTTATTGATAATTCAAATTCATTGCAAATGTTTAATGTTAATAATACTGTTTAATTATACTACTATTATTACTATTCAGATTCAACAAAACTATTTATCAAAATTATAAAGTAAATCACTAAATCGTTTTAAAACCATAAGTGACATTGAACTTTTGTAACATCAAAAATACCATTTGTCATTTTCTACAGTTCAGTTGTGTTATTGTCTAAATGTATATCAGTATGCTAGGCATGGAGTTTTAAATACTTACCATATAAATAAGTTCTGCACAAATTCAATGTTTTAATGTGTGTTTTTAAAAATTAAATTGATGCCATTGCTTAAATAACAGTTTATTGATGTCACATAAAAGTAACATGTAACAACAAAAGAATTCATGAAATATATTGAAAATAAAACATCAGTTATTTTGTTCCAGCCAGCCTGAAGGATCTGTTTTTCTTTTTGCTGTTTTCACTGTTCATTTTTTCAAACACGGGTATCTTGGCATATATATGTAAAAAAAGAAATAGTCTGCCTTTTCTCTGATTGCATTGTGCACATCTATATCCATGTATATTCTTTGCACTAGGTAGTCCTCTTGTGCCCACACAACAAAGTCACACCACTGCATCCCACTGATGAGCAGTTGTCCTTGCACTTGCCAGTAATATGCGTGGCTCTTTTTTAGTTTAGGGGTACCACATTCCATCTGCACATATTTGCAGTCAATAAAGTTTTGTACATTGGGACATTTGAATTCGACGAAGCCAAACTGGGGGTATTCATTGGGGTCAAAAACAACACCATCAGGAGATGCAGCAAGCCAGGGGGCAATGGGGTGAATGACCAGACCACAGGGTGAGTAGTTAACATTCATTAGCCTACTATACTCTGCTGCTATTGCAGGCTCCATCTCAGTTCCTCTCCTCATGTCTGCTGTCTGCCTTGTTCCCTTCAATATACGCTCTGCTAGTGACTCGGCCGAGCTCTGGCCTCTGACGTGACACACCTCCCGAAACCTAGAGGCAGTCACTCTGGGCCTGCGGAGCTGATGCCACTCAGACGAAGAGCTTTGCTCACGTGTAGCTTCCTCTATTTTGTGAGCCATTTCCAGAGTTACAGACAAGCTTTTCAGATGCAGAAGCTCTTCTTCTGAGCACACAAACACACAATCTGATGGCAAGATGTCATACCCCTCCAGAGGCAAGTGCGGTGTTGGTGGTGCATCGCGGTGTAGTGTGATGTACCGGGTTGTCAAAACCGGCTGCTGATATGACAGAACACTGCCCTCCTGCACCAGCCCAAAGGCACTTTCCACAAGGGGCTTGTTCAGGTCTCATGTTCATTGTGGTCACAAGTGGCCTGTCCTCAATATTAAATTTTGCATATGCCTCCGTTATTCTGAACAAGCAGGGATCTGGTAACGGACCCACCATGCCTCTGTAGAAGCCACTCCTAAAGAAAACATCAATGACAATAATGTAAGGGAGAAGGTTATTATACTGAACAACAACTAAACTAAAAACTAAAAGGTGTAAAACAGTGGTGCATAAGTTAGAGACTGGGATGTATATGTACATGACTGAGTTAGCCGTCTTCAGAAAGTGTAATGTTGTATGTAAATTAATACCTATTCTGACACATGTATGTATGAAAAAAATAGCAACATACATTTGTAACACATGAAACCAAATTTTACAAATGTAATTACCGTACTCCAGTCTGGGCCATCCTATTTGGTACTGGCTTAGTGAAGATCATGGAGTTGATGGGTCCTGGCCTCACACCCTAACAGAAGACACATTTACTATGGATGGTGTTGCTGTTCATATGTAAACATGGACTAATTCAAAAACTTTAACCTCATTTAAATTACCACTGTCCGTGGCTTGTGCCATTGCTGTTCAGATTCCGTGCAGCTATGCACAGGGGGGACAACCGGCACTCTGAGTTGTGAGTAGTGTGCTGTTTGGAAGAGCAATGCCACTGTGTGATTGCACATAACAGCGCCTGCCACACAGGAGCACTGGCTATGTGTCAGTATCACCGGCGATGAATCCAGAAGCTTAATCTAAGAAGAAAGAACGAAAATTAAAAATGTAACATCTTCATGGAAGAGCCGAACAGGAACATAGTTCAGTGTTATGGTTACGTACCCTCCTGAATGCTTAGTGTTTCCTTCTCTCCCTATTAAAACAACTTAACCATGCTTGATAACTGTAATAACTTAGATTGTGTATATTTGCAGTATTAACTTGTTGTCAAATGTTTCTGATCACCCAAACACACGTTGATTTAACTATCTGACTAGTCAAATTAGGAGTGATAAAGCAGGGAGACAAGGAAAACATTCAAGTTGATGGGCCTTTAGGAATGAACTTAACTAATGCTTAAATGAACTGAACCCCACAGAACGGGGATTAACAACTTTACACAGCTTCCTGCCTACACTTAGTCTGTGTGGTGCCTCACTCTTCCTCATCGACCTGTAGCACAGGGCTCTCACACCGACCTCCCCTGACAACCTGTCTTTATTGGACACTGAATAAAGATACAAGTACCATTAGCATTATTTCTGTATTACTCATTTCAGCATGTCTTAAACATATATATTTTACACTTAGCAAGAGTAGCATTAGGTAGTTAACTACCTCCATAGTTAGCCAACTACCTAACGCTAATATAACAGTGTCTAACAACAAAAGTGACATTAGTTAAGAAAACCTCAACTATAGTTTAGGACGACATAAAACACCGTTTAAGAAAACATGTAATGTAGAGAACTGACATCAAATGAAGGACATAGCGGAGTAACGTAGCGTTTGCATTTGACGTTAGCTAGCGTTTCTTTGTCGGTTAATTTACGTTTTCTTACCTTCGTAGTTGTGTATATATGATGCAGCATATAACTTAAATCCTTTATCTAATTTGCTGGCGGGGGTAGTCGTCACTCTGCAAATCCGATGAACATCGGTGATGTTCAATTTTGGGAGCTCTTGTAGGCATCGAGTGTAGAACGTCGCCATGGTTTAACCGCACCGGAAGCACTGGAGCAGGACTACATAGAACGCGGAAGTGTTAGTGCAAGTAGTCCATTAGCTTCATTCCTCACGGCTAAGTGAGGAGGGTAGGCCATGGCCATGAGCAACTAGTCCCCAGCTTTTGCCCCTGTGTCAGGAGCATGCACAGCAGTCAGAGAGGCAGATCAGTGAGCACTCTATTTCTGTAGAAGACATAATCATCATTTTTCTTGCCATTCTCATTTTTCCAGAAAAAGCAAAAAAGAAAATATAGGTATTCTTGATTTGTTTGGGGTTTTTTTTTTATACACACTTTAGTATGCAACTTTATATGTGTAGTTGTTTTAGTGAGAACTTCATCAGAAATACTGTACTGACTCAAGAATCTGCCTCTTACTGTTGTGCAAGCTCTGTACATGAGGGAAACTGATTATTTAAGCAGAACTGGTCGGTCTTGTTAGGGCCACAGTGCCAACTCCTTTTACTATGATTGCTGTGGCCCTCCTTTTTTCCTTTTTGTAATGTATATTTGGCTAGAATCTACACATTTATTTATTTATAAAAAAGAAAAGCAATTGCTCTTTGGATGTGGTCCTAAAGATCTGTGATCTTTAAGTGTTTGTCTGATGCCTTATTTGTGCATGCGCGCTGTTATTTTAATTTGTTTCATTATGGCTTAAATTTGTTTGAATTTTGTGCATGCTCCTTTATCAGCCTTCCTGCATGGACAGCTTGTGTGGTTATTGGCCAGGAGGGTTTGCAATTATCTCAAAACTTGAGATGTTTGTTGTTTTGATTATGACTATGGCTACTTATAAATTGCATAGTCACACTATTACAATAATATGTTATTAATATCTGTATATTGGTTTGATTTTGCTGTTGGACAGTGGAGTGAATAGTAGCAAGGGTTATGTGTGATTTCTTTCTTTCTTTATTTTTACAGACTTTGACATAAGAACAGTGTATATTTCAAAATTCATTTCTATTTAAAATTTGATGCATGCCAGAAATATACTAGTAGGAATCTTTTTTTGAGTTTGTAACAATTAGAATTGTTACTTTATAAAGTGATGTCAGGGTCTTTTATTGTAATACAACAGCTTTTAAGGCTGGTGTAAGCATCACAGCAGATGTCTTTATGCCAAAGTAACTGAGGATAAAACACAGAAAAAAGGAGATTTTCCTAGAGTGGCTTTTTAAATCAGATAGCCTTAGAAATATTCTGCAGTTGAACAAAAACTGAAGAAAACCATGAATCAATATATGAACATTACCTGATGCTGCTGCTGAAGTAAAGCAGAGCAAAGTTACAGAAATTTTTTTTAGAGGTTTTATTAGTGAACAAGGTGAGTTTTTTGCAATTTGGCACAAAAAACAACTGACAACAGCGCTAAGCACAACTGTACACTGATGTATAATAAGCAAGGGAATAATGTGGAAAACATATTTCAGATGGGGAAACTTTTCTTGAAGTATACTACGAGAGAGCTGTGCAAGAAGTATGATGTTTTGTTTTGGGTTTTTTTGTCTTTTTTTCAATCGTGGTGGAAACAAGACAGGAAGAGGGAATTAATGACAGTATTTGTCATGGTCCCTGTGCCCCGCTGGTCAATCCTCTATGGGGCAATATGTTTGTGGTTTGTTTGCTCTCTCGCCCTCTCTCTCTCACTCTCTCTCTCTCTCGCCACGGCGATGCTCACTGCGGGCTCCCGCTGCTGGCCCACACACCTGCTCATCACCACACCGGCCGCTGATCCCAGCTGATTACTGCACTACTTAGATGGCGAGTCTGCACTAGTCTTCGCTGGATCGTTGAGCTATCAGTGTCAGTTAGACTTGTGTTTCTGCTGACCTGTACCTTGAGAATTTCTTATAATTATCCTGCTAACCCGACGTTTTGTGTGTAGATCATTTTTGGAACCTGATGCGGAGAGGAGTGATTGAGGGGGAACGTTTTTGTACAGAAAGTGTGGAACACCCTTCTCCCAACCCTGTTTCCCACGGACCCTGGCGACCCGGACCCGTTTCCCCTGCACGTTGTATATAGCCACTTGGTGTATGTGTTCACTGTAAATAAACGCACTGTCCTTCGCTTAAAGGAAAACCCTGGCCTGCGCCTGAGTCTCTTTCGGAAACCTTATCAGAACGATCCAGCCATTATGGACTCAGCAGGACAGGACCCCGTGGGCCGGGCTCTGGCCGCCCAGGAAGCCGCGCTGGCCCGCCATGAACAAATGCTCGGGCAGCTACGGCAGGATGTCGCCGCATTGACCCTGGCGGTGGCGCAGTTAATACCGCTGGAGGGAAATGCGCAACCAGGGAATCCCCAGCCACCCAGCCCGGCTCCCCAGGCGGCACCGCCCGCCGTAGCGTCAGGTAGCTCACCGTGGGTCGGTACGCCGACTGACGGACCTTTACCCACACCGGAACCATTCTCGGGTGAGTCTGACAAATGTGCCGGATTTTTGGCTCAGGTGTCTCTGACGTTTCGCGAGCTGCAGCGTTTTCATAGCAACGATAGGGCGAAGATCACTTATTTAGTTCAACTTCTGAGGGGCCGTGCACTAAAGTGGGCCCAGGTTGTGTTAAACTCTGATCCTGTCATCACCTACGCTGACTTTCTCTCCAAATTTAAGAGTGTGTTTAACCCAGGCACCGGGGCAGAGGCCGCTGCTCTCCGTCTCCTCAACTTCAAACAAGGTAGGAGAAGCATGTCTGAATACGCTATCGACTTCTGGATTCTGGCAGAAGAGGCAGGGTGGAATCAGGAGGCGCTACGGAGCACGTTGCTGAACAATATCAGAGAAGAATTAAGGGACGAGCTAATCATGCGTGATCTCCCTGCCTCCTTTAATGAGCTAATGTCCCTGTGCATTAAGGTGGATGAGCGGCTACGGGCTCGCCGGTCGCAGCGGAACTACAACTTCCATGAGGCTGGGGGAGTCTCTGGCACCGGCGCCATGGCGGATGCCGGCCCCTCCCGGACTCACGAGAGCGGGGATGGAGAGGAACCCATGCAGCTGGGCGGCTCCCATCTCACCGCGGCGGAGCGTCAGCGCAGGATTACGGCCGGTGAGTGCCTCTATTGTGGTCACAGGGGACATGTTGTGGCTACCTGCCCTTCGCGGGCAAAAGGGCGCGCCCGCCAGTGATGGTAGGAGTACTGGTGGGCGAGCTGAGCCAGGAAGAAGCTCCTCCCCGTTTAACACTACCGGCCACGCTTTCCATTCACTCTAAGAGCCGCTCCCTATCGGTGTTGATCGACTCTGGGGCGGAACAAAACTTTATTGACTGTCAGTTAGCCCGGCAACTTGGGTTACTATTGGAACCCCTGCCTCATGCCTTACGTGTTACGGCGTTGTCAGGTCAACGCCTTCCAGACATCACTCTGGTGACGGAGCCTGTCGAGCTCACCCTCTCTGGCAATCATTCTGAAGAAATCTGTTTTTTGGTGTTTAAAGCAACTCGCACTCCACTAGTTCTTGGCCATCCTTGGCTACAGCAGCACAACCCTCACATAGATTGGCTAAAGGGGCGTGTCACTGGGTGGGGGGAGGACTGCCACATGACCTGCCTTAAAGCTGCCTCGCCTCCAAGCACTGAAACGCCCTCTCCTGGGGAATTGAAATCAGCTGATTTAACTAATGTGCCCTCTGTTTATCACGACCTAGCTGAGGTGTTTCAAAAGGCCCGCGCCCAGTCACTTCCTCTGCATAGGCCCTATGACTGTGCTATCGAACTGCTCCCGGGAGCTCCTTTACCCACCAGTCGGCTATATAGCATCTCACTTCCAGAACGAGACGCTATGGACAAGTACATCACGGAATCCCTGGCTGCCGGCCTCATTCGGGCCTCCACCTCTCCAGTCGTGGCAGGCTTCTTCTTTGTCGAAAAGAAGGATAAAACCCTCCGGCCATGCATCGACTATCGCGGATTAAACAACATCACAGTAAAAAATAAATACCCTCTGCCGCTCCTCAGTTCGGCCTTCGAGCTCCTCCAGGGGGCTACTGTTTTCACCAAACTGGATTTGCGAAACGCATACCATCTGGTTCGCATCCGTGAGGGCGATGAGTGGAAGACCGCCTTCAACACCCACCTCGGCCACTTCGAGTACCTTGTCATGCCCTTTGGTCTCACTAACGCCCCTGCGGTGTTCCAAGCCCTGGTGAATGACGTGCTCAGAGACTTCATTAACCGTTTTGTTTTTGTCTATCTAGATGACATCCTGATCTTTTCCAGAAACCAATCCGAGCACGAGACCCATGTCAGACAGGTCCTGCAACGACTCCTCGAAAACCGATTGTTCATCAAAGGAGAAAAGTGTGAGTTCCACATCTCCACCGTCGCATTCCTGGGGTACATAATCGACCAAGGAAATCTCCGCCCGGACCCTGTGAAGGTAAAAGCCGTTGTTGAGTGGCCGGAACCTCCTAATAGGCACCAACTGCAACGTTTCCTTGGGTTTGCCAACTTTTACCGGCGGTTCATTCGGGACTTCAGCCGAGTTGCCTTGCCGCTGACCCAGCTAACCTCTCCCAAGCTTCCTTTTCAGTTGAACAAAGAAGCTCAGGTAGCTTTCCAAGAACTGAAGAAACGATTCGCCTCAGCCCCCATCCTGATCCAACCCGACCTCATGCAGCCATTTGTGGTCGAGGTCGACGCGTCCGACTCAGGGGTTGGAGCGGTTCTGTCGCAACGAAAGGACGGTAAGCTCCACCCTTGTGCCTTCTTCTCCCGCCGTCTGTCCCCTGCAGAGAGAAACTATGATGTCGGGGATCGGGAACTGCTGGCGATAAAACTAGCCCTGGAGGAGTGGCGGCACTGGTTGGAGGCACGGCTCAGCCTTTCCTCGTCTGGACAGACCACAAGAACCTGGCATACCTGCAATCAGCTAAGAGGCTCAACGCCCGACAGGCCAGGTGGGCCCTGTTTTTCACCCGTTTCCACTTCTCCATCTCTTACAGACCCGGTTCCCAGAATGTCAAACCCGACGCCCTGTCCCGTCAGTTCTCAGTCTCGGAGGACGCCACTGAGCCCGCTCCCGTTCTCCCCGCCACCTGTGTCGTGGGCACCATCTCCTGGGGGATCGAAGCAGCCATTCGGGAGGCTCAGGTGTCGGAACCGGATCCGGGAGGTGGGCCAGCCCAACGGCTCTACGTCCCTCAATCAGTACGTTCTCAAGTACTTCAATGGGCCCACACTGCCCGCTTTACGTGCCACCCAGGGGTCCACCGCACTATCAACTTCCTCCAGCGCTGCTTCTGGTGGCCTTCTCTGACTAAGGACGCTCGGGAGTACGTCTCCGCCTGCGCGACCTGTGCCCTCCTTCCAGGCCCCCTCCGCCCGCCCGGCTTGTGGACGGCTTGCCCGCCTATTCCATCACGCGGATTATGGACTCTCGCCGCCGCGGGCGTGGCTTCCAGTACCTTGTGGACTGGGAGGGCTATGGCATTGAGGAGCGGTCCTGGGTTCCGCGGGCCGCTGTCCTGGACGAGCGTATGCTGCGGGCCTTCCATCTGTCTCATCCTGGTAAGCCTGGTGGGTCGCCGGGGGGCTCCCGTTGAGGGGGGGGTACTGTCATGGTCCCTGTGCCCCGCTGGTCAATCCTCTATGGGGCAATATGTTTGTGGTTTGTTTGCTCTCTCGCCCTCTCTCTCACTCTCTCTCTCTCTCGCCACGGCGATGCTCACTGCGGGCTCCCGCTGCTGGCCCACACACCTGCTCATCACCACACCGGCTGCTGATCCCAGCTGATTACTGCACTACTTAGATGGCGAGTCTGCACTAGTCTTCGCTGGATCGTTGAGCTATCAGTGTCAGTTAGACTTGTGTTTCTGCTAACCTGTACCTTGAGAATTTCTTATAATTATCCTGCTAACCAGACGTTTTGTGTGTAGATCATTTTTGGAACCCGATGCGGAGAGGAGTGATTGAGGGGGAACGTTTTTGTACAGAAAGTGTGGAACACCCTTCTCCCAACCCTGTTTCCCACGGACCCTGGCGACCCGGACCCGTTTCCCCTGCACGTTGTATATAGCCACTTGGTGTATGTGTTCACTGTAAATAAACGCACTGTCCTTCGCTTAAAGGAAAACCCTGGCCTGCGCCTGAGTCTCTTTCGGAAACCTTATCAGTATTTATCAAATGTGAAGCGTAGTTTGGATCTTCTTTTGCTGCTGGTTCAGTTAATTTTGAATTTTGATTGGAGAGTGATGAAACCTGGAGCTTCAGAATCTGTGAGCTGTCTTTCAGAAAGCAATGGAGCAATCTCAGAGGACAAAGAGCTCAGAAAGTTGTTGAACATTTTAGTTTCGTTTCACAGTAAAATGAGTCAGAGCATCATCAGGACTTAATATTGTACTCTGATTCTTTTGAGAATAAAACACTTGAGGAAGAGCACTACGATTGCGATGAACATGCTAAAGATTATGTTATCATGAAATTTCTGTTGACTAAAGGACTGATGAAACTTTGTGCTATGGCCAGCAAAGAGCACCAGGTTGGGGTGTCACTTTGAACGAGCTGGGTGTGGGATATGGGGGTAATGCGCAAGCTTATTTATCTTTGGTTAAAAAGTCCCCGAAAATGCAGACAGTCTATGCAAATTCTAACTGATTTCAGCATTCATGGTTTCTGTCAGGCAATATCTTCCTTAAAGTTTTGCAAGGAAACCAAGGTCTCTCATTGAAATTAGCACGTAGAAAGCAACTGAATTGAGACAAGTTTTGCTTTACACAAGCCCAGTTCTACTGAATAATATACCAAGCCAAATGTATAGATACTTTATACTGTTATCTGTATCTACAAGAATTCATCTAAGTCCTGATTTGTATATTGATAACTGACTGTGATTATGCAGAGGATGTTTTGAAGCAGTTTGTGAAAGATTTTGCTTTGATTTATGGTCTTGACTTTGTTGGTTATAATATACATTCTTTAATACACCTAGCTCAAGATGTACGGAAGTTTGGCCCTTTAGACAGCATTTCCTGCTTCCCATTAGAAACCTTCCTTGGTGGAATTTATTTGGATTCTGGAAGCAGATTGGGAAAGGGAAGCGGAAAAGGAGGTAATTGTGTTGAAAACACCTTAAAAGCAAAAATTAGAAACCTTCCTTGGTGGAATTTATTTGGATTCTGGAAGCAGATTGGGAAAGGGAAGCGGAAAAGGAGGTAATTGTGTTGAAAACACCTTAAAAGCAAAAATTTATTGAGATTATAAGAAAAAAAAACCTGACAGTTTCTTTAGCAGACACTTGCCTTGCTGCTCATCAGGTTCAGATATGATTTCAAAATAGCGCTTTATAATTTGTTGACTTTTAAAAATCTGTTTTAGACTTTTTTTTGATGCCATTATATACATTAATGTTTTTAGTTTGTAGGACTAACCAGTACCCTAAATTATGTGTTTGGATTATTATTTATTTGTGTGTGTATGTTTGTTGTATTTTGTTTGTTTGTTTGTTTTAAGGCCAGTGATCCCGTCGAGCTCTGATGAGGATTGGGACAACACTGCGGAACAGCCAGAGACCTCACCACCATCAGCAATGGAGAATAGACATTCAAGTGAAACTCACTTCCTGAACATCACTCATCCATTTGTTCAGCCGCTACAACCCTCAACTCCTTCACCTGTGGTTTCACAACCAGTTCCAAGACAACTTCTACAAGCCACCAATACGAGCATGTTTGTACGTGTTCTAACCCTCCTGGAAGACATTAAGGACACTCAGAGGGTCCACAGTCGAATGCTACAGTCTCTCCTTACACAACGTGATGGACCAGTTGCTGCAGTATTACCCGAGGGTGCTGTATTTCCCATCCGGACAGTAGCAGATGTGGCAGCACTGGAGCAAAAACTGGCAGACCCTGTCTTCCTAAAAGAAGTGGTAAATAATAATGATGTAATAACAATATTCAATGATTAATGCCTCAATCAGTCTGTGTTTCATGCTAGCAGTTATGATCAAGGAAAGTTGCTGTTTGTTCGAACATGGTCAGTGCAATGAAGGAGTGGAAGGAGAGCTGAACAAAAGTTGCTATTTTTGTTAATAAAATAACTTCTCCAAACATTACCTAGTTATAAGTTGTGCCATGCCAAACCCAAAACTTGAGAAATTACTTTTGGTGAATCATTTAGCTCTTTGCATTCACATCAGACAGTGTTTGACTTTGACACCTAACTCTTTCTCAGTCAATTAGCATCAATATTATAGAGCCTAATTACTGTGTAGCTGTGCTTGCTTTCTTTTAGGTGTGACTGATGGTACTACTGTCAGTAAAATTATTGTCCTTGCGTGTCCTAAGGTTGCTGTTGTGGCAGAGATCAGAGGGAGCACTGTTGATGAAGCCACAAGAAGAATGATGGCCTTCATTATGGACAATGCTCTTTCCAGGCAATATAACTTCGTTGGGTGCCATGCAAAGCGGGAATTTCGAGGGCTTAAAGTTTTTGAAGTGCTATATGGTAAGTTCATTAGTTGTAAGATATTTTGTTGATGTTTGAATAACGGATGCTCACTACAGCTGCAGTCATTCAGAAACAACTTTTCTCTCCACCATTGTGAGCGGCTAGCTTCGCAATAACAGAAGTTTGACTTGATTGACGCGGGAATGTTCCCAGTTAGCCTAGCGGTCAGCAAGGAGGCTTCAGCGGTGCATTATGGGATCTGTAGTTTGTATATTATTAGCGCCTCATATCGCCGGGCCATGCATAACAATAATAGTACATCTATATAAAATGATCTTGCGGGCCGGATATAAATGTATGCCGGGCCGGATGTGGCCCGCAGGCCTTGACTTTGACACGTGGTTTAGATAGACTGTACAAATTGTGGAGATGAAACCATCAGCTCATGTTGTTCTGGAGGTTGGTGGCTGCTGGCAGGAATGACCACGTTTCTTTCTGGCTTGTAGCATACTTGAAGAAGTCTCTCACTAAACAGTTTTTTGGTTGCTCACAGAATGTGAATAAGCTCCAGGAACTCCAGAGCCAGCCTCTATTTTTTCCAGTGTAATTAGTAACACACTGATTTATCTGATGGCCCTATTTTTGATTTACATGAAAATAGGGCTGCCACAAACGATTATTTTGATAGTCGACTAGTCACCGATTATTTTTGCGATTATTCGACTAATCAGATCATCATCCATTGGACGTAAAACTACAGCTTATTGCACCAGCAGCATCTGCTCTTATATAACTATCATTAGCTTACAGCTTTAAGTGTTTAAGGTCTGTGCTAACTAAAAATAAAGACAAGATGATAGTTTATTAAATTTTAATGAAATTTGCAGATTGTTTCGGTGAAGTTTAATAAACTCCTTGCTATCTAAAATATAACAGGACACCGGAGTATATTCTGGAGCATCTCACACTTCTGATAATCAGTTGTCTGCTTGACGTTTATTCAGCTGTGTAAAAACTATAACTTTAATCTCAGACAAACTGATTTACTCAGGAACAAATAAAATACTAAAAAAAAAAGCCAAACAATAACATTTTAAGTTATCTAAGTGACTCATATATATTTAACCTGAGTAGCGAAAGACAGCGGTGGGTTTGAAAACGATTTGCGGGGAGTCCGGTGTTCTCACGGCGCTAGTGAGCCTAGCCCCCGGCTCGCTAACAAGCTAGTGGGTAACAGATGTCTCCGAAAACGTCGGAGCGCTTTTGAAAATATGTGGTGTCCTGATAAACTGAGCAGATATTTGAGGTTTACACAGCTACATTCTCGCCTGAGAATATGTTAAACGTTTATTTTGTGACCCAGAAAGAATAATAAGAGTAACATTAAAACTAACTAGCTGCCGCCATTGTTGGAAACTGCGCTGGGCCGCGCTATGAATTCTGGGACACAGCTGCTTCTTCTTCTTCTTCGGGGTTTAACGGTAGCTGGCATCCTTGTACATGCAATGCTGCCATCTTCTGTTTCAGTCCGTTATTACACTCTTAAATCCTGCCACTTATTCCTGCGTCTTTTGTGATCTTACAAAGCTTCAAACGACGCGTCGACTATTAAATCAGTCGTCGACGATTTTGATAGTCGACGTAATCGTGACTAGTCGACAAATCGTGGCAGCCCTACATGAAAATTATTGGCGCCCGCCTGGCACACACCTCAAGAAGTGGAATCTGTTTTCTCCTTGGTAGATGTAGCCCTTGTTACATTTTACTATTTTGTTTTGTGTTCATTATGAGGTGCTGTACCATGCAAAAAACTGGTTAACCACTTGCCTGTTCTAAGCTCTGTGCCAATCACTGAGACAGCCCACAACACCAGTTATCATTGTAACTATGTAGACATCTTTTAAACATTTGTCTTAAATGTTTTAAGGTAAAATGTTTCACATTAATTTAATTTTTGAGTGCCTACTTGGTAAATCATTTTGTAAATAGCTTTTCTGTTTCCATGAATACTCATGGTCTTCAAAGAGTTCAATGTAGGAGGTCAAACAACTTGAACAGCACAACCTCCAAAACAACTTCAGTACTATCGCAAATCTGATTTTGTTTGTGAAAATGCACTAATTTTTTATTTTTTTTTATTTCTTTCAGGACCAATGGATTGGTGAATGAGTGAGAAGCTGTGGTTTGCTGCATTTGTTTTTCCTTTAAACTGTATAACATTTATTTGTTATTGTTTTGTGTATACTGTGGACATTTTTGTCAACTTGTTCTCCAAACAAAAAATGTATTATATAAAAAAGCATACTGTTTTAAAATTTCATAGTAATCAGTATTAATAAAAAAGATAAACTGGCTTTGTTGTACAGGTGATTTAAATTATAGCTTACTTAAATTATCCAAAATTCCATCTGGGCAAACACACTTGGGGCCACCATGGAAACTGACGACAAAAATAGCTGGGTCTCAGGTTGGTAACCCAAGTGGGCCCCAAGTATCAGACCTGCTTCTATCCATCTGGGCCCCATACTCATTTATTGTCTGGGGCTGATTTGGGACCCATCATTAACCCATCTGGGAAAACACATTTGGGGCCATCATGGAAACTGAGGACAAAAGTAGCTGGGTGCCAGGTGGGTAACCCAAGTGGGCCCCAACCATCAGACCCGCTTCTACCGATCTGGGCCCCATACTCATTTGTTGGCTGGGCCTGATTTGGGGCCCATCCGGGTCCCATCAATAATCCATCTGGGCAAACACATTTGGGGCCACCATGGAAACTGAGGACAAAATTAGCTGGGTCCTAGGTGGGTAACCCAAGTGGGCCCCAAATATCAGATCTGCTTCTACCCATCTGGGCCCCACATATTTTTTTTGACTGGGCCTGATTTGGGGCTTATCTGGGACCCAGCATAAACCCATCTAGGAAAACACATTTGGGGCCACCATGGAAACTGAGGACAAAATTAGCTGGACCCCAGTTGGGTTTCCCAAGTGGGCCCCAAATATTAGCCCTGCTGCTCCCTATTTGGGCCCCACATATGTGTGTTGACTGGGTTGCTATCTTAAATATAACAGGACACTGGCGTAAATTCTCAACCGTCTCACATTTCTGTTTAATCAGTTTTCTGTTTGACGTTTATTCAGCGGTGAAAAAACCAAGGAGGAATCCACCCGGGGGATTAATAAAGTTTTATTTTATTTAATTTAATCTAATAACTTTAATTTCAGCCAAACCGGTTTACTCACGAACAAATAAAACACTGAAAAAAGACAAACAATAACATTTTTAGGTTGTCTAAGTGACTTATATATTCGTTCAACACCTGGGGGACCAATATAAACAATATTGGTCCCCCAGGACACACACGTCCTTCAAATTCGGGGAAAAGGAGGACGCATTTGTCGGCTGCATTCGGAGGAGTCTACAAATTTGGACAGCCTTCGGCGCGTCACTGTGACGTAATCGGTCTACAAATGCGGCCTCAGGAGGATGCAGCCCATGAATTTGGACACGACAAGCGTTAATTGGAACACAGCCTATGAATTTGGACAGCCTTTGGCTGCAGACAGAGGAGAGCTTTGACCAGGTACCAAAGCAAATCATTCTTACTGTACAAATAATGTAAATATGACGGTGTATCACAAAAGATTTATATCAAACGGATCACTTGGCCCATATTACGTTACTTGCTCTTCGAGTGAATCAACAAATGGCAAAATGAAAAGCCGAACAACAACAATGCTGTCTTTTTTAGAGAGTCTTAGCTTACATGTGTTTTTATTTCATATTTCCAGTTGTTACCCTCCGCGGCTGAATAAAGCACTTTAAATTGGTTTCAGTTATGTACTGATGAACACAACAATAAGGGACTTCTTTCAAAGAAAAATCTCAGGTAGATGTTATTTTATATATTGTGGAGGTAAGCATCAACGACACAGAGCTCTCAGTTCTCACTCCTTCTTTATTCCTCTCCAACATCAACTGCACATATCGCGCCACAAAACACAGGAACACACTTCGTTAATACTGGGTGTGAGTGGAGCCCTCTAGTGGTCCACCATACATGCCCCCACCGAACACCCAGCAGAACTAGTCCAGGACCCGGGGCTTAAGCAAACGGCCGGAACGGCTGAACCGGGGGGGTGGGGAACTGACAGAGGGCAACCCATCATATGGTGGACGCAGCGGAGTCCTATGGGCATCGTGCCTGGTATCGAAACACGGGGGGGGCTCTCAGGTAAGAATTCCCTTGGGACCCGGAGGGGTTGGCCGAGGACCAGTTCAGCTGGGGAAACCCTGAGGTCTTCTTTAACCGCAATTCCACCAAAACCCACAGAAGACGGTCAACCCAGTCGCCATCTGTTAAGGAAGCCCGGAGTGACCTTAAGTGACCGGTGAAACCGCTCGCGCATCCCGTTAGCTTGCGGGTGGTATGCTGGACCTTGACCCCCAGGCCGTCAGCCATAGCAGACCAAAGCTCAGAAACAAACTGGGGCCCCCTGTCCGAGGTAACACTGGGTGTGAGTGGAGCCCTCTAGTGGTCCACCACAATATTATGCTTTGTATGTTGTTCAGTATTTTTCTATGCAAAACAAGAGGAATTTCAATAAACAGCAGTATATTCACAGTTGAAACCAGATATTTACATACACTTTAGGGAAAAAACATAAAAACTTTTTTTCTGTTAAACATCAATTTAGAGTAAACCTGTTTGTTTTAGATAAATAAATATTGAAAGATCTTTTGAATTAGTTAAATGTCAGAATAAAGAGAGAGAGAGCTGTCTCTTTTTTATCACTTTCATCAAATTTAGGAGTACATATACACTAAGTTTATTGTTAATTAATAAGATAACTCCAGACGATTCCATTCTGAGCTTCTGATAGGTTAGTAGAGTCCATGGGAGTAAATTGGTGACACACCTGTGGATGCATATAAGGCACACCCAAAACACAGAGCCTGTTTCTTTGTCATGGGAAAATCAAGAGATATCAACCAAAACACCAGGAAAAGAATTGTGGACCTCCATAAGTGTGGCTCAATTTTGAATACAATTTGGGTGCCATTTGCAATTAAGAAATACATACAATTTCTCTCTTTACTTTTAAATTTAACAAATATGTTTTTTTATATTTATCAATCTAAAAAAATAAACATTTAATCCGATTTGATGTTTTACAATTAAAAAAGTGTTTGTGTTTTTATCTGAAGAGTATGTAAATATTAGGGGTGCAACAATACACAAAATTCACGGTTCGGTTCGGTTCGATAATTTGGTCACATGGTTCGATATTTTTTCAATACAAAAAAAAATGTTCATGTCTTTTTAATTTATCATTTATTAAAATTATAAATATATATTTTAACTCAAAAGTACAGTTTTTAAATTTAATGTTGCTGAAACAACAAAATAAAAATCTTTCTGATCTTTGGAAAATCACTCATCTTTGGAAAAGAGAGTTTATTTCAGAGAAATAGCTCTTTCCAAAATAAAAGCTATACTATACGCTTCTTCTGGGCTATATTCTCAGCAGCATATTAAACATATCAGGTCCCCATAAGCAGACTAATGTGCTAACGGCTGTCTAAATGACTCGGGTAAAGTTTGTAGCATGCTTGCTTGTTGTTTTTGTCTGCTTCCACTTGTCTTTGCGCTAGGATGATGTCGGCGTAAATGTGCTGTCATATTCGTTGTGTTCCCACTAGTGCTGTCAGCGTTAATCTCATTAAAATGACAAATCTCCGTTAACAAGTTACCGAGGATCGCCCCGTGCATGGGGCTGGACGGCGTCAATGCGTTAACAAGCTAACTGCGCTAACGCACTAGTTCCCACAAATTGACCGTTGCGTGGCACATCCGACATACTGTTTTACTTTTGTCCATGACAAACTTTTTTTTTTTTTGTGTCCATGACGCACTTACTATCGGGGTCATGCTTCACATGAAAACCAAGATAGTTCCAAATGCCTGACCTGAATGAGGGTGGGGGAGATTCAGTTTCGGGTAGCGCTGAGGGAGTTGCCATGTTGCAATGAGCTTAGCTTCTGTCTTGCTAGCTTGCGCTGCACTCAGTGGATCTACACTCGACAGTGCAGCCTAGGCGGAGTACTCGAACGCAGATCCACTGAGCGATCAACACAGACAGCATCGTCAGAAGAAAAGTTGACAAAACAAATAAAAAATGTTGTATTGTTCAATACATATGCGTACCAAACCGAAAGCACTGTATCGAACGGTTCAATATCGATACGAGTATCGTTGCACCCCTAGTAAATATCCGGTTTCAACTGTATATTTGATGATGTTGGTGTTTGGCTTGATTGTCAGCACAAAGAGGGAGAGAGAGGAACAGAGAGGGAGATGGAGAGGAGAATGAGGACAGAACAGAGATGGAACAAGAGCCAGGTGAGACAGACCTTTTACTCAAAAGGTTGTTTGCCAAAACTCATCAGAACATGTATTTAGTACCTTTCTGAATCTAAATAGTGTACTTTGGTAGAATTAAAAAATAAGTGTAGTGCAGGTCTATAATGATTTTTAGTGCTACTATCATCTAGTTTTGATTCTGGTTCTGTCTTGGTTAAGTCCTAAGTAGTCCTGATTTTGAACTGTTGTAGTCCTGTTTTACTTCCAGATCAGTTCTGGGTTCTGGTTGAATTGGGGTTTAGTCCTCGTGTTTTGATACAGCCCCGATTTTGTTCTGTCTTGCTGCTTAATTAAAAAACTAGTTTAAGGTGTCCTGCATATGTGATATATATATTTTTCCTATATGAGGTCATTCTTTTTTGAACAAAACTCAAAACACAGCCTAATAAATCTTTCAGTCAGCCCCAACCCCCACATGCATACTACCCTTTAGGGCTAAGCCCCTGGTGTATAAAATGTCTGGCTCTGCCTCTGGAGTCAACAGTATCCATGACACACAACGTAACGTTCTATAATGTGTCATGCGCAAAAGCGTCAGCTCTAAGAGCCGTGCTTAGAGAGTGCTTTGTAGTGAATCAGAGTCGACTCCCATTGAGCGAGAGCCGGCTCCTCACTTAATTTCCTTTCGCTGTTCAGCTCTCACACAGTGGCTCAGCTATGCTCCAATCCCTCCATATTGTGGCTAATCACATGCGAGGATATAGGATAATATCATTATGTGAAAAACAGAGAGGGTGAGAGATGCGACAGTCGAGTGGAGCGTGCGTCTGTCCTCTCAGTAAGTGAGTGAGACAGTAGACAGCAGTGAGGAGGGATGTGCGAGTGCTTCGCAAAAACACATATATATGGCTGACACCCGTAAACGAAGCAGCATCTGACTGCAGTTTAAAGACTTTTTTTGTCTCAGTCTTGGTGTTGGTTTTGGTCTCGCCTGGACTTGGTCTTGGTCTTGTCTTGGTCTCGATACCCTCTGGTCTTGGTATTGTCTTGGTCTCAGTTTAGGCAGTCTTGACTACAAGTCTAGTAAATATGCTTCCTGTTTCTGTGACTGCTGCTGTTCAGCTTGGCGGGTTTAGAGTAGGAAGTATGACGTGAGTGTCTCAAGTTTCTCAGGAAGCAAGCTGGCACAGCTGTAAGCAGGTGTTTTTATGACACTCCAATCAGCAGCAGGTGACTGACTCGTCATCAGCGTGGTTCCAACAGATCTAACCAGGTGTGCCCAACCTCTGACTTTATCCCAGCTGTGACAGGCTCCATGTTGCTCAGAGAAATTGGTTTGTGGGGCAACAATCATGTCAAAGGGTATGTCTGGAAGTAGTCAGGGTGTGGCATTGAGACTGAACTCAGCTTTTCACAATATGTGTTTAATTCATGATTTACCAGCTCTGCATGGAAGGACCAAGGAGAGCTGTCTCCCTCTCTCTGCTGTCCGAATGTAGCCTAACGTAGCTCAGTGTTTCATCTCTGCCCAGAATCTGCATTTCCTTCTGTTCCTCATCGTGATCTCCCTCGTCCCTCTGTGCGTTCGTCTTTTTAGTGTTTCCCTACTTTCGCTGCTCATCCTGTGAATCCAGGATTAAAGCTATTTGTGTTTAGTTCTGCCTGAGAGTCCTGCATTTGGGTCCCACCCTAACTTGCTTCACGCAGCGTTTTATGACAATATATGAAAATTAGTAACAAAACAGAACTTTTTCATGATATTGAGATTTATTGAGATTATCTAGTGTATGTGAGTTCTGTTTGTACTCTTTGCATGATAACTGTGAGGTCTTTGTACTGCAGACTGAACCTGGGCCAGGAGACTAAGAATCAGGCCAAAAGCTTCTCAGCTGAAGGACGCAGAGAGGACACTTTTGTATAGGAATTTCTTTTATTTATGTATTAATCACATTATTTTATTGTATGATGCCTTGGTGCTACTGGATTTAAACATGTTTCACACTCATACTGTAAGACAAATGGTGGGGCTATAGTAAGGAAGTTGGGGGAAGCAGACAACTCCACAGGTAGAGTCTTTTGTCTCTTCGAGGACTCTGGGAGGTAGCAAGGGAGTGTAAACCTTAAGGTGTGAAACAGCTGTGTACTGCCTTTTGTTCCTGGAGAAGGTATTTAACTGAGAGCCATGTTAGGCTCGGGTGAGACTCTGCTGACCGTTTGCCCCGCGATCATGCAGGCTCTCCACCAAGCTTCGGTTTTCTGTTCTTTGTTTGTGATTAAAGAATGTTAGCTATCGCTCACCGCTCGTCAGCAGGCTTTATTTAATGGAAAACTTCCACAGCACTTTCCATCATAATAAATCAGGATCAAAGTTCACAGTCACATGACAGTTATTCAGAGCTCTGACTTGGATCACAAAGACCTCAAGATGATCTACCTGCCACATACCAAACCAGAGTTGTTGTTACAGAGCACCAAGCAGGAAAATACATTATTTCAAGAAAAAACAGAAATGGTATTAAATGAAGACATTTTCCTCCTGGGAGACTGTACCATTGACTGAATCAAAGAAAAAAAAAGGACAGGACAAATTTTGTCTCTGATTTTTTGTTTTTGTGGTCTGACCCAGATCAGAGAGGAAAATAAAGTGTGATAATCCACATCAATGTACATCGATCACATCTGCACAAATAATCCAGAGCTCTGCTCCAAAACAAGCCCGGTCAATCAGTCAGTGATCACAAGCTCATCACTGCCACTGTACGAACAAGATTCCTCAGAGGCAGGAACACACAAACAGATCCCCGATGTGAATGCTTCCTGTTCACTCATCATCACAGTCTTGGGCTAAGTTCACACTGCAGGTCTTAATGCTCAATTCCGATTTTTTGATCAAATCCGATTTTTTTGTCTGCTTGTTCACACTACAGATAAAATGCGACAGCAAACGCGCTCTAGTGTGCACCCTCAAAGCGGCCCGCATGCGCAAAAGAAGATGTCACACACAACGCGCTCTGTTTAGACCCAGACCAAACAGTATTGTTTGACTGATGGCCCTTAATATAAAGACTTCGGACTTTATGTTTCCCAATTTTTGCTTTAAGTTATTTTGTTATTTACATAATAATGTAAATAACCTAATAATTATCCTTATTGCTGTTTTAGAGAGGAGCGGCGCTTCAAAGGATAGTTGCAGATTTCTGTCAGAATCTGCAGATTATACAGTACACATAAAATGTTCAAGTTGTCTTCCCAACAGTTTCACTAACATCTACACGGGATGTCTTCTCGGGTGCTTCTCCGGCGCTGATAATTGGCGTCTGTCTTGTGTCAGTGACGTAAAAGACAGATTTAATGCGACATGACCATTCAAACAGCAGTCGCTTTCTAAAACATCGGATATATATTGGATACTGTATATACCACATACGAAAGTGACCCAGATTGGATTTGAAAATATCAGATTTGTGCCGTTCACACTGTCATACCATGATCGGATATGGGTTGCATGGGGTAAAAAAAAATCGGATTTGATGCACTTTCGCCTGCAGTGTGAACGTAGCCTTAGTGACATGACCAATCAGTGCTGAGAGATGAATCACACAATAACCTCAACAAGGATCAGATCCAAGACGCAGGAAATACAAGAGTACCTCAGACCCACGCTGAAGAGCTACAAATGCAGTTTTCTGTTTTGGTAAAATATTCATCAAGGCTTATTTTTATTGTTATTAGTATTATTATTATTGTTGCACGAAGAGAGGATGCCCCGTGTTTATGACCCCTGTCAAATGATTTATGACAGATGAAGTAACAAAAGTTTATGAATGTCATAAAATCACGAAATTCATAACTCTGTAATAATGAATAATCATATCTCCCAAAAATTATGATAATGAAAACATAGCAATGGAACAGCATGATGAATAAGATGTTTGAGATATAAATGAAAACTATGGAATAATAATTCAGAACGGGGTGCAGCTGTCATTTAAAAAAAAAAAAAGAGGTCTTATGAAACTTTATTCTTATCCTTTCAAACTATGTCAAATTTCCATGTTATGCTTTTTTTTTTGTTGTGTGTGTGTTATTTTCTATAGAAACTCTGTGTGTATAATCATGTATATTTGATACATAAAATATTTAATCTTGTATTTGTCTATTTTGTGGTTATTGAATATAAATTCGTCACGTCTTCCTGATAGACAGATGGCTGAAACAAAAGCCACCAACGTTTAAATAAGAAAACTCCAAGAGGAGACAAGCAGCACTGAGTCTGCATGCAAAACAAGAAAACCCAACAGCATTCATATTTGCTCTTTCACAGGTGGATTTCTAAAGCCAAGGTCAGTGCTGCTGTATACACTCTCAGATGGAAACACCGATGAATCTACAGATTCACAGATTTCATTAGACCATCTAAGTCTTTAGATTTTGTTGTTTTTTTGTTTTACATAAAAAATGTCAACATTTTATATTTTCCAGTGAAAGCATAGTGCAGGAACTCCAGCAACACTTAAGGGAAGATGAACAACTTTAATAATTGACCAATGCGTTTCAGCTTGTGGCCTTCATCAGGGTCATCACATTCGGCCACAAGCCGAAATGCGTTGGTCAGTTATTAAAGTTGTTCATCTTCCCCTAAGTGTTGCTGGAGTTCCTGCATTGTGAATTATTTCATCCTCTCCGTGCACCTTGGAACTAGGTGAAGTTGTGCCAGAAATTTTTGCAGTGAAAGCACAGTGACATGGGAAGATATTTTTCTTTAGTGATGTTACTGCAACAATCTCAAATACTTCTGAGATTTTATGGTCAAACTATTTGATTTTGTGGCCTTTCTCTGATGATGCAAATGTCAGGACCAAGAATCATTCAGGGTTAACAACACAGGAGAAAACAGTTGATGTAACTGTCCCTGAGACAGTTAAATAAAGGTGTTTGTTTTATATGTTTCTGTGATAAATTCATGTTTAATTTAGTTCATTTATTTGTTGGAAAGTGTTAAACATGTCTTAGATAAGATAATAAAAAGGATAACATTAATTAAAAACTTAAAATGAACTTAAAACTTAAAATACGTGATTACAAAATAAGCACTTTGTTAAAGCTGTAAAGTTTGTTTGAGGTAGAGTTTGTAATTGTCTCATGACCAGAGTTTAGCTGAGAGCACAACCATGGCATTGTAGGTCAGAACTAACATGGGTACAGAGCTACAGATGCAATGATATGCTGAAAGCGTTGCTGCTGAGTGTAGTTCACACCTTCTTACACATACTGATGTCGCAGAGTTTTGCTCAAATGGTCTGATCACATCATTACAAACGTGTGTGTTCAGTATTGAGTTGCTGTGTGTGAAAGGTGACAGCTGTGTTGGAGTTGTGTTCACATTTTTCCAGTGCAAGTGTGAAATGTATTTAGTGACTGAGTTTCAATTCAATTTTATTTATATAGCGCCAAATCACAACAACAGTCGCCTCAATGCGCTTTATATTGTACCGTAGATCGTACAATAATAGATACAGAGAAAAACCCAACAATCACATGACCCCCTATGAGCAAGCACTTTGGCGAGAGTGGGGAGGAAAAACTCCCTTTTAACAGGAAGAAACCTCCGGTAGAACCAGGCTCAAGGAGGGGCGGCCATCTGCTGCGACCAGTTGGGGTGAGAGAAGGAAGACAGGATAGAAGACATGCTGTGGAAGAGAGACAGAGATTAATAACAGGTATGATTCAATGCAGAGAGGTCTATTAACACATAGTGAGTAAGAAAGGTGACTGGAAAGGAAAAACCCAGTGCATCATGGGAATCCCCGGCAGCCTATGTCTATTGCAGCATAACTAAGGGAGGATTCAGGGTCACCTGGTCCAGCCCTAACTATATGCTTTAGCAAAAAGGAAAGTTTTAAGCCTAATCTTGAAAGTAGAGATAGTGTTTGTCTCCCAAATCCAAACTGGAAGCTGGTTCCACAGAAGAGGGGCCTGAAAACTGAAGGCTCTCCCTCCCATTCTAATTTTAAATACTCTCGGAACAACAAGTAAGTCTGCAGTGCGAGAGCAAAGTGCTCTAATAGGGTGATATGGTACTACAAGGTCATTAAGATAAGATGTGATCTGATTATTTAAGACCTTGTATGTGAGGAGCAGGATTTTGAATTCAATTCTGGATTTAACAGGAAGCCAATGAAGGGAAGCCAATACAGGAGAAATATGCTCTCTCTTTCTAGTCCTTGTCAGTACTCTTGCTGCAGCATTTTGGATTAGTTGAAGGCTTTTCAGCGAGTTTTTTGGACATCCTGATAATAATGAATTACACTAGTCCAGCCTGGAAGTAATAAATGCATGAACTAGTTTTTCAGCATCACACTGAGACAGGATATTTCTGATTTTACAGATGTTGCGCAAATGGAAGAAAGCAGTCTTACATGTTTGTATAATATGTGCATTGAAGGACATTGAACGGTTCAGAAATACTAATGCGGACCTCCGGCCCTTCACCGCTGAAGGCCTCCGTAAACACTCCAGCAACAACAAACGCCGCCGCTCGGCTAACCAATCCTTTCGCACGCTGTCTGTAACGTCACATCCCGTCAGCGCGCTGGGCTGGGTTAGTCCTCCATCTTGGCTAGCGTAGCGGCTAACGGTGAGGCTGCCGTAGAGGATGAGGAGACCCTGACTGAACCGAACCGGTACCGTGTCCCCGAGCCAGAAGCCACCACACGCCACCGGACAGGCTCCGCGTACGCGCACACCCGGTAGTGCCGGGCTGCTAGCAGCTAGCCGCCAGCAAAGAGGAACTGGTGCTCCGGTTCCGTTCGGGTCGATGCCGGTTACAGAAAGCCGGACAAGAAGCCGAGACGAGCCAAGCCGGGACAGATAACCCGCCCGGCGTGCAGCCAGGACCGGGGCCGGTGATGCTGCGTGGGAACCTGCTTAGGTAAACTCAGGCTGACGTCACGCAGGTGTTCCGGAGCGGAGCGGGGGCTTCATGACCGAAACTAACGACCCTGGCTCACTGTGACCCTGGAACATGTCCGCCAGGACCCCGCTGCCCACCGTGAACGAGCGGGACCCCGAGCACGTGAGTGCGCGTATGTTTTTCGTTTGGAAAAGTTAGACAACAACAAACAAACAGATCAGTGAGTTACTTAGTTTCTAGTTCAGTTTCTATTTAATAAAACTGTTTGTTTACTGATAAATGTAAATAACATACTCGTGACTGCAGAAATCTGACCGCTGACCTTTGACCACTGCTAATATTACCTATATATGGTTTGCATCACGGGGTTACCTGAAGCTCAGACTTCATCATTAAATAGGTGAACATCCTCCTGAGTGAGCAGCTCCAGTGTTTCTAATGCCAAGAGACATAATAAAAACATCCCAATAAAGCGCAGATGTAGGTGCTGCGATGCGATATGGCAACCTTGCTTCTGTCAGTCTGCCCCAGGGCAGCTGTGGCTACAACTGTGGTTTGCCTGCACCAGTGAGTGAATGTGAGAGTGAACGAATAGTGGAATTGTAAAGCGTTTTGGGTGCCTAGAAAAGCGCTATAGAAATGCAATCCATTGTTATTATTGTTATTATTATTATTATCATCATCATCATGATCACTGATGTCATGTCAGTGAGCATGACGTTATGTCACTGGGCGCTGCGATGTCATGTTAGTGAGCGTTGATGTTATATCAGTGAGTACTGTGATGTTCTTTATTCTTCATCATTTTGACCTATGATTTTGGGATATGTCCACAATCCACTGCTACCAGGTGCTTGCTGGATAAAAGGGTTGGAACATGAACAGATACTTTGAGCTGGGACCATGCTCCATGCTGACTGTGTGTTTATTTCCCAGCATGCCTCGGTGGACGACGGGCGCAGCGAGGTGCCATCCCGCTCTGTCCGTTCCGCCCGCTGTAAAAACTCGTCGGCGTCTGGCACAGACGAGTCACCGCATGTGGGAAACTACCGGCTGCTGAAAACCATCGGGAAGGGAAACTTTGCCAAAGTGAAGCTGGCTCGACATATCCCAACAGGATGGGAGGTGAGATGAGTCCCGGGGACTGCTGGGAAATATCCCAGACCCCCTACAGAGCACTGATCACCTGTGTGTGTCTGACAGGTCGCCATCAAGATCATCGATAAGACCCAGCTGAACCCCAGCAGCCTGCAGAAGGTGAGCACTGTCACCTGACAGGAAGTAATGTGCTCACAAGTGTCGCAGCAGAAATTACACTGAAATGGTTCAAATTATTATTATTTAGAAAGAGTCAGGCTGAAGCAGAGAACGGTGTTTTTAGGTTTACCTGAGCAGGAAACATGAAAACACTCATCTGGAGCTGGTTTACTGACTCGCTGCTGAAGTTCAAGGAAAAACGTGTTTTTAATATGTGATTCTGCCATCAAATCTCAGCCTGTGCTTTGTGCAGACTACCAAACCTGTGGTCACAGATCATACATGCGTCCTTAGTCTGAGCTCACCGCTCAGAATTCACCCTAAAAAAATAAAGCTAGACTAACGTCTGACAGTAGCCCGACTCTGTGTTCTTAATGGCGCAGGGAGCTGACGTTCATCATAATTCACATCAAGATGATGACCTTTCACCTGGATGTTTTCAGGCTGGTCTGAAACAGTCAGGTGTTATAGGTGAGTTGACCTGATGTACCTTCAGTTGCAAGTGTCTGCGTGCTGCTGGGATGATTTTAATCAGGAATGGTTTTTACAGGAGCCGTGCTGAGGCATTGATGTGATTTTTAACGTTATAATTATTGATCATTGTTCCGTAATCACACAGCTCACTTTGAAAGAAATGGTTAGAGCGCTGCGTCATCTCTCACACGCAGCTGACCTCTGAAAGACAGGAACTTTGTTTCGTACCAAACTGTTCCCATCGTTCTTGATGACGTCTGTGATTCATCCTGGCGTTCCTGACGCTGTCTGTTTCCTGTCTGTGTCTCAGCTCTACAGGGAGGTCCGAATAATGAAGATCTTAAATCACCCGAATATCGGTGAGTACCTCCTCACGTCATCACTGCACCTGTGTGACCGACCAGAGTTGCTCAGATGCCATATTTGTAATTTTCCTGGGGTTAAACAGGTGAGGGGCAGAACCTCGTCACACGGCTGTTTCATATCACCTCGCTGCTTCTATCAGGTGGTTCATGACTTTGTTTTTCTTTGCTGCGATCAGTTTGGTTTCTGTTTCTGCTCTAAGAGCCTCAGTACAAGGGAAGTTCTCTGCACTGAGCCTGAGTTCAGTGCAGAGAACTCCCCTTGTACTTCATGGAAGTACAGCCTAATGGCTTCACGCAGGGTTCAGATAATGTAAGAGAGCGAGCTGAGCTCTCTTACATTATCTGAACCCTGTCTGTCTGTGTGTGTATACACATGTACGTGTTTGCAGTGAAGCTGTTCGAGGTGATTGAGACGGAGAAGACTCTGTACCTAGTGATGGAGTACGCCAGCGGAGGTTAGTTCTTCATATATTTTAAACCAATCAGAGGCTGGGACAGGTGTGACCTTTGAACCCTGTGTGTGTGTGTGTGTGTGCGCGTGTGTGCGCGCAGGTGAAGTATTCGACTACCTCGTAGCTCATGGTAGGATGAAGGAGAAGGAGGCCAGAGCTAAATTTAGACAGGTAACATGTACACATGCACACACTGCCGTTACCATGGTAACACATTGGCAGTACTATCCATCGCATAATACCCAAGTGTTTCAGGTCCGTGTGTGTCTCCACAGATTGTGTCTGCAGTCCAGTACTGCCATCAGAAGCACATCGTTCACCGAGACCTCAAGGTAACGCCCCGGGCGGTTATTCTGAAGCCCCACCTAAACTTTATATGAGAGGTCTGCAGGTGTGGAATCACCTTCACATCTGAAATTTAACGTTTTCAGGTGTTTTCGATTTCCTCTTCTGAAGTTATCAAACTGTATGTAAAAATGGAAGCAGCTCCCTAAAAGCTGCATTCTCTCTGATGTCTAGCATCGGGGGTGATTCTTCTGGTTGTGGAAAAGTGAGAAATTGAGCGTCCTGCTTGGTGATCCGTTTCCTGTCAGGTCCTGTTAAAGACGGATAAGAGCAGGAAGGAGGGAGGGTTCAGAGCGGGGCTAACATCGGACGCCCCTACAGTCATCGCATAAATTTAAAAACAGCAGGAGGATGAAAACGCTCGAGGCGTCAGACTAACTGCAGTATTTTTATTTTCTCTCTGGTTTTATTTTTCGTTTATTAGTGTAGGAATAGGTTAGCACTTAGCATTAGCTGCTCACCTATTTCCATGTTTTGATATACAGGCTACAGTCATGTACAGTGAGCCAACCACTCTGACTCTCCATGTTAGCTCCTACAACTGTATTACTACAGAGTGTAGTTACACACACACAAACACACACAGGCTGACTTTGAAGCATTGAGGTTTTCCTCTGTTTTAGAGAGCTGAATCCAGCTTATGTCTGCATTGTGCTTACTGTCACAATGCAGACTTCACTCCAGCTATAAACAGGCTTCCATGTGTTCCTAACAAATGGTCTCTGCTACTCTGCAGGCGGAGAACCTCCTCTTGGACGCCGACATGAACATAAAGATCGCAGACTTTGGATTCAGCAACGAGTTCACCGTTGGAGGAAAACTGGACACCTTCTGTGGGTCTCCTCCATATGCTGCACCTGAGCTCTTCCAGGTACGCACAAAGGTGTCTGTGGTGTGTGTGGTTTTCTGTGAAGCTGCAGAGTATAGAGTGTGTGTGTATTTGTGACGTATGCTTGTGCGTGTTTGTTTCAGGGTAAGAAGTATGACGGTCCAGAGGTGGATGTGTGGAGTCTCGGGGTGATCCTTTACACGCTGGTCAGTGGCTCTCTGCCGTTTGACGGGCAGAACCTGAAGGTGAGGAGCAGGGAGGTCTGAGGATGTCCTGCAGTATCAGGACATGACAGTGATTGGTGTGTGTGCAGGAGCTGAGGGAGCGCGTGCTGCGAGGGAAATATCGAATCCCCTTCTACATGTCGACGGACTGTGAGAACCTGCTGAAACGCTTCCTGGTGCTGAACCCGGGCAAGAGAGGAACACTGGAGGTGAACCACTACATCAGCAATATAATCAATACATCATCTGTACATAATCAATACATCATATATGCATAATTCAGTTCAATTCAGAGTGAAGGATAAACAGATGAAAACAAAAACATGAACTAAAAACCTATCGACTTGGACGAGGGTGCAGGAAGTAGGGCTGTGCGATATGACCAAAATCTCATATCCCGATATAAGAATTCTATCGTCCCAATAACGATATAAATCACAAAAATGTAACGTTTTCTGTAAATTCTGTGAATCTCGGGCAGCTCAATTTGCGTGAAGTGTTTCCAGCTGCGTGTCATGTAGCTGGAGTCGAGTGTTTTAACCGATGCATGAAACGATACATTTTTAGACACAAGTTGTAACGGCCACCGTTTTCTTTGTGAGTATTTATTACACGGCGTGCTGCGGGGAAAAGCCTGTTCTAACGTTTGAGTCTAAGGTCTATTTTTTAGCACCTGGCGGCTCTTTTTTACTTCTCATCCGTAAATAATCTGCTCTTTCACGTGATTCAGTTTATTTTGAAAAGTCTCAACAGGATCTTGAGCTTTATTGTGAAAGGTTTATGTGGAACATAAACAAGCGGACACGCGATGGTGTTACCGTCGTTGTTGCTAACCATAACGCATAAAAACAGGCGCTTGTCCGTCCGTAGTGTGGTTATATTAAATATAAGAGAAATAGCGAACTTTAAGAAATTAATATAGCCAAAACAGTGACCATCAAAACGATGAAAAAATATTGCCGTAAACAATTTATTTTGCGACACCACGAAACAAACGATTGTGTAAAATGAAACGATAGACGTTTTTATATCGTCATCCGATATATATCGTTATATCGAACAGCCCTAGCAGGAAGTGCACAACGCTGACTCGTTTCAGGTTTTTACTTTAAGTCTCTGAAGCCACCTGTGCATCTTTCATGTTTCAGTTCAATTAAATTTTATTTATACAGCGCCAAATCACAACAACAGTCGCCTCAAGGTGCTTGTAGACCCTACAATAATACATACAGAGAAAACCCAACAATCATATGACCCACAATGTGCAAGCACTTTGGTAACAGTGAGAAGGAAAACCCCCTTTTAACAGGAAGAAACCTCCGACAGAACCAGGCTCAGGGAGGGATGGGTGGAGGAAGACAGGACAAAGACATGCTGTGGAAAAGAGCCAGAGATTAATAACAAGTATGATTCCGTGCAGAGGGGTCTATTAGCACATAGTGAGTGAAGAAGAAACACCCAGTGCATCATGGGATTCCCCCAGCAGCCTACACCTATTGCGGCATAACTAAACAAAGATTCAGGGTCACCTGATCCACCCCTAACTATATGCTTTAGCAAAAAGGAAAGTTTGAAACCTAATTTTAAAAGTAGAGATAGTGTCTGTGTCCTGAATCCCAACAGAAAGCTGGTTCCACTGAATAAGGGCCTGAAAACTGAAGGCTCTGCCTTCCATTCTACTTTTAAATACTCTAAGAGTAAGTGTGAGAGCAAAGTGCTCTAATGGGGTGACATGGTACTACAAGGTCATTAAGATAAGATGGGGCTTGATTATTCAAGACCTATGTGAGGAGCAGGATTTTAAATTCTGGATTTAACAGGGAGCCAATGAAGGGAAGCCATTATAGGAGAAATATGCTCTCTCTTTCTAGTCCCTGTCAGTACTCTTGCTGCAGCATTTTAAATCAACTGGAGGCTTTTCAAGGAGTCTTTAGGATATCCTGATAGTCTATTGTTACGTTCTGGTCCCGGCAAGTAAATAGACGTAACAAATAGTTTGCCCCACTCACTTCCCACCCACGCACAAACCCCAACAACGACACCTTTTTTAAGTATTTAAGCAGCCATTTATTTTCATCAGCAGTGAGCAATGCCAAAACAATAAACAAAACTCCCTATAAAACAATCCCTAGTCTTCCCTACACCAAAATAAAAAGAAGCCAAAACAAAAGACAAGTCACTTACCTAACTATCTAACAAAAAACAGGAGAAAACTTGTTCAACAAAAGAAAACGGCTTCTCACGCCTACTAGGCTGCGACAGTGAAAGTTATACAGCAAAGGAACAAAAAAGTGACCGCCACTGGTTAACTTATTTACAATTATTTACATGGCAAGGCTAGAGGTACACGTGAATACTCCAGCCTGCACTACAATGACACAACACACAACTCTGTGACCGAGTCAACGGGGTTCCAAAACACTCCCAGGTGACTGTCATCCGGACGTTAAGTACTGGAGGTGGTCCATCAATTATCCAGTCGGAAGGTGTGTAGAGACTCCACCCAGATACCTAGCAGCCACGCCCAGGTGTCCACCTCCTAGGAGAGAAAAAAGGGAAAATACCGCCACCATCCTCCGGTGGGAGGCACAACACCAACAAACACATCACTGGGTCATAACAGTTTCCCCCACCCAAAAAAAATCAAACATCCAACCCCACACAAAGATGTTTGATTTACGACCTAGAGAGGGCATCAGCCATAACATTCTCTAAGCTCTTATATATCGGATCTCAATGTTGAAATCCTGTAGGAGTAAGGACCAACGCATGAGGCGCTGGTTGCTGTTTTAGAAATGTTCTAGAAAAGAAACAGACTGGGTGGTCAATGCCATTTTCATCCTCCTGCACGAGCACTGCACCCGCCCCCAAAACACTGGCGTCCACCTCTGAATCCTTGGCCCCTCAGGAACCGCCCAGGGACACCAAAAGTCTCCAGATTGCGCTTTCGCTCCTCTGCCCACGTCAGTCTGAGCCCATTATCAGATGAGATGTTGTCAAAGAAAAACTTTGCTTTGTCATAGTAGCACTTTGGACCAAAATGATCCTCCCCTGAACTCAGCTGCAACCCCTCCTTTTCCCTTCCCTCAGAATTCCCATCTTTTAGATTCAGCCCCTCCTGTAACTTCTTCTCAAGCGCCTCCTTAATGAATTGCGCGTTGGAGGAATCAAAATCAAAGTCTGTGTCAAATTTAAGGGTGGGAGATGGAGCATTAGCCACCATCAGCTGGCCTCTTCTGCGGTCCCTATGCCGTCGAGGTCCTTGTCTTTTTCTAGCAGGTGGCCTGGTTTCAGCATTTTGCTGCTGACTGTCCTGAAAAGTGAATCTACTTGGGTCTGATTGCATGGTGGCTTCAGCGACCCTTGTGGTTTGAATATTTGTTCTTCTCGTCCCCTTGGGCTGCCTCCTATTCTGCTGCTGCTGTTGCTGGGATCCACTCGCACCTCTCCTCTGCCTAAATGTCTTTACACTGACGGTTTGAACAGCCTTTGATGTGGCACGATCGAAACCACTGTTATCTGTAAGTGGTATATCGACTACTTCTGGCGACGGAAAAACTGTGCCGCCAGCTAGATCGTTTCCCAAGATGATGTCAATACCTGCAACCGGTAACTGGGGTCGCACCCCAAGCTTAACCTCACCAGACAAAAACTGAGACGAAAGCTGCACCAAGTGTAAAGGAACCCGTATTACACACATCCTAACTCCCCAGGCTAACACATCCGCCCCACAACAGGATTGAGCTGAAAACGGTAAGACCCCCTCACGAATGAGCGACTGTTTCGCACCAGTGTCTCGCAAAATACTGACAGGAGTCCGCCGATCTTCTCCTATCAAGGAAACAAAACCGTTTGACACAAACGGCTTAAACTCCTTATCTACTTTATCATTTTCGGGTGCCATCACCTCCCCCCAAGTAGGAGAGTTTGTCTGTAGAAGGTTTATTGGGGAAGGAGATGTACCCTCCCTGGTCATTTCTTTTCTCTTCAGAGCAGGGCAAACCGCAATAAGGTGTCCCTGCTCATGGCAAAAAAAACACACGCGGTTCTCAATGGATGAGGGGATGGCACGGCGGGTGCCCCTTGGAGACCATCTGGGCGGGCTACTGGAAGACGGAAAACTGTGAGCAGGAGCCGAAAACACCACTTTATGTGTCAACACAAACTCATCAGCCCGTATAGCAGCAGCGGCGAGAGTCGTAACCTTCTGTTCGTTTAAGTAGGTTACCACAGTGTCTGGTAGTTGATTTTTAAACTCTTCTAACGTCACCAACTCACGCAGGTCTTCCAAGGTTTTTACTTCTGTAGCATGACACCACTTATCAAACAGAGTTTTCTTTTCTCTGGCAAACTCCACATAGGTCTGGTTGGCGGATTTTTTCCCATCCCTAAATCTCTGCCTGTAAGCCTCTGGCACAAGCTCGTAAGCGCGCAGGACAGCAGCCTTCACCGTATCATAGTCAAAACTGTCCTCCAGAGAAAGAGCGGTGCATACCTCTTGAGCTTTCCCCACCAATCTACATTGGAGTAAAAGAGACCACACATCCTTTGGCCAGTGCAGCGCACCTGCGATACGTTCAAACACTGTGAAATACGAATCCACCTCAGTTTCCCGAAACGCCGGCACCATTTTGATGTGTTTACTCACATCAAAGCCACCACCTGGCATCGGGGCCGGTGGCTGCGGAGATGGCGACTGCGGGGATGATGACTCCGGGGAGGGTACCTGCGGGGATGGTGACTGCGGGGCTAACCGAGGTACAGGAGGACTGGCAGACACAGAGGCTCCCCTCTCTACCTCCAGAGCCCTGATCCTCAAGTGCATAGCGTCCACCTCCAACTGCTGTTTCTTTAGCTCCACCTCCTTAATGCGCAGCGTTACCCGCAGCTCCTCCACAGAAGGGCTAGGTGGAAAAGGGAGATTTTTCAGTGGGGCAGAAACACCAGCAACAGCCCCCAGCTCAACCCCCCCTGCAGGACCCGGCTCACCAAACAACCCCCTGTCCGTCAACTGGACACACAGGAGCTCCCTAAGCTCTTTCTTCTTCGCAGTCAACGGCACAGTCACATCAAAGAATTCAGCAACAAGCAAGAGGTCAGCCTTTTTACACCTATCCAGCTTCTCCGCAGACGGGCTCAGAGTGAAGTCCTCCAACTTAAACTCCATCCTAACACACACACACACACCCCCCACACAAGAAAAAACCGCCAACCAAGAAAACAAGCCACAAAAAGAACCACCAAAGGGACGAGCCCCCAATATGTTACGTTCTGGTCCCGGCAAGTAAATAGACGTAACAAATAGTTTGCCCCACTCACTTCCCACCCACGCACAAACCCCAACAACGACACCTTTTTTAAGTATTTAAGCAGCCATTTATTTTCATCAGCAGTGAGCAATGCCAAAACAATAAACAAAACTCCCTATAAAACAATCCCTAGTCTTCCCTACACCAAAATAAAAAGAAGCCAAAACAAAAGACAAGTCACTTACCTAACTATCTAACAAAAAACAGGAGAAAACTTGTTCAACAAAAGAAAACGGCTTCTCACGCCTACTAGGCTGCGACAGTGAAAGTTATACAGCAAAGGAACAAAAAAGTGACCGCCACTGGTTAACTTATTTACAATTATTTACATGGCAAGGCTAGAGGTACACGTGAATACTCCAGCCTGCACTACAATGACACAACACACAACTCTGTGACCGAGTCAACGGGGTTCCAAAACACTCCCAGGTGACTGTCATCCGGACGTTAAGTACTGGAGGTGGTCCATCAATTATCCAGTCGGAAGGTGTGTAGAGACTCCACCCAGATACCTAGCAGCCACGCCCAGGTGTCCACCTCCTAGGAGAGAAAAAAGGGAAAATACCGCCACCATCCTCCGGTGGGAGGCACAACACCAACAAACACATCACTGGGTCATAACACTATACATCTCTGTCCTCTGTCATGTGCTGCTTAATGTTGAAGAATCTGTCTTGAGGTGCGACTCGGTATAGATAGAACGGCACCTTCCTGTGGTTCGTGTGCTTGTCAGAAACCTGATTACCTAATTATGCATTGGTGTCATGAGCTGCTGGTTACTGTGGCAGCTTGGTCTGTTTTCATGTTTCCACTCAGTTTGAACTGAACAACGCGCACAGCTGACTGAACTTTAGCCTGATTACAGGAATCAGCTAATCGTGTGTGTGTGTGTGTGTGTGTGTGTGTGTGTGTGTGTGTGTGTGTGTGTGTGTGTGTGTGTGTGTGTTTCCCATTCTTACATATGATGAATGGTGTGTGTGTGATCACGGTTCCGTGAGCCTCCTTGAATGCTGGTTTGACACAGTTTGATCTTTAGCATCAGAAACATGATATCTGTAAAAATATTGGCTCCTTTGTTGCCATGAAATGTTTACTCTGTTGGTCCTGTGACATTAGCACAGAGTGAGATGACATCATTACACCACAGCTCAGGTCCCTCACACAGGACAACAATTACTGGGTCCTAGTCAATATAGCCATGATAAATAATCAGTACAGCAGTGATAGTGAGGGTACTAATTATGTAATTATCTGTTTATAATGGCTAACCCTCACCGGGTAACACGTTACCTGAACGTTACGTTGTTTCTTTTATCAGCAAATCATGAAGGATCGGTGGATCAACAGCAGCTCTGATGAAGACGAGATGAAACCCTTCATCGAACCAGAGCTGAACATCAGAGACGAGCAGAGGATCGGTACACACACAGACACAGACGCACACACATAGACGCAGACAGACACACACTTGACTGTCAGTATTGATCTGTCAGACCTGATGGTGGGGATGGGCTACTCCAGAGATGCAATCACTGATTCGCTCTCCAAGATGAAGTACGATGACATTACGGCCACCTACCTGCTGCTGGGACGCAAGACTGTGGAGGTAAGTGGTTACAGTGTTGACAGCAGGTAACGTTGGCAGGTGTAACAGGTGTAGCTGTGTCTGTGTTTCAGGTGGAGGCCAGCGACTCCTCCCTGCTCAAACCGCGGCCGTCTAGCAGCAGCCAGTCTCCGGCGCACGTCGCTGCCCCACGTAGCTCCTCCTCCAAACAAAGGCGATACAGCGACCAAGGTAAACGCCCACTCCTACACTGGGACCTGGCTCCAACCCATGGCACACTAACACCTCCTTCTTCCTCTCCTCCTCAGTGTGTTCTGTCATGGCTCCTCCCACCAGGAGTCAGGCCACCACGTCAGCAGAGTGTGAGGTGAAGCTGGAGGGCAGAAGTCAGAACACGAAGTCCAGTCCTGTGGAAACAGGAAGTCCTCTGCTGGGGAGCGCCAACAACCCCAATGTGGCCGATATCCCAGAGAGGAAGAAGAGCTTAGCTACACCCCCTGTAAGTGACACTGCAGCTTGCAGATGAGCTTGTGTTGTGCTTTTCAAAGCTCATTTCCACCTACTGCGTCTCAGTTATTGGTTGATTATTGTCTATGGTCTTCACACTTTTCATTGGCTGTGTGTCACAGGGCGGGTCCTCCAGCATGACGAGAAGGAACACGTACGTGTGCAGCTCTGCGGAACGCCATGCTGCGGTCCATAACGGCAGAGACGGCAGGTACAGTCGCCAGGTGAGTCATGCCTGCTGATCCATACGCTTTGTATCTAACTTTTGCCATCCTCCACGCAGCGCAGTGACCACGCCCCCCCAGCGATCAGGGGGTGGAGCTTCCACTCACAGCGTCAGCAGCGGAACAACTCCTCCCGACAGGCTTCATTTCCCTCGGGGGACAGCAAGTCGCAGCACATTTCACGGTGGTCAGCTCCGAGAGAGACGCACTGCCACCTACAATGGCCCCCCTGCTTCCCCCACCTTGTCACATGACGCTGCACCACTTGCCCAATCACGGGCCAGAGGCTCCACCAACCTCTTCTCCAAGCTCACCTCCAAATTCACACGCAGGTATGTAACAGCGAGGCATCATGGGAGGTTTACCGGGCAGCTGACAGGGGGCGCTGTAACGACCAGCACCAGACCCTCCAGTGTTTTCTTCTTCTGCTACAACCAACTCTGCTTTCTTCCTCCCTTGCTTCCTTCTGCCTTTCCTTCTTCCTTTCCTGCTGCATCCATGTCACCCTTTTGCTCTTGCTTCCTGTGTCCTTGCTGTCAGAGGGATCTCAGAGCTTGAGAGGAATGGCAGAGCTGAGGGCTCCAGGTGAGTCAGATGATGTCATCATCTCTTTATTGTGATTGGTTTGGAGTGTTGACGGTAAACACAGAGACTTTCCAATCAGAGAGCAGCATGTTTGTCAGCTGATACTCTTCTGTCCATCTGCAGCCGTAACATGTCGTCGGAGCAGAAAGAGGAGCCTGCGTCCCCCGCTGCTCCTCTGCTGAAGGATGCCAAGCCTCGCTCGCTGAGGTTCACGTGGAGCATGAAGACCACATCCTCTATGGAGCCACTAGACATGATGCGCGAGATCAGGAAAGTCCTTGATGCCAACAACTGCGACTACGAGCAGCCCGAGCACTTTCTGTTGCTCTGTGTCCATGGAGATGGCCACGCCGACAGTCTTGTCCAATGGGAGATGGAGGTGTGCAAGCTGCCCCGCCTCTCACTCAACGGCGTCCGCTTCAAACGGATTTCAGGAACGTCCATCGCCTTCAAGAACGTTGCTTCCAAGATCGCCAACGAGCTCAAACTGTAGCCGCGCAGGTACGTGCGATCTCATTGGCTACTCAGGGCTTGCAAAATCGCTAGCCCGACGTCCCGGGGCTAGCAATTTTTCCAGTCGGGTTACCAAAATCTATCTCTTCCCTGCCCGTCGGGCTATTGTAGGAAGGAAAAATATATGTCAATGCTTTTGCATTCTTTCGGAAATGTAGCTGGGTAATTATGTCATTGGCATCGATGAGCCACTGTCAATATGTGACATATTGAAATCGCGTTTGAATTTGCGCTTGTTTTTTGCTTTCACTTTGCAATCTCGCGAACTGTGTATAGAGAGCGACAGTACTGATTGGTGAGTGATGATAATTTGCGCACTATGCAAACATGACAAGGTAAATCTCCCGCCGCAAGCTTAAACATGTGAGAGGTTGATCGCGCAGAGAATCGCTGACCGTTGTGTGTGTGTGTGTGTGTGTGTGTGTGTGTGTGTGTGTGTGTGTGTGTGTGTGTAAAAGCAGCAGGATATATATTTTAGTTCTGCTGAGCCAAATAAGACAGGTCAGGGTGAAGAAGTGACAGCCAAAGAAAAGCTTACCACAAAATGGAAAAGTTATGACAAATCAGACTATAAGGCGAAAAGAAAGTGCAGCTTTATGGTTTCATGGACAAAATAATTTTTGTGGCTGCAATATGACGAGCTATATAACCAGGGCTGCACATAAGTGGTCCGCAGGTGCGCATTCGCTGTCAAAATAAAAAAAAAACGCGCACAAGATATGAAGTTGCAACGCGTGTTTGCATACATAAGATTTTCTGGAGGAGGACAGACATTTGTTTAGAACTCTTAAAGATGTCGAAGAAGCTCCCTTAAGCAATTACTTTGGTGTTCCTCCACCTCCAAACAAATGTCAGAAGGAGTCCGAACAACAAAAGAAGCGCGTATTCTCAGAAAAGTGGTTGCAGGAGGTGAGCTGGCTTCAAACAAATGATGAACGCACAGAGATGTGGTGCGGAATGTGCCGTGAAAATCCCACTCTAGCGGACAAAAACAGTGCTTTTTATATGGACGCAAACGCGCGTTTCAACTTCTTATCTGGTGCGCATCTTTTATTTTGACAGTGAATGCGCACATGCGGACCACTTATGTGCACCCGTGTAAATAACATAATGTTCTGCCGGGTGTGTTGTTGGTTTTCTCTCGATTTCTGAGTCGACAAGTGCCTTTGTTACTGGGACCAGTCATTTTAAGAAAGGCCCCCATTAGAACCCATGAGAAATGCAAGAAATGCATTGCTCAGTCTGCAATATCTTTCCCAGAACAAACACCAATTGCAAATAACATACTAAAAATAAACCTGAAAAATCTGTTTAGAACAGCGTACTAAGAGGGAACTACCACTGGCAAAATTTAGCAGTCTTTGCAAACTTCAAAAAGCAAATGGCCTAGATCTTGGTTCCACTTGTCTCTTACCCGTGACTTCAGTGGAAATTTCAAATTCAGGATCTGACACAGACGGATTCATGTCCTACACAGTTCTTACAAGTTCATAGAAATTTCTGTTCAATTAGAACCAAGTATTTGAGTTGATGATTGTAATTTTTATACAATGTTGTAATTTGTTTTTCAACAATTTTTTGATTAATGTTTTGTTTCCTTTACAATATTATACTTTAATGTATAATATTGTAAAGGAAACAAAACATCAATCAAAAAATTGCTCTCTTTTTTATTCGGGCTACTTAAATTTATTTTGGGCTACCAAAAACTGAAGAGTCCCTGCCTGAAGGGCTACCAGGGATTTTGAAATTTTGAGAGCCCTGCTACTGATTACTGGATGCTGATGTCACAGGTTGCTCTGATGATGATGACCTCTTTCTATGCACAGGGTTTCCTGACATCCTGTCAACAGCAGGGTCAGCAGTTTGTCACTGCTCCGGATCAACAGACTTGACAGCTGCAAAGCATCCTGGGAAGACATAGGAACTGTACTGCTGTTTTATTTTTGAAAGAGCCTAGCCTGACCCCTGGAGCCTGGCAGAGAGGGCGGGGCTTGTGGACAGTTCAGTGTTTGTGAATGTAGATATTTTCATTAGTTTTGTACGTGTGAGCGGTCAGCTGGTTCACCTGTGTCTCATTAAACACCTTGAACGCAGCTCAACTTCCTGTGTGGCGTCTCTGTGGAGCTAGAGGAACCTAGAGGGGCCACACCCCTGTCTCACTGTAAGCTGAGATCACATGACAGGCCTGTGTCTCGATTTAAAGGAGCCTTTGTTTCCTGCTGGTTTCCAAAATAAAAGCTGCTGAAAACCCTAAGAGTAAGTCCAGTCCTGTGGAAACAGGAAACCCTGGGAGTGTTTCAAACGGGTGTTGGCGCTGATGGAGGCTGGTGGGCGGGTCAGGATTCATAGCCAGTTCATGGTCAGAGTGAACATTTTTCTTTAACTGAGATGGAAATGTTCACATCCTGGTTAGAGCAACGCATGTCATGCACATCTATGTGACAGCGCAGCCACAGCTCTGACCTGTACGTCCAGGTGTGTCATGACATCTAGGTCACAGCTCACTTCCTGTAACCACAGGAAGCCCGCCTTGTGGTTTTTAGCCCACGTGATGTTCAGGGGGGCATAAAGGGCGGGCGGAGCCAGATGAAGTCCAGATGTGCCTGCAGACTGAGCTCAGTCGTGTTTTCAGGTCGTTTTCGAGCACCTGGAGTTCACTGTTGGTCTCCATAGAAATGTGAATATAATCTCACCTGGATAACCTCAGCAGGAGTCGAAGATAACGGTACGTGCACGCTTTGTACGCACGACTGAGTTAAATAAAGATCCAGCTGTTGGGTGGTGCTGGGCGAGTGGGGGTGTTGTTATGCCGTACCACAGCGTACCTGTTACATCATCTCAAAGGTGGAATGTTACAGGTTAAAATCTCGGTTTGTGTTTGAAGTGCGTCTGAAACGAACTGCCACCGCTGCGTGATTAGCTGCATTAATCCTACCGACTGGGGCAGGAACACACATGCATTTCCTGCTTCAGTACCACTGGTCGGCTTGCGGTGAGGGGGTGGAGTCCTGTGACTCTGTGGAGGGTCAGCTGGATGTAGCTGGTGACCGTCAGAGAGATGGAGGTGCTGCTCAGGACTTAAAAGCAGATGCCAATCAGGGAGCAGATTAGGCATAAAGTGTGCGTGCAGGGTGAAAACTGTGAACTCAGACATGCACAGCAGATTCTTGCTTCACAAACACTGGAAGGGTTACAATGACAACAGGGTTACCCACACCCTGCTTACTGGGGGAAAAATACTGTGTGTATCTGACACGGGGGAGGGGATGTTATGGCGTGGGCTTTGGCGTCTCAGCAGTATGAAGTATAGAATAGAATAATCCTTTAATTGTCCCACAAGAGGAAATTTGTTTGTAACAGCAGCCAGAAAGACACATATACAACAAACAGTACACAGAACAGAAACATACACAATTTTTCTTTCATATTTACATCAAGGACAATGGTTACTATAAACAGAGTACTGTAAATTAAATCAAATTAACTACAGATAAGAGGCAAACCAGGTTGTAGTGCGAATCGGTTGATTAAATTATTGCAGTTACAGTGCAGATGTAAACATCTATGATTGTTGGGAGCAGTTTTGATTGTACAGTCTGGCAGCTGCAGGGAGAAAGGACCTGCGGAAACGCTCCTTCATGCATCTAGGACAGGGGTGTCGAACTCCAGGCCTCGAGGGCCGGTGTCCTGCAGGTTTTAGATATTATCCTGTTTCAACACACCTGAATCAAATGATCCAGCAGTGAGCCTGTGCTGTCCTGTAATTTAGCCATTTGAATCAGCTGTGTTGGATTAAGGACACATCTAAAACGTGCAGGACAACGGCCTTCGAAGCCTGGAGTTCGACACCTGTAATCTAGGATGCAGCAGTCTGTCACCGAAGGAGCTCTGCAGTTCAGCAACATTTACATGCATGGGGTGGGAGACTCTGTCCATCAGAGATGTTATTTTGGCCAGAGTCCTTCTGTCTCCAACCACCTGCACTGGGTCCAGGGTGCATCCCAGAACAGAGCTGGCCGGTACAGAGCGGGGTACAGAGCGGGGTACAGAGCTGTACTCTCTCACACTGAGCTCCACAGAGCAGATGATGGTGAGCAAAGCAAACTGTAGCAGCAGCCCAAGAAATGAGATTTTCATAAAGTCAGTGAGCTGATCTCAGGCCAGCGGAGCAGCTTTTCACTGATTAAATCCAAACAGGAGCAAAGAGCCTCAAACCAGCAGCAGCTGAAACACAGCATGTGGTCCTCAGGAACTCACTGAGTGCAGAGGATTTTCATCCAAGTATTGAAAACTTTACATTAAAGTGTTTATATTTAAAACGTGTTGTCTGTCCAGTTACTTTAGAGCCTGTAAAAGTAGAGAACTGAGTGTAAAAAATAAAAAAATAAAAATTTCTGAACAGTTGGTGCAAAACTTTATTAAAGCTGAGAGTCTGAAGTTCACTTACAGACGAGACGGCAGAGTGAAGGCCTTACCTTTACTCCAGGGAGAAAACGGTTCCTTCATCAAGTCCAAAATTCCTCCATCCGCACAGTCACACACCTCCTGACACCATCAGGAATGCCCAGCTGATTAGTGGGTGTAACAAAGGTCCCCACGACTCCAAGGGTGGTGTCAATGTGGCGAGTCTTATTTTTTTTCACAATGTGCAACTCTGCTGTCCATCTCTTTGGGCCCCGAAGGCAAATATCACACTTTTCTACTCCCGGAGCTCTCAAAGCACTTTATACAGCATGTGAGGGCAAAGGCAGGAAGTGAACTGACAACACAGTAGAGCCCTCCACATTCCCAACCCACGACATCATGAGCCAGCTCTCAGGTTGGATCTCTCGCTGTGTCACCATCACTACGGACCCATACAGGTGGGGCAAAAAGGCCACTTTAAAGTCTTGAAGAAATGCTGGAAATATGAACATTTTAAGGTACACTACCTGTCAGTCAAAGAGGCCATGCCCCTGATAATAGAAACAGTGGATGTGTAAAAACATTCTCCCCTCGTGCAGCTGTTATGGGGCAAATTATTTTGGTATCAGGCTGTAAATATGTTTAGCACGGGAGTCTCTGAGGTCTGATTCAATGCTGCCTCTGCTGAATGCTAGAGGAACTGCAGGTTTAGAACTTCAGCTTCATGCTTAAGCAGAGGTTAGCTTGGCCTAAACTTGAACCATTGTTGTATTTAATGTTGAATAAAAGCCACGGGAGGTCAGGGGATCTGAGGAGAAGCTGCCCAGGTGTACGTACTGCAGCGTCAGCCACACGTTGCACAACCCGAGGTTACACTTTGGGTTTCTTGTAGAACATTCAGCTGGACTCTAACCAGGATTCAGCTCTCAAGGTTAGGAGCACATTTGGAGATTAAAACCTCTCCACTCTGTTTAAATAAGGGCACAGGAAGTCAGAGGAGGCTCACCAAGAACAAGAAGCTGCCTTCAGTCGTTCTAGGTCTGTTACTGTTTCCTGATCACAGATACTCCTCCTGTGGTACACAGCGATGTTAAACGAGGGGAATTCATGACACAGACTTTACATATAGCTTCAGGTTATTTTAAAGAATGAATCCATCCAGAATAGTCAGAACAGACAATGTTTCTTTAATGAGCTATAAAGTGGTTTAATGTGATGCCCTGAGTCTCGTCCTTCAGCTGAAAATGCCCTCTGACTTTTTACAGAGATGGAAAAACCTGTAGAGGAGCAGCTGCTGCACATGTTGCGGGAATTGGATGAGGAGGATCTACGATATTTCCAGTGGATCCTGCAGAATGTGCCTGTAGCTAGTTTCCAGGCCAGAAAAAAGATCCGTCTGGAGAAAGCAGACATAATGGGAACAGTGGAATTGATGTTCCACACGTATGCTTCCAAAGATGCTGTGAGGGTGACAAGAATAATAATGAAGAAGATCAAGAAGAATAAAGGTCAGTGAGAGGAAGGAGAAACGTATCTGGACCACTGATCATTGATCAATGGCCATGAGTACCATTAACAGAGTTGGGGAATGGCTGCAATCACAGCATTGTAACATGGTGTCTTACACCTACCAGGCCAGTCATTTTCCAATGATGTGAGAATGTACACATTCTCTGCTGGTTTGAGCGGGGAATCAAGGAGGCCATTTACATGAAAAGGGAAAGACTATCTCTGAATCGAGGAGGGGGCCTAAGGGTACTGAACTGAAATGAATTAGGCGATACCTGAACCCTACAGAGGTTGCACAGGTAGTCCAACTCCTCCAATGGTGTGAATCTTTCTGGCCAAAAGATTCATGAGGGCGTCCTGAGGGCCAGGCTTCCTCTAGTGGGTTTGTGGGGCCTTATTGGGATTTTCCATAGAATACCAGATTTGGTAGATCCACCACTGGCACCCTGTGTTTCTCATGGATTAGGGCAAGTTCACCCTTAGCACATGTGACAGACTTGAAAGGGTCTGTAGAAAAAGGAGAGTATTATGCGCCATCATTAAGACACATACAATGGCACATACAATTCAAGACACATATACAAACCTCCATCTGAAGTGATAATTCCAATTATTGGACTTTCACTACACACACACAGCCAGTTGCTGTTTACAAGCAGCTGAACATCTGCTTTCATTAAAACCAGAAAGGAAGTGACGAGGTCAGAGTGCATGTTTGTGAAGTCTCCGTTAATAAGAGTCTGGTATTTGGCCTCTTTTCTTTAATTACAGCTTGTGCACTACGTCATTAATAACACTGTGTAGATATACGGAGGTATCACTTATATTACCTTTCAGGCTTTCAGCATAGAAACTGGAGCATCAGGCTAAAAACACCTCTTTAATATCTAAACATAAACAGATCTTTATTATGTGCATAGCCCTAAATCACTACAACTGTCAATCCAGAGTGTCAACAAATGTTGTTGACACTTTTTTAAACATGGGTAACACCATTTGAATAATCAGCGCTGTTAAAGATTTACAATAAGCAGGCTACAATAAACATGCTTACAATTTGAAAGGATCACAGGATGTTGTGGGGCAAAAAACAGTCACAACGCTGAGCATTGACGAAATCTTTCTGCAGGGTATCTGATACACATTTACCTGCAAAGACATGGGCATGCTCCGTTTCACAAACTAACATGGCAACAGTAAATAAAGTGGCCTCCACGTTCAGACCTCCATCTTGTCCACATCAGTCTATGTTCACATAATAGAACCAAATACTTGTCATATACTTGGAGTAACAAACATCAGAGAATTAGAACTGAATAATAAACATCAGGACACCAGTGTGGGACACACATGAACAAGCTCACCCACCCGGTCATGGAACATTTGCATCTAACCTAATTTAAAGAACTGATTTCTGCTAGCTAGCTTCATAGATAAAAATAAAACGGGTCTCTTTTACATAACAATGAAAATGCACCAGCATACACTGAGAAGCTCATACTTCCCTTGTTACGGTGACTTCCTTAAGTTTATCTAGTGGAACAACAGCCAGCCACCTCTCCCATGTGTCCTCACTCTCCTCCAGATTCTCCTCTCTGTGGCCCAAAACACCTCACCTAGGGGGAAGTCCAGGAGGCATCCTAGTTAGAGGCCTGAACCACCCCAACCAAGGACCAGTAGTGGCTCTACTCTGAGTTCCTCCCAAAGGACCATCAAACACCCTCAGAGGAAACCAATTTCGGCCGCTTGTATCCATAATCTTATTCTCATGCTCAGAAAACTGGTTCATGCATTTATTACTACGAGGCTGGAGTATTGTAATTCATTATTATCAGGCTGTCTAAAAGTTTCTGAAAAGCCTTAAGTTGATCCCAAAGACAGCTGGCTTACTTGTTGTTCCTAGAGTATTAAACCCATTAAAACTAATGGGAGTGTGGACGCTCGTGTCGGTTTTAGGTCATACTATCTCTTCAAACTTTAGAGTAACTCTTATACCAACTAAGAGTCCAACGGTTCCTGAAAGCATCCGCTCTGTGCTTTTTCAGTAATATTATGATTGTTACGGTAATCCCAGGCATGACGCCACATTCAAATCTTGGTAAATAACACAGAAAAAAGAAGCCAAATGAAATGTCTGTTTTCCATAGAGCTCCATTAAACACTCACGGTCTTCTCTTAACCAAACTTCATCTTTGTGGGGCTGCTGCAACCTAGGATTACCGTAATGACCCTAATGTCACTGAAATGCTGCACCTGACAGCAGTGACAGGTTACGCTTTAGAGGGTTAAAAGAAAATGGGAGGCAGAGCCTTCGGGTTTGTTGTCTAAGGTGATTGTTGTGATTTGGCAATATAAAAATAAAACTGAATTCTCTCGATCACTAGCCACAGGTCGTTACCATAGGTGAGGTTACGTACGTAGATAAACCAGAAAATCAACAGTTTCACTTTTACGCTTAGCTCTTTCTATACTACCATAGACTGGAGCAGCATCTGCAATGATGCAGATACTGCAATCCATCTCTTAATCTTGTGCTCCTGTCACATTAACAAAACCCCAAGATACTTAAACTCCTCCTCTTAAGGTAGCAACTTGTCCCTGACCTGGAGTGGGCGTTCCAAGTGTTAATCCTTTATATTCATCAATCAACAAAATGCAGTGAATGAACAAAAGAGAAATCTAAATAAAAACAATATTTGGTATGACCACCTTTGCCTTCTTCTAGGTATACTTGCACACAGTTTTTGAAACATCTTGGAGAACTAGCCACAGATCTTCTGTGGATGTAGGTTTCCTCACATCCTTCTGTGTCTTCATGAATCCCAGATACACTCGATGATGTTGAGATTGATTGATCCCTCGGGATAATTTATTTATCTGAGGGAAATTGTTTTAAAGACTGCCAGACGATATGGCACCATCATGAGCACCAATGTTCCCCCTAAGCTGCGCGTGTGCACAATCGCACAGAAAATCTGCGTTGTGCACAAAAAAAAATCTAACCTGAGTTGAAATTAAAATAAATACGTTAAAAATCATTCTGTTTTGCAGTGTGAGTCAGTAAGTGACCGGTGACTGGCTACTCCAACCAATGATGCGATTCACATTTATATATACGCAGCTAATCAACGTCAATGACAGGCTATGACAGCGTCCTTATGGGCAGACACCGGTGTTTTAGCTAGCAAAGCGGCGTGGCTGATGTGGAGTGAAGCCACATCAGCACTCGAAAGCACTCTCTACCTGTGAGCAAAAACAAAACCAAAAAACCCCCCACCCTTTCCTATTGGTGGAAAAATGTACCATGTCAACCAATCAAAAAATTATATGGCAACATGGCATTTAGTTTTTTAGCAAGGAGGGAAGTTTTAGGAGTGACAGCGGCGTTTTAAGATGTGTGAGATTCGCGACATTTAGCGTGTTTGGAGTCTAAAATGAGTGTGTTGTCTTGTGTAGTTAGTGTGTAGTGTAGTTAATAGTTTTGTTGTGTGTGTCAAAACAATGAGGCGACTGCTGAATGTTACAGGTGTTAACAGGAGTGATATATCTCCTGTTGTCAGACCTACAGGTATCAGGCTTGTGATGTTCTCTTTTATCTCATAGTCGACAGAAATTACTTTTTGGAGAGGCACAAATAATTTGTGTGGCATTAAATTTGATGCAGAAAACCTGATTGTTCTGTAAATAGTTTGAAATGTTTATTTAGAAAAACCGCCTTGGCTGCATTTTTAGGTAAATAGCTGCAAAAAACTTTGTTGTTTGCAAAACTCAGTTACTTTGTTTGAAGTAGTAACTATGTAATTAATTGCCCAACATTGGTCATTATATACTGTATTTTGCAGACAGAGAGTTACAGGACTCTCTCCCAGAACACGGACTCATACTCATAATGCAAGTCAGAGCTTTATTTTTTTTATTTTTTAAAAAAGAACAGTAAGTTGTGTTTTCAAAATTCGAGTTCAAGTTATTTTTACTTCCAATAGTGTTTACATACACAGGTCATGAACAAGTTTTTTTTTTTTAAATTTTCATTGTAAGTGGGCTAAAGCAGTCAATTAAAAGTAGTGTAACATAAATGTAAATGCTGTAATTTGATTTTTTTTTTTTTTTTTTTTTTTTTTTTTTTGTGTGTCCCGTTTGGAGCTTTAGCCATCAGAATTGTTGTCTTAAGGCCAAGAAAGATGCCAAGCGGATTTATTTTACCAAGTGGATCATCATGGCCTTGCCATATTTGATTGACCTTTATTATAATTATGTATTTATTTTATTTTCGGTTGCTACAAACGGGACAGACATGACTTGGGGATAGGACAGGGAGAAAGAATGAAAGAAAGAGAGGGAGAGAAAGAAAAACAGAGGGGAGAAGAGACGGTGAGAAAGGGGAGAAGAAAGAAAGAAAAACAAACAAAACACCTGGATCACCTGTATGGAGAAAAAAAAACAGAAGAGAAAGCAAACAAAAAAAGAGCAACATAATAAATACAGCACCATCACAATAAACTAGCTAGCAGTAGATAACAGAAGATACTAAATATTAAACGCTATTGTGCAGCACTCAAGATAGACAGCGCACAATGTGCTTTGAGGCAGCAGCCAAGAAAGGTGTAGTCCGCGTCTGTGAACACCCGTGTGTACACCTGTGTGGATCAGCATGCTTGTATTCCAAAGGTTTCTCCATGTAACGATCTGCTAGGGAGTGTGGGGAGCCATAGCCCCGTCCCCCAGGGCATGAAGCAGGTATGGAGGAGATCCAGGCCCCAGACATCCAGAGGCCCCAGAGTACGAGGACCCGAGGAGGACCACCAAAAAGGGGGGGAACCGTGCCACCCTCCTGGGAAGAGCTGAGTAGCGCCCCAAACGAGAGGTCACCCAGCAGCTACGGAGCAGAGGCCAGAGGGGGTTGCAGTGGCGTGCCCGCGGGCTCTGCCGGCAGCCAGCTGTGCCAGAGAGGACCGAGCTTCAGGCCCAGAGGCCTGAGGGCACCCCACCCCCCGGAAGGGGCCCAGCCGGGCCACAGGCGCCAGGCCCCGCCAATCGGCCACTAGGAGTGAGCCGGTACATACATGAGTGCCCAGCCCCAGTCGACAAGAACCACCAACACACCAACGTCTGAGGGCATCAGCCACCGGCAGGGAGTGTGGTGAGGGGAGATAGGCCTCCGTACTTTGGAGGGCCTGAGATGTACCCAGAGAGGTTGAGTCTAAGACCCCACCTGACATATAGACACAGACGAACAGGCGCACGCGGACACAAACGTGCATTCCCACCCCCATATACACAACCAAATACTCGGCACTCACCCAACGTGTAGACAGACACAAATAGACACTGCACAGACAGTCACACTCCCCAAACATACTCTATATCCCAGGTCCGGGTAACCCCGCCCCCAGAGGGGCAAGCCGCACCTAGACCCAGGAGATGTAACCCTTCTCTCTGGGGTGGAGGCAAGCGGACCACCTCCTTATCTGCAGTAGCAGGGAGGCCCCGCATCCCAGACCCCAATCTGACGGCCAGCACCTCCTCCCAGCCCCCCAGCCCTGACGGCTAACAGAACCGGGGTGAGTGAAGACCCCAAACCTCCCTACGCCCGCTCATATGTAGTGTTGCTGTGTGCTGTTCTAAAGTACATTTAAAACACAGGAGAGCACGGCTCCTCCTGAAAACCCTTAGTGTCTATATGCATTTAAAATTGAGGGTAGGGCACCAGCGCCAGAGGTGGGTTGGAAAACACCGACCATCCTCTGGATGTTGTAAAACGTGCCCACCCCCAAGGCCCTATATGTATGTGTTATGTGAGAGTGTGAGTAATGTGGATGTCTAGGTTGCAGAATAAAATTGAGGCACAGGCGGCCAGAAGGGGACAGAGGGGACAGTGCCTTCCCTGCACCCTGGTGACATACCTGCACCCCAAGTCCTGTGTGTGTGGGTGGGTGTGGTAGAGTGGGAATAGGGAGGCAGCTGAGGATGGGGAGGGAAGAAAGGGAGGGGCAAGTGTGCCCCTCCCTGGGGCCAGCTCCCCCGCTGACCCCAGTAGGAACCCCCACACTCTGGAACCCACCAGGGCAAGGGGGCCCAGGCCCATCCAGACCGGGGCCCGCAGCAGCAGTACCGCCCAGCCCCACAGAGTCCGGGGCAGCCCACCCGACTCCACCCCAGAGAAAACTGCACCCACCCCATCATCCAATCATCTCCCAAACTACACAAGACAATAGACACCCAGGTTGAGTTCATTCTCTACCTCTCCTATATCTCTCCCCCACCTGCAGAGTGAGCTCCTGTAGAGAGGAGACCACCTGCAATGATATATCAACCTCCCCACCAGTTAGAGAGCCCCCTAGTTGGGCCGATGCACCAGAGGTCCCCTGCACTGGGGCTGAGCCCCCCTGCACCCACCTACCCACAGCTCTGGCAACACAACAGCCAGGATCCAAGCCCCCAAGGCCCAGCCAGCACCCCAGACTGGGGGCGGAGCACCCCCAGACCCCCAAGCCTCCACGCCCATCCCGGACCCACCCATGGGCAGCCAGACTACCAGGCCAGTAACCAACATCCGCCAGCACAAACCCTCCCCCATCTCCGCTGTACGTAGCCACAAGGAAAACACCATCTAAGAGCCACCAGAGCCCCTAACCAGGTCATGGCCACATCCCCCGGGTTAGGCCCTCCAGGGAAAACATTCCTAGGGACTCCCCAGACGCCCTGAGGCCTTCCCTACCCCCATATCAACCACAATAGCGAAGGCAGGACCAAACCATGACCCCCCACCCCCACTAGGTGATGAAGCCGATCAAAGGAGCCCAAAGGGATTGATCAAATGTGATGGCAGAGGCTGTATCAAGACTAATGTGATCTATTAGATGGTTTTTATATTGGTTAGAATTAAGATTATTTTTATTTTTCCAGTTAATGAGGACCATTTTCTTGGCAATGCATAGGGCCGTAAAAACAATGTGGGCTGTGTTTATTTCTGCAGTGACCTCATCCAAGTTGCCCAGCAAGCATACTAAAGGGGAGGCTGGAATCTTACATTTCAGACACTTTGATAAGTCTTCACATATCTCACGCCAAAACTTCTGAACTGGTGGACAGAACCAAAGAGCTTGGATGTAATTGTCCGGTGTATTTGCTGTGCAGTGTGAGCAGTTGTTGGAAGGCATATAGCCCATCTTGAACATCCTATGACCAGTATAGTGCACTCTATGTAATATTTTGTATTGTATTAATTGCAAACTGGGATTTCTGATCCATTGAAAGGTTTTTAAGCATATCTGAGACCAAAGGTTTTGGTCTAAGCTGATCGATAAATCTGCTTCCCATTTTGCAATAGGAAGGGATATTGATTCATCTATTTTAGAAAGTGTTCTGTATATTTTAGACAATAATTTGGGGGGGGGGGGGGGGGGGGGGGTTTAGACTAAAAAATTGTACCACACTTGGTCGTGTTTGTAATTCAGCTTCACTGGGATTAAATTTCTTTTTTACTAAGGATTTAATTTGTTGATATTCCAAAAATCGTTTCTTGTTGATCCCATATTGTGTAACTAGTCTGTCAAGTGAAATAAAGTCTGTTCCTTCCAATATATGTTCCAAGTATTTAATTCATTTGCAACTCCAATCTGGAAAGTTTATCATATTATTGTTTTGTAATATGTCCGGATTGTTCCAGATAGGTGTACGTTTGCATGGGATTAATGAAGACTCTGTCATTTTTAGAAACTCCCACCATGCTGTCAGAGAAGAGCTGATGTTGATGCTTTTAAAGCATTCATGTCGTTTAATGTTTGAGCTGATAAATGGTAGGTCTGAAATTTCTAGGTTATTACATAGTGCCTGTTCTACATCTATCCAAGGTTTGTCTAAGAGGGTGTGTTTAAACCATCTAGAGATGAACTGAAGCCTGTTGGCTAAAAAATAGTGATTAAAGTTAGGCAGATCTAATCCTCCTTTATCCTTGGTCTTTTGTAGTGTTTTTAAGCTGATACATGGGGGTTAGGGGTGCAACGATACACAAAATTCACGGTTCGGTTCGGTTCGATACTTTGGTGTCACGGTTCGATATTTTTTCGATACAAAAAAATGTTCATGCCTTTTTAATTTGTCATTTATTAAAATTATAAATATATATTTTAACTCAAAAGTACAGTTTTTAAATTTAACCCTAACCCTTGTGCGTGTTTTTTATTTTGACAGCGAATGCGCACCTGCGGACCACTTATGTGCAGCCCTGGTTATTTAGCTCGTCATATTGCAGCCACAGAAATGATTTTGTCCATGAAACCATAAAGCTGCACTTTCTTTTTGCCTTATAGTCTGATTTGTCATAACTTCTCCGTTTTGCGGTAAGCTTTTCTTTGGCTGTCACTTCTTCACCCTGACCTGTCTTATTTGGCTCAGCAGAACTGAAATATATATCCTGCTGCTTTTACACATGCACTCACATAAGCTCAGCGATTCTCTGCGCGATGTTAAAGTTCATTCGATTTGGGTAAGAGAAGAAAGCAGGCTGAGTCCGGGGTAGGTGTCAAAAATAGTGATCTTTATTTTACACACTTTGCGCAGTCAGTGTGGGAAGACAATTTGCAATACAATCCTTCCGCGAATGGACCGTCCCGCATCCTTATATTGCCATGATGACATCACAGTTAGATCTTTACTGGAAATGATAACAATTCCCCACCTCTCAAAAAGTTCTCCTTATATGGACATCAACTGCTACTTTTAGAGAAAAACAAGTGTGTATTATATTGTGCATTTTGTGAAAGTATATCTATCAGAAAAACTGTCCTCAGACAACCCTCCTATTTTACTCAGTGTGTGTGTGAACGTGCGTGTCTTACATAAGGGTGTGCATGTTGTTACAGGCCTGAGTACGTGCCGAACTGCCTGTACACAGGCCTGGGTCCAACAGGACCCACCGGTCCGAGCGGTTAACTGCTTAAGCAAATAGAAAGAATAATACAGAACAGCAATGGACTGACTAGAGTACTGATAATCTGTGTGCATTAATATTTGCTCAGAGTAACATAGATGTGATTCAAAGATTATTCTGTCAACTGATTCAACAATGGTAAATGATTAATCAATGATAATTCTGATTATAACTGTGGTCATAAGAATACAAAATAAAATATCTCCTGGGCACAGCGATCAACCTCTCACATGTTTAAGCTTGCTGCAGGAGATTTCACTTGTCATGTTTGCATAGTAAGCTAACGATTAATAAGACGATGTCAGAGGAATTGGTGCACAAATTATCATCACTCACAGATCAGTGCTGTCGCTCTCTATACACAGTTCGCACGATTGCAAAGTGAAAGCAAAAAAACAAGCGCAAATTCAAACGCGATTTCAATATGTCACATATTGACAGTGGCTCACCGATGCCAATGACATAATTACCCAGCTACATTTCTGAAAGAATGCAAAAGCATTGACATATATTTTTCCTTCCTACAATAGCCCGACGGGCAGGGAAGAGATAGATTTTGGTAGCCCGACTGAAAAAATCGCTAGCCCCAGGACGTCGGGCTAGCGATATTGCAAGCCCTGTATCTGATTGAGGAATCACTCATCTTTGGAAAAGAGAGTTTATTACAGAGAAATGTCTCTTTCCAAAATAAAAGCTATACTATCCGCTTCTTCTGGGCTATATTCTCAGCAGCATAAGGAGAATCATGAGCTAACAGCTGTCTAAATGACTTGGCTAAAGTTAGTAGCATGCTTGTTGTTTTTGTGTAATGGGTAAAGATTTCCATCTAGCCAGATCGCCTTCTACTGTCTTTAAAAGTGGGATGTGGTTTAATGTAGTTAATTCTGAAAGCTTAGGAGAGACATTAATACCTAAATATTTTATATTTCCAGATTGCAGTGGGGAAGGAGAAGAATTATGGAAGGAGCAATTAATCAGAAGAACTGTAGATTTTGACCAGTTAATTGAATAATCTGAGACACTTGAGAAAGAATTTATCAATGCAATTACCCCAGAGAGATTGGTTTGTGAATTTTGGAGAAAAAGTAACACATCATCCACATAAAGGCTGATTTTATGTTCTACATTCTTACATTTTATGCCCTTAATTGTTGTAGCCTGTCTAATTGCTGCTGCTAGTGGCTCAATAAAAATTGCAAACAGTGAAGGGGAGAGTGGGCATCCCTGTCTGGTGCCCCTCAGGAGAGAGAAGCTGGAGGATGTTTGGTCATTTGTTCTGACACAAGCTGTTGGGGAGTTATATAATATTTTTAACCAGTTTATGAAAGAGGATCCAAAACCAAATTTGTGTAAAGTTGCAAATAGAAATTTCCAGTTAACTCTGTCAAATGCTTTTTCCGCATCTAAAGAAAATATTATGGTTTCAATGTTTTTACTGCATGAGTAGTCTATTAAATTAAGTAATCTACGTGTATTTGTTGATGAGTGCCTACCTTTTATGAAACCAGTTTGGTCAGGATGAATTAAAAGGGGGTTATTTTCTCTAATCTTTTTGAGAGAGCTTTGCAGATTATTTTAAGGTCTAGATTAATAAGGGATATTGGACGATAGCTTGAGGGAAATACATGGTCTTTCCCTGGTTTTAGTAAGAGACTGATATTTGCAGAGTTCATATTTGGTGGTAGTCTACCATTTTCTTTGATTTCCTGCAACATCCTGTGAAAAACTGGTGCCAGAATCGTCCAGAATTCTTTATAAAAATCTGTTGGAAAACCGTCTGCACCTGGAGCCTTATTATTGGGCATACTTATCAGAGCTTCCTGGAGTTCACCTGGCGTTAGTGGCGAATCCAGTGCCATTCCTTGGGTGTCTAATAATTTTGGAAGAGTTATGTTGTCGAGAAATTGATCAATTTCATTTTTAGATGGGTTTATTTGTTGTGTATATAAAGTTTCATAGAAATCACTAAAAAATTTGTTTATTTTCTTAAGATCATATATTATATTCCCAGATAAATCTTTAACAGCACATATAGTTGTTTTTTCTTTATTGATTTTTAACTGGTTAGCAAGAAATTTTCCGGATTTGTTACCGTGTTCATAATTTTGCACGCAAAGTCTTTGTACTAAGAATTTAGTCTTTTTATTAATAATTTCATTTAATTCTAGTTTTGTCTTACGTATTTTGTTTAATATTTCTTGATCTTGGTGTGACACATAGGCTTTTTCTAAGAATTTGATGTTTTTTTCTATTTCCTGAATATTTTTGTTTTCTTCTTTCTTCTTATGTGATGAGAAAGAGAATATTTTACCTCTAATCACGGCTTTCCGTGCTGATGCTGTTCCAGGAATGTCATTAAAGCCTAAATATAAAGTCCATTCTTTTTTAAAGTATTTGATAAACTCTTCATCTTTAAGTAGTGATGTATTAAATCTCCAGTTTTTACTTGGTGTAGTATTATTCTTCTGTATTAGTGTTAAAGATACAGGAGCATGATTGCTGACAGCTATAGGATGAATCTCAGTGTCTGAAATGTTACTCAGCAGTGAGCTGCTGACCAGACAATAATCCAGACGAGAGTAAGAGTGATGAACATGTGAGAAGAAAGAATATTCCTTACTGTTGGGGTGAAGGGAGCGCCATGCATCACAAAGACCAAAGTCGCTCATATACTGTTTGATTATATTTGTGGACTGCCAATTACGCTGAGTTCCTGCTGTATTGAGCCTATCCATTTCTTCATTTAGTCCCAGGTTGAGGTCTCCCCCAAGAACAATTGTGCAATCTAGGTGTTCGGAGAGTGTACTAAAAAAACCGTGAAAGAATGAGGGGTCATCAACATTTGGACCATATATACTTACGATACATAGCTTTTGGTTAAGTATAGATAGTTTGACAATTAGGAATCTGCTCTCTGGATCTACAGTGGGGCAAAAAAGTATTTAGTCAGCCACTGATTGTGCAAGTTCCCCCACTTAAAATGATGACAGAGGTCAGTAATTTGCACCAGAGGTACACTTCAACTGTGAGAGACAGAATGTGAAAAAAAAATCCATGAATTCACATGGTAGGATTTGTAAAGAATTTATTCGTAAATTAGTGTGGAAAATAAGTATTTGGTCACCTCAAACAAGGAAAATCTCTGGCTCTCACAGACCTGTAACATCTTCTGTAAGAAGCTTTTCTGTCCCCCACTCGTTACCTGTATGAATGGCACCTGTTTGAACTCATCATCTGTATAAAAGACACCTGTCCACAGCCTCAAACAGTCAGACTCCAAACTCCGCCATGGCCAAGACCAAAGAGCTTTCGAAGGACACCAGGAAAAGTATTGTACACATGCACCAGACTGGGAAGAGTGAATCTACAATAGGCAAGCAGCTTGGTGTGAAAAAATCAACTGTGGGAGCAATCATCAGAAAATGGAAGACATAAAAGACCACTGATAATCTCCCTCGATGTGGGGCTCCACGCAAGATCTCATCCCGTGGGGTCAAAATGATCATGAGAACGGTGAGCAAAGATCCCAGAACCACACGGGGGGACCTGGTGAATGACCTGCAGAGAGCTGGGACCAAAGTAACAAAGGTCACCATCAGTAACACACTACAACGGCAGGGAATCAAATCCCGCAGTGCCAGACGTGTTCCGCTGCTGAAGCCAGTGCATGTCCAGGCCCGTCTGAAGTTTGCCAGAGAGCACATGGATGATACAGCAGAGGATTGGGAGAATGTCATGTGGTCAGATGAAACCAAAGTAGAACTTTTTGGTATAAACTGAACTCGTCGTGTTTGGAGGAAGAAGAATACGGAGTTGCATCCCAAGAACACCATACCTACTGTGAAGCATGGGGGTGGAAACATCATGCTATGGGGCTGTTTTTCTGCCAAGGGGACAGGACGACTGATCCGTGTTAAGGACAGAATGAATGGGGCCATGTATCGTGAGATTTTGAGCCAAAACCTCCTTCCATCAGTGAGAACTTTGAAGATGAAACGAGGCTGGGTCTTCCAACATGACAATGATCCAAAACACACCGCCCGGGCAACAAAGGAGTGGCTCCGTAAGAAGCAAGCGTCAGGGTGGGCATGACCAAGATAACAAAAAAAGGCTCTAGAATCTGAAATGGAACTAACTTACCTTACCTTCAACTAATGGTCAGTGTCTACCTGGAACTTACATAAGCACAAACAGCAAAGAAAACGAACAACGCCACCCTCAGGTGTGACCAGTGTTGGGAAGAAACGGAATACATGTACTGCCGTTACGTATTTAAAATACAAAATATGACTAACTGTATTCCGTCACAGTTAACACCATTACACCTTTAAAAAGGTGGTATTCAGAATACAGCTACTTTGTTAAAATAAATGGATTACACAGCGGTCTTTTGCTGTTTCATATATTAGTCTACGCCCTCTCTATTTTTGGTAATTCCACGCCAGTGGAAGCCCAAACAAATTATGATTATGACACCTGTTTATTTTACGTGTAGTTGTTTTTTTCCCTGTGTAATAATATTCAACATTGCTATCAATACATTTTTCAAAAAATGCCTCTCAGTGCAAAATGGGTTCAAAGACATAAACAACTGTAGGATACTGTTTGTCCGTGATTTAGACAGGGGGAACAAATCGTGGCAGGATCAGCCTGATATTATTTGTATCCCACTATAACTTTACTGTATAAAGAACTAACATCTCCAAAATGTCAGCAGTAGTTTGTCATTACAACAAGTGTTTGGGAACTAAAAATCAAGAAGGTGGGATACTGTTTGTCCCTGATTTAAACAGCCCAGCGCTGCTCCAGATGAAGGGAAAACCAATTATGCAGGGGAGACCTACCCTGGCACTTGTGCAGGTGAAGCCAAAGGGAACGACATGCTTCACCATATTTTCTAGTCTTTGACTTAGAATGAAGTTGGTTTGGAAACATATTCAGCTATGCTTCATCTCCTGCTTTGCGTTTGTGTGGGCGCCCCGTGCTAGCAGTGTCCAAGCGTTGTTGTTTTTTTTTCCTTTTCATACCGTGTTCCCCCTTCAATGGCTCTGTGCCCCCCCTAGGGGGCGGACCCCACACTTTGGGAAGCTCTGCTTTACTCTCATTGAGTAACGTAACGGAATACGTTACAAAATACACTTTGGAGCATGTATTCTGTAATCTGTACTGGAATACATTTTAAAAGTAACCTTCCCAACACTGGGTGTGACGACCAAAGACAACACACAAAATCATGACCTGGGACATAACACTTAATGAACTTACACATAAGCTTCATATTATCTAAATATGTGTTGTTATTTTACTCAGAGTTTCTTCTAAAGTGTCAGCCTAACCTGAAGAAGAAGATCCAGTTTGTGTTTGGAGGAATCGCTAAAGCAGGAAACCCAACCCTTCTGAATCAGATCTACATAGAGCCCTACATCACAGAGGGAGGGACTGCAGGGGTCAGTGATGAACATGAGGTCAGACAGATTGAAACAGCATCCAGGAAACCAGACAGACCAGAAACAACAATCAGACAAGAAGATATCTTTAAAGCCTCATCTGTTAAAGATAAACCAATCAGAACAGTGCTGACAAAGGGAGTGGCTGGCATTGGGAAAACAGTCCTAACACAGAAGTTCACTCTGGACTGGGCTGAAGACAAAGCCAACCAGGACATCCAGTTCATGTTTCCATTCACTTTCAGAGAGCTGAATGTGCTGAAAGAGAAAAAGTTCAGCTTGGTAGAACTTATTCATCACTTGTTTCCTGAAACCAAACAAGCAGGAATCTGCAGTTTTGAAGACTTCCAGGTTGTATTCATCTTTGATGGTCTGGATGAGTGTCGACTTACTCTTGACTTCCACAAAACTACAATTCTGACTGATGTTACAGAGTCCACCTCAGTGGATGTGCTGCTGATAAACCTCATCAGGGGGAAATTGCTTCCTTCTGCTCGCCTCTGGATAACCACACGACCTGCAGCAGTCAATCAGATCCCTCCTGAGTATGTTGGCATGGTGACAGAGCTCAATGGATTCACTGACCCACAAAAGGAGGAGTACTTCAAGAAGAGATTCAGTGATAAGAACCAGGTAACCAAGATCTTCTCCCACATCAAGACATCACGAAGCCTCCACATCATGTGCCACATTCCAGTCTTCTGCTGGATCACTGCTACAGTGCTTGAGGATGTACTGAAAACCAGAGAGGGGGGAGAGCTGCCCAAAACCCTGACTGAGATGTGCATCCACTTCCTGGTGGTTCAGGCCAAAGTGAAGAAAGTCAAGTATGATGGAGGAGCTGAGACAGATCCACATTGGAGTCCAGAGAGTAGGAAAATGATCGAGTCTCTGGGAAAACTGGCTTTTGATCAGCTGCAGAAAGGAAACCTGATCTTCTATGAATCAGACCTGACAGAGTGTGGCATCGATGTCAGAGCAGCCTTGGTGTACTCAGGAGTGTTCACACAGATCTTTAAAGAGGAGAGAGGGCTATACCAGGACAAGATGTTCTGCTTCATCCATTTGAGTGTTCAGGAGTTTCTAGCTGCTCTATATGTCCATCTGACCTTCATCAACTCTGGAGTCAACCTGCTAGAAAAACAGCAAACATCCTGGTGGTCTAAACTTTTGCAAAATAAACCTAAAAGGAAAAATCTCCACCAGAGTGCTGTGGATAAGGCCTTACAGAGTCCACATGCACACCTGGATTTGTTCCTTCGCTTCCTCTTGGGTCTTTCACTTCATACCAATCAGATTCTTCTACAGGATCTACTGACACAGACAGGAAATAGCTCACTGAACAGTCAGGAAACAGTCCAGTACATCAAGAAGAAGCTCAGTGAGAATCTGTCTGCAGAAAGAAGCATTAATCTGTTCCACTGTCTGAATGAAATTAATGATTGTTCTCTATGGAAGGAGATCCAAACGTCTTTGAGTTCAGGAAGTCTTTCAAAACAAAAACTGTCTCCTGCTCAGTGGTCAGCTCTGGTCTTCATCTTACTGTCATCAGAAGGTCTGGATGTTTTTGACCTAAGGAAATACTCTGCTTCAGAGGAGGCTCTTCTGAGGCTGCTGCCAGTGGTCAAAGTAACTAGGAAAGCACTGTAAGTGTTTAGAGATCCTGTTTAGTCCTGGTGATTCAAATGTGCTGGTACTGACTGAAACTTAATTTCTTCTTTCTTTTTCTTTTTCTTGTCATTTTCTATTCAGTCTGAGCTTTTGTAAGTTTACAGAGAGAAGCTGTAAAACTCTGTCCTTAGTTCTCAGCTCCCAGTCTTCTAGCTTGAGAGAGCTGGACCTGAGTAACAATGACCTGCAGGACCCTGGCGTGAAGCTTCTGTCCGCAGGACTCAAGAATCCACAATGCAAACTGGAAACTCTGAGGTCAAGTAACATTAAAAAGATAACTGAAAGCTAATTTTCATAATTTAAAAAACTTCTACCTTGGTTAGGATTGTCTTTTCTAATGTCAATTGTCAAATGACGGTTTACTAAACTTCATCACTAATTTCTGGATTTATTTCCATTATTTTTATTTTGTAATTAATCTATCCATCCATTTTCTTCATTACCTGTTTAACTTAAGTGATTAAAATAAAAGATGGAGGGATTATCTTGTGAGGTACAAGTACCAAGCACTCCCACTTATTGTTTTTTTTTTTTTTTCAATTTAATGCTTAATTCTTTATTGAGGAAGTGGTATATGTTTGGCCAAACAAATCTGCCAAGCTTAGTGTCGGGACTTAAAAAATATTTTTATATAACTGAGTCACCTTGTTTTTTTATTTTATTTTTATTTTTTATTTAAGAAGTATTCAGAAAGGACTCTGAAGTTTTTCTCTGCTTAGTATTTATTTTGATGGAATCAACCTGTTTGATCGAATGAGAAGAAAAGTGAATTAAAGTATTTTCTTTTGCTTGTGTTCGAGGAGTGAACAAGAGTCTTGTGTTGTTTTGTTTGCCTCCAGTCTTTCAGGTTGTCTTATCACAAAGGACAGCTGTGCTTCTCTGGCCTCAGCTCTGAGATCTAACCCTTCCCATCTGAGAGACCTTGACCTGAGTTATAATCATCCAGGAGACTCAGGAGTGGCTCTGCTGTCAGCTAGACTAGAGGACCAACAATCGAAACTGAAAAACCTTAGGTATGGGAGGTCTGGTACAGCCACAGACAGTGTGTGATAGTCAATCCCTTTCCTTTACTCAGCCTGTCCATCATGCTGAACAAACGTGTTACATGAACAATCACACAAGTAGCAAACGTTTTTCTTTTCATGACAGTAAAAGTACTAATTGGATATGAATGTATGTGTGTAGCATGTCTTCAAGCAACTCCAAGAACAAAAATTGGCTTACTCAGTTTGGGGTGATCCATATATGCTAAAAGAAGACTCCAGGCTGAAGAATACCTCTTTTGTATTTTCACTTCCTGCAACTTTTATTAGTGTTATTGATTAGGATATAATTATTTCAAAAGGTCATTTAATTTGTCATTATTTGTTAGATTTATTTTTATAACGTTGCCTAATGGTTTGCCAGAACCTCTTCAAGGCAGATCAAAAGTCTTTTTCCTCTGCGTCACCAAAATCGTCTTGCTACTTTGCTTCAGCTACTGCCGAATCTGCATTCCATTTGGCCTCCTTGTACCTGTTACCTGCCTCTGAAGTCCCACAGCAGAATATGGTCCATTCCCTGCCAGCTGTTCCCATCACACCCTCACTATACATTTAGGAGGGCGAGGTCTGTCCAGCATCCTCCCTTGCCACCTAATCCAACTCACTACCAAGTGGTGATCAATTGACAGCTTGGCACCTCTCTTCACCAGAATCTGATAATACGATTATTATTGTTGTTGACGGTCAGCGTTTGTTATGGATAAAGTGTAATTTGCACAGAAGTCCAATAACAGAACACCACTCGAGGTCGGATTGGATCAGGCAGGCCTTTCCCAACAGTGACTGTTGGGAAAGGCCTGTATCGGGCATCCCTGCCGACTGAGGGCTACTCCAGACTGGAGCAGAGTTCAACCCCTTCCCAGGAGATTAATTCCAGAGCCCAAGCCATGCACTGCAGTGAGCCTGACTATATCTAACTAGTATCTCTCAACCTCATGCAGCAGCTCAAGTTCCATTCAAGTCAGCCTTAGTAGCTGGGTACAAAACCACAGGGCCCCGCCACTGACTGTCACCCTACACACATTTCACCTGACCCCTCAAGTATATAGTCCAGAGTAGAAGTAATAAATGCACAAACTAGTTTTTTAGCTTCACTCTGAGTGAAGATGGTTCTAATGTTAGAGATACTGATCAAATGTAAGACTAGCACAGTCTTACATTTGCATGATCGTGGCTCAAGAGTTGGGAGTTCGCCTTGTAATCTGAAGGTTGCCGGTTCGAGCCCTGGCTCCGACGGTCTCAGTCGTTGTGTCCTTGGGCAAGACACTTCACCCATTGCCTACTGGTGGTGGTCAGAGTGCCCGGTGGTGCCAGTGTCCGGCAGCCTCACCTCTGTCAGTGCGCCCCAGGGTGGCTGTAGGCTACAATGTAGCTTGCCATCACCAGTGTGTGAATGTGTATGCGTGAATGGGTGGATGACTGGATATGTAAAGCGCTTTGGGGTCCTTAGGGACTAGTAAAGCGCTATATAAATACAGGCCATTTACCATTTTAGCACAGTCCTAGCATGGAACCCTGAACTCCATAATTACCTTAGTGTAATTTCCCTCTGATTGTGAAAAAGAATCCCCATTTACATGAACACAATAGAGTCTATTAGACAACCATTATTGCATTGTATGTATTACAAATACATGTAATGTTGATGTGTGAAATACACTGAGGTGGTCTGACCCCCCTCCTACCTTTAGGTTGAGGCCTGCTGGAGTCCGATGGTTGAGACCAGGTCTGAGGAAGTGTAAGCGTGTTTTTGATGTGATTCATGAATACAAAGCAGCACACATTCAACCATCTTTAAACTGTCACATCACTCATTCACATCTGTGATGTCAGTAGTCATTATCAAAGAGTCAATCAATGAACAGATGATGGATGAGTAACTGCAGCTGTATTGTGTTTGTTCTCCTTAGATATCTGTGAACCCACACCCAGCGCAAACACAATACATACAAAGATCAAGCTGTCTGACAACAACAGGAAAATGACATTGGTGAAGGAGGATCAGTCATATCCTGACCATCATGACAGATTTGAGCTTCCTCAGCTGCTCTGTAGAAATGGTCTGACTGGTCGATGTTACTGGGAGGTGGAGTGGAGAGGGAAGGTTGATTTATCAGTGAGTTACCGAGGAATAAAAAAGAAAGGAAGCAGTAATGGATGCAGGTTTGGAAGCAATGATCAGTCCTGGAGTCTGAGGTGCTCTGATGACGCCTGTTACCATGTCTGGCACAATGATGAAACAGCATTCATCTCCTCCACCTCCTCCTCGGTCTCTCACAGAGTAGGGGTGTATGTGGACTGTCCTGGTGGCACTCTGTCCTTCTACAGAGTCTCCTCCGACACTCTGATCCACCTCCACACCTTCAGCACCACATTCACTGAGCTTCTGTACCCTGGATTTGGGTTCTGGTCACCTGGTTCTTCAGTGTCTCTGTGTGCAGTTGAGTATGAGTAGCCTCATCCATTAGAAAGGCCGTAGAGCAGATAATTCTGTCTGCACATGGGTCTCTTTCACTCAGAAACACGTTTTCTAATTCACAAATACATAGACTATCCACATCATTAAAGTCCCTTTATTTTATCTTCCTCTTTATTTAGAAATTAAAAATGCATTAATTAAAAATCTCTGTTAAAATATAGCTACTCTCAATGCAGTCACAGAAAGGAATTTGAAGGGCAAACTGTTTTGGTGTGCAGTCTAATAGGTTAGAGGAAAGGAGCAAGACCACAAGTTTATGCACGGAGAGAGAGGATATGCAGATGATTGGAGTGGCAGGGAAGGATGCTAGGGATAGTGTGAGATGGAGGCAGATGATCCACTGTGTCAACCATAAAGGGAGCAGCCAAGATTAGAAGAAAAGAAAAAAACAGCTTTGGTGTGCAGTCATCCTGCTAGCACCTTTGGCAGCCATACCCTGGGAGGGTTGATGGGCAGTATTAGTAGTATCCTATGGGCACCGTATTGTTAATATTTGATCTAATGCTTAATATTTTTGCTACAGACAAAGAGTATTTACATTATGTACTAAATCATTCTGTCTGCCTCTGTGTCTATGAGAACAAAGTTGAGTAATTCTTCTTCCCATCTTATATCCTGATACTAATGTTGTGCCTTTATCCTTTTCAGGATGCAAGAGGTAAACTGACTTGGGATAGAAAACTTTCAGACAGGTAATCAAATAAATAAAAATTCAACTGGGTTATGCTTGTTAAACTGAAGCATAGCTTATCCATACACTTTCATTCAGACTTCATTGAACAGAGGAGCAGTTTGCTCAACACCTGTTGATCTAACTCATACTTTGTGGGTATATTGCTGGAGACCTGATAGAGGGCAGTAAAGACAGTGAAGTTATTTTGATGACCAGTTGGCACACTCTACATCAACAGTCCATTCAGGTTTTACTTTGAGTGGGCATTGTGGATTCTTGTTTGTGTGTTGTTTCTATATTTTCTGTGTATTGTACCTTGTTCTACATCGGTGGGCAAAGTGGTGATGCTCCATTGGCTGATGGAGGGAGAGGAACTGGCTGAAGGAGGGAGAGGACCCCAGGCCTTCCTGGAAGTTTTTCAGGCCACTGTAGAGGTTTGCTTCCAAACTGGAAGCTGGTTCCACAGAAGAGGGGCCTGAAAACTGAAGGCTCTCCCTCCCATTCTACTTTTAAATACTCAAGGAACAACAAGTAGGCCTGCAGAGCGGGAGCGAAGTGCTCTAATAGGGTGATATGGTACTACAAGGTCATTAAGATATGATGGGGCCTGATTATTTAAGACCTTGTATGTGAGGAGCAGGATTTTGAATTCAATTCTGGATTTAACAGGAAGCCAATGAAGGGAAGCCAAAACAGGAGAAATATGCTCTCTCTTTCTAGTCCCTGTCAGCACTCTTGCTGCAGCATTTTGGATTAGCTGAAGGCTTTTCATATAGTAAAGACTGCAGTCAGCTTGTGCCTGAGGCATCCCTTAATTCTGGGGACAGATTTAATAACCTGTTGGGGCAGTGTGTGGGGATGCGTTCACGACCTTTGGTGGTGTGTAGTGTTTGTGCTGTGCTCAGTGGTGACATGTGGTCGCCCGACACTGACTCTAGGGAGGAGGAGACAGCAGGGCATTCTTGTGAGGCCCGCTGCCACCGGTGATTCACTCCATGGAAGAGTTTCCACTAGAGCACTCTCATGATGACACCCAAACAAATCCTATGACCAAGTGATAAAACCAGTTGTCATGCTACATCAATAGTCCATTCAGATTTTACCTCCTGGACCAGTTAGGCACTGCTTGCCACAAAAGTGCAATAGAAAAGGGCAACAAATCATTTGGAGTTACGCTCCACAGAAAACTCCATGTATAGGCGAATCCATAAATACTGAACCACGAATAGGCGGTGGTTGACTGCACTGGTTATTTGAGATCCTCATTGGAAGATTTAATAAAGTTAATTCAAACGAAATTGTAAACATACACGGCAGACCCAGTGGCATTTTGATGCTTTTTATTAAAGCTTTGACGGTTGCTGTCCACAATACACACAGAGCTGCAGCTCTTCCGCTGCCTGCTCAACACTATCACAACAACAACGCCAACCACAGGACCCAGTACAATATTTAATTCGGCGGGGCGTGATTGCAGATGCCGTGCAGGTGCGTCCGCCTCCTCTGCACGGCACCGCAGGCCACACCCCACCACAAAAATGTAGTCAGTTTTCACTTGAGCCTTTACCTGTTAGTGTGCTTGTGTCTGCAGTGTCCCAGAGAGGTCGAGTACAACTTCCAGAGACACACGTGAGTGCTGAAACTAGTACTGAGTTCTGTCATCAATAAATCTAGTTAAAAAGTGTGTTTTTGTATTTAGTTTAAAGCTCTGGAAAACACATTCTCCTCACATGTTTAAGATCGAAAACCATGAGAATACAGTCACGTTAAGAACAGTCAAGGTTAGTCCGATAATCTGAATGTGTGTATTTCATGTGTTCTTTTTTACGATGATCGTGGCTCAAGAGTTGGGAGTTTGCCTTGTGATTGGAAGGTTGCCGGTTCGAGCCCCAACTTGGACAGTCTCGGTCGTTGTGTCTTTGGGCAAGACACTTCACCCATTGCCTACTGGTGGTGGTCAGAGGGCCCGGTGGCGCCAATGTCCGGCAGCCTCGCCTCTGTCAGTGCGCCCCAGGGTGGCTGTGGCTACAATGTAGCTTGCCATCACCAGTGTGTGAATGTGTATGGGTGGATGACTGAATGTGTAAAGCGCTTTGTGGTCCTTAGGGACTAGTAAGGCGCTATACAAATACAGGCCATTTACCATGATTTACTTGATGGTTCAGCTTTGATCTTAATGAGTGAAATGTATTTTCAAGTAGAAGGAAATGATGCATAAAAAGCTGCAAAACCTTTGTGATGCCAGCTTTTTGTCTTCTAACCTCAGTGGACTCGGGATTCGAGCTGGATCATACCACAGCAGAAACAGATCAAGAGGACGTGATGGAGGTGTGAGAACAATGACCAGGTCCTGACGTTCCTGATCATAGATTTGTAAAATACCTGCTGCAGCTTGGTGACAAAGAGGCCATCAGCAATGAAAATTCACTCACAGTAGAAGTTGGTTTTATTCCATCACTGCGCAGATGTTTGTGTTACCAAGCTGCTTTTAGCTCTGCACCTGTTCCAACTTGAATGTGTAATTCCAGTCCTGTATCCTTGTGAACAGCATGAGTTAAGTTTGTTTCTTCACTCAACACTCAGTCAGGTTATTGGTCCTAAAAGTCCTGATCATGTTCCTTTCTGAATTCTAGTCTCCAACAAGCTTCCAACATGCAGTTCAAACTGAGTCTGCACGAATCTTCTACAGGTAATGACAAGAAATCCACACCTCCACCTTTTTACAGCCCATCAGGTAATGTTTTCTTTAAATTAGACTAACTTCAGCACCCTGATGTGCCATTATGTTCCTGTTAGACGATCATGCAAACAAAAAGTTGAGTGGACAGTTCCTGCCATAACACGATTGCATTGTATAAACGTGGTCATTTTTCTCCCCACAGAATGAACACAAACAACACCTGAGTGTGTCAGGACCTTAATCTCAGCACTGACTCTTCAGTGTTGCTGTGACGTAATGCATGTTGCTAGAGTTATTTGAATTTTCAGCTACACAGTTGCTCACAGTTTTTCTGATGTTTGGCAGCTTGTTACAAGCTCAAAGAAGTCCTGCCATTAATTAATTCTTAATTAATTATTAATTCTTAAATATGATCAAATCATCTCTAATAATTGGCTATGTACCACAGGCCTTCAAGCTGGCTGTAGTTAAACCTTTACTCAAAAAGCCATCTGTAGACCCAGCAGTCTTAGCTAATTATAGCCCAATCTCCAACCTTCCTTTCATATCAAAAATCCTTGAAAGAGTAGTTGTCAAACAGCTAACAGATCATCTGCAGAGGAATGGCTTATTTTAAGAGTTTCAGTCAGGTTTCAGAGCTCATCACAGCACAGAAACAGCTTTAGTGAAGGTTACAAATGATCTTCTTGTGGCCTCTGACAGTGGACTCATCTCTGTGCTTGTCCTGCTAGACCTCAGTGCAGCATTCGATGCTGTTGACCATAATATCCTATTAGAGCGATTAGAACATGCTCCAGGTATTACAGGTACTGTGCTGCAGTGGTTTGTATCATATCTATCTAATAGACTCCAATTTGTACATGTACATGGAGAGTCCTCTTCACACACTGAGGTTAATTATAGAGTTCCACAGGTTTCGGTGCTAGGACCAAATTCTGTTTACACTATACATGCTTCCCTTAGGCAGCATCATTAGAAGACATAGCATAAATTTTCACTGCTATGCAGGCTGTAGTTAAACCTTCATGGACAGCTCTATCTGTCCATGAAGCCAGATAACACACACCAATTAGTTAAACTGCAGGAATGTCTTAAAGACATAAAGACCTGGATGGCCGCTAACTTTCTGCTTCTTAATTCAGATAAAACTGAGGTTATTGTACTCGGCCCTGAAATTCTTAGAAATATGGTATCTAACCAGATTCTTACTCTGGATGGCATTACCTTGGCCTCCAGCAACACTGTGAGGAACCTTGGAGTCATTTTTGACCAGGATATATAAATATGTAAGACAAATTGTTTATGTTTCTGTTCTGTGTGCTGTGTACTGTTTGTTTGTATATGTGTCTTTCTGGCTGCTGTTACAACCAAATTTCCCCTTGTGGGACACTTAAAGGATTATTCTATTCTATTCTATTCTATTCTTCCATTCGATATGTCCTTCAACGCACATATTAAACAAACATGTAAGACTGCGTTCTTCCATTTGCACAACATCTCTAAAGTTAGAAATATCCTGTCTCAGGGTGACGCTGAAAAACTAGTTCATGCATTTATTACTTCCAGGCTGGACTACTGTAATCTTATTATCAGGAAGTCCTAACAACTCCCTGAAAAGCCTTCAGCTAATCCAAAATGCTGCAGCAAGAGTACTGACAAGGAGAAAGAGAGAGCATATTTCTCCTGTTTTGGCTTCCCTTCATTGGCTTCCTGTTAAATCCAGAATTGAATTGAAAATCCTGCTCCTCACATACAAGGTCTTAAATAATCAGGCCCCATCTTATCTTAATGACCTTGTAGTACCATATCACCCCATTAGAGCACTTTGCTCTCACACTGCAGGCTTATTTGTTGTTCCTAGAGTATTTAAAAATAGAATGGGAAGGAGAGCCTTCAGTTTTCAGGCCCCTCTTCTGTGGAACCAGCTTCCAGTTTGGATTTGGGAGACAGACACTATCTCTACTTATAAGATTAGGCTTAAAACTTTCCTTTTTGCTAAAGCATATAGTTAGGGCTGGACCAGGTGACCCTGAATCCTCCCTTAGTTATGCTGCAATAGACGTAGGCTGCTGGGGGATTCCCATGATGCATTGAGTTTTTTATTTCCAGTCACCTTTCTCACTCACTATGTGTTAATAGACCTCTCTGCAGTGAATCATACCTGTTATTAATCTCTGTCTCTCTTCCACAGCATGTCTTTATCCTGTCTTCTTTCTCTCAACCCAACCGGTCGCAGCAGATGGCCGCCCCTCCCTGAGCCTGGTTCTGCTGGAGGTTTCTTCCTGTTAAAAGGGAGTTTTTCCTTGCCGCTGTTGTCAAAGTGCTTGCTCATAGGGGGTCATATGATTGTTGGGTTTTTCTCTGTATCTATGAAGCGCCTTGAGGCGACTTTTGGTGTGATTTGGCGTTATATAAATAAAATTTAATATATAAATAAATTGAATTGACAGCAGTGGTTTCCACACATTTGGAGGTCGGTTGTTTATACATTTTGAAATGAGCCTTTATAATTAAAGCCACCACCATCCATGTGCTGACTGACATCTGCATAATATGCAAATACTATTTAAAAAAACAAGTCATAAAAATCATTATTTCATCTCTCCAGTTCCCTCTCTAGTTATTATATCTATCAAACCTAAAAGACGGCACCTTGGAAGAAACGAGAAACGAGCTTTAGTGGTCACATACATATTCATAAAGAGTACAACATGCAGTGAAATGTGTTGTGTCCGAGCTGCAGACAGGCTGCAGATGTAGCCGTGCCATTCCAGGCCATGGTGTTTGGCGTGGGGGGCCTAGTCAGGACCCTTACTGGATACTGGGAGGGAATCAAACTTGCAACTTCCGCTCCAAAGGTGTGTGGTCTTACCACTACACTATCCAGCTGCCCTTGTAGTAAAGTGTGCAGTCAGTTTGATCAGTATTTTGGAAATGTTTTGTGATTCCGTACACCAAATACCAATATTCCTGGTTAAAGACCAGGAAGAGAGGCTGTATCCCAATTCAGGGTCTGCAGCCTTAAAGTACGTAGCCTCAACGATCCTCAAGGGCCACGTACTCAAAGACCGCTAAGGCCAGAAGTGCGAGGCTTGTGAAATGGGACGCTCTAGCCTCCGTTGCGCTGCCCAGTGCCCAGGTTGCCTAGCAACCATGATACTAACAGCTGGAAACGTGTCATACAGCTTTGTTTGACAGAAATGAAGGAGAAATCTTTTGTTCATTTGTTTGTTTCTTTCTACATGAGCTTTGATCATTCTCTGTAGGATTAAGCTCAGCTATTGAACGGCGTATATTTTAAAGTAAAGGCTTTAAAACCAAGTTAGTACAAACGTCACTAATGTCACATAACTTTGCCGACATGTGGCCAACAGTAATGTTTTAATGTTCTTCATCATTAAACATTTGCACATAAATAAGTGACATAATATTCAGTACTTACTTAAAGTTTACTCTTCGGGCGCCCCTCATCCGCCGTTTTTTTTTTCCGGCAAAATTATCCACACCCACCGCCGCGCTATGCATTCTGGGATATGTTGGGCCACGAAGTCTACACTGCCACAGCCTTAAAATTCAGGGAAATGAAGGACGCATTTCAGGGCCGCATTTCGAGCAGCCTTTGAATTGGGACAGCCTTCGGCGCGCCGCTGTGACGTAATCGGCCTTGAAATGCGTACTTTAAGGCTGCAGACCCTGAATTGGGATACAGCCAGAGACAAGTCCCTGGATGGGAGGAGTTAGAAAGTTCATCCAACAAAAATATCTGTTGCAAATTAGACATGTGGATTGTCCACTGTCGAATAAAGGAGCAACTGAAAGAAGAAGATTCATTTTATGTGAGTCATGCACAGTTTAAAATGTGAAGGGGGTAAAACTGACCCCTTTGCAGTTTAGTTCCAGTTTGGTTACTGTGGCGCTGCAATCCAGGGCAGAGATAAGAGACAATAGTTATTTGGGATTCTCATGGGTAGCATTAATAAAGTTAGTTCAAACTTAATCGTTCTCTTAACCTGGCTGTAGCTCAGGTGGCAGAGCAGGTCAGCCACTAATTAGAAGGTCGGTGGTTCGATCCCAGGCTGCCCCCTGGGTGCATGCCAAATATCCTTGGGCAAGATATTAACCCCATGATTACCTGCTGGTGGTGGTCAGAGGGCCCGGTGGCGCCAGTGTCAGCCAGCCTCACCTCTGTCAGTGCGCCCCAGGGCAGCTGTGGCTACAGTGTAGCTTGCCATTGCCAGTGTGTGAATGGGTGAATGACTGAATGTAGTGTAAAGTGCTTTGGGGTCCTTAGGGACTAAGTAAAGCGCTATACAAATGCAGGCCATTTACCATTTAACTCTTTAACTGTGGGTGTTGTGCTTGTGTCTGCAGTTTGCAGGAGAAAACAATGAGATCCACAGACACCTGTGAGTACTGAAACTCAGTTATCAAGAACGTATTAAATGATTATAAATGTTTGTGTCCTAAACTCACCACAGAAATATTTATAAGAGATTTAGTTTAAAGCTCTGGAAAAGACATTCTACTCACATGTTTAAGATCTAAAACCATGAGAAGACAGTCACGTTCAGAACAGTCGAGGTTAATCTGATAATTTGATAATCTACATGTGTGTATTTCATGTTTTACGATGATTTACTTGGAAGGTCACGGTTCAGCTTTGATCTTAATGAATGAAATGTATTTTCAAGTAGAAGGAAATGATGCATAAAAAGCTGCAAAACCTTTGTGATGTCAGCTTTTTGTCTTCTAACCTTAGTGGACTCTGGTTTCGAACTGGATCATACCACAGCAGAAACAGATCAGGAGGACGTGATGGAGGTGAGAGAACAATGACCAGGTCCTGACGTTCCTGATATACAGGTTGGGCCATTTATATGGATACGCCGTAATAAAATGGGAATGGTTGGTGATATTAAAGTCCTGTTTGTGGAACATTAGTATATGTGAGGGGGCAAACTCCTCAAGATGGGTGGTGACCATGGTGGCCATTTAGAAGTCGGCCATCTTGGATACAACTTTTGTTTTTTCAATAGGAAGAGGGCCATGTGACACATCAAACTTATTGGTAATGTCACAAGAAAAACAATGGTGTGCTTGGTTTCAACGTAACTTTATTCTTTCATGAGTTATTTACAAGTTTCTGATATGTGTTCAGTGTAGAGATGGACCGATCCGATATTACGTATCGGTATCGGTCCGATACTGACCTAAATTACTGGATCGGATATCGGAGAAAAATAAAAAATGTAATCCGATCCATTAAATATCACGAAAGCACTTCACAAAACTTGCAACACGCCGTAACTCACCTCAGAACGTTAGCACGTCGGAGCAGTATGCATCACGTGATAGAGCGGCTGTGGCATGCGGGACCTGTCGGTGGATAGCATGTGGAGCTTCGCTAGCAACCCGGCATTTCATCTCCGACAAAGTTATCCCCGAGAGAAGTAAAGCAAGTGTGTAAGTCCATCTCTGAATGTTTGTAAAGCATTCCTGCGTTAAGCTTACCAAACGATATATGGAGCGACTGCCTCTTCTGGCTACTACTTCAATCATGAAACTGCTTAATGATCAGCTGATCGGCTTTTCTGTCGCGAGTCCGTCTCTCTGGTTTGTTTTTGGCCCACTTTGCACCAGAAAGAGGAAACCAGCGGCTGAACAACAGCAGCACGTTTAAGCTTGATCAGCTGTTGTTAGAATTTATTTATTATTACTTTCTACTCGAGGATCTTTTTCTACGTAGCTGACGGCTGGTAACTGCAGGGGCGGATCTAGCAAAGTTTAGCCAGGGGGGCCGATAGGGCATTAACAGGGAAAAGGGGGCACAAAGACATATTTTTCTTTCTTATTCTCATTTAAAATGTCTAGCTTTTAATAAATAATTATCCGAATCTTACACCCAAAGTTTTAATTTGATGTAAAATGAATAGAAGTCAATTACTGTATATAGTGACTATTAAGTCTAATATATATACCCTAGTAAGCTATAGTACTTTTTCCTTTGGGAAGGTACCATCTGTGCAGTCTGCAATTTTGTTGAAGAAAGATGTTGAATCTATTTAATATTTCTTGAAAAATAATTGATTTCTGTGCATTTATTTTTTCACACTGCATCAAATTAAGGTTGATTACGTCGATTAAGCATCATGAGGTGGAGCGTGAGGGGTGGTTCCCTATTTTTTATTTATTTATTTTTGTTGTTGCTGGGAGTTGGAACCCTATTAGTTAGGTTGCTTAATATTTACGCTAAGTACTCTTTAAAATACCAGAATAGGGAGGATGGTGTAGGTTTAAGTTTGTTAGATTGATCAGTATTGCTGAACTATGAAATGTATTTTTTTTTGCATACAGGTATAACAGAATAGCTTTAGTGTAGTTGTTGTTTTAAACTTGAGTATGAACTTATACAAAATGCAGCAAGATATTTAAAAAAAAACAGTTTTGTTGATTAAAAAACACTATATCGGATTCATATCGGTATCGGCAGATATCCAAATTTATGATATCGGTATCGGTATCGGACATAAAAAAGTGGTATCGTGCCATCTCTAGTTCAGTGTGCTGCCCATTGTGTTGGACTGTCAATGCAACCCTCTTCTCCCACTCTTCACACACTGATAGCAACACCGCAGGAGAAATGCCAGCACAGGCATCCAGTATCTGTAGTTTCAGGTGCTGCACATCTCGTATCTTCACACCATAGACAATTGCCTTCAGATCGGGAGACCTTGGGGGCCATTCAACTGGCTCACGATGACCAATCCACTTTCCAGAAAACTGTTCATCTAGGAATGCTCGGACCTGGCACCCATATTGTGGTGGTGCACCATCTTGCTGGAAAAACTCAGGGAACGTGCCAGCTTCAGTGCATAAAGAGGGAAACACATCATCATGTAGCAATTTCAAATATCCAGTGGCCTTGAAGTTTCTATTGATGAAGAATGGACCCACTAGCGTTGTACCCCATATACCACACCAAACCATCACTTTTGTTGTTCCAACAGTCTTGGAGGGATCCATCCAATGTGAGTTAGTGTCAGACCAATAGCGGTGGTTTTGTTTGTTAACTTCACCATTCACATAAAAGTTTGCCTCATCACTGAACAAAATCTTCTGTGTGAGCCAAGGGTCCTGTTCCAATATTTGTTTTGCCCATTCTGCAAATTCTGTGCGCCGATCTGGGTCATCCTTACTGCAGTAGCTGGAGTTTGTAAGGGTGCCATTTGTGAGTAGCTAATATCTGCCGAAGGGATGTTCGACTAATGCCACTCTCCAGTGACATGCGGCGAGTGCTACGCTGTGGGCTCTTGCTGAATGAAGCTAGGACAGCCACTGATGTTTCTTCATTAGTGACAGTTTTCTTGCAAATCCAACACTGAACCAGTTTCACGAAACTTAGCAAGCAGCTTGCTAACTGTAGCATGGGAGATGGGTGGTCTCGTAGGGTGTCTTACATTGAAATCTGCTACAATGACCTGGTTACTGCGTTCACCAGATATCAACACAATTTCGGTCTGCTCCTCACGTGTTAACCTCTTCGACATGTCAATGGCTGTGAACAAAGAGAAACTTGTAAATAACTCATGAAAGAATAAAGTTACGTTGAAACCAAGCACACCATTGTTTTTCTTGTGACATTACCAATAAGTTTGATGTGTCACATGGCCCTCTTCCTATTGAAAAAACAAAAGTTGTATCCAAGATGGCCGACTTCTAAATGGCCACCATGGTCACCACCCATCTTGAGGAGTTTGCCCCCTCACATATACTAATGTGCCACAAACAGCACAGACAACCATTCCCATTTTATTACGGTGTATCCATATAAATGGCCCACCTGCAAAGTTCCTGACTTGGTTAGATGTTGTGAAATTGTTTTTCTAACTGTGGTAATAAAGCAGTCATCATGACCTTTAGCTGTCTTCTGTGGTCATTCAGGTGTTTTGTGTGAGTTGCTTAGCTGCTCAGTGCAGATAGTAGGTTTGAGGTTCTTGCTCTCTCTGACTGGTTTATTTGGGTTTTTTCTATTACGATTTTCATGCAGTTTTCCTATAATTCACAGCGTGTACATCAGCTAAATTTGTTTCTTCACTGAACACTCAGTCAGGTTATTGGTCTAGCTAGCTGATGATGTTGCTTTCTGAATTCTAGTCTCCAACAAGCTTCATGCCTGCAGTTCAAACAGAGTCTGCACGAATCTGTTACAGGTAATGAAAAGAAATCCACATCTCCCCTGTTTACAGCCTCTCTGGTAACGTCTTCTTTTCATTAGACTAACAACCACATGACTAGTATCACAATAAAGTAATCTCTGCTTGTAGCAGTTGTTGTATGTTTAATATAAAGCCAACCAGTTATAGAACGTACGCATGTGATATGACGCGAGGTAACAGCTCTAATTTACAGATCCATTTTCAGATATTTGGGTTTAACAGGTTTGCAGTGGTCATTCAGATCCTCTGTGTCACATAGTTTCAGGTGTCCTAGTCCAGGTGTGTTCCTGTGTACTCTGACTGGAGTCATGTTTAATATAAGTCAGGAAGCAGAGCTGCTGTACAGGATTGTCCAATGGGATGAGGACCTCCTCCATCCAGCCAATAAAAAGGCTGCAAGCCCGCTTTTCAATATTGAGAGTTCAAAGGATGCAATCCGTCAGCTTCACCTCCCACACTGTGAACCACAGGAAGGTGAGCAAAGCACTGCTCATGACATGACACAACTGTTAATCCATAGTTCTGATGGCGTCCCCTACTGGCTATAGAATTTGGTATTTTTCTGCTGACTGACCATTGCTGATGTTTGCCTGACAAACATTTTAATCCAGACATCCTGCAGATCTCACTAATATTTTTATTTCACATCCACTCAGCCACCACTGTTAAGCAGAATGTAGAGAAGCAGGACCTCTACTAAGAGCAGCCATAAATGATCCTCCAACTTTCCCATTGTGGACAGTTAAAATGTCTGCCTAATTATGAACCACACTGTACAATTACAGTAACAATTAGGTGGTAGCACAGACCTTAGGATGGGAGGGATGTAAGGAGAAACATCTGTGCCATTGCAAGAAACAAACTTAATTTTTCAGAATAACTGAAGAAGATTTATTCATTTTTAATAAGAAGTTTCGGCTGCTCACTTATTTCCTGAGCAGTCGGTGCTGTTGATGAATCCACGCTTGATACAAACCTGATTGGAAACCTTTGAGTGGTCTTTTTAAGACCTCTGTAATAAACAATGTGCAGAAGACAAGGAAACCCAACGACTGATTTCTAAGCAGTGTTTGATTCTTTATCTGACCGTGGACACCATATCAAGGCTTTATATCTAAAATCAGATTCACTGTCACTGTAAGGAGGTTTTGGGAGTCAAACAGATGTCTGATGGCTTTGTGTTTTCACAGCTCTGCTTTCCGACTGTCTGTCTGTAGTCCACATCTCTGCTGGTAAAATGAAGGTCCTCAAGCCTCGAAAGATCACAGACACTCACGTGATCGTGGAAGTTACTCACCTCTCTTCCTTTGGCCTCGTCTGGAACATAAAGAGGTTTTGGAACAAGGACAAACCAGTTTCGGGTCAGGTTTTGCTGTTCCTTGAACCAATAAACTTTAGAACACAGAGACAAAACCTCAATGTGCTTCTCCTGACAAGCAACATCCCAGTGGAAGAGGTAAAGATCTATGAAAAGCTTCTCACTCAGTCCTAACGTTTGACAGAGCTGCTGAGATATGTAGTAAACGGTTTTGTACTGATGATGAATAGGTAACACTGATCTATTTTGGATAAGCCTTCTAATTAAAATGGTCTTTTAAAGGTCAGGGTGAAATACAGAGATGCTAACTTCATCCAAGCGCCTTCCAAATGTAAACTCATCAAAGATCACAGATACACTGTTCTCTGTCCAGTTGCCTATAAAGTCCAGCCTCCAGTAAGTACTTCTGTTAATTAAACTACTCCTTGTGGTTATGAAACTCATGCTGTGGTCCTGCTTTGTAGGAAGAAGATTTTGACCTGGACTTTGGAACAAACTACCCTCCAACATTTCAGATCCGCCTTCCTGCAGACACTGAAGAAGTCACAATAACAATCCAAGGCCAAACAAACACAGATGTCTGGAAATGCACTATTGATCTACCAGGTAAAACCTATATCTACATCACTCCGCCTGACATTCAATTAGAAATTATGAGTGATATATGAGTGTGCCTTTTTAGTATGCCTTATTTCCTTCATTCGTGATTTACTCCCATTTAAAACATGCTGTGATGTTCTTTTATCAACTCTCATTCTGGCATCATTTGCACTGTCCAGGCCCAAAGGCTCCTTTAGATTCTAAATGCCAAGAGTAAGGCACAGCTGAGGGTCCAGAACAGTCCAAATTCCAGAAATTGATCAGTATGGCTGTTAAACCAGAGTGTCTAGGCTCACCAAATAGGGAGTCAGCAGATGACATGCCAAGTTCTGACTGCGATGGTTTTGCAAAAATACAATGAAGAGCACTGCTTTAACTGTAGACGTAAATTAAATATCAGTTAGGTTTTGGAGGGAGGGTGAAGTTTGCAAATGTAACTCTAAGATTATTGTCTAAAATTGTACACTCAAGCTAGTAAAACAGAACAGGACTGGCAGCAGGTTTAAAGTGAAAAGCTAAACTTCATGCACTGGTGGGAATCCTGGACACAAGCGCAGTAAAGTACAGCCTCCATTCTAAATAGGACACCGATAATGAGGCCATCAGCGGTCAGGTGAGTAATCAGCAATATCTCACAGGTGTGCAGCAAAAGAGCAGGAAGTCGGGTGAGCTCTGCCCCTGAAACAAACAGACCACACACACACACACACACACACACACACACACAGATAGAGGAAACAAGAGAAATAGGTGAGGCAAAGTACATAAACAGTGTCAGTCAGTGAGATGTCCACCCGGGTGCCTGATCAACAACTGACTGTCAGAAGGCACCGAAAACAAGAAAACCTAAAGCGCAGAAAACATCTGTTAGTTATCGATGTGTTCCTGTTCACCTGAATCATTTTACTACCAAAAATGAACGCTGTCAGGGCAAACTCCATTATATTGTCCTCTGGAAGTTTTTAGAAGACTAGTCTAATAGTGTGCTGGACATACACAAAAAACCCCAAACATCAAATGTGTTTTTAATACACAAGACACAAGCCGCACAACAGTGTCAGTATGTCACCACTTAACAGCACCAGATGTTTAGCAGGTGTGTATCTGCAGGTTACTCTGTGCACAAAGCAGTATCACATACTCACAAGCTCTGTCACACCTTCACTTCAAGTTACTGAACATAGTTTTCCTGCTTCCTGCCCCCAGAAAGAACACGCAGTCAGTCAACTCCCCAGATCCTCCCACCAGACAAGCATCTGTTTGCAGTTCGGAAGCAGTTTGTGGATCAAGTGTCAGATTCGACTGTGAACCAGCTGCTGGACAGCCTGCTCCAACAGGGAATTATAAATAAGGAAGAAATGGATTCAGCCAGAATCAAACCCAGAGCTGACCGAGCTCGAGATGTGATAGATGTGGTGCGAAACAAAGGAGAAGAAGCCAGCTCATCCCTGATTGATGGCCTCCGTGAGTTGGATCCATACCTTTCTGAAACCCTGCACCTGAGCTAAGATGAGCTGCGACTGTTCTTTAATGAAGTTATTGTAAAGCTGTACTGCTGTCTGCGTTTGGTAAATTTAAAATGAAGGCCTAATTTTTGTTGTTTGTTTCTTGGTTTTGTATATTTTTGTCATCTGTTTTCCTTGTGAGCGTGCTCAGAGAGATAATAAATCAGAGCTCTAATTATTCAGTTGTCTGTCTCTGATATATTTTTATGGTTTCTTTTTGTTGTTTTTTCCTGAACCTGAAATAAAACCACTACCATCATCAGTGTGTGACCTCAAACCATCAGGCACCTCAGAATGAGATGCCATTGAGGCTAACGGATGTGATTGGTCGGTGACCGTCACATAGGTGTGGACTGTGAGAAGGTGTGTGCGTGAATGAAGACAGGTGAGCAGCAGCTGTGATAGTTTGGGCCACAGAGACTTTATTAGAGATTTCAGGTGTTAGGTGAGTCCAACAGGTGAGACAGGAAGTAGAAAACCCTTCACATGTTGGAAGACTGAGGTCTAACTGAACGGCTCTAAACATCCCACAGCATCAGGACGGTTTCTGATTGGTTATAGTGAATGGAAGGGGTGGTAGGTGAGGATGAGGGGGTGGGGCTAGAGGTTACAGTGAAACAGGTCACTTCTGTTCAGGCATCATGTCATCGATGCTCTCTCCGGCCTCCAGCCGCTTCTCCATCTCCACCAGCAGGTTAATGCCATCCACCACCATTTGCACCAGCTCCACCTCTGAGAAACCCAGGCGGTCCGCGTTGGAGATGTCAAAGACTCCACCCACTGCTGCAGTGTCCACACCACCTTAGACACAGACAGGAAGTGATGAATGAGACAGCGAGGACAGGTGTTCCTTCCCGTCTGCTGTGCGTGCTCCTACCTGTTCCTCGCTTCTGCAGCCGCAGCCTCTTCAAGATCTCGCCGAACTTCTCGTGCTTGCTCACGTTTGGCAGCTTGACGTGGACGCCAGCTCGCAGGCCGGTGCCCAGGTTGGACGGGCAGGTGAGGATGTAGCCCAGGTGCTCGTTCCACATGAATTCATGACCTCGCTCCTTAAACAGTTCCTCGATCTGCCAGAGAGAGAGGTGAGACAGGTTAGACGGCTTCAGGTGTGACACTATGGGGTGAGGGAAATAGGAAGTGGCGTGCTGACCTTGGTGAGGCCAGTGCAGAAGCGGGTGAACACCTCCCTCATGTTTCCTCCTTTCTGCATGCTGATGACACGCAGATGATCCTCCTCGTTCACCCAAACCAGGAATGTCTTATTGTCATTGTGCCTGCAGGTGAGTAAGGGGTTATTCTTCCATCCTTGAAAACTGCTTCTTTCACTCCAATTCTCAAAAAGCCTGGTGCAGATCCCAATAATTTTGATAATCTCTGCCCTGTATCAAACCTCACCTTTATTTTGAAAATCCTTGAGAAAGTTGTTGCCTTCCAGCTTCACTCATACCTCAATGACCATAATCTCTATGAAAAATTTCAGTCTGGTTTCTGCCCAAATCATGATACAGAAACGGCTTTGTTAAGGATTACTAATGACCTTCTGATGGCAGCTGACTCTGGTCTTTTAACCATCCTCATCCTTCTCGATCTTAGTCCGGCATTTGACACCGTTTCTCATAATATCCTCCTGAGCATAATTAGCATCCATTGGCATTAGTCACACCTCACTTGCCTGGTGCATCATATCTCTCAGTTTATCCAATTTAAATCACACTCTTCAAGTTTCTTTCCTGTTTCTGCTGGTGTGCCCCAGGATTCAGTATTAGGGCCCTTTTTCATTATCTACATGCTCTCTCTTGGCCAAATATTCCGAAAATATAATATCAATTTTCATTGTTATGCTGATGACACCCAGCTCTACATTTCCTCCAAACCTAATTCATCCCTTCCACCTAACTCGCTCTCGAACTGGAGATCAGATCATGGTTCTCCTTCAATTATCTCAAACTTAACAGTAATAAAACATAAGTTTTACTTGTTGGTAAAGCATCTATCTTAACCAAATCTCACACAGTTTCTCCATTAATATTGAAAATTCCCCCATCCTTCCTTCCCCACAGGTAAAAAGTTTGGGTTTCATACTCGACAGTACTCTCTCATTTCAGTCTCACATTAATTACATAACCTGGTCTGCATACTTTCACTTACATAACATTAATTGACTTCATCCCTTACTCCCCATGCGGATGCCATCCTTGTCCGTAGTCTTATTACTTCCCAGGTCAATTATTCCAACTCCCTTTTATTTGGTCTCCCCAACAAGTCCCTCCATAAACTTCAACTTTTTCAGAATACTCCAGCTCCAGGTCATAACTCATACTCCCATATTACCCCAATTCTTTAACAGCTTCACTGGTTGCCCAGGATAAATTTCAAAATCTTAGTTCTCACGTTTAAGTTTATTTATAACCTTGCCCCTCCTTATTTCTGTGATCTGCTTCATATCACCACTGTGCTGGTGTAGTTCTTCTTCCCAGCAGCAAGAGTCGCTACAGTTCTTTCATGCCAAGATTTGTTTGTTATTAGCTGTAGAGTTAGTAATGCAGCACACTTTGAGAAAAGACTGACTCAGCATGTTGTTCAGATAAACATCTGCATCCATCCTCTTCGTTGTTTTACAGAAAGCATCGCTTGTGAGTATTTAAGTTGAACAAGAGTTAATGCAACTATATTTGCTATTATTTATGCACTTTTATGGTTAAAGGTGTACTGTATTCAGATTTACTTTCTTTCCAATGTTAGCTAGTTTAGCCAACTGATTTGCATTATCGTGTGAATATATAGACTGAATATTGCTTATTCCTTCTGTTTGTAGTTTCACTCTGTTGATAATTGAAGGCAGCGTCAATAAAAGGGACGATACACCTGTCAGTTGTCGAGGAGTTTATCTACCTGCATAACTGTATCCAGTGTAGCAGTGAGGGCAGAATAACCACTGTTTCCCGCTCTCTGACATCTTCATCTGCCACTCATCTTGTTGTTCCTTCTGCTCGCCTTATCACTATGGGGCACAGAGCTTTCAGTCACTCTGCTCCTCGGCTCTGGAACTCACTTCCTTCAGCCTTCAGAAATATAGATTCCCTTCCCTTATTTAAGTCACAACTCAAAACCTACTTGTTTAAACTGGCTTACTCGCTTTAATACAGATTTTACTTGCTGTCAAATGTTGGTTTTTTTTTGTTTGTTTTTATTTGTTGTTTTTTGTAATTTAATTTATTAGAATCTATTTGAATCTACTGTTTTATTGGTAACTTTTTCTCTTTGACCTTGGGTTTTAGAAAGGCGCCCTCAAATAAAATGTATTATTATTTTTTTTTTTTTAATTTTATTATTATAATGACAGGAAGTCCAAAGGCCAATGGGAAGTTGGCTTCAAGTTTTCTACACGTCTTGCCAAAACAAAAGCTTTTCTCTTGGAAACATCATGATTTAATTTCATTTTAACTCAGAGTCTCATCTTGGAATGATTTGGAATGTAACTCACAGAACCTGTCGACTTGGATGAGATTGCAGGAAGTGCACAATGCTGACTCGTTTTACGACTTTAAGTCTCTGAAGCCACTTTGGCATCGTTTAAAACCAGAGTTGGCAAAAGTACATTCTGTACTTAAGTAGAAGTATAGATACTTGTTCAATTCAATTCAATTCAGTTTTATTTATACAGCACCAAATCACAACAGTTGCCTCAAGGTGCTTTATATTGTAAGGTAGACCCTACAAAAATACATACAGAGACAAACCCAACAATCTTATGACCCCCTATGAGCAAGCACTTTGGCGGCAGTGGGAAGGAAAAACTTCCTTTTAGCATGAAGAAACCTCTGGCAGAACCAGGCTGCGGGAGGGGCAGCTATCTGCCGTGACCGGTTGGGGTGAGAGAAGGAAAGCAGGATAAAAGACATGCTGTGAAAGAGAGCCAGAGATTAATAATGACTAATAATTAATTGCAGAGTGTGAACTGAAGAAGACTGAAGAAGAAATACTCAATGCATCATGGGAATCCCCCAGCAGCCTACGTCTATTGCAACATAACTAAGGGAGGATTCAGGGTCACCTGATCCAGCCCTAACTATATGCTTTAGCAAAAAGGAAAGTTTTAAGCCTAATCTTAAAAGTAGAGATAGTCTATGTCTCTTGAATCTAATCTGGAAGCTGGTTCCACAGAAGAGGGGCCTGAAAACTGGAGGCTATGCCTCCCGGTCTACTTTTAAATACTCTAGGAACAACAAATAAGCCTGCAGTGTGAGAGCAAAGTGCTCTAATGGGGTGATATGGTACTATAAGGTCATTAAGATAAGATGGGGCCTGATTATTCAAGACCTTTTATGCAAGGAGCATGATTTTAAATCCAATTCTGGATTTAAGAGGGAGCCAATGAAGGGAAGCCAAAACAGGAGAAATATGCTCTCTCTTTCTAGTCCTTGTCAGTACTCTTGCTGCAGCATTTTGGATTAACTGAAGGCTTTTCAGGGTTTTTAGGACATCCTGATAATAATGAATTACAGTAGTCCAGCCTGGAAGTAATAAATGCATGAACTAGTTTTTCAGCGTCACTCTGAGACAGGATATTTCTAATTTTAGAGATATTTCGCAAATGGAAGAAAGCAGTCTTACATATTTGTTTAATATGTGCATTGAAGGACATGTCCTGGTCAAAGATTACTACAATGACAAGGTAATGAATACAGAGTAAGAATCTGGTTAGATACCATATTTCTAAGATTTTCAAGGCCATATATAATAACCTCAGTTTTATCTGAATTTAGAAGTAGAAAGTTAGAGGCCATCAAGGTCTTAACATTCCTGTAGTTTAACTAATTGGTGTGTGTTATCTGGCTTCATAGATAGATAAAGTTGGGTGTCATCTGCATAGCAGTGAAAATGTATGCTATGCTTTCTGATGATACAGCCTAGCACTGAACCCTGTGGAACTCCATAATTGACCATTTACACAAACAAATTGAAGTTTATTAGATAGATATAATACAAACCACTGCAAACCAGCGCAGTACCTGTAATACCTACAGCATGGTCGACAGTATCGAACGCTGCACTGAGGTCTAGCAGGACAAGCACAGAGATGAGTCCACTGTCAGAGGCCATAAGAAGATCATTTGTAAACTTCACTAAAGCTGTTTCCGTGCTGTGATGAGCTCTGAAACCTGACTGAAACTCTTCGAATAAGCCATTCCTCTGCAGATGATCAAGTAGCTGTTTGACAACTACTCTTTCAAGAATTTTTTATATGAAAGGAAGGTTGGAGATTGGCCTATAATTAGCTAAGACAGCTGGGTCTAGAGATGGCGTTTTAAGTAAAGGTTTAAATACTGCCAGCTTGAAGGCCTGTGGTACATAGCCGATTATTAGGGATAGCTTGATCATATTTAATATTGAAGCATTAATTAATGGCAGGACTTCTTTGAGCAGGCTTGGGGTCTAAAAGGACACATTGATGGTTTTGAGGAAGTAATTACTGAAGTTAACTCGGAAAGAACAATTAGAGAAAAAGGCTCTAAATGAATATCAATGGTACTGTACGGTAGCTGTAGATAATGTTACATCTGTGAGATGATTATGAGTAATTTTTTCTCTAATGGCTAAAATTTTATTTGTGAAGAAGTTCATGAAGTCATTACTAGTTAACGTTAAAGGAATGGTTGTCACAAACAAGGATGCGGTGGACTCAAAAGCAGACTCAATTACTCGAACTATGTATAATTTATTAGAAGGAACAAAAACGTGAACAGAACTGGGTTTAACAGAAACCATTCGCAGAAACTAAGGGAAATCCGTGGGCGGGGAAACAGGCGTAGAGCACAGGGAGAACTCGAACGGGAACTTTCTGTAAACACAGGAGAAGGGTGTTACTGAGTGACAAACGAGTAAGGGACAGAGGTATGGAGTGCCAGTGGATAGTCTTGGGCTTACTTGGAGACCCTGGTTATTAAGCGGGGGAAAAGGCTGCCATGGGAGCATTCCAGAGAGGATCGAGAGTGTGGAGAGTCCGGTCCAGATTCCAAGGAGGTGGAGAGTATGGACTGAAGGGCAGGCTGAGGAGAAGTTGTGTATGTGGTCCTTGGGTTCCGAGGAGACGGAAAAACAGGATGGAGATGGAACCAGCACTACTGGTGAGTGCGACGGGTGATGAATCACAGATGGTAGCAGGACGAACTGGCGAGGAGTGGCAGGCAGTGCTGGCTTAAAAACCCTCTAGGTGGAGCCCCGGAGATTGAAAACAGGTGATGAGCTGGCCAACTCCACCCCAAAGGACGGATGACAGGAACCTGGACCATGCCTGACCAGACACTCCCACAGCATATGACAGTACCTCCCCCTCAAGGGTCACCACCCGGCGACCCCCTGGACCGGGCCCTGCGAGGGGAGGAGCGAAACGCAGCAATCAGGGACGGGTCCAGAATGAGCGACCGAGGAACCCAAGAACGCTCCTCAGGACCATACCCCTCCCAGTCCACCAGGTACTGGACACCACGACCGCGGCGAAGACGTGAGAGAATTATGGGCGTATTCCACCCAAGGCAACTGAGACGACCAGGCAGCCGGGTTCTGAGATGAGACGCAGCGAAGAGCGGATTCCAACTCCTGGTTCAAACGTTCAGTCTGGCCATTGGTCTGCGGATGGAAACCAGAACTCAAGTTGGCTTTGGCACCCAGGGCTGTACAGAAGGCCCTCCACACTCCGGAGACAAACTGAGGCCCCCTGTCAGACACAATTTCCGAGGGTATGCCATGAAGTCGGAATACATGGTCCATAAGGATCTGGGTGGTCTCAGCAGCCGTCGGCAGCTTGTCTAGGGCTACGAAATGAGCCGCTTTGGAAAACCGATCGACTATGGACAGAACCACCGTCTTCCCCGAAGAAGCCGGGAGGCCGGTAACAAAATCCAAGGCGATATGAGACCAAGGCCTATGCGGAGTACTAAGCGGTCGGAGTAAGCCAGACGGGGGCCGATTGGAGGACTTATTACGGGCACAAACAGAACAGGCAGCCACATAAGCCTTCACATCCTTGTCCATGGAACGCCACCAGAAATACCTCTTCAACAGAGCCGTGGTCCTACTCACTCCCGGGTGGCAAGTAAACCGGGCTGTATGGACCCAATGGATCACAGCCGACCGGGCGGCAGAGGGTACAAAACGCCGACCGGGTGGGCCAGTTCCTGGATCGGTGTCTTCTCGTAGTCCTTGGCGTATGGCCTCCTCCATATCCCAGGTGAGGGAGCCAATTCTGCAGGTGGAAGGGAGAATGAGCTCAGGGTCCCGGGAGTCCAAGTCCGAGGAGTACTGGCGAGACAGGGCATCGGGTTTAAGATTTCTGGAACCCGGGCGATAGGAAATGTCAAAATTAAATCGGGCAAAGAAAAGGGACAACCGAGCCTGGCGGGAGTTCAGTCTTTTAGCCGATCTGAGATAAGTCAGATTCTTGTGATCTGTCCAGATGATAAACGGATGTTCCGTCCCCTCCAGCCAGTGGCGCCACTCCTCCAAAGCCAAATTAATGGCCAGGAACTCCCTATCCCCAACGTCATAATTCCGTTCGGCAGGAGAAAGGCGCCGAGAAAAGTAGGCGCAGGGTTGGAGCTTGCCACGAGGACCAGAACGCTGAGACAGCACAGCCCCCACCCCCACGCTCGAAGCATCAACCTCCACCACGAACTGCTTACTTGTGTCAGGATGGACCAAAACAGGAGCCGAAGAAAAAAGCCGTTTGAGCGTGGCGAAGGCCGAGTGAGCCTCGGGAGACCAAACGAAGGGGACCCGGGAGAAAGTAAGGCGGGTGAGAGGCGCAGCCACCCGTCTGTAGTCCCTGACAAAGCGCCTGTAGAAATTCGCAAAGCCAAGGAACTGCTGCAGCTGTCTGCGTGAATCAGGAACGAGCCACTCCACCACTGCCTTAACCTTTACAGGGTCCGTCTTCACCTGCCCTTCCGCCAGTAGGTAGCCCAGAAATGAGATAGACGAGACGTGAAAGTCACACTTCTCGGCCTTCACATAAAGGAGTCTGCGCTGCGGGACTGTTTTGATCACGCGGACTGAGAAATGTTTCACGTGGCCGCCAGAGACATTGATGAATACACAGACTCAGTCTGTGGATTTATCAGGAAATGCGTGGAAGATGTCGTCCCATCCAGAACAGTCAAATCCTTCCCAAATCAAAAACCCTGGATTAACGGAGATGTTCGCGCGGCACGGAACACCGCCTTTGCCTCCGCGAACACATCGGACTACAAACACGCACATTACCAACTCCGGAAGACGATCAAAGCAGCCAAACGTGAGTACAGGGACAGGGTGGAGCAACAGTTTGACAACCCTCGGAGTATGTGGCAGGGACTAAACACGATCACAGACTTTAGAGGGAAAACCAGCACACCGCAGACCACGGCCTCTCTGTGTGAGGATCTAAACGTATTCTACGCTAGATTCGACACAGCGAACACCATGAGACCGGACAGTGTGCGCACCGCGGATGACGTCAGTGCGCACACTGTGTCTGAGGAGGATGTGCGGAAGTGCTTCAGGAAGGTGAACGCACGCAAAGCTACTGGTCCGGACGGGATTCCCGGCCGCGTCCTCAGGTCACGCGCGGCTCAGCTGGCTGGAGTGTTCACGCACATCTTCAACCTTTCCCTCTCTCTGTCTGTAGTCCCAGCCTGCTTCAAAATGGCCACCATCGTCCCTGTACCCAAATCCTCCACCATCTCCTCATTGAACGACTGGCGACCTGTAGCCCTGACCCCCATCGTAAGCAAATGCTTCGAGAAGCTGGTCAGGGACTTCATCTGCTCTGCACTACCCGACTCACTGGACCCTCTACAGTTTGCATACCGCCACAACAGGTCCACTGATGATGCCATAGCCCTGACACTACACACTGCTCTGTCACACCTGGAGAAGAGAGACACATATGTGAGGATGCTGTTTGTAGATTACAGCTCAGCATTCAATACCATCGTTCCCTCGAAGCTGGACAGGAAACTGCAGGATCTAGGACTGAGCAGCTCCCTCTGCAGCTGGATCCTTAGCTTCCTGTCTGACAGACGCCAGGTGGTCAGACTGGGCAGCATCACCTCATCCCCCATCACACTGAACACTGGTGCTCCACAGGGGTGTGTACTGAGCCCTCTCCTGTACTCACTCTACACCTACGACTGCACAGCCACTAACAGCTCCAACATCATTGTGAAGTTTGCGGACGACACTACAGTGGTGGGTCTTATCACCAACGGTGATGAGACGGCTTACAGGGAGGAGGTCAGCGCCCTGACCCACTGGTGTCAAGACAACCATCTCACCCTCAACGTCGCAAAGACAAAGGAGTTGATAGTGGACTTCCGGAGGTGCAGAGAAGTACACACCCCCATCACCATCAACGGCGCTGCTGTGGAGAGAGTGAGCAGCTTCCGGTTCCTTGGAGTACATCTGGCTGAGGATCTTACGTGGTCAGTACACACAAACAAAACAGTGAAGAAGGCGCAGCAGCGCCTCTTCTTTCTCAGGAGACTGAAAAGATTCGGCATGAGCCCCCGCATCCTCAGGACCTTCTATCACTGTGCCATTGAGAGCATCCTCACTGGATGCATCACCACCTGGTATGGCAACAGCACCGCCTACAACTGCAAAGCTCTCCAGCGAGTAGTGCGGTGCTCTGAACGGATAATTGGAGGTGAACTTCCCTCCCTCCAAGACATCTACAGGAAGCGCTGCCTGAGGAAAGCGGGGAGGATCATCAAGGACTCCAGTCACCCCAGCCATAAACTGTTCAGACTGCTTCCATCAGGAAGGAGGTTCTGCAGCATCCGGTCCCGTACCAGCAGACTGAGAGACAGCTTTTTCCATCAGGCCATCAGACTGCTGAACACGTCATAGACACCTCAGCTTCACTACTGGAACTTCAACATTATGCACTCCACACTGTATACAAATGCCACTTGTTTTGCACATATTCAACTCTGTATATTTTATTATTATTATTATTTATTTATTTATTTTTTTTTACTATTTAATTTGTAAAAATGTGTGCACACACACACACACACACACACACACACACACACACACACAGGAAAATATTTAGTATACACATCCAGAAATGCATACACTATTATATATTGTACATATATTTATTAGTTTCAGGTTGGCCATTCTTGTATTTTGCTCGTTTGTGTTGTTGTGTTTGCACATCTCTGTTGCTTGTGGGGCTCGCACACAAGAATTTCACTCGCATGTGCTGTGCCAGTGTGCCTGCACATGTGATGTGACAATAAAAGTGATTTGATTTGATTGGATTGATTTGATTAAAGGCGGTTCTCCAACAGTCGCTGCAGCACACTCCGGACATGCACCTGATGCTCCTCGAGGGATCGAGAAAAGATCAAAATATCATCCAGGTAAACAAACACGAAAACATTCAGGAAATCCCGGAGCACGTCATTCACTAGTGCCTGGAAGACTGCAGGGGCATTGGTGAGGCCAAACGGCATTACCAGGTATTCAAAATGCCCCAGAGGAGTGTTAAAAGCAGTCTTCCACTCGTCATCCTCCCTTATGCGGACAAGGTGGTATGCGTTCCTCAAGTCCAGCTTGGAGAAGACAGTGGCACCGCGGAGGGGTTCGAAAGCAGAGTTGATCAAAGGTAGGGGATACTTGTTCTTAATTGTGATCGCATTAAGTCCCCTGTAATCGATGCACGGCCGGAGCGATGAATCCTTCTTAGACACAAAAAAGAAACCGGCGGCCACCGGTGAGGAAGAAGGACGAATGAGACCGGCTGCTAGCGAGTCCTGGATGTACTTCTCCATAGCCCCCCTCTCCGGATGGGACAGGTTATAAAGACGGCTGGAGGGCAAAGGAGCACCAGGGAGAAGATCAATGGCACAATCATAAGGTCGATGAGGAGGCAGCGACTGAGCCCTGTCCTTACTGAACACCTCTCGTAGATCATGATATTCAGGAGGGACAGAGGTAAGGTCAGGGGGGGAGACAACCAATGGAGGAGAAACAGAAGCCCCCGAGGGCAAGGCTGACTTTAAACAGTTGGCGAGACAAAACAGACTCCAACTCGCCACTCTCTTCCCTGTCCAGTCAATGTGTGGATTGTGCTTCTGCAACCACGGAAAACCAAGGATCACTGGCACGTCAAGGGAAGAGGTGGTAAAAAAGAGTTATGTCCTCCTGATGGTTACCTGACGTGACTAACTTGACAGGTGATCATCGCGAATACCTCATTATTCAAAGCGGCGGCCGGGATCGGAGGCTCGAGCTGAATGAGGGGCAAATTCAATGATTTAGCAACCGCAGCGTCTATCAAATTTTGCTCTGACCCGGAGTCAACGAGAGCACGAAAAGAATGAGCCTTAGTACCGGACATCAACGAAACCGAAAGCAAAAAACGGGGTTTATCACTCTTAAAAACATTGCCCACCCGTAACCCCGGACTTACCGGCAGGCCACGCCTTTTGGCCGGACCGGGCAAACAGTGAGGCGATGGCCGCTTCCTCCGCAGTAGAAGCACTCTCCGGCTCGGAAACGCCGCTCCCGCTCCTCAGGAGTGAGCCGAGCGCGGCCGATCTGCATAGGCTCAGGGGAAGGAGAGCGAGGACGGACGGATGATGTCACCGGAAGCGACGGGGGTAACGCCGAAACGGCCACGGGTCGAAACAGAGACGGAGAGGGCTTGGACCGCCTCTCAGCGTCTCTTTCCCTCAGTCGACTATCGATCCTGAGAGCGAGAGAGGCGAGCGCTTCGAACGTGGCCAGCTCGTCGTGCACAGCCAGCTGATCCTTCATCTGTTCGGAAAGGGACGCTAGGAAAATTCCCCCGCAGTCTGGCCAACCCGCTTCCACAGCAGCAGTGCGGAACTCAATCGCGTATTCTGCAACGCTGCGTTTTCCCTGACGGAGTCCCAACAGCCTCTTAGCCGCAGTACCCTCAGAGATCGGGTGAGCGAACGTAGCCTTGAATTCCTTGAGGAAGTCCTCATAGGAACACGAGGCAATCGGAGGGGAGGGGAAGAGATGCCCCGATAAGCCGATTCTATCGCAGGATGCGCAACGGCGGGCGCAGGCAACGGTCCCGGCTGGCTGGGGAGAACGGGTGGATTAGACTCCCTGAGTTCCGAAAACCGGGTAAGTAACTCTTCCTGTTTTTCACTGATAGCATTACATTGGTCCATTAAGGACGTCAAGGTCTGTTCATGCCGTCCTAACATGTTTATTTATGGCGGCGCGAATTGGGTCCGCTGAGTCCATTAGTGGCCAGTTCGTTCTGTCACAAACAAGGATGCGGTGGACTCAAAAGCAGACTCAATTACTCGAACTATGTATAATTTATTAGAAGGAACAAAAACGTGAACAGAACTGGGTTTAACAGAAACCATTCGCAGAAACTAAGGGAAATCCGTGGGCGGGGAAACAGGCGTAGAGCACAGGGAGAACTCGAACGGGAACTTTCTGTAAACACAGGAGAAGGGTGTTACTGAGTGACAAACGAGTAAGGGACAGAGGTATGGAGTGCCAGTGGATAGTCTTGGGCTTACTTGGAGACCCTGGTTATTAAGCGGGGGAAAAGGCTGCCATGGGAGCATTCCAGAGAGGATCGAGAGTGTGGAGAGTCCGGTCCAGATTCCAAGGAGGTGGAGAGTATGGACTGAAGGGCAGGCTGAGGAGAAGTTGTGTATGTGGTCCTTGGGTTCCGAGGAGACGGAAAAACAGGATGGAGATGGAACCAGCACTACTGGTGAGTGCGACGGGTGATGAATCACAGATGGTAGCAGGACGAACTGGCGAGGAGTGGCAGGCAGTGCTGGCTTAAAAAACCTCTAGGTGGAGCCCCGGAGATTGAAAACAGGTGATGAGCTGGCCAACTCCACCCCAAAGGACGGATGACAGGAACCTTGACCATGCCTGACCAGACACTCCCACAGCATATGACAATGGTTGGCTTAACAGTGCTCTGACTTTTTTTTCAGCCTGGCTACAGTGCTGAAGAGAAACCTAAGGTTGTTCTTATTTTCTTCAATCAGTGATGACCAGATGTTCTAGCTTTACGGAGGGCTTTCTTATAAAGCAATAAACTATTTCTCCAGGCTAAATGATGATCTTGTAAATTTGTGACATGCCATTTCCTCTCCATCTTACAAGTTATCTGCTTTAGGCTATGTGTTTGAGAATTACACCAGGGAGTCAAGTATTTCTAATTTGAGACCATATTTTTCACAGGAGCAACAGTATCTATTGTCATACGTTGTGAGAAGGTAAAATTATTAACAAGATAATCAACCTCTATTTGAGCAGCGTTCAGGTAGCTGCTCTGCTCTGTGTTGGTACAGGTCATTGAAGATGATAACAGTGGGTGGATTATATTCTCAAACTTAGTTACAGCACTTTCAGAAAGACATCTACTGTGATGAAGTCTACTCTCCAATGCTGTGTAATCAATTATTGTAAATTTAAATGTTATCAGGAAATGATAAGAGGAGAGAGGATTTTCAGGAAACACTGCTCAATGTTCAGTTTATATGCCATATGTTAAAACAAGATCTAGGGTGTGACTAAAGTGGTGGTTGGATTCTTTGAAATGAAGCCATCTACAGGGGTGGATGTGGTGGTTGGGTGGATGTTCAGTGAGCTTGACACTACGACCAAGGACTGCTGCGATTCTTTATTCCATGAGCAAACTGATGTTTATTCCTTATTTCTGGTCACTTTTTTTTTTATTAATCTTTCCAACTTTTACCTCTATTCAATCAGACTCACCTTTTTTTATTACACCTACATCTGTTTTTATGAATGTATGAATCTTCCATTCTGAGACAGTACATTTTGTTCTGAACTTTGACCTCAACTCGGTTTTTTTTTTTTTATTCTGTCTCTCATTACAGTTATTTTTATACTGGTGTTTGTTCAGAAAAAGGACATATTTGAGATGCTCTAGCTCAAAGTTTATTCTCTCTCAGCATTTCTTCATTCTGTTAGAATCAGGTTAATTTAAATCAATTTCTGGCTTTGGAGTCATATTTTTCCAAACCAATACTTCATTATACCCCCCCACCCCTGCACCTCCACTTGTAGGGTTACATACTGACCAGATGCCACGGCCATCGGGCCAATCGCGGGCCATGCCGGACGCCAGCAGCAGCGGGGACACAGGCTTATCAAACAGGAAGTGGTCATCAATGAGTTGCTGCTGCTCCTCCTCGGTCATGTTCTTCAGAGCATAGTACTTCCCCTTCAGGTCTCCTTCCAAGGAGGCCAGAGCTGCAGCCACCACACAGTAGGTCAAAGGTCAGAGGTACACATAAACCCTACTTCAGGATGACAGGTGAGCAAACAGGAAGTGGTGTCAACTGAACTAGATAGAGCTGTTTCACAGAATCACTTTTAATGGGACAGGTATTGACATTCAAAATAAAAGCAAATTAAAGGTTTAATTGTTTCACTAAAGGTGACCAGGAAGTTTCACCCCCCTTTAGATTTCACCCCCTTTTAGATATCAAATCATATGAAGTTTCCTGCCAGCATCTCTCATTAATTACATTTTATTTTTACCCATCATACCTGAACGTTACCTATAAAAAAGTCACCTTTACTCTGATGAGTGTCTTGACTTTCTACAGGAAAACAGAGTACCAGTTCCTCACACTTTGATGCAGAGATACCTGAGCAGCCTGAACTGTTTAGGTGGTCAGGAGTCGGCCTGACAGCTGAGGAAATCATACAGAGATCACATGATCATTCTGAGACCCGCATTTCTGTGGGTCTTAGAATGGCTCAGTTAAATGTCTCCTGGTTCCTGAGGTCTTTAAAAGCAGGTGTGGAACTAGCTCAGACAGCAGGGTGCAGCAGAATCTCAGGTCTGCCGGCTTTAACCGGTAGTCGCATTTGAATATGAAAGACAGGCTTTAAATGGCGAGCTGTCGGTCTCATTAGCAGTCTCAGCAGGACGGCTCTCAGCTCAGGGTTATGTAAGAGTTTGATCTGCTGCTGCGTTCACTGACACACTCGATGAGGCATCATGGGAAGTATCTAAATAAAGACTTATCCTCTTCAGCTGCAGACCCAGCTGAATGAAGCCCGACTGACGAGAGTTTGTACCTCACCTACCTCAGCAGGACCACAAGAAACTGCTGCATCAGACGGTCCCTAAATGCACCACCACAGTTTAAACTCAAAGTGAATTTAACAAACAATAAAAACCTGATTTAGAATCCGTTTGTTCTCATTTTACTCTAAAACTGACATCAGCATCAGTGTTCATAGCCTGTACTCACTACAGCCTGTACATCTATAGTTATAGAATATTCACAACATACTTCATACCGTGTACATTATAACATACCATAATAGACCCATTTCTGTAATATACTTACATATCTATATTATTGTTAATATATATTGTAATATATCTATATCACTAAAGCACTTCTGGATGGATGCAAACTGCATTTCGTTGCCTTGTACTTGATTAAGCCATGCAGGTCTAAGTACACGCGGCCGGTACAGTGAAACTGCGAATGTGATGAATTCTTAAAGTTGAATAAAGTTGAATTCTTCATGTGATGAAGTATTCAACTTTATTGTCATTGCACATGACAATAAAGTTGAATTCTATTCTAGTGTGATGGACGGTGCTCTGAAATGCTCAGACAGACGCTCCCTCTCTGAGTCTGACCTTTTTTTTACGTCCTTCCCAAAGCTGAACAAACAAAACAGGAAGTGTTGAGTTTCAGTCAGATGCTCGAGTCTGTAAATGCTGCATTTTAAATGAGTTAAAGGTCTGTTTCCGTTCGTTCTCCAGCTTTTTCCTCAGGTCAGTTACATAATGGCGCTAAACGCTGCAATATCTCCCGATGAATATGAAGCAGCATTTTTTTTTTTTTAATATAAAAACCTCGATCCTGAGCTCAAGTTTGTTAAAACAAAAAAAAAAAAAAAAAAAATATATGTGCATATATTTTGTTTGTTTTGTTAAGTTCAGGTTTACACATGTAGTTCCCAATTTTAGATTAGTGTTAATTAAAAATCTTTGTTATTTGGAGCAGATCAGATCTCTAAAAAACACACTACAGTATGCTTCAGCATTTTTCTTTACATGAAGGTTTTAGTGACATTTTGGTTTAAGAAGGAGGGACAAACCTGAATTTTCAGGTCAGAAGGTCAGGCTCTGCTAGGAACATAACTTTGACTGAAGGACATACTTTAGCTTCAATGAGCGAAGAATGACAGTGATCTACAGTAGAAGTGCTGACAGTGAGGTATAATACAGCAGTCTGCAGGCAGGGGGCAGAGTGATGATGCTACAGTGGGGCAAAAAAGTATTTAGTCAGCCACCGATTGTGCAAGTTCCCCCACTTAAAATGATGACAGAGGTCAGTAATTTGCACCAGAGGTACACTTCAACTGTGAGAGACAGAATGTGGAAAAAAAAAAAAAAAAAAAAAAAAAAAAAAAAAAATCCATGAATTCACATGGTAGGATTTGTAAAGAATTTATTCGTAAATCAGGGTGGAAAATAAGTATTTGGTCACCTCAAACAAGGAAAATCTCTGGCTCTCACAGACCTGTAACGTCTTCTGTAAGAAGCTTTTCTGTCCCCCACTCGTTACCTGTATGAATGGCACCTGTTTGAACTCATCATCTGTATAAAAGACACCTGTCCACAGCCTCAAACAGTCAGACTCCAAAATCTGCCATGGCCAAGACCAAAGAGCTTTCGAAGGACACCAGGAAAAGTATTGTAGACCTGCACCAGACTGGGAAGAGTGAATCTACAATAGGCAAGCAGCTTGGTGTGAAAAAATCAACTGTGGGAGCAATCATCAGAAAATGGAAGACATACAAGACCACTGATAATCTCCCACGATCTGGGGCTCCACGCAAGATCTCATCCCGTGAGGTCAAAATGATCATGAGAACGGTGAGTAAAGATCCCAGAACCACACGGGGGGACCTGGTGAATGACCTGCAGAGAGCTGGGACCAAAGTAACAAAGGTCACCATCAGTAACACACTACAACGGCAGGGAATCAAATCCCGCAGTGCCAGACGTGTTCCACTGCTGAAGCCAGTGCATGTCCAGGCCCGTCTGAAGTTTGCCAGAGAGCACATGGATGATACAGCAGAGGATTGGGAGAATGTCATGTGGTCAGATGAAACCAAACTAGAACTTTTTGGTATAAACTCAACTCGTCGTGTTTGGAGGAAGAAGAATACTGAGTTGCATCCCAAGAACACCATACCTACTGTGAAGCATGGGGGTGGAAACATCATGCTATGGGGCTGTTTTTCTGCCAAGGGGACAGGACGACTGATCCGTGTTAAGGACAGAATGAATGGGGCCATGTATCGTGAGATTTTGGCCAAAACCTCCTTCCATCAGTGAGAACTTTGAAGATGAAACGAGGCTGGGTCTTCCAACATGACAATGATCCAAAACACACCGCCCGGGCAACAAAGGAGTGGCTCCGTAAGAAGCATTTGAAAGTCCTGGAGTGGCCTAGCCAGTCTCCAGACCTCAACCCCATAGAAAATCTGTGGCGGGAGTTGAAAGTCCGTGTTGCTCGGCGACAGCCCCAAAACATCACTGCTCTCGAGAAGATCTGCATGGAGGAATGGGCCAAAATACCAGCTACTGTGTGTGCAAACCTGGTAAAGACCTATAGTAAACGTTTGACCTCTGTTATTGCCAACAAAGGTTATGTTACAAAGTATTGAGTTGTATTTTTGTTATTGACCAAATACTTATTTTCCACCCTGATTTACGAATAAATTCTTTACAAATCCTACCATGTGGATTCATGGATTTTTTTTTTCACATTCTGTCTCTCACAGTTGAAGTGTACCTCTGGTGCAAATTACTGACCTCTGTCATCATTTTAGGTGGGGGAACTTGCACAGTCGGTGGCTGACTAAATACTTTTTTGCCCCACTGTACATGCGGCAGAAGATACAGGAAGTGACCTCGTACTTTCAATGGAGAGGTTCTCAATAGTGCGTCGCTCTCCACGGCTGCAGTGTGGCGGCAGACAGAAGCCACGAATGCTGCGTCCTGTGCGAACCCGAGAGCTGAGCACATAGTTTGGATCCAGATCATCTCCACCCTGAAACACAAAGGAGACACAAGAACAGGAGGGTCAGAGTCCATCAATGCCCACCCTTCAGAGGTCACCACCACCCTCAGCTGACACACCAAAACCAAATCATTGAGCCTTACAGCCAATAAAGAGTTTAAGAGTCACTTGTTGTTGGGTAGGACTTCATGTCTGGGCTAAACACATCACATGCAAGAATTCAGTACCCTAGTGAATAATCAGTTCTGTGGAAAATAGCATCACCAATGCTCAAAGATCTCAGACTCCTGTGTGCTGATGGCCCACGTTGGTAGTTTTACCTGTGATGAGCTCAGGGAGCAGCTGCCTCATCTGCATGCTGAAACAGACTGATTCCAGACCTGATGTTAAACCTTTCAGCAACTCACAGGTTTGAATTTAGGTTATTACTGCCTGACAGTTTAATGCCAATAAAGCTGCAGCTGAAAGAATAAAACTGTCTCCAGAGCTCTGTCCTGCTGATGGGCAGTGATGCTGAGGCTGTGATTTTCAGTCTGAATTGGATTTTAAATTCCTCAGAATTATGCAGCCCTACACCTGTCCATGTTAGTGATTATGAATCTGCTGCGAACTCCGACAATTTCATGTGGACACAAAGTTTTGACAATGCTGTGATTGGTTTTTGGCGTGAATCCTTTCGTGTTTGGTTTGTCTGTTTGAAATAGCTCCAGGACAGCTCTGAGATTAGAGCATTACATCTGAATGAGCATGTCTTCTGTAACAGGTGTGTTCACCTGTCCTTGACATTAAGTGTATGTACCGTAATGATTGTATTTAAATCCGTTTGTCCTGAATGTTTTTTCCGCTTGAGGCTCTGGTCATGAATTCCATAAATAATGAGATGTGTTTGAACTGGCTTCAGGTGAGTTGATCGTTTACCTGGAGGTTGTCAGGGTTCAGGTCCGTCTTGTGTTTGTCTGTTGGTTTGTATCCTCCATGGCGGTCTTCGATCACTGGATCCATCAGGTCTTTAAACACTTCATACGTCTCCTCGTCTCCAGCCACACAGCCCACAGTCATGATAAACGGATGACCTGTAAGGGGAAAGGATGGACAGTCACTTCCCCTTGTCACAGCCAACATCTATGGGCCTTAAAATGACTTTTTTTGACTTCAGAGAGAAAACCTAAACATGACGGAGTGTGCCAATGGGTTTGTTTGGTCTGTTTCACAATTTCCTTGTAGGATAGTGTGTTATGGTCTTTAACGCACTAAGAGGAGCTAAATGAACTAAGGAGGATTAGAAGAGGAGGATCAGGTGGTTGGACTGAAGGTCAATACTATGTCCTGCCCTTGGGTGGGAATTATAGACCAAAAATTACCTTGATCTAATGAGTCTATCCAATTAAAGAGTTTATTATTAACAGAATCTCTCAATGTGAAGGTGACAAACACGCAAAGTTACATGTCTGGTGAAGGCTTAACTGGCTTATGTAAGAGCCAGACCAGCATCGGATAGAGGCTTGGTTCCTATTCTGAAGGTTATTGGACTAGGCTGAAGTTGTCTTACTTTGAGGAAGAGTTACTTGGACAAGGAGGTGGATCAAGGGTCTTAAGGATGTTTTGGAGAAATGGAACATGGTACAAGTGTCCAAGGGTGGAGTTGTTTAGTTGTTTAGTTGTTTATTTGGTCAGGTTTTTAGGGAGGTGTTAACATATATGCCAAATCAGTCGCCTTGGCACAATTAGCTGGTCTGGAGGAGATTTGTCTTATTTTGAGAGGAATTACCAGCACCTTGGTAAGGGGCTGTTTAAGGAGGAGGATGGTGCTTTGGGAATGGGGTACCTGGTTATTCTGAAGGTTGAATTGTGTTGGAAGAGAGGTACACAGTTTTTAGGGAGCCATTTATGTGTGACCGTTTGATGAAGGAGTGTCTACCTGGCACTGATGATAAAGTTATCTGGTTTAGGACTTGTTACCTTTGTTTGAGTTCAAGAATAGAGTTTGAGCTCTTAATGCTGACTGTGGGAGGGGTTACCTGGGTTGTCAACGCCAGTCTGGATGACATCGTCCAGGGTGAATCCGCTGGGCGTCTCCTTGTCCCTCAGGTTGGCGTACATTTCGGACGTGAGCACCTTGGCCATGTGGTTGTTGTGCTGGCTGAGGTCGGGGTACTCCTGCTCCGCCGTGTACTTCAGCTTCAACTTGTTGTGGGTGTTTCCAAAAGGCATGATGACGTCCGGGCTGCTCGCCTGCCGCAAAGCCATCGGTTACAGTCAAAGTGTTCAATAACACAGCATTACAGCATCAAACAGTTTATGTATTTGCACGTTAATCTATCTCAGACACAGAAACCGATCGCTTACAGCACTTTCCTAAACAAGTTATTGCTAAATTTGTACTGACAATAAAACTTTTACACTAAAGTTCAGTCAGTAAAAGGAGGCTGGTCACAAAGATGAAGAAACTCAGGCATGCATTTGATAACTTCTGGAAGATTTCTGGATGTGATTTGAATTTTGAATATTCATGTATTCATGTACATGTTGCTGCTAGTAAAACATTGACTCAATGAAATACACTTGATTGTTTTTGATAGGAAAGGCCAATAAAGAGGCCCATTTTCTCCACAAACCTGGTCTGAGGGTGCTGGGTCAGACTCTTCCCACTGAGGCCACTTTTTGTGGGTTTTATGGTCATGTGATCACATTTATATTGATTCTTATGAAAACATCACAATTAAAATGGAAATGTGATGAACAAAAACATGCCTTTAATGCCTTTAAATGTGACACAGTTTACTGATCAATTAAAATGATTGCTCAAACTGCCTGAGCTCTGGTCAGTCGCTGATGAAGCAAAGTCAAATGGTGAAAAACTCAGATGCTGACTCTGCAAAAATCTTTGCGACATCAGATTTTTTTTCTGCAAACTTTTAGAAACGCCTCAAACCCTCCAATCAGGTTATAAATTATCAACAACCTGATTGGATTAAGGAGCTTCTGATCTTTACTGTAACTCTCACAATTGCAGTAAAAGTACTCTGTTACTTTCCATTGGCTGTATTTATGCAGAGTGCAGACAGGATCCTGGCTCGGTATGGTTCGCTCCGGTTCGCTCCAGATCATTAAGGCCGCGGTCACCTTCAGCTCCTCACTGCGCGCACAGAATCGACTAAATCGGACCGGTTCTGACTGGCTAGAACTCTGCAGGGCTGAGTGACGTCATCAGCTCCAAAAAGCCGTGAAAATGAGGCGGAGCATACGCGCACTGTTTGAAGGTTAGACTGCTTAATGTGCACAGGCAGAGCTGCAGTCTCCGGCTGCACCGGTTCAGGAGGAATTGTATGATATTTGGAGGCTGTTGTTGAAGCTGCGCGCGCACAGTAGCAGTCCTGCAGATGAATCAGCTGACCCTAAATACCACCACGGTAAAGAAGCTTTGTGCGCGCGGGCGATGCTGACTGCGCAACACCTGCACGCAGGACGGAGCGCAAGGTCGTTAGCGCGCGCTCACACACACAAAGACACACACACACAGTCTGCAGCAGCCTCCCCGTGCGTGTGTTTGTTTCTTTGTTCTTTGACCCTCCATCTCCTTCTGACCGCGCGCCCCTTCCGACACGTTCCTCCTGCCCTGATGCACGGCTGTATGAATGTGCTCTGCTGTAATTAGTCGGCTCGGATGCTCATACCTGTGGTTCGGTGTGCGGGATGCGGCTCTGGAGCGGGTCCGTGCTGCTGCTGCGGATTAAAGCGGCTCGCAGCCTTTTATACTCGCCCCCAGATCCTCATTGGCTCCTATTTACAGTCCATTCATTCCATTGGGCACAGACCCGCCGAGGGTCACGTGGTTGTCTCTCACCCCCCCCCCCCCCCCCCCCTCTCTCTCTCTCTCTCTCTCTTTCTCTTTGTCCCCATCCTGCTACAGTTCCTTTGAGCCAGGCCTGTCAGGACTCAGCAGGTGTGAGTTTAGCCCACCATCTTTCATGTGTATATGTGCGTCCCCCAAACGCACGTTCTCTTTTTGGTCTCCTTGTTTTTCACTCAGTGATCTGTCACTAGTTAGCTAACATAAACCAATGAAAGTCTCTTAGCAGAAAACGGCCAACAAACCCAGTGACGTCACGTTCTGTACTGTCACAAGATGGCGCTAAACCATTGTACATGTACAATGACAATAAAGAGCTATTCTATATTATTCTATTCTATCATCGTCATCATCATCACAACAGCATCATCATCTTCATCACATCATCATCACAATCATCACATTGACATCAACATCACCACCATAATCACATCATCATCATCACAATAATCACATCAACATCATCATCACCACCATCATCGCATCATCATCATCAAATCGACATCATCAACACAACCATCATCACATCATCATCATCAAATCGACATCATCAACACCACTATCATCACATTATCATCATCACCATCAATTTAGACAGTACGACTTTGTTGCTGTTTGGTCAGGCTAAGGAAACATCACTTAGTGTAATTGTGAGTGGTCTCTACAGGGTCAGAGGTGTTCTTCATCACAAAGATGATAGTTCTCTGTGTTCTGATTCTTTAGTTTAAGTTCTGGTTATTTGTTTAAAGTTCTGCTTGTGATTCTTTGTTTAAAGTTCTGCTTGTGATTCTTTGTTTGAAGTTCTGGTTCTTTGTGTTCTGGTTTTGGTTCTTTATTTAGGTTCTAGTTCTTTGTTTAAAGTTCTGGTTCTCTGTGTTCTGGTTCTTTGTTTAATGTTCTGGTTCTTTGTTTAAAGTTATGGTTCTCTGTGTTGTGCTTCTTTATTTAGGTTCTGGTTCTTTGTTTGAAATTATTGCTCTCTGTGTTCTGGTTCTGGTTCTTTATTTAGATTCAGGTTTTTTGTTTGAGGTTCTGGTTCTATATTTAGGTTATGTTTATGGTTCTTTGTTATGGTTCTTTGTTTAATGTTCTGGTTCTTTGCTTAAAGTTATGTCTCTCTGTGTTCTAGTTCTTTATTTAGGTTCTGGTTCTTTGTTTGAAGTTCTGGTTCTATGTCAAAGGTTCTTCCTGGGCAGTATGGGTTGAGGCTGAAGGCAGAGTCGGGTTCTCAGTGTTGTCCTGTATAAATAATGACTTGAACTTGCTGCAGGAGAGGAGGCACTGCACACCATGATGCCCGTCTCCATGGTAACAGGGATGGGGTGAAAGGGTTCACACCGGTTGGTAAACTCTGTGGGGGTGCTGAGGTCTGTCAGACTTAAATCATGTGATCTTACACAGGAAGTAGAGAGAAGGCATCGTAGAAGGCAGCATACCTGAGTCCAGGACCATGAACCTGCAGAACCACAACATTGTGTGTGTTTGTGAGTGTGTGTGGTGTTCCATGCTGACAGCATCAGCAGGATCAGGTGGTGAGAGCTGAATACAAACCAGATCTTCTGCTCCTCCCCCACCTGTCCTCATCCATTTTCAGAGCTTGATGCCCCTCCCCCATCCTCCATCAGCATGTCGAGAGGCTGCAGTATGCCCAACCACCATACACCACAAGACACACACACACACATAGACACACACAGACCATTGTCATTTATTCATGACCAAACAGAAAGAGACGACAAGGGCAAATGAAGGAGGAGGAGGAGTGTGTAAGTGAGTGTGTGTGTGGTGGTTATGGTGGTGGTGTTGGGGGGGGGGCTTCTTTGTGGTCAGGAAACCTCGTATCTCCCTGCTGTCTCTTTTTGCTTCGCCATCGTTCACTCGGAGGAAATACTAGTATCTCCGTACTTACAGGGTTGTCAGCTGACAGTAGCCTTGACGCGAGCTCACCCTACTCCTCCTGGCAGCCAATCACAGCCCTCCACAGCCTCCACTTCCTGCCATTGGCTGAAGATGTTAAAAAAGAACAGGGTACTTCATGCGCATCAACGGGTCAGTGAACACCTCACAAAGAAAGGGAACATGGCTGACTGATTTACTGTGGTGAGCTTTAAAGGGCCGATCACCCCAGCAGCTGATCAACTATCAGCCTGATCGATAACACGTGAACATCCTCCCAGACAGAAAACTGTTTGATCCCCACTCCTTCTTTTGGTGGTGATGACATCACTGCCTCCATTCAGCTGCTGCACAGTGTGAGGAGTTGCATGTTAAATAAAGTTTTGTGTCTGAACAAAAGGCCGCTGGCAGCTTTTAAACAGCAGTGTTCATGGTCTCCTCGTTCCTCTGAGTAATGGCTCCACCAGGACCGTTACCCGGCAACCGCCATCCCACCACCATGTATGCTTTATTCAAGACAAAGAGGAAAGGAAGGAATTAAGTGCAGGATGGAAGGACAGAACACGTGTTGGGGGAACAATTTTTTGCAGCAATCGCATCCTAAGGACATCAGCTGACTGTGCCGCTCGCTCGGTGCACCGACCTGATAAGGAGTGTCAGACTGCATCGGTCACAGGACCGAAACAGCTCTCCTCCCCACAGCCCTCATTCAGAAAGCTTTATAAAACTGAACATAACAGCTATTAGCTGAAGCTAACCAGCAATGAAGAACCTGACTGACTGCTAATCATAGATAGAGAGAGTGGACCCTATATTGATGTTTTTAACATGAAGTTACTGCTGCAGCCAACAGCTGGGCAAAGGTGACCCCTAAAACACACACTCTCTTTTTGGACTCCTTGTTTTCCACTCAGTGATCTGTCACTAGTTAAACCAATGAAAGTCTCTTAGCAGAAAACAGCCAACAAACCCAGTGACATCACGATCTATACTGCCACAGGATGGCACTAAACATGCTCTAAAAAACATACTCGTTTGTTAGAGGAGGGCTCCAGGGTGGAAACAAGCTGAGTATACGTTTCGTGTCCTCTTTGGTGCTGTAGAGGTGCTGACGTGACCAAACAACATCCTGCTGGAAAAACCAATATGGCAGCTGCCAAATCGCTGAGGTAACGCTGATTCAGCTTCCAACCTCTGCCATTTAACGTTGAAGCCTCTCAGCTGTCAGGTTGGTAGTTTGAGTCCCGTCTGCCTGAACCACAGAACACACAACAATCTGCTGATGTGAACCAGATGACGTGATGTCATGTGACATTAGGATGGGAAAATGTGACCAGTAAACACGACCAGTTTGTCGTCTCTCACAGTCACAGGTGCATTATGGGTGATTGCAAGGTGACTGCAATCACCACAGCAACCAGGCAGCTCACTCTCGCTCTCTCTCACACACATGGTTCATTAATTAAGGCCCTTCCTCGGAGCTGTGATGTCACTCAGAGTTGAGGAACTTGATTGGTTGTTCAGCAGGAGGTTGTGGAGGAGAAGAGGCGGTGTTACATAATTGGAGGTGTCTGAGGTGGGGGGAGGAGAGTGAGAAGGGAAGGAAGGTTGGTGGGGGCAGGAGAGCAGAACAATCCTGAGTATAAAGGACCACGTGGCCATCACTGTGACAACCGTCTCCTGCACAGATGACAGTGGAGGAGGGTTGTAACTGGCTGTCAGTGTGAAAAGAAACAGCACAGAGTAGTAGTTCTTTCTCCAGTAGTATGGATAATGTAGTACTTTAGCAGTTGTGTCACAGTAATAGGGGAAAGTGATCTCTGATCCTCATGAAGCCTCTCTCCTGGCCTCAGCTTCCATCTTGTGGATGATCCCCTCAGTCACTCCTTCTCGTCATGGCACCTCACGACATCTGCAAATTAGAAAAATGACACTCCTCTTGTGCCACACGCTCTTGCCATGTGTCAACTCCCCAATGAGACATACAAGAATGTTGCACATTCTCCCTAAAACAATCTCCAGGGTTTGTCCCTTGGAGCAGCATTACTCCAAACCTGTAACCCTGTTTAAAACATTAGTCAGTGGTTAAATGTTTAGTTTGTTTAACTCCCAGCTCCAGCCTGTGTCATAGAAGATAAGATAAGATAAGATAAAACTTTATTAATCCCTCGGGTGGGTTCCTCTGGGAAATTCGGTTTCCAAAAGCACAGCACCGACAGAAGTTACAGAGTTACAGAATATTATATACACACACACACACACACACACACACACACACACACACACACACACACACACACACACACACACACACACATATAAATACAGAGACATATATAAATAAAATCTACGAAGGGGATAAATAGAATAAATAGGAATAAAAATAAAAATACAAGTGAATTGCACATTTCAAGTATTGAGGTCTATTGCACCATTGCCTATTAACAAAAGTATTGCACAAAAGGTATTGCACAGTGAAGTGAAGAGGCACTACAGCTTAGTTGTTCCCCCCTCCTTTGTCCTCCTGTTTCCCCTCCCTCTCCCCTCCAGAGAGGAGTTAAACAGTCTGATGGCGTGTGGGACAAAGGAGTTTTTAAGTCTGTTAGTTCTTGTCTTGGGGAGAAGCAACCTGTCACTGAACAGACTCTTCTGGTTGTTAATGGCCGTGTGCAGAGGATGCCCAGCATTGTTCATAATGTCCAGCAGTTTTTTTAGTGTCCTTTTCTCTGCCACTGTCACCAGAGTGTCCAGCTTCATGCCGACCACAGAGCTAGCATTCCTGATCAGTTTCTCCAGCCTGGATGAGTCCTTCTTTGCTGTGCTGCTCCCCCAGCACACCACAGCATAGAAAAGTACTCCAGCAACCACTGACTGGTAAAACATCCTCAGGAACTTCCTGCAGATGTTAAAAGACCTCAGCCTCCTGAGGAAGTACAGTCGGCTTTGGGCTTTTTTATACAGGTGCTCTGTGTTGCATGACCAGTCCAGTTTATTGTCCACCCACAGCCCGAGGTACTTGTACTTGTTGACCACCTCCACCTCCTTCCCCTCTATCTGAACCGGCAGTGGACCTTCTCTGGACCTCCCGAAGTCCACAACCAGTTCCTTAGTCTTTGAGGTGTTGAGTTGCAGGTGGTTTGTGTGACTCCATGCGACAAAGTTCCTCACCAGACTTCTGTACTCCTCTTCCTGATCATCCCAGATACACCCCATGATGGCTGTGTCATCTGCAAACTTCTGAATGTGGCATAATTCAGAGTTGTTAGCAGAAGTCAGGGTGAAGAGAAGAGGGGACAGCACAGTTCCCTGTGGTGCTCCTGTCTTTAAGTTAAAACAACTTCACATTTTCAACCAACTGCAACTCATAAGTGTAATAAAGTATTCAGCATCACAGAGACAAGTATCACGGCAGGTTTATTCTAAACTCATTAAACTCCTACTTTTTCCATAATTTGCTCCAAATCATTGAACCTCTCAATGTCCTTCCACATTGTAATCAGTGACTTTTCCTTAAGTTTGTCACTCACCATGAGCCCAATAATGGTCAGATAATGAGCCTCATTTAACTATTTTGTAACCACTGCACATCTGTTCAATTATCACTTGTCTGTCTGTGCTGAATCCTTTACAAACACTCTTAAAGAAAACAAACATTAGCCAAACACACGGATCATCCTGGTGGTCAGGCGTCGGCCATCCAGATTCCAGAGGAGCTGTAAAAGGTCATAAAGCTAACACTCTGCTGTAAAAAGAAGCAACACTGGTTTCAAACACAGTATCACACTGTATTCACTTTTTCCCCTATAATGTTCACATTTTCTCCAACATTTTCTCAACAAAACAGTGTAATTTCATCATCAACATATAGCCTGTAACCACAGTTTTCTTCACACAAAAACTCAATAATACTGTGGTAGAAAAACATCATTAAGTTGTGTCCTGCTGTAAATCACATGATCAAATCACATGATTAACCATCAACCACCACTCTTTCTCACAGTGATATCTGTGAGCAACACAAGGTAGTGAATAACACCCCCATGGTAAATTCACAGACACAGAAAAATTAAAACTAAAAAGGTTAAATTTGCAGAGTTCACATAGTCATGTGACCCAAGTTTCCTCCTGTGGTCATCCTGTTCCTGCAACAGAGACACACACAGAGATAAATCCACGCTTTTGTCAGGTGGGGTTAACTTCACACAATGGTATTAAGTCAGTCAGTCTTGTCAGCTTTTGTCAGCTTTAACCAGTCAGTCAGTTCCCCATTTTTTTAAATTCTCACTCATTCATTCACTCAGTGATTCTTTCTTTTGCTGATAGTGGAAATTATCGTCGCATTTTGTTTCCACCCTCAGCAAAACGACGTCATTTCAAAAAGAAAACGAATTTAGACTGGATTTCCTTCTTGAATCCTTCTGGACAGGGACTCATTTTCTAATTGTCGCAAATAAGTGACTTTCTCCCAAGCCCATTTTAATTCTGGAGAAACTCACTTGCAACCGTTCGCAACAACATGTTGTGTAGTTCTTCCTATTCAACGTTCAGATCTCCTTAGGTGACAGAAAAATTATTAAACAAAGCTTTTAGTGCACCATGAAAGTAACAAAATAAAAATAAAATAAAGGAAAGAATGAAAGGAAAGGCCTTGTTAAGTCATGGCACGTGTTCTTCATTTCAGGGGGATAAATCATACCAAACCTAATTGGCAGGCTCAACTTAATAACAAAAGACAAATCAACAGCCAGTTTAATCTCAAACATTCATCCAGCCACACACAACATACAGCATAACCCTGTTATCTCAGCACATAATTAGTTTCTTCTCATGTAACCAAATGTGTGCCATGTTAAAACTTCTTCACACACCAGAAACTCACAATCAGCTCACTCAGCTCACTCATCCAAAACCCCTCATCAGCATTCTGTTTTCTCCTCTATGATGCAACCATCTGTCCTCCTATAATATTCAGTCCACTAGTCTTTGTATTACTTTCATCTTACTAGTGACTTGGAAAAGATGACAAACAGAATCTCATGCTTAAGATGCTGTCTGATCCTCATGAGTATCATTGTATGTGTATATGCATGTAGGGTTAGTATGGTTAATGTCACGGGAATGGAACGGACTCAGGCGCAGACTGAGGAAGCACAGTTCAACGACACTTTATTAATCACACTGGTGCACTATATACACGTGAAGGGGGGGGGACACCAGGGTCCCGGGGATCAACAGGCTGGGGAGACACACTTCTTCGCACTCGCTCTGCTCCTCGTCCAAACAGTCTCCACACAAGCAGCTCACTCTCCTACTCATGGGGTCCAGGGGTCACAAAAAAGAAGTGGATGATCCCCTCAGCAGCACTGATGACTCCCCCAGCACACCACAGCATAGAATAGTACTCCAGCAACCACTGACTGGTAAAACATCCTCAGGAACCTGTGCCTCCCCGGCCATGACAGGGACCTCCCCTCCAGGGACCATGACAGGGACCAGGGACCATGACAGTTAATACAATGTTTGTGTGTGTTTTTGTGTACCTCTCTCATCACATTTTCAATATTCTCATCACTGCTTAAAACAACATACATTTCTGTCACGTTCCTGGGTCGGTGACCCAGTGTTTTGAGTTTCTTGTGTCTCTTGAGTTTTTGTATTATGATCTTAGTTCTCTTTGTTGCCCCAGTTTATTCTTTAGTCTAGTGTCTTAGTTTGGCTTTCTTGTATTCTCTTTAGTTTTCTGAGTATTTAGTAGCTTCCCTCTGTCTCTCTGTTATTGTTCTGCGTTTCTTAGTTGCTCTGTCTCCCTTAGTCAAGTCTGCGTCTATGTTACATTTCCTGTTTTACTTTGAAGGTCTGTGTCCTACGTGAATGTACTGAGTTTCGCTTCCCTTGGGTCTCGTTATGTCCGATTTCTCCCAGCTGTGCTTCCCTTCTGTGTCTCATTCCCCTCGTTATTTCCCAGTGTATTTAAGCCCTGTGTTTCTCTATGTCAGTGTCGTGATCTCCCTCATGCTGTGTGTGATTCTCCCTGTGTACATTATAATTAGCTTTTCTCAGTTTAGTTTTGTATTGTTTGTTATCTGTTTTCTGGCAGTAAAGCTGCTTTTGAGTTCAAGTTCTGTCCCCGTGAGTTTGCGTTTGGGTCCAATTCCTGCCTGCCACACAGCCGAAACATGACTCTCTCTGGGGTTTTTTTGTGTGTTTTTTTTAACCCTCCTTTCTTAAAAACAGAAAGTAGCATTACAGTTGTTTCAGGCTGAGAAACACCAAACACTCTTCATGTTATCATTCATCAACACAACTACTTTATTTCTTTTGTCCACTGGGCAGGTGACCTGCAGAATCATGTCTGCCCCAGCTGGATACCTTTTCACTCACATACTTTCACACCTCTCAGTAACTCACACGCACCATGACATCAGACACAATCACCTGCTTTTCGCCAAAACAAAAACATGATGCTGATGTTACAAAAGTCTTACACACATGAATCAGGATGCAGAAAAGCTGTTGCCCATATGAGGTGCGAGGAAGAAACTGAACTCACGGATAGCTGCATGCTCGAGATATCATAGCTCTGTTTCCCTCCCCACTGATACGGTCAACCAGCTCCTGCTCTGAACATGTGTAGCTTGCTCATCAGCTTAAAAGCAACTGCATACAAAACGACAATCAAATTCACTCATGCAGACCACGTCTGGCCCGCACACGCACACAAAATAGACACATACAAGAGCTCTGACCTCCCTTCGGTGGAGAAACGAACACTCAACGCCCTCAGTGACGGAGAAAAAAATGTTTTTAACCCTCCTATTCGGTGGAGAAACCTGCTTAGACCTCTTTAAAACTGGTGGAGAAACCATATTAAACCTCCTTAAAAAAATTAAAAACACTGGCGTAAACATCTGTATGCATGTGCAAGAATGTGTGTGTGTGTCATGTAAGAATGTGTGTCTCTCTGTGTGCGTGACTTCCTGATCACAACTGTTTCTAACAACATCCTGGTCATAAAGGGGGTAATCTCCCCCACACCCAATGTATGGTTCAATTCCTGTATTGGTTCACCATGCACAACGCAGTGAAGCCATAAAAAGGGCAGGAAGCTTACCAAACATCAAACAGCCCTTCACAAGGATGTGCTTGTGATAAAACACTACAGCCCCCCCCAAAACCTCGAGAGGCTGGGGGGGGGGACAAAGGAATTCCTTTGATAACAGAGTTGAAACAATGTAGAGATGGTAAGCATAAAAATGACAACATTTAACAAGTCACTTTAACACACCACATTTTTGAAGGGTCAGCAATTTTACTCATCCTGCAAAGAAGAGAGCATCGTTGCATGAGAGTAAATCATATTTAAGTTCAAAAACTTTTTTTTGCTTTTCAAAGTAAAATTTCTGTAATGAAGATTTTTTGATTGCTTTGTCTGAACAGTTTTAGACAAGTCTAAAAACATTTCACAGATGTTTTAGTGCTTTGGTAAGCTACACCGTAAGTCTACACACCTAACACACACCTATGTTAACTCAAAACTGCTGCATGATGGGGTTTTTTGTTTTTGTTTTTTCAAAATGGTGGGGTTGGAGTGATTTGTGCCAGTGGCACAACTTATGAATATTTTAAATATATTATTTTATTGTAATTGTAGAATGTATTTTTACAGTTTTTCTTTCACGGCTGCGGCAAAAAGGACCCAAAATGCAGGCAACGGCTGAGATGCGAGTGAGCGTTTATTTACAACATGTGAGACTACAAACAGAAGTGAGGATGGCCAGAATGGAAACTAAGAAACAAACTGAACTGGGAGAGCTAGCTAAACAAACCTGAAATAATAATTCGCTGGGTGAAACACGGGATGACATTCAGGGAGAATCACAGGGATGAGACGCAGAGAAACGCGGAATGGCAAAACAGGAGGGAGGCACAGTTTAGCTGCCGTAATCACCATGATATATTAAATATGACCAGTTATGCTAATGGACTAATTCATTAAGCTAATTAATGCACTAATTTGTGTACGTTTCATGTTAGTGTTATTGTCATTTTATAATTTGTAGGTGGTAATATCAGCTCTGTAGGCAGTGAAGAATTGAACAAATTTGACAAAAATGCAGTTTTCTATATTAATATGCAAATGTATGCAGTTATGCACTCAAAAATTAATCACATCATTCACTGATCTGCAGTTTGAGTATTAGGTATGACAAACAGAAACCGTGCGCATGATTACGCACCATGTGTTGGCAGCAGGTCAAAATACCCTGACAGTGAAGAAATGCAGGATGGAGTAGAGAAACTCCTTGAAGTGAGATGGGTCAGCTCACTCAACAATTAATTAACAACACCTAGAGGATCTTTACAAAAAGCTTTCATCTTCACATATTTGGCTCAGTTGTGTGCGTCAGCCTGTTATAACCTTTTTTTTGCAAGAAAGGAAAATCTTTTATAACAGGACATACAAGCTCACTTCAAACAACTGTAACATTTAAATATGAAGCAGAAGACAGATATTTATTCGTTAAATCTCCAAATACAATATACATATACTTGATAGACTAATTATCAAACAGGCAAACAATGTTTACGTTTTGAGCACTTAACTGCATATAATTCCAGATAGCATGACTTGTGAATGGAACGCGGGGTTGAAAAAGCACTCAGCAGAACTTCAATCTGAATGTAATTGTGATTATCATTGTGAAGTTTGCAGCAAAACCGAATCCTACAACTACGTTAGATTGGTTGGTGGTGCCGACACTGGTGCAAAATTTTTAAGGCTAAGTAGTAATAGGTCTGTGAATGGAACGTCTATCTTAACTTTCAAAGAAAGTGATGATGGAATCATCCTTAGAGAAGATGTGGATTAAAAAAAAAAAAAACGAACTACCCACACCACAACAACTTAGTGGTACAGCCAGAAGGGAGCAGTGGGTAGCATCAACAAGTTCATGTGGTGCTAGGCTTTGTGTAAGAAAACTGACTTTTGATGTGCTCATGTGGCACAATTAGCTTGTATAAAATGTGCCACTGGTGTTGTAAAATAACTAAATAAACCTTAGATAAGTAATTTTGTGTTGATTTTGTCTAGCTTTTATGTAGCATTACAGTCTCTGAGATCGAAATATAATATTTTACTTTCATAACCAGTGGCACAATTTACCCCCAAGATATTCTTTCCAGAGGCATAACTTACCGTGCATCAGGGGCACTGCGCCTACTGTAGCAGTGCTGTAGTAGCTGTATCTCTGCTGCCTTCTGGTGGACAAACATGTGTATTAAAGGAGGCTGTTGCGTTAGGGTCAGTTTCTTCTTCGCTGGTGTCTCTTGCAGTCTCTCATTTAATATCTCTGACTCTCTGGCACTGCCAAACGGTCAAAGGTGGAGACTAACCACATTGAGCTGAACACAAAGCAGCCTGCAGGGGCAGTTCTAAGATCCAACCTATAGGGGGCTCGGCCCCAGTCATAATGCCATAGTTATTATTAATGAAATATGCTGCCTGCAAATGTAGTTCACTGTTTTCACCTTTGCTAACCTCGTTTCAATATCTATACGTCACAGTGTTCCACAAAAAGCAACTTAATTAATTGGATTCAGAGTCAAAAATCTCAGATTTAAGATGAACCTTGTAGTTATCAAACCCGAGGAAAAGCTCAGTCATGTTGACCAGAACTTTCCAAAGAAAGTTAAAGACGAAATTGCAGCAAAGCAGATCAGAGGTAGAAACGTGCATGGCATGGTTTCACGACCACATCGTCATCAATGACAGCAGTATTATTACTATTTATTATTCAGTATAGGACTGCTCGATTATAGCAAAAATGATAATCACGATTATTTTCACTGAAATTGAGATCTCGATTATTTGACGATATTTATTTAACAATAACAATGTATTGAATAACGGCTTTAAAGGTTGTCAAAAAATAATATAAAATAGTAGACACTATGTCTACTTGATCCATGTCTGACTCCACGAACCCATAATGTTTCCACACAACTGAAGTTGTTTTATCTCTCTTTTCAACCAACGGCATTCTTTCTTCGGTAGCCATTATCCTCTCCTCTCCAAATAACTTCTGCTTAGCTTTCTGAGCTTCCCTCGGGTCCTCTTAATTGTTGTGATGCGTGTTCGAAACGCAGAGACGTGTGCTCGATTTGCCACATGGAGCAGCGCGAGAGTAAAGCACAAGGGAGGTGCTAATAATCGGCTCAGTCATTTTTTATTTTTTTTGAAAGCCCAGATCGTAATTTAGATTAAAATTCGATTAATTGAGCAGCCCTACTTCAGTACAGACAGTAGAAAATCACCCCACCACTCCACAAACCTGGACAAGAAGCAAAGAGGTAAGAGAGCTGCTTTACATACAAACCATTGCTTCACTGAGCCCTGAGCAGCATGGACTGCAGTATCCCCAGTGCCCCCAGTACTAGTCTGTACATCAGTGTGGATCCAGCAGTCCGGCTCAAGCTTGATTAAAATATTACCATTCATATCAATGAACATGTTTTTTATTGGAGCACCTACAGAGCATCCATGAAACTGTGATTTTACCTCTTCTTGCTCTTTAAAATCGCTCCCTTCTCCTTGTGCCATTGCTCTGACAGTCAAAAACACGCTGACTTCAACCAGAAATGAGCAAAAACAGATCGTGACTATGATTATTATCAGAGCAGGTTAGGAATGCATGTTAATGCCAGAATCATCATCGGTGAATGTGATCAAACTGAAGTTTCCTTGGCTTTATCGTTTCACCTGTTTCTGTCTTGAGCCTGCTCCTCCTCTTTCTGCCCTCCTCTCTCAGTCTTTGTGTTCTCACCTAAAGTTAATTAAGTAAAACATGATTTACAACCCTATAAAAAACTGAGCCATATTAATTTTCAGCAATATTCAAACTGAATACAGGCTACTGTTCATTGACAGGTAACGTACTGTCACGGCTATCGAGGCAAGCCGTGTGGAGTGAGATAAGGACCAAAAGATGCAGGCGCTGACTTAGATGAGAAGAGTGAGCTTTATTGATTGATTGATTTTATTGGCTCTCTTTACAGGCTCTTTAACAGACTAAACTAACTGAGTCTGGCCTACCGTGGCAAACTCTCTTGCTAGTACATAACTAGACATTTAAATTGGTAGGTTAGATCGCTTAGCATTCAAGCTAGGGTTTCTGTGTTTGCCTAATACTGAGTTTTAACTTTGATTACAAAGATTCGTTATAGTCTTAGTCACTGTTCTCTAAAAAAGTGTTTGGCTTAAAAAGAAGTTTGAGAGCAATAATTAATAACAAACACAGAAGCAGTGCTCGTTGTGTATCACGTAAGATGAGATGCCAGATGAGCCACAATCTGACCCAGTGTCAAAAGGCCACAGTCTTTTTTATTGCTGTGGAAAAGTGAAGTTGTCATAGGGAACGTCATAGTGAATGTGCTTACTCCATGTATTTTCTGCCTCAAGTGTTCAGGGTCACAGCATCGTTAGCCCTCATCATAGTTAACTCATTCCCACAGTTAAAAATGTCACAGTGTCTAGTCTCCTGTATATATTCCTTGCCCGTGCACCAGTGTTATAGTTATTCACCTGTTTTCACTGTCACATGTATATACAGTAGCTTGTATCACCTCCCCCAACATTGTATCTAGAGCTCACATGTGTAAATAAACTCTTCTCACGCGTCATCAGAACCTGTGTTCTGGTTGAATCTGACCTTTGGGTCCATCTTGTGTCTGACGGCGTTCGCCTTAACACTCACGGGGCCTTTGCAGAACAAAGTTAGAATGAGGGGGCGGAGCTCTGAGTATGGCTCGACAGGTCTGTCATAGACAGACGCGGTGTCATTGGAGCTTCTGTAGTTGGTCACGCTGAGGCGATTCCCATAGTGAAACAAGTCACTTTGTTATCAAAGAACCAGGGATTACGTTAAGTAACCCAACGTTATTTGATGATGACGACCACTGCTCTGCAGCATAATTTTTACAAGTATAACCAAAATGACAGATTAGACAATGAACTAGGAGTCTAAATATATCTACATCTAATTATATGTGAACTAAACATCCTAAATGTTTATTATTTGTTGAACTTATGCATGAAAAATTCTATAAAAATAAAAATTATATTTTTTATTGGTAGAAAAAACTGACAAATAATGTAAAAATTTCAGCAAAGAAGAGCCACCGGTAGATCCTTCATCCAAGATGGATGAAAGTTCATGGCAGTACAGGAGGTGAATTCCTTCTTTATTGTCCACGGAGCTCCTCAAAGATCTCATGTTCTCTGACCTTATAAAGTAAGGTTCTTCATTAAGCTATGATGAAGCTGACTCAGAGGAGAGCACTCTCTATTTTTTAACCCTTCAAGGTTGATGCTGATCAGCCTCTGCAATCAGAATTTGTCAATTCCTGACATATAACAGGCAGAGGATAATGAAATTATCATCCTAACTGAAACACATCAGGAACTATTTGTTTTTCCAGAAAACTAATTTAGCTTTTAACACAGGGTTAGGGAGCTGGAGTAGGGGTGGGGTCATTACTGATGACTTACAGGGTAACAAGCTGTGCTTCAGGATTCGATAGGAAGGTGCGGGACACTAGAGATGCCAGTAGGGGGCGTGGTTTGACCAGTTAACTGAGGCAGGTGAAGCTGAAGGTGTGGATAGGAGCATGCTGACCTCAGGGAGCATTCAGACAGGTTTTTGATATGATCACATATAAAAAAAAGTTTTTAAAGGAATCAGAGGCAAAGGGATAAAAGGTGTCCCAGTTGATCTTGTACACATCAGACTGAATTTTACAGTTAAAACGATTCAAGGGCTTCGGCTGAGGGAGGTGACTCTGAAGCTCTGCACCAGGGTCGCCTCCTTTAGAAGAGGACACAAGGATACAAGAGGACTTCCTGTTCTTTTTTAATGAAATGACAGGAAGTTAATTACATCCCATAGTGCATAGCAACCACTGTTAAACTGTTTATCGGAACCAGGTATGTTCGAATTGATTTAATTTTGAAACCAGTCAAACTTGTCTTTTATTCATAAAGCCTTCAAATTTCTGAACATGACCAATACACAGGTTCCCAAATTAGTGTCCAAAACCTGCGTAATATGTAACAGAGAGTGACCGCATCTGCATATTATGTGCCAATGTCTTCTGTTTTTTATGTGGCGTATACAAAAGGCAGGTCCTCATCTTTGGCCTTTAGAGGTCTCCACAGCAGAACATCTGCCTCCATCACCCAGTTCCTAACATCCTCCTCTATCACACCAGTCCTTTCCGTGATCTCTTTCAGGGCTTTTACATTCTCCTCATAAATGATCCTGATTGTTTTTTTGTTTTGTTTTTTTTAATTAAAATAATCAAACTTTTAAAACAAACAAACAGAAGGAAATAAACTCAATGAAGGCTCAGGACTGCAGAGCTCCTCAAACATTATTCGATGAACAGAAAGCAGAGACAGAAAAATGTCTTCTTTGGTTCATTTTTATTTCTTTAGGGCAACAATAACAACAGCAGATTTCCCACCATGGATGAAATGCACTGTAACTAATGGCTGTGACTTTACTGTCATAAACCCAATTGCATGAATCATATGAAGACCAAATTGACACATCTGTGAAAACGTCTCAGAAAAGGTCAAAGTTAATTCTGATTATCTACCGGATATAAAAATAACATTAAAACTTTGTTATTCAACAACAAAGGTCATAAATTTTGACTTGGAATTGTAAATATATTGTTGCTGTAAGTATTTTTGCTTACAGCAAACCTTCAAATGTGTTTTCAGACAAGTGTTCAGCGACACCTCAGACTTTTGAATACATCTAAAACTGAAAACCCACAACGTTTTGCGTGAAAACAAACATCATCTGTTCCAGTTTTTAAGGAGGCTGCGAGTGTCATGTGTTTCAGTACGTCTCACAGGTACTTGAGACTTGAATGTAAAATTCTGGAAAAATGACCAACAGCAACATGAGCAGTTTACTTTCACAGGAAATTCAAATTTTACCTTTCAGAGTTAGTGCTGCTGACTTCCTCTGATTCAGCCTCATCTTTTATGACCTGGCTGTGAATAAAACATTTAAAAAAAGGCCCTAAAGGTTAAGGCGCGGCACATAATGGCCACGATTTGACTCCTGGTAGCAGGAAACTCTTTGGGGGTCTGCCTCTCTGTGACAATTTGGTATTAGTTTACTCATTTCATGTTTGACGTGCATGAACCTATACATGAAACCACCATGTATGATTAAGGGCAGTGGCAGCATCCTTTGTCACTCATTTGTACAACACATTAACACATTTCAGAAAAAGCTGTAACTCCAGAGTGCAGTGTTTACTGCATTGTTTAAAGCCCACAGTTTTTTTTATTAAAACGGCTAAAGAACTGATCGGGTGTCAAAACTGAGATCGCTTTGTGAAAGCATAATTTTGAATAATCATACTCGTCAGTTATTTGGGAACCAAGGAGACTGGCTGCTTCAGCTTTAAAGCACAAAATCTTTTGAAGTTCTTTTGGTGTCATGAAGCTCCAGATGTTAAAGTGTGTGATGGATGCGACTGTTCTCAGGTGAGTTATGGAGCCATGCAGCTGGAATGTGAGGGAAAAATGTAAACCCCACAGAGAAAGGCCCAAGTTAGGTGGTGGATTTGAATTCTGGGCCTTGTTGGTGTGAGGCAACCCTGCTAACCATGACGGTAAATGGTAAATGGCCTGCATTTGTATAGCGCTTTTCTAGTCCATAGGACCCCAAAGCGCTTTACACTACATTCAGTCATTCCCCCATTCACACACACATTCACACACTGGCGATGGCAAGCTACATTGTAGCCACAGCTGCCCTGGGGCGCACTGACAGAGGTGAGGCTGCCGGACACTGGCGCCACCGGGCCCTCTGACCACCACCAGTAGGCAAACATGGGGTTAGTATCTTGCCCAAGGATATTTGGCATGCAGCCAGGATGCAGCCTGGGATCGAACCACCAACCTTCTGATTAGTGGCTGACCTGCTCTGCCACCTGAGCTACAGCCACCTGGTGCTGCCTGTTCTTTTCATAAATGTTGGAGCAGTGCAGTTTTACGCCTAGAATGGTGCACTGGTTTTCTTCTGCTGCTATTATTGCTGTGCAGCATATCTATCTCCTAACATTCTTTACTAATAATAATTAGTATATACAAATTTGTCTCACACCAACAAGGCCCAGAATATGACGAGATGGCGAGTAAATGCACCAAAATTTCCTTCTGGTGGGCATTCTGAATGAAAATAAAGTGGCTATTCTATTCTATTTTATTCTACAGGGTGGGCCATTTATATGGATACACCGTAATAAAATGGGAATGGTTGGTGATATTAAAGTCCTGTTTGTGGCACATTAGTATATGTGAGGGGGCAAACTCCTCAAGATGGGTGGTGAGCATGGTGACCATTTAGAAGTCGGCCATCTTGGATACAATTTTTGTTTTTTCAATAGGAAGAGGGCCATGTGACACATCAAACTTATTGGTAATGTCACAAGAAAAACAATGGTGTGCTTGGTTTCAACGTAACTTTATTCTTTCATGAGTTATTTACAAGTTTCTCTTTGTTCACAGCCATTGACATGTCGAAGAGGTTAACACATGAGGAGCGGATCAAAATTGTGTTAATATCTGGTGAACGCAGTAACCGGGTCATTGCAGCAGATTTCAATGCAAGACACCCTACGAGACCACCCATCTCCCATGCTACAGTTATACAGTTAGCAAACTGCTTGCTCGTGAAACTGGTTCAGTGTTGGATTTGCCAAAATGTGGACGCAAGAAAACTGTCACTAATGAAGAAACATCAGTGGCTGTCCTAGCTTCATTCAGCAAGAGCCCACAGCGTAGCACTCGCCGCATGTCACTGGAGAGTGGCATTAGTCGAACATCCCTTCGGCAGATATTAGCTACTCACAAATGGCACCCTTACAAACTCCAGCTACTGCAGTATGTCAATGAGGATGACCCAGATCGGTGCACAGAATTTGCAGAATGGGCAAAAGAAAAATTGGAACAGGACCCTCAGTTCACGCAAAAGATTTTGTTCAGTGATGAGGCAAACTTTTATGTGAATGGTGAAGTTAACAAACAAAACCACCGCTATTGGTCTGACACTAACCCACATTGGATGGATTCCTCCAAGACTGTTGGAACAACAAAAGTGATGGTTTGGTGTGGTATATGGGGTACAACGCTAGTGGGTCCATTCTTCACTAATGGAAACCTCAAGGCCACTGGATATTTGAAATTGCTACATGATGATGTGTTTCCCTCTTTATGCACTGAAGCTGGCACGTTCCCTGAGTTTTTCCAGCAAGATGGTGCACCACCACATTATGGGTGCCAGGTCCGAGCATTCCTAGATGAACAGTTTCCTGGAAAGTGGATTGGTCATCGTGGGCCAGTTGAAGGGCCCCCAAGGTCTCCCGATCTGACCCCCTTAGACTTTTATCTTTGGGGTCATCTGAAGGCAATTGTCTATGGTGTGAAGATACGAGATGTGCAGCACCTGAAACTGATACTGGATGCCTGTGCTGGCATTTCTCCTGCGGTGTTGCTATCAGTGTGTGAAGAGTGGGAGAAGAGGGTTGCATTGACAGTCCAACACAATGGGCAGCACACTGAACACACATCACAAACTTGTAAATAACTCATGAAAGAATAAAGTTACGTTGAAACCAAGCACACCATTGTTTTTCTTGTGACATTACCAATAAGTTTGATGTGTCACATGGCCCTCTTCCTATTGAAAAAACAAAAGTTGTATCCAAGATGGCCGACTTCTAAATGGCCACCATGGTCACCACCCATCTTGAGGAGTTTGCCCCCTCACATATACTAATGTGCCACAAACAGGACTTTAATATCACCAACCATTCCCATTTTATTACGGTGTATCCATATAAATGGCCCAACCTGTACTTGTACTGTTTTCAGGCTTTAACTGATGGGCTGTTGATTTTTTTTTCAGTGATCAGACTTCTTTGGAGAATGGTAAAAATTAAAAATGCAATCAAAGACCCAAAGGTACCAGTTCATGGCTTTGTAATTTACTTCAAGTATAAAAAATAACTCCTCTTATCATATAAAAAAAAATCACAAAGAGTTCATTTATAAACCTGTCATCAAGGTGAAACCTATTCAAACTCACGTATCTGAAGGCAGAAGACCTTGTTGGTCCATAAATCTGAGAGCTCTAAGGACTCAGCAGGTAAAGTTTAGCCACTGTTCCGAACTTGTTTCGATCAAACAATCAAGTTTTTGTTCTTGTCTCTGGGACGAAGCTAAACGTGTCAGATCCACTTGATTCACTCTGCATCCTGGAGAATGAAGTGATTTCTATCCCGAGTCAAAAGCATCTTTGGAACAGCTCATTCCTTCTGCTGTCCATGACTCCACAGGCTGGAGGCTAGCTGGTCACGGGGACCTGGACCTGCTATGATGGCAGTTCCTCCTCTGCAGCAGCAGTCGGGACATTGATGTTTGGGTCGTCGTCAACCTGGTAACACTTTCCCAGGTTCTTAATAATGTTAAAGTTGGACCGGGCCGTTTCTGCCAGGCTGTTTTCCAAAATCCAACCATCTGATTCCGACTCTGGATCACCCAGCCGGAGAACGTTCTCCATGGCCGTCTGCAGATAACGGACACCTGTCAGAACCAGCAGCTGGTGAAAAAAGGAAATACAGTATGTTTAATCAAGTTTAGACTTCAGTCACAGTGGAGACCACAGTGTGACCAGAAGTATTGTGACTGTGTGCCCCCATCTTGTGATCTCCCTGCCTTTAACATGGTTGCTTTTAAGACACTGAAACTGCTCAGTGTTAAATCTGCAATAAGAGCGTTAGTCTGCTATGGGGATCTTGATTGGATGGGGTCAAGCTGACACTTTTGGTCCCACCTTTTGTAATAATCCAGTGATTAAGGGTGGTAAAACGGTGTGCACATCAGACTGGTATTACTGTACGAAGCTAGGGTCAGACCACATGCTCTCACCCACAGAATGAGCCGAATGTAAATGTGACAAAATTATCATTTATAAACATATAAACACACAAGAGCAGTCAGTTCATTTTATTAACCATGAGCAGTGTTAATCTGTGGCTCAAAAATAAGGGTATAAGAAACACACTCAGTGCAAGCTTGGGATTTACTTCTGTTTTTCTCCAAAAACAACGAGATGAGGCTGAAGGAGGATCAATATGCTCATGATATCAGGGAGAACTCTGCTGATATAAGCTGCTGGGACTGTGCAAGGTCCTGAGATCTAAGTCTCAGGTGAAGCTCAGGATTTATCCAAAAGAGCTGCACGATCACTAAATGAAAGTTGTGTAGAACAGCTGACCTGTGAGGTGAACATTATTTACTGTCAGATCCTAAGGCATCCCTGAGTTCATCAAGGTACTCTTGTTGCTCACATCATTTTTTCTGCAGTGATGGAAACTGAATTGGAGTTCTGTACCCAGGCTCTTGTCTCACATCCGCAGTTAGAAAAGTGCCATGAGGGTGTCTCTGAAAAAACGCTACAGGAATCGTTTGGTGGCTTTCCAGCTGATGCTCGAGCTCCTGTGAAAAGACACTCTCTATTGGTGCTGCTCCACTTCCTCACTTTCATTGTTGGACTCTACCAGCGCAGCTATGCATGAGCCAGAGTACAAAATGATCCATCTTCATCTGATACAAGGCCGTCATCTTCCGAAACCAGCTGATTTACATTCTGTTACTTTAATAGGCTCTCACATTCTTTGGATTAGATTAGTTTATATTTGATTTGCATGTTTACCTCAATATTTGAAAATTTAGCCACATTTAGTGAACATCTGAGATTAGATCATGGCATATATCACAGAAAGTGAGTCTCCTTTAAAACCACAGAGGTCCACGATGGTGGCTTTGCAGATCTTATTGGGGTTTTAAAAAATCTCTTTTTATGGAGCTGATTTGTAAACCTCTGTGCTTTCACTTCTGTTCTGTATGAACCGACGGTTCTAGTTTCAGCAAAATCACCAGTACCTCAAAAAGCCAGATGAGCAGCACGGTGAGGCCGATCGACTGCATGATGCCGGTGTAGTGGTCTAGCAGGGCCTGTCGGCAGCCCCGCCTCCACAGATTCAGCTGCTGGCTTTGCTTGTCTTGGGTCGAGCTGGTGCTGAGATGGTGCTGGATGCAGGGCCAAGGGGAGAAGGTGCTGCAGCAGCTAAAGGGAACACCATCCATCAGGTACTTCCCCTCCACATTACTCCTCATACGACTGAAAGGGAGGAACAGGAACTGTTGCTACTGCATGCAGAGCAGTTAGTCAGTCAATCGTTTCACTAGCTGGGCCCACTTCCTCATTTTAGGTTTGGCAGCACTTTTTAGTAGATAAAGGCAAATGGCTTAATCAAGAATTGAGCTAAGGTTTGGGGAAGGCCTCGATTGAGACTGTCGGTGTCAGGGCTCTGTGTGCGGGCAGGTGGAGATGTGGATCCAAGTGCAGGACTCTCAGACGGAAATATAACTGAAAACCACAGCTTTATTGCTGGCACCAACAAAACAGAAACCAAACATGAACACACTAACTGGAACACACAGGCAGGATCTGAGGGTACGACACGACACTGAGCACAGCAAAACACAGGGCTAATATACACAGGGTGGTAATCAGCGAATGGGCAACAGGAGGGAGACACAGCTGGGAGAGATCAGGGTTAACGAGACGGGGGGAACCAAGCTGCACACACTAACATAAGACAAAGACTTTCACAATAAAACAGGACACATGAATTACTAAACAAGCATGCAGACTTTACACTGAGAGACAGACAGAGAATGACACATGGAACCTGAACTAAACTAAACGTGAGATATAACTGAGAACAAATCCTTAAGCACGGATAAACAGAAACAAGAAATAATCATCATCACTACGAGAATAAGAAAACAATCCATGAAGCAGAATTAAACCGAAATATAATAAACTCAAAATACTGGGTCCAACGGACCCAGAACCGTCACAGTGGGTGGCTCCCGGGCCTGGCAGATCACCATTTACTAATGAGAAGTGAAGAGGTGAAAGAATTGGAAAAAGGGGAGGGAGGGTGGGATTATTGAATTAAATTCAATACATGTTGCAGCTGTTTCTAAGTGATGTTTGTATGCTGTTTGTGGAGTCATGATCTTCCAAGGGATCTCATGATCAAATTTAAAGAAACTAAAGCTGCAGAAACAATTATCACATGTTTTTATCAGAATGATTGATAAAGTTTCTGTCATTGCTAACTTATAACTTATGTTTAATAAGTTATCTGAAGTTATTTGACTGGACCCTATTGGTTAATCCTAATTAATCTATGACACCTGACCTCTGTAGCGTACAGGCTTAACTGCATTAGACCAGTGGCCTAAATCCTTCAGGGGTCAGTCTGCTTACTGTCTGTTGGAAGAGAAACACCCACATTTCCACATAGGTGTTCTATAAACAGGCCTTCAGTTAGAAATAATAAAGTCAGGGGAAGCAGTGTGAACTGTGTGTGAACAACTCACACTGCTGGTAAATAAAAGACTAACTAAACAGACACACAATCAGTCAATGCAGCATCTAATGAAACTTTATTTTAAAGTTGCAGTCGGTCATTTTTAGAAGTTTTTAATAGAAAAAAAGTCTTCATAAATATATACTGATTAATGCGTAATTCCGTCTTCCAACAAGCTGATGCCCTCTGACTCCTCTGACTCATCGACTCTTATCAGACTCTCTTCCAGAGTAAATGGACCTAGACACCGCCGTGTTGCCCTGCCATCTTGAATGCAGTGGCTAAGAATGACATGGCCGTCCCACCTGCATGATGACAATGGAACAGACCAGCCACATAGTACCACAGTTACATTTAATTTATAGATCACAAAGAAAATAAATGTCTTTTTCCTCGTCCCTTATCTCCACCTCATCCCTCTTCCTCCTCACCACAAACCGTATCTTGCTAATTAAAGCCAGGGCTCTGACACATAAAAATGTGCACGAACACACTTATTTATTCCTAAAATTGTCATCCGACTAAACAACAACAACAACAGCCGGTTATAAACCAACATTAAAACAAATGTCCCAAAAATCAAACAGTTTGATTATATTCTCATATGGTATGAGAGTTTATTTGCTAAGTCTCCAAGCCTGAAAACATTAGATCAGCCTTGAAGAAAGTTTCCCAAACACCAGCTAACAGAGGCTAACAGCAGCATTTACCGACAGAAATGTTCAGCAGATCTTCAGCAACTCACCTCAGTATCACAAGTGAGCTCCTCTGACTCATCGACTCTTATCAGACTCTCTTCCAGAGTAAATGGACCTGGACACCAACAGCTGAGATAACAGCAGACTACACTCACTACAACTAATGGACATCCAGAGGTGTTTGTCCTACAGCAGCCACCACAGCTAGGATTATGCACTAAATAAATTGTGAGGGGTAAGAAAAAAGACCTCAGTTCAATCTGCTATCTACTGACATCTAGACTAATATTTTACATATTTTGAACTCTTAATGTACTATCTGATGTAATTTCTAAGATTTTCTACAGTGAAAGGGTTTGTGGAAAGTGTTACGTTATGTTTTGCACTAATACTGGGGGTTTTTCTGACAGACACCTTTAGGCGGGGTGTAGTTTTTAACCTGGTGCGCTTTGGTCTGATACACTCTACTGAAGGACCCTGTACCTGCTACCATATGATGCACATGGTAATTCACATGGTAATTCACAGTAATCAACAAACCCAGAAAGACTCAGCATGTCCTGCTCAACTTACTCTACCACAGCACTGCTGCTCATGTCCAGGTAGCGGCTGCTGATCCACTGGATGTGGAACCAGTCTCGGTATCCTGTGTTCCCACAGCACTGGAACTGGATCTGCAATAGGTCCACAGTTCTCTTCAGGTTGCAGCGGCCCGGAGTGTCTGTGTCTTTATAGTATCGCATGGCATTCCTCAGGCCCATAAACAGGGATTCCTCCATTTGACTGCGAATGCCGTAGCACATGAGCGCCCCTGCCAGGACGCAAGAGGTGAAGAAGAAGGTGCATATGATGTACGGCATCATCACCAGCTTCCAGCGCAGGAACTTGTTTGTGTCGGCACAGTCCAGGCAGATCTTGCCACCGAAAAAGTTGATGCAGCAGGCTGCTAGTCCTGTGGTGATCAGCATATCTGGCACATAGAGGATTCCCTGCTCCGACATCACTTCTTGCCATTTGTGAATCTCTACTCTGAGGAACAAGCCAAGGCCAAAGAGGATAGTTCCTGTCACTACAGAAATCCAATTAAGCAGCCAGAGAACCTCAGCTAGCTTCTCTCTCTCCACCTTGCTAAATGTCACCTTCCCAACTGCCATGACCGTTCTCAGGTTTCTGAGTGACTCACGGCTAAGAAGCTGCTAACATGGCCAAAAGGTGGCCACCCTCAGTGTGCATGAACACTTTTGACCACAAGGTGCTGCATAACAATCTACTGTCAGGCTGTCTGAGCTAAAAAGTTTATGTTCTACATAACAACATGACAGCATATTGTTTGTGCATATGCCTTTTTGTTTCAAAACTGAAACTTGTTTACAAATTAATATAATTTTAAGCCACCAAATTCATCATTCTCACTTCATTTGCTCACAGCTGAAGCTTCTAAAGGCCCACCGACTGAAATATTTAAGGTTGCACTTTTCATGAATATCAATCATTTATGATTGTTAAATGATTGATAAAACACAGAAAAACACAACAGGAGATAAGATGTACCACAATGTAAGGAGTGTTTTGTAAATCAATTGTGAGCGTGAATATGTAAAGACGAAGGCACAGAGCAATCAGGCTTTTTAGAAGCTGGTTGTGTGCACTCTGACTGGTTTCGAATCAGGCCTTCATTTCATCTCTTCAAAATAAGAAAAACTTCCCTTTGGACAAACAGTTCTGAGAACTAGTCTAAACTAAGGTGTTTGGATCTTGCTGTCATGAACCATCAGGCAGATGGGGTATGGTGGCTCAATTGTGAAGTCCACACAGGTGCGAGAGGTTCAGAGGTCAGAGGTCAGGCTTCAGTGAGGACTTTTCTTTAAATGAAAGCTGCAGGATGGAGCAGGAAGGAGGCTGCTGCCCGCTGAGTGTCATAAGCAGCTTACAGAGATATTTTAGGCACTCCTGACTGCAGACCACAACTTGACATGATCAGCATTAGAGCACTGCGGGGAAGAAAGAAGGTCAGTTTATCAAAACTGGCACAAATACTAAGAACCACCATCATCAGAATCCCAGCTGTGTGATTCCCAGAGGATTAAGAATCATATAGACACACCCATTAGCGTTGACTTAGATGAAACAACTCCAACTTAGGTCTAACTGATGCTTTTACACTGCACAAACAAAGACAGATGTAAACATCTACTAATCCAAATGTTCTTTCTTTTGTCTGCCGAGGTCCATGAATGCTTTCCAAAGCATAAGACTATACATTTCTACAACATGCACGAACTGAAGGCATTTTTTTTCTTTTCATTATTATAAATCAGAAGAAAGTGCAAAGATGAGACGAGCTAAGGATGCTAGCTGTCAGGCAGCACATATACACTTATCCAATCAGCCAATACTATGCCCACAATACAACACATGGCAAAATCTTTACCTTGGGTAGTGAAATCTAACACCTGCTGCTAGTCCATTGTCGTGCTGATCTCCCGCTATCCCGGAGCAAGGTGAGCTCTGACACAAAGCAAATATTGAAGCTGAGAAGAGCAATTTTGAAGTGCCTGTTAACTCACCATCCTGTACTTCTAATCCCCTTACAGATAATCAGCTGTAATAAGCTGACACAATCTCCAACCCTCGACTCACCAGCTAGGCCTTCAGCAGAAAGACACATCCACTCTTTAAATCATGCTGATCTGAACATATTGCAAGAGTATATTAGGAGGGAGGGGGAGAGCAGATGATGGAGTAGAGATGAGGAGGATGGGGTCAGTTAAGCTCCTGTGGAAAAGATAGGAGAAGGGAGTGTATACGGTAGTGACATATTTCTTAATAAGTAAGTGGTTTAACCCTATTTGCTAATATTATTTAATTCAACATGTTTTACACATAATCACCTGTTATTTGTGAGGGATGGACACGTTTGGGGATAGTTGGGATGACGTGTTGCTTCAGGTTATATTCATTCAGAAAGTTTAAAGCTTTTCAGTTTCTTTGTACAAGTGGTTGTATTCCTCTAATATCCAATCTTTTTCTGTGAAACTCCACAACAGCATGAAATTAGGAAATTCAAGGACTCCGTGCTGTGCAACTTGTAGACTTTCCTAACAGAAATTTGTGTCATGAACATAACTGTCACTATCAGTTTTCAATCATCCTATTTTGTTTTATTTTAACTGCAACCAAACAGAAGACAGCATTGACTGTAGCAAGCACAACTATCAGCATCCTCATGTACAGACATGTGTAGACATATGCTCCAAATCATAATCCCCAGAGTTTCTCCTTTAGTCAGCGATCTCTCTGACTAAAGGAGAAATTGCGCGAAGCACCTAAATAAACACATGAACTCAGATTCACATCACTGCATCTCAGTTTATTGACGTAGCATACATGATATGAAGATAGCCTGTTACATTAACTGCAGGTAAAAGATGCTGAAGAAATACATGCACAGTGAGAAAAATATGTTTATTCAAGGCTGATTAAAAGGAAGCAAGCTGATCAAAGCCTTTACTACAGACTAACAAAACAAAGCATTTAATGATGTAAGCACACGCCATCAGTACCTTCAGTGAGAATCTGTAGAATGTAGAAAAGTCACTGGTTTATACAAGCACAATAACATGAACACAAATGATGTTTTTGGCTTAAGTCATTCTGAAAACTTGGTTAACTGTAAAAAGGAGAAAAATATTAACTCTTCCCAACCCAAAAATTACAGGTACCGTTAGGGTTCTTTGAATTAATAGATTTGAATAACCCACTAAGTAAGTAAGTAAAACTTTATTTTTATAGCACTTTTCACAGACAGATGTCACAAAGTGCTTCACGAGAGAGGTAACAAAAACACAATATAATCATAAATACATCATAAACGCCCCGCTCTAATTAAAGGTATGACACCACAATATCACTGTAAAAACTACACCTTCATTACTATGATTTTTAAGGTTCATTCATAAAAACTTTCTCCAAACAAACTATTGAAGAACTGAGATTTCTGCCACACTGTGAAATAAAAAAGGCTGGAGAGTCTAACATGAATAATTAAGAGGCTTTTAGAAATCTTTACTGTCTATGAATCCAGGTGTTAGCTATAGAAATGCACAGCAACTGACCAGTATAACCATAAATTATATCCACACTGGTGAATGCACCATCTGTTTTTCATATGTGTCTTGATCTATTATTATAGGTCATCGATCTGTCCATGTCATTCAGGCAGAGACCATGCTGTGGAGACACTCTATGTAGACCCACAGCATCTTCTCACACAGTATAACACACAAAAATAAAATAGAATAAAAATGAAATAGAATATAAAAACAGTAAAACGTGGCAAAAAAAAGTTTCACATCTGTTTTAATAGATTTTAACAGAATATCCTGAGACGTCAGAATGAAAGTAGACCAGTTACTTTCTGGCCGTTGTCCCCTTCTGGCCGCCTGTGCCTCAATTTTATTCTGCAACCTAGACATCCACATTACTCACACTCTCACATAACACATACATATAGGGCCTTGGGGGTGGGCATGTTTTACAGCATCCAGAGGATGGTCGGTGTATTCCAACCCACTTCTGGCACTGGTGCCCTACCCTCAATTTTAAATGCATATAGACACTAAGGGTTTTCGGGAGGAGCCGTGCTGCTCTCTGAGAGGAAGCAAGTACCATGCTCTCCTGTGTTTTAAATGCACTTTAGAACAGCACACAGCAACACTACATATGAGCGGGCGTAGGGAGGTTTGGGGTCTTCACTCACCCCGGTTCTGTTAGCCGTCAGGGCTGGGGGGCTGGGAGGAGGTGCTGGCCATCAGATTGGGGTCTGGGATGCGGGGCCTCCCTGCTACTGCAGATAAGGAGGTGGTCCGCTTGCCTCCATCCCAGAGAGAAGGGTTACATCTCCTGGGTTTAGGTGCGGCTTGCCCCTCTGGGGGCGGGGGTACCTGGACCTGGGATATAGAGTATGTTTGGGGAGTGCGACTGTCTGTGCAGTGTCTATTTGTGTCTGTCTACACATTGGGTGAGTGCCGAGTATTTGGTTGTGCATATGGGGGTGGGAATGCATGTTTGTGTCCGCGTGCGCCTGTTCGTCTGTGTCTATATGTCAGGTTGGGTCTTAGACTCAACCTCTCTGGGTACATCTCAGGCCCTCCAAAGTACGGAGGCCTATCTCCCCTCACCACACCCCCTGCCGGTGGCTGATGCCCTCAGACATTGGTGTGTTGGTGGTCCTTGTCGTCTTGGGCTGGTCGCTCATTTATGTACCGGCTCACTCCTGGAGGCCGATTGGCGGGGCCTGGCACCTGTGGCCCGCCTGGGCCCCTTCCGGGGGATGGGATGCCCTCAGGCCTCTGGCCTCTGGGCCTGAAGCTCGGTCCTCTCTGGCACAGCTGGTTGCCGACAGAGCCCGTGGGCACGCCACTGCAACCCCCTCTGGCCTCTGCTCCGTAGCTGCTGGGTGACCTCTCGTTTGGGGCTCTACTCAGCTCTTCCCAGGAGGGTGGCACGGTTTCCCCCCTTTTGGTGGTCCTCCTCGGGTCCTTGTATTCTGGGGCCTCTGTATATATGGGGCCTGGATCTCCTCCATACCTGCTTCATACCCTGGTGGACGGGGCTGTGGCTCCCCACACTCCCTAGCAGATCGTTACATGGAGAAACCTTTGGAATACATGCATGCTGATCCACACAGGTATGCACACAGGTGTACACACGGGTGTTCACAGACACGGACTACACCTTTCTTGGCTGCTGCCTCAAAGCACATTGTGCGCTGTCTATCTTGTGTGCTGCACAATAGCGTTTAATATTTAGTATCTTCTGTTATCTACTGCTAGCTAATTTATTGTGATGGCGCTGTTTTTATTATGTTGCTCTTTTTTTGTTTGCTTTCTCTTCTGTTTTTTTTTTTCTCCATACAGGTAATCCAGGTGTTTTGTTTGTTTTTCTTTCTTTCTTCCCCCCTTTCTCACCGTCTCTTCTCCCCTCTGGTTTTCTTTCTCTCCCTCTCTTTCTTTCATTCTTTCTCCCTGTTCTATCCCCCAGTCATGTCTGTCCCGTTTGTAGCAACCGAAAATAAAATAAATTCATAATTATAATAAAGGTCAATCAAATGGACCAATATGGCGAGGCCATGATGATCCACTTGGTAAAATAAATCCGCTTGGCATCTTTCTTGGCCTTAAGACAACAATTCTGATGGCTAAAGATCCAAATGGGACACACACAAAAAAAAAAGAAAGTAGACCAGTTAGGATTAGCATCATAGCCATCAAAGCCATCATAAAAAAAATATTTGTAAAAGCAGGGAGTCATTACATTTGTATGTTATAATGTACAGTACATTTCCTATGATAAACATGTGTATGGCGTTATTTTTATGCCACTATTCTGAGCGCACGTAAAAAACATTTGCAGGTGCAAGTGTTGCATTTTGAGGAGAAATTTATTTTGAATGAAGAAAAGCTAAATTTAAGTGAACAAAATTCATTGCTGCTTGCAAAAAATGTATTTCAGTGTTTGCTATTATCCATACACACACACAATAGCAGCCTCTCTCTCTCAGTTTTTGTATTTGCGCTTGCTCGTAAAACATTAGAGCACTTATGCAAATATGTGATGTCTTGATAAATCGAGCAGATATTTGAAGTTTACACAGCACCATTCTCGCATGAAAATATCTTAAAAGTTTATTTTGTGACCCAGAAAGAGTAATATTTCAAACTCCGCCACTCTGTGTTCCTCCGCCACTGCTTCGTTTGAGTTTTGGACGAAATGGATTCTGGAATATTGCATTTCGTCATTTTGAGCTGATTGGAGACCAAAACAGCCAATCAGATTTTTTTGCATCCACATCTGTGATTGGCTGGTTTTGTGGCACAAATATAACGGTGTACAGAAAGAGTTGAACGCGCACAGGCAGAAATGTTGAGAGTGCAAGCAACACATTGTAAGCAAGCGCAATTGCAAAAACTGAGCGAGAGGCGCTGCTATTGTGTGTGTGTATGGATAATAGCAAACACTGAAATACATTTTTTGCACACAGCAATGAATTTTGTTCACTCAAATTTAGCTTTTCTTTGCTCAAAATAAATTTCTCCTCAAAATGCAACACTTGCACCTGCAAATTTTTTTCACGTGCGCTCAGAATAGTGGCACAAAAATAACACCATACATGTCTGTCAACTGCTGGCAAGTTTGTATTCACAGCCCCTTCCAATACTGTCATACATGTCATGCATTTATGACCATGGGGTAAAAAAAAAAAAAAAAAAAAAAAAGGATTACATTATTTTCAGCTCTTTGGTAGGACATTCATTCATTCACCACCAAACGTCTGGTGACCACCTCTCTGTTATGCAGAATCAGTAGGAGGGTAACTGCTACATGGTCCTTTGGTTTATAGTCTGTGGTGTGCAGAGTGAAAACCACCATCAGCAGTAGTTTGCAGTCAGGAGCAGACTCTCTCCTACAACTCACACAGAGATGCAGTGGACTCATATGACCAGAACCCAAACCCGAACCCAAAGGCAGGGTAGACTGGTTCGGTGAATGTGGTGTGGAAGGTGTGCAGGAGGGACAGTTTTTCCGAGCAGACTCGGTAGAAGGACACAGTACCAGCAGGACAGTCCACATACACTGCTATTCTTTTAGGTAGAGTAGCACCATAGGGAAGATAGACAACATGTTCTCTCTTGTTGTGCCAAAAAGAATATTTCTCTTGAGTGCAGATTAGACTCCAGCACTGGTCATTCCACCCGAGCCTGCAGTCCGCACTGTTCCCTTTCCTGCTGATTCTTTTGTACGTCACTGCTATGACAACTTGCCCTTCCCTCTCCACCTCCCAGTAACAACGACCAGTCAGACCATTTTTACACAGCACCTGCCAGCAGCAGTAGTCAAACCTCTCTGGATGATTTGGATAGGGCTGTTCCTCTTTCACCACAGTCACCTTCTTGTTGTCGTCAGACAGTTTGAGGTTTCTGTGCGCTGTATTTGGATCCAGTTCAAGCCCACAGAAATCTGAAAGAAACAACAGCACAAAGTATTATTCTATCATCCAACCACAGACTCACAAAACAAATATTTTTTGTTTTTTGGAGGTATGAGTGACCACATTTGAAGGTGGTTCGACACCCATCTGCTCCAGTCTGTGTGGCAAACAGTGTTGGGGAGTAACGGAATACATGTACCGCCGTTACGTATTTAGAATACAAAATATGAGTAACTGTATTCCGTTACAGTTACCGTTTAAAAAGGTGGTATTCAGAATACAGTTACTTTGTTGAAATAAATGGAATACACTGGGGTACTTTCCTGTTTCATTTTGTCGCGGGTCAGGACTGTTTGGGTTTTGTTTGACAGCTACGTTCTTTTGTTCCAGGCGGCAGCGTTACGGTTGCCATGGTTACAGGGCGACGCTCTCTCTCTCTGCGACTGTGTGTTTCCTGGGTGAGAGAGCGCCTTTTCGTTGTTGTTGTTGTTGTGCTAAGCTAACAGGCAGAATGCTACAAGCATAGCTCTAAAGAATGTAGCATCATGTTCAGTGTAGTCCGTGCTGCTGGGAGAATGGACTGCCATACACGTTATGTGTCTGTGAGCGCTAGGAGGGAGAAAAAGGGGAGTGGAAAGGTACGAGCAGTCATCGAGCAAAAACGGGAGCTGGAAGCATGTAAATATAATAATAACCACTGCAGCCAAGAAGAGTGCCTGACGAGCCCAGTTGTAAGTAAGCTATTAAGACTCGACTGTACACTGTGTTCGTGTTTTCCTCCGAAAACAACAAGTTCCGTTGGAGCAGCCTTTCAACGCCTCTCTCTGTCTGTCGCAAGAAAAGTTGACCCACACAACAAAGTAGAGCTATTTTTCGGCTACCAGCCGACAGGGACCCCGCCGTATTATGCTGGGCTTACACTGTGCGATTTTTTCAGTCGCGCGATTCAGCTCCTGCTCAAACTGTACGGTTGACTCGCAGGGGTTAGAAGTTCATAGGTCACGATGCAGGGTCTCACACTATACGGCCCGATGCTCTGATGCGACCTGAGTGCTCACACTGTGCGTCCATAAAAATGAAGGTTATAACAGAAATTCTGTCGCTCGCTCTCCCTCTCCGTCTTTCACTCACACAGACACACCACCACCATCAACTTTGCTAAATTGCTAATGAAAAACATTGGTCAGGCAGCTGTGATTGAGCAGCAGTGTCGATCCAACTATTTTCACGGTTGTTGTGGTCGTGATAATTTTGTGAGGCCACATCGAAAGGGCTCGGATGGTTCTACAGGTTGTGCCTCCATCGCTTGTGTCCAGATCACACGCTGCACTGCCTTGCTACGCCGTCTTTTTCGCTGACATTTGTGTTTGCGCGTGCGCAGTGTGGCAAACTGCGGTGACACCCTCACGACCAAGCGATTGATGATCGGGAGCTGGTCGTGAGGTGTCAATCGCTTCTCGTTACCCCACGTATACTACACGATGCACGACGCACGATGAAGGCCAAAATCGGGCCGATCGCCAAAACGATCGCACGACTCAAAAATCGGCTCAAAATGGGCCAAAAATCGCACAGTGTGAGCCCAGCATTAGTCAGAGGTCCCTTTACTACAGTTCGGAGTCGCGGACCTTCAGTAATAGTAATAAATCACACAGCAATAGTACATTCACGTTGTTGTAAAAAGCATGATAATATTGTAGCGGGTCAGGGCTGTTCGGGGTTCTGCTTGTACAGTTATGTTTTGTGTATGTTGCCATGGTGACGGGTGACGCCCTCTCGCTGCGACGGTTGTCGTGTCCAAATTCATGGGCTGCATTCTCCTGAGGCCGCATTTGTAGACCGATTACGTCACAGCGACGCGCCGAAGGCTGTCCAAATTCGTAGACCCCTCCGAATGCAGCCGACAAATGCGTGCTCCTTTTTCCGAATTTGAAGGATGGGTCGGGTGTGTCCTTCGTGGCCCACCATATCCCAGAATTCATAGCGTGGCCCAGCCAAGCTCCAGTTTCCGGCTAATGGCGGCCGCTACTAAGTTTTAAAAATTACTCTTATTAATCTTTCTGGGTCACGAAATAAACTTTTAACATATTTTCAGGCGAGAAAGTAGCTGTGTAAACATCAAATATCTGCTCGGTTTATCAAGATATCGCATCTTTGCTAAAGTGCTTCGACGTTTTCGGAGACGTCTGCTACCCACCAGCTCGATAGCTAGCCGGGAGCTCGAGGGTTACTGATGCGGCCGAGAATGGCACAACTCCCGGCACATCATTTTCAGATCACCGCGGACTTTCGCTGCTCGGGTTAAACGTTGTCAGCCGGTGATCAGCTGTGATCAGCTGATCACGGGGCCGGGGTTAAAAGAGAGACGCCACCCACCTGTTCGCCGCTCAGACATCATTCTCTTCGTGTCAGGAGCTCCGAAACTCTGCCGACGTCAGTCTCCGCCTGATTCAGCAACCGTGAGTGATTATCCCTTCAATCCTTTTTCTCTTCCCGGCTCCGCTCGCTCTCTGTCGGTAACGACCGTTCCGAAGCCACGCTTCGTGCACTGATCGTTACTAGAATAACTGCGTGCCTGCTCCAAACCCACCGCTAGCCTTCGCCGCGCTTGGGTCTAGCCAGCACGCCACACGGGCACGCCGAATTACTGTGTGTAACCCGCCCGGCCGTGACAAACGTAATATATAAGTCACTTAGACAACCTAAAAATGTTATTGTTGGGCTTTTTTCAGTGTTTTGTTTGTTCGTGAGTAAATCGGTTTGGCTGAGATTAAAGTTATTAGATTAGATAAAATAAAACTTTATTAATCCCCCGGGTGGGTTCCTCCTTGGTTTTTACACAGCTGACTAAACGTCAAACAGAAAACTGATTAAACAGAAGTGTGAGATGGCCGAGAGTTTACTCCAGTGTCCTGTTATATTTTAGACAGCAAGGAGCAGACGGCTGAGTTTATTAAACTCCGAGACAGCGGTGACGCTAATCAGAAGGCTAGACCATCCAATTTCACGGCCGTTTACTTCCGGCCTACCCGATCTTCTGAGGACCCGGCCCTCGTAGACCGCGAAGGCCGGGTCCTCAGGAGAATGCAGCCCATGAATTTGGACACGACCGGTGTGTCCTTCCGGGGTCAGAGGGCGCCCTATGTGTGTTGTGGTTGCCGCGCTGAGCAGTTAGCTAGTGGCAGTGTGTTCTTCTGCAAATGTAATAAACGGCTGTGCTCCCTGGCTAGCTCACGGGAAGCAAGACCAAACGATACCTCCGTCTCCTCCTTGTCTGAACTCGCCACAATATATTAAGTAATCCAAAGTATTCAGAATATGTTACTGTCATTGAGTAACGTAACAGAATAGGTTACAGAATACATTTTGGGGCATGTATTCTGTATTCTGTAATGGAATACATTTTAAAAGTAACCTTCCCAACACTGGTGGCAAATACCCTTGGGCAAGATACTAACCCCAAGTTGACCGATCAGAGTAAGAATATGTGTGAATGTTAGATAGGACTTACATAGAAAGAGCATAGAATATGTGGGAAAGATAGGGTAGAAAAGCACTGTTTAAGAACCAGTCCATTTACCATTTACACTGACACAGACATCTGCTATTTGGTGATATGTGAAATTACAATTCTAGAAATTCATTCATCAAAACTGGAGCTCATACTACTTGAACAGTGAGTTAGTAAAACTAACCACACAGCCGCCATATTATTTGTCAGATAATTGCATTAAAAATGCTGCAAAAGGCACAAACATAGCCAAAATATCCAGTTTACGGACTCCAATTAGCTGAAATGAATCCTAACAGACTATTGACCATGACTAAACAGTGAAGGAGGTCATGACCCTAATACTGCAAAGCTGGTTTTTGCAGATTAGTTCCTCTTTACATCATAGGAAAATTGAAATTTTAATATATGAATGTTTCTTACACTTCCTCAGACCAGGTTTCAGTCGCTGTTCTCCACAATGGTCCAACCTGAGGGAGGAAAAGTCGAAAAATAATTTATTTTCTCATTTATTTATTTCTACTGTTGAGTTTTTAATAATAATTTATTATTTAGGGCCCCATTTATGGAACGCCAGGACTGCCATAATGAATTAATTAAATACACCATTAAATAATTAATTAAATGTGGCAATATTTAATTAAAATTGGAATTAATTAATTAAATAAATAGTTATGACACATGTAATTAATTAATTATTGACACATTTAATTAATTATTTATGTATTTCACATTTTAATTAATTAATTATTGACACATGTAATTAATTAATTATTGACACATTTAATTAATTATTTAATGATATATTTATTTATTTCATTTTGGCAGTCCTGGCGCCTGGCTCTCATCTTGAAATAATTTTATCTGTCAGCCTCACCCATCAAACTTAGGGGGCGGGGTTAACGCTGATCGAGTCAAAACCATTGCTTTGGCCTGGTGGCCATTGTTTCTAGCACACAACAACCGGCATGTGGAAGCTAACAGAACTGAGTTTTGAAAAACCCTGTTTGTGTGTCACCAAATACCGTTTTAATATTTTTTTTTTTAGCCGAGAATGTAGTGGTTTAATCTTCATGTGTCTGGTCGGTTTGTCAAGATACAGCCTCTTTGCAAAAGTGTTTCGATGATTTCGGAGATGTCTGCCCAGTCTCACGGCAAAGCGTGGGATAGACCCGTTCGCCTCGCAAGCAATCCCACCGACAAAGCGCAGGCCCCGGTACACAGCTGTAGTAACCCCCGCTGACTTCTTTTACTGAGGTTATATTTATCGGTGTTTTATTTCCTGATGTTCTTATGTAGGGCTGAACGATTATGGAAAATAATCTAATTGCGATTTTTTTTTTGCCCCAATATTGCGATTGCGATATGCGATTATTTTTTAAGGTCTTTGTCTTCTGTATTATTAAACAAAGACAAGCAATACATCATATAGTATGGCCAATACTATATTACATTAATTTTAAACTGTTCTTTCCTGGAAGACAGACCTCTGTTATGATGACATGAGGTGATGCATGAATTGATGACTGACATTTTTATTTAACTTCTTCAATCACAACAGTATATTTGAACATACACAATAGTTTATTTTTAGCTTACAAACATCTGAGCATAAAGTGCTGACAAGGAACTGGTGTAAACATTAAAATGAAAGTCAGTACAATGTGCAGATTGCAGAAATATACATAAAAAAAAATCAGTGGCTTTACCACACTCAGTTTTTCGACATCTGTGAACTACTAGACAGTCATTCAATTAAAAAATAATATTAAATAAATAAAACTAATAAATAAAAAATACACACATCTTACTGATCTCTGCAGTCAGTAACATTACACATAAAGTGCAAACATAATAGCAATTGTATAAACACACACACAAACACGCCTTTAAAATTTAAAGGCGTGAAATTGGACGGTCTAGCCTTCTGATTAGCTAATCAGAAGGCTAGTTCTGATTAGCGTCACCGCTGTCTCGGTGGAGTTTAATAAACTTGGCCGTCTGCTTCTTGCTATCTAAAATATAACCAGACACTGGTGTAAATTCTCGACTGTCTCATACTTCTGTTTAATAAGTTTTCTGTTTGACGTTTAGTCAGCTGTGTGAAAACCAAGGAGGAACCCACCCGGGGGATTAATAAAGTTTTATTTTATCTAATCTAATAACTTTAATCTCAGCCAAACCGATTTACTCACGAACAAACAAAACACTGAAAAAAGCCCAACAATAACATTTTTAGGTTATCTAAGTGACTTATATATTACGTTTAACCCGAGCAGCGAAACTCCGCGGTGATCTGAAAATGATGTGCCGGGAGTTGCGCCGTTCTCGGCCGCATCAGTAACCCTCGAGCTCCCGGCTAGCTGTCGAGCTGGTGGGTAGCAGACGCCTCTGAAAACGTCGAAGCACTTTTGCAAATATGGGATATCTTGATAAACCGAGCAGATATTTGATGTTTACACAACTACTTTCTCACCTGAAAATATGTTAAAAGTTTATTTTGTGACCCAGAAAGATTAGTATGAGTAATTTTAAAACTTAGTAGCGGCCGCCATTGCTGGAAACTGGAGTTTGGCTGGGCCGCGCTATGAATTCTGGGATATGGTAGTAATTTGGACAGCCTTCGGCGCGTCGCTGTGACGTAATCGGTCTACAAATGCGGCCTCAGGAGGATGCAGCCCATGAATTTGGACATGTCCAGAGTATAATCGCAGCCTTTGCGGTTAGAAAATTGCACTTGATCATGTCGCGATATTATCGCAAATGCGATATATCGTTCAGCCCTATTCTTATGTGTCCTACATGTTTCAGTCGCCAATTCTGAATTATAACTAACATTAAAAACATGTTTAAGGAGGAGAGAGAGCAAATAAATCTGTTTAACATCTGATCTTTGGGTTTTTGTTCAGTAATCAGCGTGACCTGTGTATAAACGCATAAAAGAGATAACGTTGGTGTTTCCGTCATGTAGTAACTGCTGGCTTTAACTGTACAAAGGTTGTTCGACACTATGAAACACATACAGACTTCATGATGTTCGGCTAATATTTTTATTGTGAATATTAATCATGCTGACCTCGCTCTGTACACCACGCAGCGAGGTCAGCATATCCACGATATCCTCAGCTCCATGAGTTAACACAAAGTTTCCCAGCTGACTATCTAACTTCCAACTATTCCAGAGACGTGAAAATATACAGCATAAAGAAAAGTGTAAGAGACTCAGCAGCAGATTAGAATAACAGTTATACATTTAATAAATCACCAAATGAATCCAAGAAATGAGCAAACCTGTTCCAACAATTTGAGTTTGTATTCCCTCAGCTGCAGACTCGCTGCTGTTTAAATGTTTGAAAAGGAAGATTAGATATAAAAAACGTCAAACATAGACTCAGTCTGCCTTCACATTTGATATGAGGCCAGCACGTATAGTGGCCTCAGCAGGCTATTACTGAAATACACGTGCTATATCATAAACTATGATATAAATAGGGAGGTCCTATTAACATGTTTAGTTTTAAAGGACACCTTCCAGTATTAGTTTTCTTCTAACATCCAGATGTGTTTCATAGTTTGTAACAAGCCTTTGACAGGTAAACATAACATGACCAGAGAGAGAGAGAGAGAGAGAGAGAGAGAGAGAGAGAGAGAGAGAGAGAGAGAGAGAGAGAGAGAGAGAGAGAGAGAGAGAGAGAGAGAGAGAGAGAGAGAGAGAGAGAGAGAGAGAGAGAGAGAGAGAGAGAGAGAGAGAGAGAGAGAGAGAGAGAGAGAGAGAGAGAGAGAGACGGAGACGGAGAGACGGAGAGACGAGTTTATTAAACTCCTCAGTAAGGAAACTCGCTATTGGCTGTCCTAAAAGTTGCTAGAAGTCGCCAAATGATGTCATCGCCTAATTTGGAAGACACATAAAGTGAGTAAAAAACATCCTAGTTAGAATTTATTTAGAACTACAAATTAAATTTCTTTTAGCAATTATTGTTTTTTAATGTCACAATTCCAACCCTGCTCCTTTATCCGGGCCTGGACCAGCAAAAGTGACCCGAAATTGGCACTCTGGTGGAGTTACTTTGTGTGTGAGTGTGTGTGTTTATAAGTAGTTTTAAACCTTGTGATCCACAAAACAGCATGACTGCGTTACAGTCAGTGCGGGAGCAGCGGCTTCGCTCATGCGCAATTCATTTGCAGTTGGGACGCACAGGTGTGAATGTCTCCTGCCCTGATAGCAGCTGGGGGAGGACTATACTCCGCCTGGGAGTGCTTTGGCACGGGCGAGGTGTCCAAGGCAGCACCGCTGCTTGTTGAGAGTAAGAGCGTGAAAAGAGCGTTTTCACGTCAAAAAGTCGTCATAAATAAGTCTCCAATAATAACAGAAAAAGTCACCAGATTTGTCGCTTTTTTAGAAAAAAAGTCGCTAAGGGGGTCTGAAAACTCGCTAAATATAGCGACAAAGTCGCTAAGTTGGCAACACTGAGCCCACGTAGACTGCGAAGGCCAGGTCCTCCGGAGGATGCAGCCGACGTTTTGGGACACAGCTTCTGTCTGTCTCTCTCATCATGGTCACCTAAATGCAGCGCACAGTAATGGCAGGTTTTGTAATAAGGCAGATCGCGCTAACATAATATGCACTGTTAGTTGATTATTTACCTGCCGAATTAACGGGAGAGGACATACAAACGTTACCGCTGCTGCTGGGTTGAGATTCATGAGTCCGGAGCAGAATTAAAAACACGACATTCATTTAAGGTCATCGCGTGTTTTGTGAGCAAATGCTTTTGCATATTCGTAGTGTTTCCTCCCTTAAATGAAATATCTACTATCTAACCGTTCTCGTAAAGTATAACCAAACTTTTGAGCGTTTGAGCCACTTAGTAAATGACACTCCGCAATGTGGTGATGTCATTCGGGGCGACTAGAATTGATAAGGGAATCGTTTGCAAAAATGGCAAACAATTCCAAGGAATTGAAACAGTGGGAACCGGTTCTCAACAAGAACCGGGTTTCGATACCCATCCCTATATACTGGTTTTCACAGGTTCATCAGGTCCACCTCAAAAGCGGTGAATATTAACATCAGTCCCTCATGATGCTTCAGTGAGACAATTGTGAGTTTAAACTTAATGGCGCACCCTGGTGGCAAGGTGGTTCACCATGAAAGATGAAGTGGCATTTCAAATTCAAATTTTATTTTATTTGTCACGTACACAGTCATACACAGTACGATATGTAGTGAAATGCTTGGACATTTGAGGGGCTTAGAAAGCTCAAGAACTCTTGAAATTTGGCCCACACCTCCAATGTGATGAAGACTTTCTTGTTATGTGATCAGCCATGTGAAGTCAGCCATTTTAAAATTAATGTGTAATTTTGGCGACATTTTCCCCTCTTTTCAGGCCTCGTACTTTGACAAACTCCTCCAAGGAATTTTAATCAGATCGAGATGATCTCCAGTGCAGGGAATCTAAAGACCTTTGTGATGTTAAATTGCGAAGCTTTTTACGTTTGGGGAAACGGGGTGGTCATGGCGGCACGTGGAGTTTCAATCACTCACCAAAAAGCAGTAATCTGCTGTCACTCAAAAACACAATATCCAATCTCTCCCAAATTTCACAGGCATGAGTCAAGAGTCAAGCTCGGAAATATTTGACAAGCAATTTATCAGTAATGGTTAGAGCACCACCCAGTGGGATAACTATAATTATCATTGAACGAAATGAAATTTTAGCTGGTGGTTCTACGCATGAATTCCATCAATGTGACATCAGATCGGAAATGCTTGGTGTAGGTGGTGGGCATGGCTCGATGCGCTGGGGTGTGAGGGCCCTCATAACGCTGCTTGCAGCTTTAATTTCAATGTTGCTTCTATATTTTATATATTTGTTGATTATTATTATTGTTGGTGGTGGTGGTGGTGGTGGTGGTAGTAGTAGTATTAAAGTTCAATATTAAAATTCATTGTATTCCATACTCCGTGTTATCTCATTTTTGTTTGTATTAGTGAAGGCTACAAATGATCTTCTTATGGCCTCTAGAAAGAGAGACCATATTTCTCTCATACTCCCTCTCTTCGTTGGCTTTCTGTTAAATCAAGAATTGTATTTAAAATCCTTCTCTTCACATACAAGATCTTACTTCTTGTTCCTAGAGTATTTAAAAGTAGAATGGGAGGCAGAGCATTCAGGTTTCAGGCCCCTATTCTGTGGAACCAGCTTCCAGTTTGGATTCAGGAGGTAGACACTTTCTCTACTTTTAAGATTAGGCTTAAAACTTTCCTTTTTGCCAAAGCATATTACCCATGATGCACTGACATGTTTAAATAACTATTTATATTTTTTCAAAATAAATCCTGTTTACTTATCTCCAAAATATAAGGGCAGCATTTGGAGCAAGAAGTCATCACCAATATTGAGTGAAACCTCAGAGGTTTAATTATATGATTAATATTCAAAAGTATTTTAATTAGTAATTAGTAGGCTGCTAATTTTCTGTTCGTACCTGAGTGTTTCCAATTGGCATTGTCTATCCTTCAGGCCAAAAGAAAGGAGAGTCACGCCTTGGTCTCCTGGATGATTGTAGCTCAGGTCCAATTCTCTCAGATGGGAAGGGTTTGAACTCAGAGCTGAGGCCAGAGCAGCACAGCCTTGTTCTGTGACTTGACAGCCTGATAGCCTGAAATTGAGTCAGTTATTTTTTTCTGAAGTTACAAACTTCCTTACAAATTTAGGTAACAGATATTTGAAAATGACACAAATAAGAAAATGAAAAAGATAGCAGATAGTACCTTTGTATACCACTGTACTCCACAAGTAAGTCCAGTTACATTATTAATAAATCAAATCAATCAAAGAAATGAAATAAAACTACATGAAAGTTGTCCAATTTGATGATAAAAATCATAAAGTAATATGTAATGTCACTTCATCATTTATAAATGAGGAAACTGTGGAGTCCTGACCTAAGAATTTGAAGTACACAGTGATTACTCTCCAGTCCAGCAGATAAAAGTTGTACTCCTGAATCCTGCAGGTCATTGTTGCTCACATCCAGTTCTTTTAGATTTAAGGACTGTGTGCTGATAACTGTAGAAAGAGTTTCACAGCTTCTCCATGACAAGTTACAGCCAATCAGCCTGTTTATAAACAAACCATTAGACATGTTAAAATAACAATGATTTTTAAATTAGCACAAAAAGACAGACAGAATTGATGCAAATCAACATCAACTACAGATTGACACTTTTTCCCATAAGGCCAGTTAAGTCTGGATAGTTTTTTTTTTTTTACCTTAATAAATTCAATTAGCATTTAAAAACCTGCAGATCTTTTTAGCTTTGTCTGATATAAAAATGTGTTTGATGATCTCAAATATTTAACTAATACTAAAAAACTAAACTAAAACTAAAACAATAGCCCACAAAACCAAAGAGAAATTAAGACATGTATGCAACACTGTATGTTGCAATCAAGAAGAAATTTGAATAGTAATTAAATTTACCAAGACTAAGAATAAAATATGCCGCGAAACATAGACGAGCATCAGCCAACACTAACATTCCTGACCTGAGAGTTTCCAGTTGACAATGTGGACCCTCCAGTATGGTAGAAAGCATCTTCACTCCTGAATCTTCCAGGTTGTTACTGCTCAGGTCCAGCTCTCTCAGACAAGAGGACTGGGAGCTGAGCACTGGAGACAGAATTTTTACACTTTTCTCTGACAGGTTACAAGAACTCAACCTGCAAAATTAAACAACAACAGAGAAAACCATTGAAAACATATTTTAAAATCATCATATGAGTATCAATAGTAGCTAACCAATGACTTTTAATAGATATCACAGCACTTACAAAGCTTTGTTGGAGGCTTTAACCACAGGCAGTAGCTTCAGAAGAACCTCCTCTGAAGCTGAATATTTCTTCAGGTCAAAGACATCCAGATTTTCTGATGATAATAATATGAAGACTAGAGCTGACCACTGAGATGGAAATAGATCATTCGTGTAAAGATTTCCTGAACTCAATGACTTTTGGATGTCCTCCAATAGAGAATGATCATTCACTTCATTCAAACAGTGAAACAAATTGATGCTTTTCTCAGAAGGGAGACCATCATCAAGCCTTTCCTTGATGTACTGGACTGTTTCCTGTGAGCTACTTCCTGTCTTTCTCAGTAGGCCTTGTAAGAGAATCTGATTGGTCTCCAGTGAAAGACCCAGAAGGAAACGGAGGAACAAGTCCAGGTGTCCATTTGGGCTCTGTAAGGCCTTGTCCACGGCCCTCTGGTGGAGATTAGATTTACTTTTTGAAAATCTAGAAATCCAGGATGATTGTTGGAGTTCGTCCAGCAGATTGAGTCCAGAGCTGAAAAAGGTCATATGGACATACAGAGCAGCCAGAAACTCCTGAACACTCAGGTGGATAAAAGAAAACACTTTGTCCTGGCGCAACACTCTCTCCTCTTTAAATATCTCTGTAAAAAGTCCTGCATATACTGAGGCACTTGTGACATTGATGCCACAGTCTTTCAAGTCTGATTCATAAAAGATCAGGTTGGCTTTCTGTAGCTGCTCAAAAGCCAGTTTTCCCAAAGACAGAATCATCTCCTTACTTGCTTGATTCCACTGTGGATCAGCATCAGTTCCTCCCTGATGCTTGACCTTCTTAACTTTGGCTTGAGATATCAAAAGGTGGATGTACATCTCAGTCAGGGTCTTGGGCAGCTCATCTTTATCTTTAGTTTTCAACATATCCTCCAGAACTGTAGCAGTGATGCAGCAGAAGACTGGAATGTGGCACATGATGTTTAAGCTCTGTGAAGTTTTGATATGAGAGATCATTCTGCCAATAAGCTTCTCATCTCTGAATTTCTTTCTGAAGTAGTCTAGTTTTTGAGCATCAGTGAACCCCATAACTTCTGTCACAATGTTTACATACTCAGAAGGGATCTGATTGGCTGCTGCAGGCCGTGTGGTTATCCAAAGGCGAGCAGAGGGAAGCAGATCCCCCCGGATGAGATTTGTCAGCAGCACACTGACTGAGGTGGATTCTGTAGCATCAGTCAGGATCGCAGTTTTGTGGAAGTCCAGAGGAAACCGACACTCATCCAGACCATCAAAGATGAACACAACCTTAAACCCTTCAAAGCTGCAGATTCCTGCTTCTTTGTTTTTAGTAAAAAAATGATTCACAAGTTCCACCAAACTGAACTTTTTGTCTTCCAGTACATTCACCTCTCTGAAAGTGAATAGAAATGTTAAGTGGATGTCCTGGTTGGCTTTGTCTTCAGCCCAGTCCAGAGTGAACTTCTGTGTTGAGACTGTTTTCCCAATGCCAGCCACTCCCTTTGTCAGCACTGTTCTGATTGGTTTGTCTTTAATGGGTGAAGCTTTGAAGATGTCTTCACATCGAAGTCTTGTTTCTGGTCTGTCTGGTTTCCTGTGTGCTTTTTCAATTAGTCTGATCTCATGTTCCTTGTTGACCTCTTGGCTGTTTTCTATTTTGAAGCAGACCTCTGTGTAGGTCTCATTTTGAAGCTTAGATTTACCTCCTTTTTTAAGTTTTTCAGCTGATTCCTGAAACTTTTTCATCAGGTTGGATTTGAGGTTTTTCTGGAACTCAGCAAAACCCTCTAAATAAACAGTGAAATGGTAAGAGTAGATGTGAGTAAATGTCAGTTGTGAAAAAATAGGGTACATTTATGTAATTGTGATAGTTGTCAATGGAAAATAAGCAGAATATGGTTAGGATGGCAAGGACAGGTTCTTAGCAAAAAACAGTAATTACCCAAATTTCTGTAGCGGTTTTGTTCATCAACATTAAAATATAACTGTCATGTCCATGAGTGTGGTAAGTACATTTCATATCAAAGCAATTAATAGGTCCTATTCTTTATTATTCTTTTCACCTCACAAACCCACTATTGCCATTTCTTGCTATCGTCTCAGATCTACCATCTGTGTATTAAGGTAAAGAACAGCATCTGAAATTATCAAGTCCATTTCTATGCCATGGTTCATAACAAACTGAAAATGTAATAAGATACATTTTCTGTCTGAATTATGGTCATCACAAAGTGCACCTCATACCAGGAATCATTCTCATATGAGTGTTAATCATTCAATGACTTACCTGCTTCAGGTTCTGCATTTGGGTCAATTAAAATCTGCACAAGGTCATTCCTATCTAGCTTCCTCAAAACCTTTTTGGTGACCTCAAGCACGTTTTCACAGTATGTTTGCAGCATCTGATCCACTGTGTCTGGCCTGTCTGCCTTATCTAGTCTGCTCTTTGGGATTATTGGGAAGCGTTCCAGGACGTCAGACTTTTGCAGGTACCACTTGAACTCTTTTAACTCGTTGTCTCCCAGATCTTTCAGTGCTCTCAGGAGCAGCTCTTCACGTGTTGAATTTGACATCATGTTTCCCTGCCAAAATCAAAGAAAATCGCACGTCTGAAACAGTTCTATAATTGCTGGGGTGATTCACTGCAGCTGTAATTATTCTTTTTTATATTACTACTTTGTTCAAACTAAAGGTAAGTAGCATCAGGACTCCATAAAAATTACAAAATAAAAGTTGACTATAAACTTGTTGTCCCTTTTAAAGGGGACAAGAAAAGGAAACTCTCAGGTGTCACAAGGAAGGACCAGCAGAAATACTTCAGAAACAAATGTGTGATGCCAAACCTGCAGATATCTAAAGAAGGAGAGTGAGGGTTTAGCACAGATTCTTTCCACCATGAATCAGAAATCCTAACTTGGACTTGCTATGTTGTCAAATATTAGAAGAAACCCTCTGTCAATCCACTGGAAATTCAATCTCCCAGGAATACAGTGGAATTCCAAATCTTCTGAAGGTTTTACCCAAAAGGGAATCAGAGGAAATTCTTGGAAGTTGTAAGCCAGCAGGAAAACATTGAAAATCCAAATCTTCTTGAATCTACGATCTAACATGGCAAAAATGAGAACAGAAAAAGCCAAAAAATGGTGATTTTTTTTTTTTTTTTTTTTTTTGGCAGGTTCAAGGTGATTTGCAGGTTCAAAGTTTGGGCAGCAGTTGATCCCACGGGTGATATCAGATCATCACATTAAATCACCCGATTTCCAGCTGCACCTTATCATCCTCTATCTGTCTGACTTTTCCATGTACATGGTTTAAAGAAAAGTTTCAAACGTTTCAACTTTAAATTTTCACTTCAATACATGTTCTTCTTTTCTATGTTGTACTTAACATAGAAATGTTAATAATTTCATCACAAAAGAGATTATGTTAAAATGAATGTTCATTTGAAAATGAGCTAATGATAAAGTTGATGAATGATGAAGTTAAATTGGATAAACTGAATGAAACATAGTATAGTATATTCATATGTAATTGAATTGTAATATCAGAATCAGAATTAATAAAGTATTCTGATTCTGAATATACTTCATGTTTCATTCAGTTTATCCAAATTGACGTCATTAATCAACTTTATCATTAGCTCATTTTCAAATGAACATTCATTTGAACATAATCTCTTTTTAACTCAAATACAGAGGAATACTTCTCCCTCTGTGTTTGTCAATGACATTATAGCCAAAGCAGTTTCTTTTAATAAATCGTGCATTTCATAGTCAGACATTCTTTTTAGTAGTCCAACCTAGAAGTAATAAATGCATGAACTAGTTTTTCAGTGTCACTGAGACAGGATATTTCTAATTTTAGAGATATTGCATAAATGGAAGAAAGCAGTCCTACATATTTGTTTAATATGTGCATTGAAGGACATATCCTGGTCAAAAATGACTCCAAGTTTCCTCACAGTGCTACTGGAGGCTAAGGTAATGCCATCCAGAGTAAAAATCTGGTTAGATACCATATATCTAAGATTTTCAGGGCCTAGTGCAATAACCTCGTTTTATCTTAATTTAGAAGTAGAAAGTTAGAGGCCACCCAGGTCTTTATGTCTTTAAGACACTGATGCAGTTTAACTAATTGGTGTGAGTTATCTGGCTTCATGGATAGATCAAGTTGGGTGTCATCTGCATAGCAGTGAAAATGTATGCTATGCATGTATAGTGTAAACAGAATGGATCCTAGCACTCAACCCTGTTGAACTCCATAATTAACCTTAGTGTGTGAAGAGGACTCTCCATTTACATGATCAAATTGGAGTCTATTAGATAGATATGATACAAACTACTGCAGCGTAGTACCTGTAATACCTACAGCATGCTCTACTCGCTCTAATAGCAGTCAACAGTATTTATTATATGGCCAACCATATTGAACGCTGCACTGAGGTCTACCAGGATAAGCACAGAGATGATTCCACTGTCAGAGGCCATAAAAACATCCTTCAGAATCTTCACTAAAGCAGTTTCTGTACTGTGATGGGCTCTGAAATCTGACTGAAACTATTTCAAGAATTTTTGAGATGAAAGGAAGGCTAGAGACTGGCCTTTAATTAGCTAAGACCACTGGGTCTAGAGATGGCTTTTTAAGTAATGGTTTAACTACTGCCAGCGTGGTACATAGCCGATTATTAGACATAGATTGATCATATTTAAGACTGAAGCATTAATCAATGGTAGGACTTCTTTGAGCAGTCTTATAGGAATGGGGTCTAAAAGACACGTTGATGGTTTGGAGGAAGTAATTACTGAAGTTAACTCAGAAAGATCAATTGGAGAAAAGGAATATCAGTGGTACTGAAAGTAGCTATAGATAATGTTATGTCTGTGAAATGATTATGAGTAATTTTCTTTTCACTCTGACTTTTTGTCAGGCTGGCTACAGTGCTGAAGAGAAACCTAGGCTGGATCTTATTTTCTTCAATCAGCGATGAATAGTAAGATGTTCTAGCAAAAAAGTGCTCCATAAAGGAGGAATTTTTTACCGAGCAACAAACTATTTCCTGTTAGGGGCTTTGTCTGTGACCCAGCGTTTTAAGTTTATTTTGTATTTTTTGATTCCTTTGGTTATATTGGAAATATGTTAAGTTCTTGTGTGGTTATTATTAGTTAGGATTTAGTTGAGTTTAGTCTAGTTTATGTTTCTCCTATGTTTCGGTGTTTGAGTCTTTTCCTATGTGTCATGTGTTCTCTCCTCGTCTATGTAGGTTCCTCTTGTGTCTCTCTCCTCTGTGTCCCTCTCCCTCTCTCGCTGCCTCTCTTTGTCTCTTGTCTCAAACTTCTGTGTTCCAGTTCATGTCTCTCCAGGTTTTCTGTTTTATTTTGAAAGTCTTGTTTCTATGTTTAATGTGCTTAGTTTTACTTTTCCCTTTGGTGTCATGATTATTTGTGTCAGCTGTGTCTCCGCAGGTATTTCCACTTCCCTCATTACCCTCCTGTGTATTTAGGTCCTCTGTCTCCCTGTGTTTGTTGTTGGTGCTTCTGTTTTCCTCCGTCCATGTCAGGTCAGATTCTGGGTACCTCATAATTCTGTTCAAGTTATATCAAGATTCATGTTCACAGTTTTTTTTTTTTGTCAGAGTTACTCTTGTACTCCTGCTCAGAATCATGCTAATGTGTTGTTTTTCATAGTTTACACAGTCTAGCTTTTCCCAGTTTAGGTTTTTTGTTTTGTCCGCGTCCATTTTGCCCTTTTTTATATTCATGTTTTTCGGCCAAGTAAACAGCCCATTTTTTGTTAAGATTCCGTTTCATGTCTACAATTGGGTCCACTCCACAAACACACCGGATGCTCAGACATAATATTTCCAGACTGAAGGATGATCTTTTAAATTGTACATTTGAGAATTATACCAGGAAGTCAAGTACTTCTGATTTGAGTCATACGTAGTGAGGAGGCTAAATTATTAACAAGATAAACAGCCTCTGTTGGAGTAGCGTTCAGGTAGCTGCTCTGCTCTATATTGGTACAGGGCATAGAAGATGCTAACAGTGGGTGCATTATATTCTTAAACTTAGTTACAGCACTTTCAGAAAGACATCTACTGTGATGAAGTCTACTCTCCACTGCTGTGTAATCGATTATTGTAAATTTAAATGTTATCAGGAAATAATAAGAGGAGAGAGGATTTTCAGGAAACATTGCTAAATGTTCAGCTTCTATGCCATATGTTAAAACAAGATCTAAAGTGTGATTAGAGATGATGATGAGAGATGACACAACCGAGATGACAGACCTTGCCGACCGTACATACAATACACAAACATCACATTGGGGAGACAGGTCAGGCTAGGTAGCGAGGAAAAAAACATCAAAATGTGTAACACAAAAGGATAATACAGGAATGCACAGATATCAACACACCATAGTACAATAAACACAGAAAAGCAACATGGGAAAGTGTTCCAGTGTGTACATGTGATCTGGGACCGCTGCAATCTTCGACTGCGCCTCCAGCTGACCCGATGTCCACATCAGAAGGGAGGTAAGCGTTGGAGGTGGCGTTGGATCCGGGGTAGGGAGGGTGATGCGTCAGTGAGTGCTTATCAGTATGTATGTGTGTGCGTGTCCATAGTTCAGCTGAGACAGTGTCCTTCGCCCTGCCAGGCTAAGTAAACAGTCTTCCAGCCAACCCAGGTGGCCTTGCATGGAATGGGAAGGAACAGACTCAACACAGTCGTTATCAGGGAGTTTTTGTTCAGCTACAGCCTTGAGCCCACTGCTGGTGCCGAAGGGGTAGCCAGATTATGATGGTATTTTTCTTTTGCAACAACTCATGAAAATTTCAAAGCTGTTCTTTAACACTCCGACACTGGTCTCTCAATCTCCCATTGGAGAACCGCGAGCTTCCCCATGACGTTATCAAACTTGCGTTCCGTGGTGTTGTCATTCTTTTGCTCAGAGAACCGATTCTGAGAACTCACAACTGCAGTGAGCTGTTCCACGATGTAATCCAACTTTCGCTCAAAGGTGTTATTCTGAGCAGGCCTCTCCTTGATGTAATCCAATATACGCTCAGAGGTGTTATTCTGAGTATTCACAGCAGCTGTAAGCATCTCCAAGGTCTTAACCATGCTGCTCTCAATGAGGCCGTTCTGAGAAGTCGCGCCTCCTCCCATCGTTTCAATCCCAGCGGGCAGCCTTGGGGGGTGTATAAACAGCCGGTTCCGCTTTTTTAATTCTCCGATAAGCCAGGGCCAAGCCAGCTCCGATCAGCAAGAACCCTGTTATCATGGTTCCGAATAGGTAGATATCTTCAGCATTAGGGATGGGTATCGTTTAGGTTTTATCCGATACCGGTGCCAAATCGGTACTTTTGAAACGGTGCCGGTGCTTAAACGGTGCTCAAACTGGTGCTTAAAGAATGGAGAACACAAAATTGGTCCAAAAACCTCTCATGTTCAGCTATGTTTTTTGTAAAAAAGATAACAATGTTAGCCTTTTCTGCAGCTATAGGGCATATATGGTATCACTCTTTGCGGAAGCAGTGCTTAAAAAATGGAAAAAACACAAACTTTGTCCAAAAACCTCTCATGTTTAACTGTTTTCCACTTTTTCTTTGGTCATTTTAGCCTTTTTGGCCAGGGTGAAGGGAGTATCTGCCATCAAACAAGAAGACAGCCGCATGTAGCTATGATGATGTTTGCTAGTTCACTTACATGCATTAATGTAATAACGTGGTTAGCTTACTCAACGTAAATTACACACAAACAACATTAAGCTACTCACGCAGAGAAGAACGGCTGCTGCTGCCATCATCATCCGTCATCATTTCTGCTACACTGGCAGGGCTAGAGGCTAGGACGACTCTCCTCTTTGGGTTCTTGTGGGATGTTGCTAACATTTTGTGGGGCTTAATAAATTTGGCCAGATTTCTAGAAATGAGAGCTTCTCCATCCAAAGTGGAATGGATGCAGTCTCTCCTAACAAAACCACGTTTCCTCCAGAAAGTTTCCCAATTATCTATAAAGGCCACCGCACCAATTCAATATTGATTTTAGTGACCTCGGATTGACGTAACTGGTGTCATTACTGCCAATGTGAATTATAATTTTACTAAATTTACGCCTACCCTTAGCCACCAGTTTTAAATTTCCCTCAGTTTCCCACAGGCAGTACTGTGTTTTGCATTGTGTATATATATCACAAACGTCTGGATCTTGATCTTAATCCAAAAGTAATCATTTCCTTCTTTTTTTCTGCTTTTATTTGTAAAACAGTTAAAATCAACTTTTAGCAAAAAAAATATAATTTCCATTAAAGAGCTTGCTTGCACATACTGCTGGATTAACCATTAAAGAAATATAAATGATTTAGTAATTACCTGTACTGATCATTTAGAGCAGATGTGGCACAAACCTTATACTGGGTGGTGCTCTATTAAATTTGTTAAGCAGAGTACATACAAACATGTTTTTATAGAATACGTTGCATTATTGAATTATTGCCAGTTAAACAAAGTGTCACATTTGCTTGCCTTCCTGTAAAAGTCACAGTCCATTGCTGCAATAAACAGATGTATTCAGGGATTGTGATATCCATGAGCTAAATGAGAATTACCAGTCAAAGAATCAACACTCTAGAAATATCTAAATGTTTGAAACTGTCCCTGTTTCACAGTGTTTGATGTCATGACTGTCATTATGTATGCAAATCCATCACATCACATAAATGTCAGTGTCTATTGTCATTCAGTCTTGCACCCTTAAATTCTCACCTCTATTCTGACATACAGCATTAAGCTTACAAATGGATCCTGTTTGACTGGTTGTGATTCTGAAGAACTCAGAGCATCAACCTAACAGGTCAAACTGCATAACATCTTCCCATGAAACAAAATGAAAGATGAAAAGCAAAAACAAAAACAAAAGCGCATTACATTATTTAATCAGTGCCAAAACCCAAACCGTCTTACACAACAGCTTTATTTCCTCACTGTTGCACTGAAGAGGGGACTGCTTATGGCGTTATTTTTGTGCCACTATTCTGAGCGCACATAAAAAAAAAAAAAATTTGCAGGTGCAAGTGTTGCATTTTGAGGAGAAATTTATTTTGAGTGAAGAAAAGCTAAATTTGAGTGAACAAAATTCATTGCTGTGTGCAAAAAATGTATTTCAGTGTTTGCTATTATCCACACATACACAATAGCAGCGCCTCTCACTCAGTTTTTGTATTTGCGCTTGCTCGCAATGTGTTGCTTGCACTCTCAACATTTCTGCCTGTGCGCGCTCAACTCTTTCTGTACACCGCTATAAGTGCTCTAACAAAATGTTAGAGCATAAGTGCTCTAACAAAATGTTAGAGCACTTAGAGAGCACTTATGCAAATATGTGATGTCTTGATAAATCGAGCAGATATTTGAAGTTTACACAGCACCATTCTCGCATGAAAATATCTTAAAAGTTTATTTTGTGACCCAGAAAGAGTAATATTTCAAACTCCGCCACTCTGTGTTTTTCTGCCACTGCCTCGTTTGAGTTTTGGACGAAATGGATTCTGGAATATTGCATTTCGTCATTTTGAGCTGATTGGAGACCAAAACAACTGATTGGCTGGTTTTGTGGCACAAATATAACAGTGTACAGAAAGAGTTGAACGTGCACAGGCAGAAATGTTGAGAGTGCAAGCAACACATTGTATGCAAGCGCAAATACAAAAACTGAGCGAGAGGCGCTGCTATTGTGTATGTGTGGATAATAGCAAACACTGAAATACATTTTTTGCACACAGCAATGAATTTTGTTCACTCAAATTTAGCTTTTCTTCGCTCAAAATAAATTTCTCCTCAAAATGCAACACTTGCACCTGCAAATTTTTTTTAACGTGCGCTCAAATGTTTTTCACGTGCGCTCCGAATAGTGGCATAAAAATAACACCATAACTGCTTGGACCTGGTGCATACAAGCTCCTAGATCACATTTACCAAAGACCTAGTTTTACTTTGGCTGGTTTACAGTGATTATTATTATTGATTATCTATTATTTCTTAACTTTCTAATGTGATTAATAAACAGGAAGAGTCTACTAAATCTGAATAGTTTAAAATGTGAAAACAGTTACCATTAGTAGGCGGACATTTAAAAAACTCCCCCAAATCACAAAGCTGATCAACCAACCAACCATCCAACCCAATTATTTTCTGTGCATTATGATTTATGTGAAATGACCAATAAACTCTGTGTAGCATTCGGATTATTTAAAATATACAAAATGTTTCAGAGAAACCAAGATTAAATTAAAGTTTTTTTTTAATCAAATGACATATCTCATGTGTGATGCTGATTGTCAGTACATGTGATGGAATTTTAAATCTCATTATTCACACAATTTTTAATCCCAGCAGTTTATTTCTTTTTCTGTATCACCTGAAAACATTTTAGTGTTCAGTCTTTAACACGTTCACACACACACACACTCTCTCTCTGATGGAAGATTTCAAGTTCAGTATCTCACCCACAAACACTCAGACACTTGTGTGGGCCTCAGTAAGGTTTCAGTAACCTTTTCTTATCTTAGTCAGTTTGAGCTCTGTGTAACTTGAAATATATTCTGTTTGTATAAAAGAATAAGTCCTAACCACAGTTTTATTTTCTGTGTTTCAGTAGAAATAAATACATTTTTGTTTCACAGGCTTCAGGTTCAAGTTTCTGTGAGAGTTACACAAAAATCTGAAGCTTTTTCTCATTGCATTTCAAAGTAATTTCATTATATTTAATGGTTTAATGAGCTGGTATTAAGATTTACCACAAAGACCGAATTCTCACACACACACACACACACACACACACACACACACACACACACACACACACACACACACACACACACACACACACACACACACACACACACACAGAGGAGAGCCGTCCCTACCTTTCTGCTCATTGTCACCTGTAGAGAAAAAAACAGCGACTTCACTTCTCAGCTTCTGATTGTGTCTGATGTTCGTTCATCACTGTCAACTCTTTGAAACAAACAAAAAAAAACAACAATGAAAACTATTACATAAATCACCACAGATCTCAGTGGAAACAGGTTGACTTATATGAGGCAGGGCATGTGCAGAGGGCGGAGATTGTTCCTCCTGTCAGTCTTGGTGAGTGAGTCTCGGCCGCCCCATGTGCTGGGTTATTAAGGTGTTCAGGCCAATTAAATGACTCATTTTCATTGCTGTAATAGTTTTCTCTGTAGTATCAGACCATCAGCCTACCTGCGTTTAACATGCAGGTGAGGTCAGCTCCAAACCTTGTGTAGTTTGGATCAGGGCAGGCTGTAACCTGTTCAGGAATGATTTTCCTCCTGCAGTCTGAGGAGAAACTGACAGAGGTGTTTTTCAGTGGCATTTGTCCAAGCTTGAGTGTTCAGACCTCACACCTGATAGACTTACTCTGAGACACTGTTCACACACTGCGTTGTGGCTATAGTTATTTCAATGGTTACTATCAGTAACTCCAGCCTGGAGAAGCCCCCTGACTGACTGCACAGTAAGTGCAAACAGAAGGATCCAAACATGGAAGAAGAAAAATAATGGCATCAATCAAATTCAAACTTTTTTGTCTTTGCTGTTTTCCTGATTTGTTCAAACAGTTTTATGTAGCAAACGCAGCATCCAGTTCATCTGAGAGGAAAATGGTCCTAAGACTCTGAGACTGACCATAAATACCAAGAAACACATATAACCGAAGCACAAATGGGCTTGAGGGCTTCAGGGTTCTACTCTCACTGACCAATCAAAGAGCTTTAGACTGCAAGTCACTTTAAGAGCCACCCCTCAACCCAACATGCCCACTTTGGATGATATTTGGGATGCTTGCCCTCTGAATCCACGCACAGGTGAGACTCTCTCACCCTCACCTACAGACTGCTCATAAATGCCAAAAACACACATTAGTACACATGTGCATCACATACAAGCTGACTGGTGCTCAACAAGTATTTTTTAATCATTGCAAACGCACAGTCAGAAGAACAGGACAGAAATCAAAATGTCTGTGAAGGTTCTCAGTCATCATTTATATAAATAAATCCACCATCCTCATGTCACGTGCTCAGATGCAGGTTATCAGGGTACTGATCAGGAAATCATGGCTCTACATACATTGCATAACTTCTGTGGAACAAATCAGGTTAATCTCAATCTGCTACTTTGAAAACAGCCTTTGGTTTTTCAGTTTTCATTCTCACTCAGCCTTTTGCTCACAAAATCTCAGGAACCTTTTCACTTCTGGTTTTTAAATCTGTGGCTTCAGAAGCTGGCAGATCAGAGATTCCTCACGCACAAAGCCAGCTCCAGAAAAGCTGGGATGCTTCTTAAAGTGTAAAAAAACAAAAAACAAACAAACAAAATGATATACAATTTGCAAATTTCATAAACTCATGAAAAATTCATTAAATGTTTAAACTAAGCAAATAAACTAATTTTAGAAAATGAGGTTATTTTGAATTTCGTGGTAGCATCTCAAAAAAGTAGTTTCTTTTTTCTAAAATCACCTTCAAGGGCAAACACAGTGATTAGTGACAGATTCTCCTCCCCCTGTAGATACACATCATCACAAACATTTT